>NC_066636.1:25002258-25701258 GCF_025201925.1 Gopherus flavomarginatus | reverse complement strand
TGTGGCCACGCAGGTTAATGCACAGAGCATCTCATAGAGCAACAGTGACACCGTGTGGAAACATGGAGTAATGCAAAGAACATTTCCTGCATAGACCTACAGTGACACTGTGTGGCCACACAGGGTAATGCACAGAGCACCTCTCTCACAAAGCAACAGTGACACCGTGTGATCACGCAGGGTAATGCACTAAGGATTTCCTGCATGGATCAACAGTGACTCTGTGTGGCTACGCAGGGTAATGCACAAAGCATCTTTCTCACAGACCAACAGTGACACCGTGTGGTCACGCAGGGTACGCACAGATTATTTCTCTCACAGAGCAACAACGACACCGTGTGGTCACGCAGGGTAATGCATTAAGGATTCCCTGCATGGAACAACAGTGACTCCGTGTGGCTACGCAGGGTAATGCACAAAGCATCTCTCTCACAGACCAACAGTGACACCGTGTGGTCACGCAGGGTACGCACAGATTATTTCTCTCACAGAGCAACAGCAACACTGTGTGGCCACGCAGGGTAATGCACAGAGTATTACCTGCATGGAGCAACACTGAAACCATGTGCACACGTGGGGTAATGCACAGAGCATTTGCTGGATGGAGCAAGAGTGACACTGTGTGGCCATGCAGGGTATTGCACAGAGCATCTCTCTCATAGAGCAACAGCGACACTGTGTGGCCACACGGGGTAATGCACAGAGCATGACCGTCAGAGAGCAACAGTGACACTGTGTGGCCATGCTAAATAATGCACTAAGGATTTCCTGCATGGAGCAACAGTGACACGGTGTGACCACACAGGGTAATGCACTAAGGATTTCCTGCACGGAGCAACAGTGGCACCGTGTAGCCATGAGGGGTAATGCACAGAGCATCTCTCTCACAGAGCAACAGTGACACCGTGTGGCCATGCAGGGTAATGCACAGAGCATTTCCTGCGTGGAGCTACAGTGACACACTGTGGCCACGCAGGGTAATGCACTAAGGATTTCCTGCATGGAGAAACAGTGACACCGTGTGGCCACGCAGGGTAATGCAGAGAGCACTTCTCATGGAGCAACAGAGACACCATTTGGCCACCTGGGGTAATGCACAGAGCATCTCTCTCACAGAGCAACAGTGACACCGTGTGGCCACACAGCATAATGCACAGAGCATTTCCCGCACAGAGCAACAGTGACACCGTGTGGCTACGCAGGGTAATGCAAAGAGCATTACCTGCATGGAGCAACAGTGAAACCATGGGCTACGTGGGGTAAAGCACAGAGCATTTCCTGCACAGAGCAACAGTGGCACTGAGTGGCCATGCAGGGTAATGCACAGAACATCTCTATCATAAAGCAACAATGACACCATCTGGCCATGCAGGGTAATGCACTACGGATTTCCTGCATAGAGCAACAGTGACACTGTGTGGCCACACAGGGTAATGCACTGATCATCTCTCTTACAGAGCAAGACTGACACCATGTGGTCACATGGGGTAATTCACAGAGCATTTCCCTCATATAGCAACAGTGACACCTTGTGGCCACGCAGGGTAATGCTCTAAGGACTTCCAGCATGGAGCAACAGTGACACCGTGTGGCCATGTGGTGAAATGCACAGAGCATCTCTCTCACAAAGCAACAGTGACACCGTGTGGCCACGCAGGGTATGCACAGATCATCTCTCTCACAGAGCAACACTGACACCGTGTGGCCATGCAGGGTAATGCACAGAGCATTTCCTGCATGGAGCTACAGTGACACCGTGTGGCCATGCAGGGTAATGCACAGAGCATTTCCTGCATGGAGCAACAGTGACACCGTGTGGCCACGCAAGGTAATGCACAAAGCATCTCTCTCGCAGAGCAACACTGACACCATGTGGCCATGCAGCATAATGCACAGAGTATTTCCTGCATGGAGCTACAGTGACACTGTGTGGCCACACAGAGTAATGCACAGAGCATTTCCTGCACAGAGCAACGGTGACACCATGTGGTCAAGTAGGGTAATGCACAGAGCATTACCTGCATGAAGCAACAGTGATGCCATGTGGCCATGCAGGGTAATGCACAGAGCATTTCTCTCACATAGCACCAGTGACACCGTGTGGCCACGCAGGGTAATGCACAGAGCATTTCCCTCACAGAGCAACAGTGACACCCTGTGGCCACGCAGGGTAATCACAAAACATTTCACTCATGGAGCAGGAGTGACACTGGGTGCTGTGATACAGCAGGGCCAGAGAGCAGAAAGACGGTTGTAGATGGGAGATATAAAAGCCCTAGGATGATCAAGGTTTTATTCCCTGTGGACTAGGGAAAGGTTACTACAGGGTAATTGGAGAACCTAGACCAAATTAAGGCCCCAAAAAAGAGCTAATAAAATTCCCTTTCTGACTGAAGCAGGGGTGAGGGAAGGAGAGCTGAGTCGAGTTTGGAGGAGTTTTACTGTTCTGTAGAGGACCAGAGGAAGGAAACCCTGCCCAAGCAGAGCAGAGAGACTCCCCCTTCGGTAGTGTTTCCCTCAGTCCTATGCGCCGGGGGAGAGGCTAAGCAGCCTGAAAAGCTGAAGGGGCTAGAGATACTATCCCTGCTCGTCCTAACAGCCATTGATGGACCGACCCTCCATGGATTTGCCTAGTTCTTTTCTGAACCCAATTTTTGTCTTGGCCTTCACAACATTCTCTGGTGAGGAGTTTCAGCCCTAATCTCAAAGAGCCCTGTAACCAACGAGGAAGCACACAGCCTGTGAAGAGAACTACGGCAAGTACAGATGAGGAATTCCAAGCACTGATGGCTTACTCACAGCCAGTTAAACAGGAGACAGAAAGCTGAGGACAGTTCATGTCTGCTTAGAAGTATGTTCAGGCTGCTCATGTCCACATCTGCCAATTTCTCCCCCAGCTGCTGCTCCTGGACAATTCCACTGCAAGTGCAGCAAATAAGCCAAACAAGAGTCATCACTACACAAAATTCAACTGGTGTGTAAAATCTTTCCTTCATCCCTGCCTCCCTCTCCTATCCCATCCACATCAGCCCCATTAGAGCAGAGACTCAGTCAACACCCACAGTCACCACTGCACTCTAATGCCCACTGCCCTGCGTCATTTCGGTCCCTTAGTTGTTCATAGCTCCCAAGACCTAGCCTGTGGGGATGCACACCTACCACACCTGCCTGTGTGCTATGAAGGGAGACAGCACAAGGCGAGGCAAGGACAGAGAGAGAGACAGACAGACAGACAGAGTGTGTGTTGGCCAACACATTAGAGGAGAGAGGCAGAAAAACATGGGAGGAAGGCAAGTAACTCGCAATTTGGAGTCATCCTCCTGGATCCAACTTTCTGCTGCAGAGGACACACCACCCCTGGCCAGAGAACTGAGCAGCTTCTGAAAATGGGGACCTTGTCTCCCTCATAACCACTAGTCAGGAACCTTTTCTTACAAACTCAGCCCTAGCTAACAGGGCGCCCCTACCAGGAGCGAGGTGGTCCGTGAGCAGAGGAACCACCAAACCAGACACTTATCTCACTGACAGTGATGGCTGTTCCACTCCCTGATGCTGCGCAAAAGCCGTCCATCTACAATCCTCACGGTCTCAGCACTCTTGCTCCCCTTCCATCGCACGAGGACAGTGGACTCTGACGCGTGACTTCTTTTCCTTTGCAACTAAACCCACCACAAGGGGAAAAAGAAATACCCTACCCTCTCAGGAGGCAATGTCTTGTAGGCTCTTCTTTTCACCTCCTCGACACGGTAGGCCTCCGCCCTCAACCATCTTTCCATTACATCTTTAGGACTAAAAGTAGAAAACTCCCCTTGCAATGACACCTTAATACTCACTCTGCATAGCAGACTCTGGTCAGAAATACCAAACCTGCAGAAAAATATGCAGAAATTGGTCATGTTTTTGGCCTAACTGGCTTGCAAGTTGCTTATTGGCTAGTTTTTGGCTTGTAGGTTGTTGTTTGCTGTAGTTTCTGACTGCTTTTTTTTTTTTTTGGTCGGCTCCCAGCAATTGGGGGCACACAGGGGCAAAGAGGGGAGAGAGTCGGGTGTACAGGGGGCCCACCACAGTCTCTGATGACTTGAAATGGGAGATTTAGTCGCACAGAGTGCTGGGGTTCCAAGGGATTGGCTTGCTTTGGAATTGTTTTGAAATGGGATTAGCTTGATTTTTGGCTTATTATGAAAGTTGGGGTGCTTATTTACCTAGTGAAAGTTGGCAACTGAGACTCTGGTCCCTTCCCCAGCTTTAACCCCACACAGCACCACATTCAACGAGGATGTTCAGAGCCTCCGCACAAAACTGGAGCGAGAACAGATAAGGAATTCCGAGCACTGACCGCTTACTCACAGCCAGTTATGTGGAAGGCAGAAAGCTGAGGACTGTTCATCTCTGCTTACAAGGATGTCCAGGCTGCTCAGGTTCATTTCTTCCAGTTTCTCCTCTGGCTGCGGCTCCTGGACGATCCCTCTGCAAAGACAACATGTAACCCAATCAGGAGCCATCACTGCCCCAAGTTCTATTGGTGTCTGAGATGCCGCCCTCCCTCTCCCATCCACTGTACATTAGCCCCACTTGATGAACAGAGTCAGAGTCAACTCCCACAGTCCCCCCAGACCACTACCAATGGAGGATCTAATACCCATCATGCTTCTCTTCCTCCTCCCAATGCTCCAGTGGGATACAGACTCTCCAGACCAAGCCAGAAAGCATGAACCATTGCCCATGTTCTATGCAAGGAGACAGTACAAGGAGAGGCAGACACACACAGAGCATGTTGGCCAACATATGAGAGCAGAGATACACACACAGGAAGGAGGTAAACTCAGCACCTGTAGTCACCTTCCTGGCTCTCCATAAAGGGTTACTGCATTTCAGGAAGACTCCATAGCATCTGACAACCCCTTGACAGGGCACAAAGGATTCCCCTGAGCTTATTGTGTCCCCATGAGATGCAGAGGCCTTTCCTCAGGGGCCTTCCCCATACTTACAAATTCTCTCCACTGAGACGAGTGTTTGCAGCCCTCCCTCAATAATGAACTTCAGAAAATTTCCATTTGCTCTTACTCTGCAGATTACTGTCTGGCTTCCATCCCTAGGGATGGGCTCATGGTGGCCACTACTTCTTTGGTCAGATGAGAGACTGGCCAACCTGTGGCAGAGACCAATCTCAGTAGGAACTGAAAAGAGAAAGAGAGAACACTTGTAAGCTAGGCCAGCACTGGGGCATAGAAGAAAAATGGACACACACACATCACTGGCTGCTGCTCATTGGGGCCCCCTTCTCTATTCCTCTCCAGCCCACCCAGGGCCTAAAATGCTCATCACTCCTAAGAAGCTACAGCCCTCCAGGAAAGGGACAATCCCAGACCACTACCAGCCACAGGCAGAGCTGGATCTTCCCCAGGACCCATCCCAGGGATAGGAGAAGCATCTCTCTGCTCTCAACGAGGCACCTCACTCTGCAGATACTGGATAGAGAAATATCATTTCACAAAAACACGCACTTGCTCCTCCAACATTACAAGATCGCTCCTCGGCTCCACTGCAAAGCAAAACAGCAAGATTGGGTACGTTTGCTTCCTCCAGATGCTCCTACTCTGTCTGGGGCTGCTCTGCTGGCCTGGAGCAGCCCTCTGCAAGAACAGCTAACCACCTATGGAAGAGCCATCACAGACAAAAACAGTCTAGGTGCACGACATCTTCGAGTACCTGCCTCCACTCTTGCACCCACTATCCTGCATGATTTTCGTCCCCTCCTACTTGTTCATGGCTTTTGAGACCTAGCCTGTGGGGATGCACCCATAGCACAGCTGCCCGTGTCCTATGAAGGGAGAACGCACAAGGAAAGGCAAGGGTAGAGACAGAGAGAGAAAGAGAGACTGTTGGCCAACACACTAGAGAAGAGACAGACAGCAAGAGAAACATGGGAGGAAAGCAAGAAACTCACCAGCTGGAGCCATCTCCCTGGATCCAACCTTCTGCTGCGGAGGACACACTGCTTGTGGACAGAGAACTGACCAGCCCTGAAAATGGGGACCTTGTCTACCTCATAACCGCATCTAGTCAAGAATCTTTTCCTACAAAGCGAGCCTCACCTAATGAATAGTCCCAGCCTGTAGGCAGGTGGGCCGTTACCAGAGTCCTCACCAAACCAGACACTTATCTGACTGATGGTGATGGCTGCTCCACTCCCAGCTCGATGGCATCTGCATAGCCTGGCATCAATAATGCTCATTTTCTCATGGCTTTTGCATGCTTTCCATCTCACAACGGGGGTGGGCTCTTACCCTTGACTTCCTTTCCCTTTCCCAAAGCACAACACAAGAGGGAAAACCAAAAGTCATCATTGGATTCTCAATGTTTTCTTTCATCTTCGTCTCTCATCTCCCATTACACCGTTTTAGATACAATTAAAAAGCACACAATGCACATTCAACCTGTGGAATTCCTGGCCATAGAATGCTGTGAAAGCCACGACTATAACAGGATTAAAAAAAGAACTAGGTAAATTCATGGAGGACAGGCCCATAAATGGTGTTGCTCAGGATGGGCACTGAGCAGAGCCCTCACCTAACGTGACACTTATCTCACTGATGGTGACAGTTGCTCTGCTCCCAGCTGGATGGCTCTTGCCTGGCATCAACAATGCTCGGAGTATCCCTGCTATCCCTCCCTTTCCATCGCATGAGGGAGTGGACTCTGACCTTCCACTTCTTTTCCCTTGGTAATGAACCCAGCACAAAGGGGGAAAACAAACAAGTTAGCATTTCAGTCAGCAACATCGCATAGGTTCTTCTCCCATCTACTGCACCCCAGACCTCTGCCCTTCATGCTTCTTCTGTTACACCTTCAGGAGCACAACTAGAAAGAAGCCTCTTGGACCTACAGCCAAAATAGTCACTCTGTACAGAAGACTTGTGCCTTTCCCTCATCTGAATCCCACAGAGCCACGTACCCAATGAAGTTCACAGCCTCTGACCAAAACTAGAGCGAGAACAGATGAGCAATTCCAAGCACTGACCGCTTACTCACAGCCAGTTATGCGGAAGGCAGAAAGCTGAAGACTGTTAATCTCTGCTTAGGAGGATGTCTAGGTGGCCCAGGTCCACTTCTGCCAGCTTTTCCTTCAGCTGCTGCTCCTGAACAATTCCTCTGCAAATGCAACAAGTAACCCAAGCAAAAACCATCACTACACAAAGCTCTATTGGTGTTTGAAATCTTGCCCTCGTCCCTGCCTCCCTCTCCCATCCCATCTACATCGGCGCCACTCGATGAATAGAGACGAAGTTAACACCGACAGTCACTGCTCCACTCTCGCACCCACTGCCCCGCGTGATTTTTGTCCTCTCCTACTTCTTCCTAGCTCCCGAGACACAGCCTGTGGGGATGCAAACGTAGCATGCCTACCCGTGTCCTATGAAGGGAGACAGCACAAGGAGAGGAGAGGAGAGAGACACAGAGAGTTGGCCAACACACTAGAGTACAGAGAAAGAGAAAAATCATGGGAGTAAGGCAAGAAACTCATCAGCTGGAGAAATCCCCCTGGATCCAACGTTCTGCTGCAGAGGACACACACTCCTAGCCACAGAAATAACCAGCTCCTGAAAATCTTGTCTCCCTAGTCAAGACTCTTTTCCAATAAACCGAGCCCCAGACAACATTAATTCCCGGCCTGGAGGCACATAGGCAGTTACCAGAGTCCTCCCCAAACCAGACACTTATCTCACTTATGGCGACGGTTGCTCCACTCCCAGCTCAACGTCATCTGCATAGCCTGGCATCAACAAAGTTCACTGTCTCATGGCTCTTGCGCGCTTTCCATCTGTCAAGGTTTTTTCCCCCACTTTGAACTTTAGGGTACAAATGTGGGGACCTGCATGGACACTTCTAAGCTTAATTACTAGCTTAGATCTGGTAACTCTGCCACCATCCAGAAATTTCAGTGTCTGGATCACTTCTTGCCCCCCTAAAACCTTCCCCTCCCTGGGCAGCCTTGAGAGGCTTCACCAATTCCCTGGTGAACACAGATCCAAGCCCCTTGGCTCTTAAAACAAGGAGAAATTAACCATCCCCTCTCCTTTCCCCCCACCAATCCCTGGTGAGTCCAGACCCAATCCCCTTGGATCTTAAAACAAGGAAAAATCAATTAGGTTCTTAAAAAAGGAAGCTTTTAAATTAAAGAAAGAAAGGTAAAAATCATCTCTGTAAAATCAGGATGGAAAATACTTTACAGGGTACTTAGATTCATATAGCCCAGAGGAAACCCCCTCTAGCCTTAGGTTCAAAGTTACAGCAAGCAGAGGTAAAATCGTCTCAGCAAAAAAAAAAAAAAAAAAAAAAAGGAACATTACAAGTTAAGAAAACAAAAATAAGACTAATCCGCCTTGCCTGGCTATTACTTACAATTTTGAAACATGAAAGACTGATTCAGAAAGATTTGGAGAGCCTGGATGGACGTCTGGTCCCTCTTAGTCCCAAGAGCGAACAACCACCAAAACAAAGAGCACAAATAAAGACTTCCCTCCACTAAGATTTGAAAGTATCTTGTCCCCTTATTGGTCCTCTTGTCAGGTGTCAGCCAGGTTTCCTGAGCTTCTTAACCCTTTACAGATAAAAGAGGCATTAACCCTTAACTATCTGTTTATGACACCATCTCACAATGGAGGTGGGCTCTTACCCTTGAGTTCTTTCTCGTTGCTACAAAAGCACAACCAGGAGGGAAAATCAAAGGTTATCATCAGAACCTGCAATGTTGTGTAGGTTCTTCTTCTCTCATCTCCCATTACACCTTTACAGATACAACTGAAAAGCACACAATGCACACTCGCCCTGTGGATCTCTTCGCCAGAGAATGCTGTGAAGGTCAAGCTTAATGAAGTTCAAAAAATAACTAGACAAGTTTGTGGAGGTCCATCAACTATTAGTCAAGTTGGACAGGGAGGCTGCCCTTATCCTCTGTCTGTGGAACTCTTCACCAGAGAATGCTGTGAAGGTCAAGCTTAATGAAGTTCAAAAAATAACTAGACAAGTTTGTGGAGGTCCATCAACTACTAGTCAAGTTGGGCAGGGATGGTGCCCTTATCCTCTGTCTGTCGGGAGCTGGGAATGGGCGACAGCAGATGGATCACTTGGTTATTCCCTGTTCTGTTCATTCCCCCTGGGGCACCTGGCAGTAGCCACTGTCTGAAGAAAGTAGCCCGTTGCACCTGCATCCAAGACAGAGTCACTGTGCAAAGGAGACTATTGTCCCTTCCCCTGGTCTTAATGCTACAGAGCCCCGTGCCCAACGAGGAGGCTCTCAACCTCTGAAGAAATCTAGAGTGGTATGGATGAGAAATAGAGTGCCAGAATTGTTCACTCACAGCCAGTCATGGAGAAGAGAGAATGTAAGAACGGCCATACTGGGTCAGACCAAAGGTCCATCCAGCCCAGTATCCTGTTTACTGACAGTGACCAATGCCAGGTGCCCCAGAGGGAATTAACCTAACAGGCAATGATCAAGTGATCTCTCTCCTGCCATCCATCTCCATCCTCTGACAAACAAAGGCTAGGGACACCATTCCATACTTATCCTGGCTAATGGACTTAACCTCCATTAATTTATCCAGTTCTCTTTGAAACCCTGCTATAGTCCTAGCCTTCACAACCTCCTCAGGCAAGAAGTTCCCCAGGTTGACTGTGCAGTGTGAAGAACTTCCCTGTATTTATTTTAAACCAGTTGCCATTAAATTTCATTTGGTGGCCCCTAGTTCTTGTATTATGGGAACAAATAAATACATTTTTCCTAATTCACTTTCTCCACACCACTCGTCATTTTATATACCTTTATCATATCCCCCCTTAATCTCCTCTGTTCCAAGATGAAAAGTCCTAGCCTCTTTAATCTCTCCTCATATGGGCAATGTTCCAAACCCTTAATCATTTTAGTTGTCCATCTCTGAACCTTTTTAGTGTCATATATCTTTTTTTAGATGAGGAGACCACATCTGTACACAGTAGTCAATGTGGGCCTTCCATGGATTTATATAAGGGCAATAAGATATTCACTGCCTTATTCTCTATCCCCTTTTTAATGATTCCTAACATCCTGTTTGCTTTTTTGACCGCCTCTGCACACTGCGTGGACGTCTTCAGAAAACTCTCCATGTTGACTCCAATATGTCTTTCCTGATTAGCTAAATTAGCCCCCATCATATTGTGAGTATAGTTGGAGATATTTTTTCCAATATGAATTACTTTACATTTATCCCCATTAAATTTCATTTGCCATTTTGTTGACCAATCACTTAGTTAAACCCAAAGAAGACTGTGACTTCAAAAACATCTCACAAACTATCTTGACCACTTTAGTATCATCTGCAAATGTTGCCACCTCACCTTTCTCCAGATTATTTATGAATAAAGTGAATAGGAGCGGTCCTAGGATTGACCTTTGGGGAACACAACTAGTCACTCCATTCCATTCTGAAAATTTACCATTTATTCCTACTTTTTGTTCCCTGTCTTTTATCCAGTTCTTAATCCATGAAAGGATCTTCCCTCTTTTCCAATGACTATTTTATTTACATAAGGTTCTTCACCAAAGGCTCTTATCAAAGGCTTTCTGGAAATCTAAGTACACTATGTCCCAAAATAGTCACTTTATTCAGGAGACTCTTGTCCCTTCCCCAGCCTTAATCCCAGAGCCTCGTACGAAATGAGGAAGCACACGGCCTGTGAAGAAAACTACAGCGAGTACAGGTGAGGAATTGAAAGCACTCACCTCTTACTCACAGCCAGTTATGCAGAAGGAAGAAATCTGAGGACTATTCATGTCTCCTTAGAAGGATGTCCAGGCTGCTAAGGTCCGGTTCTGCATATTCTCATCTGGCGAGGGCTCCTGGATGATTCTTCTGCAAACTAATAAAGGCAAGCAAGTACCGTCACTACACAGAGCTCTATTGGAGCGTTTAATCTTGCCCTCATTCCCACCTCCCTCTCTCATTCCATCTACATCAGCCCCACAAGGGCAGAGATTCAATCAACACTCACAGTCACCCCTGCACTGTAGTGCCCACTGCCCAGTAATATTTCAGTCCCCTACTTGTTCACAGATCACAAGACCTAGCCTGTGGGGATGCATACCTACCACACCTGCCCATGTCCTACGAAGGGAGACAGCACAAGGCGAGGCGAGGACAGAGAGAGAGAGAGTGTTGGCCAACACATTACAGGAGAGATAGAGAAAACGGTGGGATGGAATCAAGAAACTCACCAACTGGAGTCATCCTCCTGGATCTACTATGCTGAGGAGGACACATCAGTCCTGGCTAAAGACATGAGCAGCCCCTGAAAATGCAAACCATGTCTCCCTCAAAACCACAGCTAGTCAGGAACCTTTTCTTACAAACCCAGCCCCAGCTGACGGTGTGTCTCTACCTAGAGTCAGATGGAGCGTGAGCAGAACCCTCAACAAAACAGAAACTTATCTCAGTGTCGGTGGCATCAGCTTGGCTCCCAGATGGACGACTCTTGCCTGGCATGAACAATGCTCACAGGCTCGCTGCTCTCACTCACTTTCCATCGCATGAGGGCAATAGAATCTGACGTGTGACTTCATTTCTCTTGACACTAAACGCAGCAGAGGGGAGAAGAACAAAGTAAATTAGCATCTCTGTCAGCAATGTTGAGTAGTCTTTTCATTTCACAGCTCCTGTGTCCCATAGCTCTGCCCTCAACTATTTCACACCTGCAACTAGAAGGGACCCATTGTAACTGCACCCAAAATAGTCACTTTGCTCAGTAGACTCTTGTCCCTTCCCCAGCCTTAATCCCAAAGAGCCTCGTACCCAACTGTGATCAAGTGGGAATGTTCGCAATGTTTCCTCTGAATACTGTGTGAGTGCCTCAGTTTCCCCAGGCCTTTCTTTAACATCTAGGTGCAGGGGATCAGGGTGTATGATTTTTGCAGAACCTTAGAGGGCCCCTGTGATACTGTCTGCATAGACAATTGCCGGCACTCTCTCCTGGCAACTAATGGCCTCAGCCACTCCTCTGCAAAGGTGCCAACTGAAGGTGTCAGAGAACAAAGAGATAAGGTGATCTCCTGGCCCAGGAAAGAGAGAAAGGCCAGAGAGGAGGGGCTGGATAATTGCAGATTGGAGCTGGCTAGGAAAATGGAGGGGAGCCCAGACGGAGCTCTGGTCTCCCTGTGGCCCCCCAAGATGGACCTAACTGAGCGGGTCCTTTGATCTGTACTTGCAAGACCTGTCTTGGACTGTGTTCCTGTCATCTAAATAAGTCGTCTGCTTTACTGGCTGGCTGACAGTCATCGTGAATGGCAGGAAGCCGGGGGTGCAGGGCGTTGTCTCCTCCAAACTCCGTGACACCAACAAGGAAGCACACGGCCTGTGAAGAAAACTACAGCGAGTACAGATAAGGAATTGAAAGCACTGACCTCTTACTCACAGTCAGTAAAGCAGGAGGCAGAAAGCTGAGGACTGTTCACGTCTGCTTAGAAGGATGTTTAGGCTGAGCAGGTCCACCTCTGCCAGCTTCTCCTCCGGCGAGGGCTTCTGGACAATTCCTCTGCAAGAGCAGCTGCAAAAGCCATGCATGAGCCATCAGTACAGACATCTCTATTGGTGCTTGAAATCTTGCCCTCATCCCTGCCTCCCTCTTCCATCCCATCTACATCAGCCCCACTTGATGAAGAGACCGAGTTAACACCGACAGTCACCGCTCCGCTTTCGTGCCCATTAATCTGCATTATTTTCATCCCCTTCTACTTTTTCATGGCTCCTGATACATAGGCCGTGGGGATGCACTCCGAGCACGCCTGCCTGTGTGCTACAAAGGAAGACAGCACAAGGAGAGGCAAGGACAGACAGACAGAGAGGGAGAATGTTGGCCAACACAGTAGAGAAGAAAGAGAGAAACATGGGAGGATGGCAAGCAACTTTCCACCTGCAGTCATTCTCAGGGATCTAACCTTCTGCTGCAGAGGACACACTGCTACTGGCCAGAGAACTGACCAGCCCCTGAAAATGGGGACCTTGTCTCCCTCATAATGACAGCTAGTCAGGAAGCTTTTCTTACAAACCCAGCCCCAGCTAATGAGGTGTCCCTACCTGGAGGAGCAGAACCCTCAGCAAAAGAGATACTTATCTCAGTGATAGTAGCGGCTGTTCTGCTCCCAGATGGACGGCTGCTGCCTGGCACCAACAACGCTCGCAGTCTCGTCACTCTCACTCGTTTTCCATCACGAGGGCTATAGACTCACACGTGATGTCTTTTTCCTTGGTATTAAAACCAGGAGATAAAACAAGTAAGTTACCAGCTCAGTCGGCAACGTCTCGTAGGCTCTTCTTTTTGCTTCTCCTACACAGCGGGGCTCCGCCCTCAACCCTCTTCCCATTACACCTTTAGGACTAAAAGTAGAAAGCACACCTTGCAACTACACCTGACAGAGTCGCTCTGCACAGCAGACTCTGGCCCCTCCCCAGCCTTAATCCCACAGAGCCCCGTACCCAACGAGGAACCACATGGTCTGTGAAGAAAACTACAGTGAGTACAGAAAGGGAATTGAAAGCACTGACCACTTACTCACAGCCATTTAGGTGAGAGGCAGAAAGCTGAGGACTATTCATGTCTCCTTATAAGGATGTCGAGGCTGCTCAGGTCCACTTCTGCCATATTTTCCCCCGGCGAGGGCTCCTGGATGATTCCTCTGCAAACTAATAAAGCCAAGAAAGAACTATCACTACACAGAGCTCTATTGCTGCATTTAATCTTGCCCTCATCCCTGCCTCCCTCTCCAGTCCCATCTACATCCGCCAGACTCAATGAGCAGAGACTGAGTCAACACTGACAGTCACTGCTCCACTCCACTATCCGCTACCTTGCAGAATTTTTGTCCCGTCCTACTTCTTCATGGCTCCCGAGACCTAACCTGTGGGGATCACACCTAGCATGCCTGCTCGTGTCTTAGGAAGGGAGACAGCACTCCATGGGGCTGATCAATGGACATGTTCAGTAGGCAATTTGGGGTCCGTGCATCAGTGGCTTAGTCGTATGATATCTGGGGGTGGGGACTGCACTGTGAGGTAGAGGGGTGTAATGTTCCCAAGCTGTACTGAGGGAATGTGGGATTCAGAAGCCTTGGAGAGTAAGGGCAGGTTGGAGAGGGGTTGAAAGGCCCCAGTGTGGCTGGGAAGGGAAACAGGAATTAGAAAGCGAAACCTGGCTGGCTGTGGGTAGTGTGGGGAAGTGCAGTGCTGGGAAAGTGGGGCCCAGCAATGGAGAAATAGATTGGAGCCAATTGGGGTTGGGGTGTAGGGAAGGGGTATCATGGAGGATGTTGGGGTGCCCTGAGATGAGGAACAGATAGGGTGGATTGGAGGGCCACACGCAGGGGGCAGATTGGGGTGGGGTAAGCGGAGTGCTGGCAAGTCTGGGGACGCCGGAGCAGGTTGGAGGATGTTGAATGGGTCCCAGTGGGGGTCAGGCTGGAATGCACTGAAGGAGATGCTGGGTGCATTACCTTGAGTGGCCACCTGGTGTCACTAAGTATTTCCCTCCCGGAGCAAGATTAAAACCTGGTGGCCAATCCAGGTAGTGCACAAATCATTTCCCCTCATCAAGGGACAGTGACAACGAGGGGCCAGTCAGGGTTAATGCACAAAGTATTTCCCTCATGGAGCAGCAGTGTCAGTGAGTGGCCTCTTGGGAGAATGCACAGAGCATTTATCTCATGGAGCAAGAGAGACACTGGGTGGGCACTCTGAGGCCTGGTCCACACTACGCTGTTAAATCGATTTTAACAGCGTTAAATCGATTTAACGCTGCACCCGTCCACACTACACTGCTCTTTATATCGATTTAAAGGGCTCTTTAAATCGATTTCTGTACTCCTTCAAAACGAGAGGAGTAATGCTAAAATCGATATTACTGTATCGATTTAGGGTTAATGTGGACACAAATCAACGTTATTGGCCTCATTATTTTACAGTAGCTACCCACAGTGCACCGCTCCAGAAATCGACGCTAGCCTCGGACCACGGACGCACACCACTGAATTAATGTACCAAGTGTGGACGCGCACAATCGACTTTATAATATCTGTTTTATAAAATCGGTTTAAGCTAATTCAAATTTATCCTGTAGTGTAGACGTACCCTGACTACTGCACAAAGCATTTCCTTCATGGAGCAACTGTGCACTTCCCTGGGTGACCACCCAGTGTCACTGTTGCTCCATGCAGGAAGTGCTCTGTGCATTACCCCACAAGGCCACATGTTGTCACTGTTGCTCCATGCTGGAAATGTTCGGTGCATTACCCTGCGTGGCCACACGGTGTCACTGTTTCTCCATGAGGGAAATGCTCTGTGCATTACCCTGTGTGGCCACAGGGTGTCACTAGTTATTTCCCTCATGGAGCAACAGGGTCACTAGGTCAGGGGTCGGCCACCTCTGGCAGCCGCGTGCCAAAGACGTCACGCGAGCTGATCTTTAATGGCACGCGGCTGCCTGCCGGGACTCCAGTGTGGCATTCAAAATCCTGCCAGCAGAGCAAGCCGCAGGGTCCGCACTCCCGGGCTGGAGCGCGGGGTCGAGCGCAGCAAGCCGCCGGCCCCTCCCTCGGATCCCTGCCACCGCGCGCAGCATTCTGAGGGGTGAGGCTGTGCGCTCCCGCGGGCAGCGTTTGGCTCTGCGGGGAGGGACAGACGCTCCCCGCTGTCCGGAGCCCGGCCGCCGCGCGCAGCATTCTGAGGGGCGGGGCTGTGTGCTCCCGCGGGGCAGCATAGGCTGGCTCTGCTTGGAGGCTCATGGTAAGGGGTCTAGGGGTGGGGGCAGTCAGGGGACAGGGAGCAGGGTAGGGGGTGGGATCCCGGGGGGGTGGCTAGGGGTTGGGGTCTTTTGGAGGCAGCAGAGAGCAGGAGGGTGGATGGGGCATGGAAAATCTGGAGTCTGTCAGGGGGTGGGTGCTGGATAGGGGACAGGGAGCAAGGAGGGTCTTGTGGGAGCCATTAGGGTGCGGGTGATCTCTGGAGGGGGTGGTCAGGGGACAAGGAGCTGGGGGGGTTGGATGAGTCAGGAGTTTTGAGGGGGCAGTCAGGAGGCAGGGGTGTGGAGAGGGGTTGCAGCAGGCAGGGGGAGGGTTGTATGGGTCAGGATTTCTGGGGGTCCTGTCAGGGGGTGGGGGGTGGATAAGGGTTGAGGCGGTCAGGAGACAGGTAGGGGGTAGGCTCCTAGGGGGGCAGTCAGGGGACAAGAACAGGGAGGCTTAGATAGGGGATAGGGTCGTGGGGGGACAGTTAGGGGCAGGGGTCCCAGGAGTGGGTAGTCAGGGGACAAGGAGCAGGGGCATTCTGAGGGGGGCAGTCACCCAGGCCCCTGCCCTGGGCCCTGTACCTCCCTCATACACACCCAGCCCTCTGTTGATTCCTTCACCCAACCACGACCCCAGCCCTGACTCTGTCACCCCCACACATACCCAGTCCCCCCTGCCCTGATACCTGCACCCCCTCACATGCCCCCAGTCCTCTGCCCTGACTCTTGCACCCCCCCACATCCCATGCACCCGGCACATCCGCACCCTCGCCCTGAGCACCAAACAGGAGCTCCTGCACCCCCCCACATGGCCCCAGTCCTCTGCCCTGACTCTTGCACCCCCCACATCCCTTGCACCTGGCACATCCGCACCCCCACCCTGAGCACCAAACAGGAGCTCCTGCACCACCCACATTCCCACCTGCACCCCTCACTCCAAATGGGAGCTGCCCAGGTAAGTGCCCCCACACCCAGATCTCCTGCCCCAGCCCTGAGCCCCTTCCCTCATTCTAGCTTCTGGCCAGACCCTTCACCCCCAGCCCTGTGCTCAGTCCACTCCCACCCTCAGCTCAGTGCAGAGAGAGAAAGAGAATGGGCCAGAACCAGGGAGAAGGTAGGTACCCGCTGTATGTGGGCAGGGCCAGGACCCCGGTCCGGCAGCCGGGATCCCAGCTGGCAAGAGCCAGCGGATGGAACCCCTCAGCAGCAGTGGGCTGAGCAGCTCAGCCCACTGCTGGGCTGGGGTCCTGGCTGCCGGCCTAGTGGAACAGAACCCCTGACCCAAACCCTAAATCCTGACCTAAACCCCTAACCCTGACCCCAACCTAACCCTAACCTAATCCTAAATCCTCACCCCAACTGCAACCCTCACCCCTGACCCTAACCCCAAGGGCCGTACTCTTAGGAACCCTAACTCTAGGGCAGGGAGCCCAACCCATAGGAACCCTAACCCTAGCTCCAAGTGCCCTACCCTTAGTAACTCTAACTCTAGCTCCAAGTGCCTTGCTCTCAAGAACCCTAATCCTAGGGCAGGAAGCCCCACGCATAAGAAACGTAACCCTAGCTCTAAGTGCCTTACCCTTAGGAACCCTAACCGCAGGGCGGAAAGGCTCTCCAATAGGAACCCTAACCCTAGTTCAAAGTGCCTACCCATAGGAACCCTAACCCTACCTCCAAGGGCCTAACACATAGGAACCCTAACCATAAGCCTCCTACTGCAAGACAAACCCAAGAGAGAAACCAACAGGACTCCACTGGCCATCACATACAGTCCCCAGCTAAAACCTCTTCAATGCATCATCAGGGACCTACAACCCATCCTGGACAATGATCCCACACTTTCACAGGTCTTGGGTGGCAGGCCAGTCCTCGCCCACAGGCAACCTGCCAACCTGAAACATATTCTCACCAGTAACTGCACACCGCACCATAGTAACTCTAGCTCAGGAACCAATCCATGCAACAAACCTCGATGCCAACTCTGCCCACATATCTACACCAGCGACACCATCACAGGACCTAACCAGATCAGCCACACCATCACTGGTTCATTCACCTGCACATCCACCAATGTAATATATGCCATCATATGCCAGCAATGCCCCTCAGCTATGTACATCGGCCAAACTGGACAGTCGCTACGGAAAAGGATAAACGGACACAAATCAGATATTAAGAATGGCAATATACAAAAACCTGTAGGAGAACACTATAACCTCCCTGGCCACACTATAGCAGACCTTAAGGTGGCCATCCTGCAGCAAAAAAACTTCAGGACCAGACTTCAAAGAGAAACTGCTGAGCTTCAGTTCATCTGCAAATTTGACACCATCAGTTTAGGATTAAACAAAGACTGTGAATGGCTTGCCAATTACAGAACCAGTTTCTCCTCCCTTGGTTTTCACACCTCAACTGATAGAACAGGGCCTCATCCTCCTTGATTGAACTACCTCATTATCTCTAGCTTGCCTGCATATATATACACCTGCCCCTGGAGATTTCCACTACATGCATCTGACGAAGTGGGTATTCACCCACGAAAGCTCATGCTCCAAAATGTCTGTTAGTCTATAAGGTGCCACAGGACTCTTTGCTGCTTTTACAGATCCAGACTAACACGGCTACCCCTCTGATACTTGAAACCATAGGGTGGGGCGCCCTACCCATAGGAACCCTAACCCTATCTCCAAGAGCCCTACCCTTAGGAACCCTGACTCTAGGGCGGGAAGCCCTACCCATAGGAGCCCTAACCCTAGATCCAAGTGCCCTACCCATAGGAACCCTAGCCCTAAACCCTAACCTAAACCAAACCCTATCCCTAACCCCAACCCTACCCCTAACCCTCACCCTAACCTTAACCCCTAAACCTAACCCCAACCCCCCCTAACCCTACCCCCACCCCTGACCCTAAACCCAACCCTGACCCCTGACCCTAACCCCAACCCTAGACCCTGACCCTAAACCCTACCCTAACCCCCACCTTTGACCCCTGACCCTCACGCTGACCCTTAACCCAACCCTAACCCCAACCCCCTGACCCAACCCTAACCATACCCCTAAACCTAACAACCCTAATCCTAACCCCTAACCCTAACAACTCTAACTCCTAACCCGAACCCGACCCTAAACCCTAACTGCTAACCCCTGACCCCAACCCTTAACCCACCCTCACCCTAACCACCCTCACCCCTTACCGTAACCCTCACCCTAACCCCTCACCCTAATGCCCCCCCACCCTCACCTCTAACCTGTAACCCCTCAGCCTCACCCCCACCCCTAAGGCCAACTCTTATCCCGTACCCTCACCCTAACCTCAATCCTAACTCCCACCCTAACCCTAACCCCTCACCCTAACCCCTAACCTCATCCCCACCCTCTAACCACAACCCTAACCCAACCGTCTCCCTAAGATAACCCTAACCCTACCTTGACCCTCCCCCTCCACCTAACCCTCTAACCCTCCCCTAACCTCACCCTGATCCTAACCTCCCCGAACCCTAACCCCAACCCTGAACCCAATCTCTAACAATTCTAACCCTAACCCAACCCTTACCCCAACCCTCACCGACTCCTAACCCCTAACTTTAACCCCAACACTAACTCTGTAACCCTAACCCTACCCTCACCCCTGACCCCTTCCCTCACCCTACCCCTAAACCCTACCCCAACCCAAAACCGCACTCACCCTAAACCTAACCCCTACCCTAGCCTACCCTATCCCTAAGCCCTTACCCCTACCCTCACCCTGACCCTAACCCTAAACCCTAACCCATAACCCCCACCCTCACTTCAACCAAACCCTAGCCCTAACCTAACCCTAACCCTTCTGGGAGCAGTTATTGCCTTCTTGGAGCGGTGATTGACTTTGGGGGGGCCGTGATTGACTTCTGGGAGGACTTCTCATGGCCATGGTCATCTTCTGGCCGCTGTGTTTGACTTCTGCAGGCTATGATTTCCTTGGGGAATGGCTTGTTTTTCTTTGGGATTCATGATTGCTTTCTTGGGGCTGTGATTGCCTTTTGAGGGCAGTGTTTGCCTTTTTAGGTCAATGATTGCCATCTGGGAGTGGTGATTGCCTTTGGGGGGGCATGATTGCCTTTGGAGAGTCGTGATTGGTTTCTGAGGGCTGTGATTGCCTTCTGAAGCCTGTGTTTGACTTCTGGGTTCCGTGATTCCCTTTGGGGAGCAATGATTGCCTTCAGGGAGTTGTGATCACCTTTTGGGAGCCGTGATTACCTGATGGGGGCCACGGTTCCATTCTGAGAGCTGTGTCTGACTTCTGAGGGGGTCGATTGGCTTATCGAGGGGGCATTTTTGCCTTCTCAGTGGGCCACGATAGGCTTTGGGAGGGCATAATAGGTTTCTGGGTGTTGTGTTTGCTGTCTGGGGCCATGATTGCCTTCAAAGTGCCATGATTGCCTTCTGGGGACTGTGATTGTCTTCTGAGAGCCATGTTTGCCTTCAAGGGTCTGTGACTACCTTGTGGGGCTAGGATTGCCTTGGGGAAAGGGGCGGGGTTGTCTCCTGGGTGCTGTTTGCCTTCTGGGGATCGCATCCTTTGTGTTACAGCTTCTTGCTGCAGGCTACTCTAACTAGCAGTCACTGATTATAGGCAGAAAGGAGGCTCAGGGACAATAACTCACCACCTCGTACCGCTCTGCAGCAGCTACTGGCGATCTAATCTTGAGGGTATGGCTACACTTACAGCTGAACAGCACTGGGAGTTACAGCTGTTTTCCTACAGCTGTGTAGGGAAAGCGCTGCAGTGTGGCCACATTGACAGCTACCAGCACTGCAGTGTGGCCACATTTGCAGCGCTGTAGGGACTGGTGCATTATGGGCAGCTATCCCAGCGTTCAAGTGGCTGCAAAGTGCTTTTCTAAAGAGGGCGGTTGGGTGGAGTGGAGTGTGACAGGGAGCATGGGGGAGACAGAGAGAGTGGATTTTTGGAGCTGACACTGTGTCAGCTCCCTGCCTTGCAAGTTCTAAGGACTGGAAGATACACAGCACCAACCTTCAATCATTTTAAAAGTTTCGACCCCTTCCCCCACCCCTCTTATTCACTAAATGCAAATAGCCTTCAGACTAGATAAGCAGCTGCTCCAAAACAGACTCCGCTTGCCCTCCCGCCGTGTTGCTTCTCTCCTGAAGCAAACACTATCAAGCTGTGAACATTCCAAAGGAATTCCCCTGCCTGCCTCTGCTCAAGCAAATGGGCTGTGTTTGTTTTTTAGATTAGCAGCTCCTGGAGTTCACAACAAAACAGCAGAGTGGTTGAACAGGCATTCTGGAATACCTCCAAATACCTCGGAAGCCAATTACAGCGCTTTTAGTGGCCACACTGGCAGAGCAGCGCTGCAATCGTTATACCCGAGGCAGAGCAGGAGTACAGCCAGCGCTGCAGCCAGGGAGTTGCAGCGCTGTATGTGCCTTGCAAGTGTGGACGGTAAGTTGCAGGGCTGTAAACCCACCAACAGTGCTGCAACTCTCCAGTGTAGCCATGGCCTAAAAATATGCCGACCACCTTTTCCGCCCCGGCACAAGGCTGTGCTATAGCGCCCCTCGATTTCGTCCTACAGAACTGCTAGCCCCCCACCCCGGCTCTCTCTCTCAGCTCTGCGGAGAACGAGCCACGATCCGCCTCAATCTTCCAAATCGGAGATGCAAATTTGATATTTTAAACCCATTGCTGCCCTGCCACTTCCTAGTCTTGCCGTGAACAGGGACCGAAACACTACGGGACCGGAGCGGTACGCTAATCACCAACATCCTACTGGGCACAGTGACCGGAAGTCGCCTTGGTACCGTCAGTGACTGGATTCCTGTGGAATCGGACACCGGAAGTCGTTTAAACCGTGCGGTCGCTATGACAACGGCCGGAAATTGCCTCCATATTCCGGAGCTGGCGGAAATGACGAAGGGGTTGGAGCGGAGGTGTCTGAGCCGGGTCGGAGCCATGTCAGCGGGGAGTACAGGGCAGCGAGATTCCGGGGCCGCTGGCGGGTGAGCCGGGAGCCAGGACTCGAGAGTCTGATTCTGGTTGGTTGGTGGGTGGGGGTTTGGAGTCCGCATTTCGACGCGGGGGTCCGGGCCGAGGACGGTCGCTGCGGCTTGGGGTGGGGAATGCTGGTGGGGGGAAAACGGTTGGAGACTTCGGTGGGAAGTGTGAGCGGTGTCGGAGCTGAGATGAGATGAAGCTGGGCGTGTTTTGTTTTCCAGGCGCCGCAGTAAGTGGGACCAGCCCGGTCCGTCTCCTGCGCTTTTCATTCTCCCTGATACGGCCCCACTGCCTGGCCGCCCTTTCCAGAGCAGCGGAGATGGCGTCTCCGGTGTGCCGGGTTCCGAGAGCTCTGCGGCCCCCTCAGGGGCTCTGGATGCAGCTGCTGCTGTGGCAGCGAAAATCAATGCGATGCTAATGGCTAAAGGAAAACTGAAACCAACAGCGAACACTACAGACAAAGTGAGTGAGTGGCAGGGTAGGGGGTTGTGGCCTCCTCTCTTTATGTATGCTGTAATACATGAATATACTTTGCTACCTAAATACCTAGTGTCTAAGGTTTGAGTTAAAGGCACAGTCCAGTGAACTGCAAAAGATTTCAGATATTTTGTCAATTTTCTGAAAAGAGTAGATGATTTAAATATAATGGAAAATTAATAATTGAACAGGAAGCTCCATTTTGGGACTTGAATAATACAAAATTCAAGAGAAAGACCCCACTTTGTATTCAGAAGACATTAGAAACTTAGATGCTACAGTTATTGAGAGATCAGTTCTACAACTCTCCTCAAGAAAAAAAGTTTAACTCGATTTAATAATATTTTGAACTTATAGTCTCTTCAAAGTACTCTATGCATGTTAATTCTTCGATACTATAAAAAACACATGGTTAACTTTAAAATAAGTAGCCTTTTTGAGCCCACACAGCTCACATGGTTAAAATTAGCCATGGTTTCAGTGGCATGTGCAGGGCCTTAGTTAAGGAATCCTGGCAAGAAGTTTTCCATGCAGATGCAAAAAGAGAGATACAACATAAGTAACTTGCTTAAAAATTCACATAGGGTACACTTATGCTGCATCTGAAGGTGTAATTTCCAATTAAAGTAGACATACACGCACTAGTTTTGTTAGACAATTGAGCAGGCTGACCCATCGGCGGATTGAGTAGATGGGTTTCTTTATTGCAGCGCTTCTTCTCCTCAATCCAATTTTTGAGTAAGCACTGAATTAGTTATGGCACACTTTTTTTAAGATAGTATGTAAATATCTACATTTACTGCAACACCCCCAAAACCCTTATTGAGTAATATGAATGCCTATACAATGAATATTAATAGCTATATACTGAATATAATTATCCCAGCCCTGATTACTGTTTTCAGTATTCGCATATTCTACAAATAATTTTTACTTTGAAGATACATTGTTTTTTGCAGTAATTGTAGAGACATGTTCCCTTAATCAGCAGTTCATAGGGGAGGGAGGAAGGGATAGTGACCCCAAGCTTGTTTATGTAGCTGGGAAAGGAAGGGATGGGAAGATAACACTGCTTTACACAAAGAGTATCTTTTAGATCCGCACATTCTTTATGCAACTGCAATGCTTGTTAATCCTGAACGAGGAGAAGGGAAGGGAGAGGGGTAGCACTTTATTTATCAAAGGAAGAGACTGTGCCTTCCTTCCTAATACCATGCTAGCAGTTACCCAGTAGTCCTTATTTTGTCAGTCTTTATTCACTGAGTAAAAATATTGAAATGATGGAAAGTTTATCTAAAACTTGCTTTGAAAATCTATTTTATGGGCTTATGTAGTAAACATTTCTGTAAGATCTCCTTGCTCCCAGGAATCTTCAGAATTTTGCTAACTGGTGAAATTGAAACCATTAGTTGATGAGTTTAACCTCCTATGAAACAACCACAGAACCTCATTCTCTGTTGTTTCATGATACGGGCTCCAACATGAGGATCTGAAGTTTTTGGCCTCAGTAGGGTGTTGCACCTCCTGGAAAGAAACACGGGAAGGAATTTTAATTTGAAGCAGTCTTCAAAAGCACCATGGAAGGAGTGCGTGAAGTGTGTCCACTCTTCGGATGTTTTTGAGTATTGTAAACTGTATTGCAGGGGTTCTCCAACTGGGGGTTGGGACCCCTCAGGGGGTCGTGATGTTATTACCTGGGGGGTCGCAAACTGTCATCCTCTACCCCCAACCCCGCCTTGCCTTCAGCATTTATAATGGTGTTTAATATATAAAAGGTGTTTTAATTTATTAAAATTAATTTAATGTCGCACTCAGAGGAATGCTATGTGAAAGGGGTCACCGGCATAAAAGTTTGAGAACCACTGGTGTATTAAAACTTCTGATGTTTCCTAATTTACTTTGTTTACGTAAACATCAATGGTACCATGTTTTCACTGTTAGGTCCCCCCCCTCAATTGTCTTTTCTCAAGACATAAGATACCCAATATTTTTAATCTTTCCTCATAAGTCGTTTTTTTCTAAACCTTTCATCATTTTTGTTGCTTTCTTCAGGATTCTCTCTAGTTTGTCCATATCGTCTTAAGGTGTGGTGCCCAAAACTGGACACAGTATGCTCACCAGTGCCAAGCAGAGCGTAACAGTTACCTGTGTCCTACGTATGATGCTCCTGTTAATACATCCCAAAACTATATTAGCATCAGATTATTGGTTTATAATTAATTTATAATGCATTATATCCCCAAATCCTTTTCTGCAGTACTACTGCCTAGCCAGTTCTTCCCCATTTTCTATTTGTGCATTTAATTTTTCCATCCTAAATCTAGGAAATTGCACTTGTTGTTGTTGAATTTCATCTTGTTAATTTCAGGCTAGCTCTCCAATTTATGGGAGAGGGATAGCTTGGTAGTTTGAGCTTTGGCCTGCTAAACCCAGGGTTGTGAGTTCAGTCCTTGACAGGGCCACTTTTAGATCTGGGGTAAAATCAGTCCTTGGTCCTGCTAGTGAAGGCAGAGGCCTGGACTCAATGACCTTTCAGGGTCCCTTCCAGTTCTATGAGATAGGTATATCTCCATATTTTTTTTTATTATTTTTATCAAGATCATTTTGAATTCTAATCCTGTCCTCCAAAGTGATTGTAACCTCCTCCAGCTATACCTCTTTGTGCCTCTTATCATGATTATTTGTTTAATTGTAGTCTCTAGAAACTATAACTGAGATCAGGGCCCCATTTTGTTATGCACTGTACGAACACATAGTAAAGGACAATCCCAGCTTGGAAGAGTTTACAGTTTACACTAAATGTGAAAGAAATTTTTATTTCCAATTTACACACGGGGAGTTGAGGCAACTAGAAATTGTGTCTTGTTCAAAGACTCACAGGAATCCAGTTCCTTAGCCACAAAGATCTTCCTTTCTCAGGTTCTCTGTCTGTAAAATGGAAATACTAATATCCATCTCAGAAGTGTTGTGAAGGATTGATCAGTTGGTATTTATACAAGATGTTTGAAGATGTGGAGAGCTAGGTAAGTAATGAATACTGGATATAACTAATAACTTTATTTTCTTGTTTGTAAAGCAAATGAGTTGAGGGATAGAAAGACAACATTGTTATTTGTGTTAAAGGGCCCTTCAGGTCAATTTGTCCTATTATACAGTGAAACTGAGTATTGCCATGTATCAAAGTTTTGTAACGGTCTGTTGAAGCTACAGGCCCCAGGGAAAGGTCCGGCTACAAGCAAAAGTAAAGATGACCTTGTAGTAGCAGAAGTGGAAATCAATGATGTGCCCCTCACATGCAGAAACCTGTTGACAAGAGGACAAACTCAGGATGAGGTGTGTAAAGAAGCTGCATCTAATTCTTTGGCTTTCAACTGTTTTTAAAGTTTAAAAGGATTAATGTTCATTGATTCAGGGAAGGTTCCTTGCAAAAGTGTTTGGGTTGTGGGTACGGAGAGAGCAGGGGTCTGTAAGCCACGTTGTAACTTACTGGCCAGAGTGACTAGATTCTGAATTTGAAACTATGCAATACAATAGTGAAATATGTGACTGCTTGTAAAAATATTCAAAGTAATTTACGTAGACATCATACTGAGACATGGTAGACTGTGGCTGGAGCAACATTCAGCTCTCCCATGAGTTAGTTTTAATGTTCCAGTTTGAGGAATCCATGTTGTTAGAGTTGAACAACTGGATTAGAACGCTTATCTTCTAGGGACTAATCAAATCAATCTTACTTATGATGTTAGAATAGAAATGCCTTCTGTTCCAGATGGTCTTATTTATCTTGGGTATGACTTTAATTACTCGCATAGCTGGAACATTTGTAAATATATTGGATTTTCCTGATTTTTTTGTTCTCTTGCCTGTAAAGGCAACACCTCTGCACAGTCTTTGTAGAAATATAGGAATTGCCATACTGGATCAGACCACTGGTCCATCTATTGTAGACTTCTGGCTGTGGCTAGTATCAGATGCTTCAAATAAAGATGTAAGAAACAAAGTGAAAGAAATTGCCCCTGAAAGAAGTGTCTTGCTAATGCCCATTAGTGAGAGGTTAGCTTATATCCTGAAGCCAGAGAATTTGTAGTCCTCTTTTTGTTTTTAAAGAAACCCCTGTAATTTGGTACCACAAATAAACAAAAGTCCCTTTTTCAGCTTTAAATATGTTCTCTTTCGATGTAATTTAATGTTGTCTTTTATAATTAAAGGTAAACTGAAGTGCCCAATGTAACTTTTTTGTGTAGTCTTTATAATCTCTCTATCAGATAACATCTCTAAAATCAACACTTTATATTGTTCCAGCAAATTTTTCTTAAGCAAGTAGGTTTTCTCTGGCTTTTCCAAATTAATAAAGGTCCGTCATTACTTTTCTGCTATTTTCCATGTCTTGTCCACAACTCAACAGCAGTTATTTTACAATCATCCTCCAATTCAGGTAGGGCTTCACTCATAATTGGTTTTTTTTTAATGTCTGTAGATAAGTCGTCTGAGTGGAGCAGCTGTCTCTACTCGAGGGAGGTTCATGACCATGGAGGAGAAAGCAAAATTAGGACCTGGGTTTGTAGTTCTTTTAAATTATTTGTCATCATGGTTGGATACTCATGTGGATATATGTAGTTACCCTCAAAGATTCTCTGTTATGTAGCAGGGTAAGTCAATATTGTGGTTATTATGAAGGCTTTTATCAGGCTGAAACACTGATTGCATGACTAGCTGTGTTTGTACAGCACCTAGCACTGTGAGATCCTGGCCCATGACTCGGGCTCTTAATCACTATGACAGTGCAAATACTAAATAACTGTGTTAATAGTTGAACTAATATGAAATCAAAACTGCTTTTAGCTCCTACTGGGAACTTTAGTACCTGTGAAGGTTTATCTCTCTCATCAAATATTTCAGTGTATAGTATTATGAGCATTTCAAGAATAACTTATTTACATTGAGACTAGGAATTCTTGCTTTGAGATTCAAGTGAAACTTTAAATTAGTAGTTTATCAAAATGCTATTGATGGAATTACAGCATGATGTCAATTTTGAGGTACATTTTCCTTACATAACCAGCTCAAGGATAGGTGCCTTCATGAACGCTACCAGGGTGGTTTCCTTTTTCAGATCCGTAAATGCATATTTAATATTTTGCTACACTATTAAATAGCATGTGTGTGGGAGATGTTATGTGCTTCGTTATGGAACTCTGGATTATGGCTTGCATGCTGTTAAGAGTGAAATCCTGGCTCCAGGTCAACGGGAGTTTTGCCATTGGCTTCAGTAGAGCCAAGATGTCACTCCTAGTGAGGAGCCCACTGGTGTGGAGATTGCCACCTCTTGGGCTGGTAGGCCTGTCACAGTAAAAGTCTGGGAGATGACAGCATGCTAATATATGCAAACCAGAAAGTAAAACTGACAAAACTTGGGCAATTGAACCAGATGAGTGAAATCCAAAGAGTAAATGCAGTGTAAATGATGAAAAGTAATTGTATTTTTCAAGTTCCTGGTTCTAATAATCTAGGGAGTCTTCATTCATTCAAATAAGGAACTTCTGAATTTTTTTATGTAGACTATATGCCTTTGCCTATCAAGGGTCATGAAATCTAAATGAAAAATACGTAATTAAGAAATACTCAGTTACTTTTACTTATACTTTCTTAGGCAGCTGATCTCTGCTTTGCTGCCATTTCTCTCAGAATTAAGCAGGGATTGTTATTCTTATACTTATTAAGGAAAAGTATGTAGCATAGTGGAATTGGGATGAATTCATTACTGGATGGTGATGTCAGTGCTTCCATAGACTGTTTTGGTTTTCTTTTATTAGGGATCGGCCTTTGTATCTCCATGTCCAGGGTCAGACACGGGAGCTAGTTGATAGTAAGTAATACATAGTTTTGTGTCCCTGTACTATTGTTTTTTTTTGTTACTTTGATATATATTTTTATTATGAGCTGTAAATCATCTGGGAGAAGGTAACAGTTCATGCACTAATGGTAAATCCCTTGTTGGTTGAAAAGTCAGAAGCATCTTCCATTGCATCCTACAAGTCATCAGACTAAGGCTGTAATAGACCACAAGGTGTGACTTGTTGAGCTCAGGTGCAGCCCCACCATCAAAAGGAATAATCTGCCATCTGTCCCCAGGTGAGACACAGCAAGAACTGGCATGGTGGGGCATAGGTGGAGAGGCCCCCTCTCTGGTCATGTATATTCAGATCTAAGGTTATGCACCTACATTTAAACCGCTGCAGCGGCACAGCTTCAATACTATAACTGCGCCTCTGTAGTACTTCAGTGTAGATGCTGGCTATGCCAATGGGAGGGGTTGTCCCATTGGTGAGGGTAATCCACCTCCCTGAGAGGTGTAGCTAGGGCCTGGTCTACGCTGTGCGTTTATACCGAATTTAGCAGCATTAAACTGATTTAACCCTGCACTCGTCCACACAACGAGGCCCTTTATATCGATATAAAGGGCTCTTTAAACCGGTTTCTGTACTTCTCTCCGACGAGAGGAGTAGCGCTGAAATCGGTATTGCCATGTCAGATTAGGGTTAGTGTGGCCGGAAATCGACGGTATTGGCCTCCGAGCGGTATGCCACAGTGCACCGTTGTGACTGCTCTGGAAAGCAATCTGAACTCGGATGCACTGGCCAGGTAGACAGGAAAAGCCCTGCGAACTTTTGAATTTCATTTCCTGTTTGCCCAGCATGGAGCTCTAATCAGCACGGGTGGCCATGCAGTCCCAAATCCAAAAAGAACTCCAGCATGGACCGTACGGGAGATACTGGATCTGATCACTGTATGGGGAGACAAATCTGTTCTATCAGAGCTCCGTTACAGATGACGAAATGAGAGAGCATTTGAAAAAATCTCCAGGCTATGATAGACAGAGGCCACAGCAGGGACTCAGCACAGTGCTGCATGACAAGCCTAACGGAAAACCAAAGAATCAAATGGGCGCTCATGGAGGGAGGGAGGGGGGACTGACGACTCCAGCTATCCCACAGTCCCCGCAGTCTCCAAAAAGCATGTGCATTCTTGGCTGAGCTCCCAATGCCTGTAGGGTCAAAAACATTGTCCCGGGTGGTTCAGGGTATAGCTCATCAATTTACCACCCCTCCCCTCCATGAAAGAAAAGGGAAAAAAAGTTATTTCTTGCCATTTTTCAATGTCACCGTATGTCTACTGCATGCTGCTGGTAGACGCGGTGCTGTGGCACTGGACAGCAGCATCCCCTCCCCTTCCTGATGGCAGACGGGAAAAAATGGTGGAAAACCGTCATCATCCCATGAGTGCTCCTGGCTGGCCTCGGTGAGGTCGGCCGGGGGCGCCTGGGTAAAAATGGGAATGACTCCCTGTCATTCCTGGCAGGTGGTGCAAAATGCTGGGTAACCTCCTCATCATAGCAGCTGGAGCCTGAGCTCCATCAGCCCTCTCTCCCCCCCCCGCATCCCCTTCGTGTCTAAAGAAAAGATTCTGTACTCCCTGGACTATCATAGCAGCTGGAGGTTGCCTCCCCCTCATTTTATCTCGCTAAAAAGTCAGTGTTTCTTATTCCTGCATTCTTTATTACTTCATCACACAAATGGAGGGACACTGCCACGGTATCCCAGGAAGGGTGTGGGAGGAGGGAAGCAACGGGTGGGGTTGTTGCAGGGGCACCCCTTAGAATGTTATGCAGCTCATCATTTCTGCAAGATCTCTGGGGCTGTGACCTGGAGCGGCTGTACTCTCTGGCTCTCTAGTAGACTTGCCCCATATTCTAGGCAGGGCTGACTCTATTTTTAGACAAAACATAAAGAAGGGAATGACCCGGGGAGTCATTCCCATTTTTTGTCCATGTGCCCCCGGCCGACCTCAGCGAGGCCAGCCAGGAGCACCCATGACAGCAGCAGACAGTACAAAATGATTGATAACCGTCATCTCATCACCAATTTACAATGGCAGACGGTGCAGTAGGGATGGTAACCATCTCTGCTACCTTGCAAAGGCAAATGAATGCTGCTGTGTAGCATTGCAATACCGCCTCTGTCAGCAGCATCCAGTACACATATGGTGACAGTGACAAAAGGCAAAACAGGCTCCATGGTCGCCATGCTATGGCGTCTGCCAGGGCAATCCGGGGAAAAAGGGCATGAAATGATTGTCTGCCATTGCTTTCACGGAGGAAGGATTGAGTGATGACATTTACCCAGAAGCACCCGCGACACTGTTTTGGCACCATCATGCATTGGGATCTCAACCCAGAATTCCAGTGGGCGGGGGAGACTGCGGGAACTATGGGATAGCTACGGGATAGCTACTCACAGTGCAACGCTCCGGAAATCGACGCTAGCCTCGGTACATGGACATACGCCGCTGAATTAATGTGCTTAGTGTGGCCGCGTGCACTCTACTTTATACAATCTGTTTTACAAAACCGGTTTATGTAAAATCGGAATAATCCCGTAGTGTAGACATACCCCAAGTTGATGGAAGAATTTTTCCATAGACCTAGCACTGCCTACACCAGGGGTTAGGTCAGCATGGCTACATCTCTGAGGTGTGGATTTTTCACACCCCTTGGACACAGCTATGCCAGTGTAAACCAGCCCTCTGTTGTTACAAAAGGTGAGTTTTGAAATAAAGAGGCTAGATTGCATAGCCCACCAAGACATATTTTAAAAAAACAAAGGAATAAGTGGAGTTGTTCAACTTCCCATCTGCTCTTCTTGTCAGTTCACTTTCCCAGTTTACCTCCTTTACACTACTTGCAGCCCTCATATGCCAAATCTTTCCTGTAATGTACAGATTTGTCAATGTATGCAGATTTCAATTATGTAATTTCTACATACAAATATTTTAAAATAATGGTTAATATAGGTCACCCAACTGCATAGATTATCCTAAACATTACTTGCAATCTGACAGAGAGACCACAGTTCTGTCCAGAACACGTTGGGTCCCCATATTGGGAATTCTGTTGGCACAGGGACAGCATAGGTCATCACATCCTGTCCCCCTTTGCAGGCCCCATCATAATGGAACACTGGAATATTGCTGGATCACTTTGTGTGAGGATATTTTGGGCTGAGGAGCAGATTCGTAGGTAGCTGTGAGGGTAACAGCTGTAGGTTAGAACAGCAGTTGTGGGCCATGCCAGTCCCTGGACCAGACCTGAATTCAGCAGTTGCAAAGATGGGGTAAAGTGACCTTTGCTCCTCTGTTTGTTGGATGCACCTGGGCAATATCTGTCTCCATATCAACCATATTTATTTGTTCTATGTTTATCTCTATATTAGTTATTAATGCATAATGTGGCTTGCATTTACATTGTTTGTGATTCTGTACATCATTTTTATCTATATTTGTAAATGAGCTATGGTGATTTTTTGCATCTGGAACTATAGACTCCCTTAACATGAGCTTTTAGTATTTTTACATTTTAATTTCAAGTATTTTGATTTTGCTCACTTTGAAATTCTGAACTAGTATTCTGTCTCCAAGCATATTGATAGCAAAATTCCACCCAGAATCTAGGATACACAAATGAGCTGGAACGAGAGCTATTAAGTTCTAATGTTTTTACCAGAATGTAATGTTCACATGGCTCCCCAGTATAAACAAGTCTTTTATTTTAGCCTATTTTGAGAAACAAAAATAGGATTGAAAAATAGGAAACTATTTTAAAAAAAATCATAAAGGTTGAGAATTCACAAGTAAAAGACTTTCACTGCAGTGTAACGGGTAGTGTTAAGGAGGAGGCCCATGTACTCTTCATATTAGAGACTGGAAAGTGTTGCTGTGGAATTTTTTTTAAACTGTTTTTAGGATTTCTAATCAATGGGTGGGGTGCTTCCTGTTTTGTTTCTCACAGGTAATGATGGTCCCTGAGAGCATTTGTAATTTTACTTGTTTAAGTATTAAATTAATAATTGACTAAAGTCAGTTGGGAATGGTTAACTTAGTGGAGAAAGAATGATTTGTTTGAATCCCAGGAATGATGTGATCTTAAGCTCCATGTGAAAGGTACTCGTATTCATGATGAAAAACAGCACTAAAAATGCCTTTGTTCTTTTAAAAATCTATAATCTGATCTTTTAGATAATGAAAATTAAGAAAATTGTTCTCTCCTGAGTGAAGTCACTTCCCCAAGTTTCATCTGGTGAAAAATTGTTAGCAAAAAATAAAATAAAAAACCCCTAACATTTACTAGATAGATGTTTGCCCTTATTTCCATTATAATTGTATCAGTAAGAGTGATTCTCTTCTGTTAAGGATTAAATGAAATCAGTAAAATCCTCAAGATGACTTAGTTTTCAGTCGTCTAAATGTGTGTGGAGTAGTGGGAACATGATATAAATGATATTTAATATAACAATAATGTGAGGATGTGGTAAATTAAGTGATCCAGGAGTAGAATTACAATACAGTGACTGTGTAGACAAAAAAAAACATTTTTTTCTCAGTTGCCTTAGTTTGCTTTTGGTCAGGTATCTTGGCCACATGTCCTTTTAGCACTCCGAAGTTAGCATGTGTATAATACTAGTATAAATGTAGAGTATTTTTTTCTGTGTAAACTGACTGGAATGCCAGGGCTGTATTTTGTTTAGTACCTTGTCACTTTAAGGCAGGGGTCAGCAACCTTTCAGAAGTGGTGTGCCAAGTCTTCATTTATTCAGTCTAATTTAAGGTTTCACGTGCCAGTAATACATTTAAACATTTTTAGAAGGTTTCTTTCTATAAGTCTGTAATATATAACTAAACTATTGTATGTAAAGTAAATACCTTTTTTTTTAAAATGTTTAAGAAGCTTCATTTAAAATTAAATTAAAATGCAGAGCCCCCCATGGACTGGTGGCCAGGACCTGGGCAGTGTGAGTTCCACTGAAAATCAGCTTGCGTGCCGCCTTTGGCACGCATGCCATAAGTTGCCTACCCCTGCTTTGAGGGTTGGAACTCTGCTGAAAAGGTCAGAATGTAACAGATCCAGGGAATGGGGTATGATTGCAGCAGTTTATTGCTTCTGGAAGACTTTCCACTACTGAGTTGTTAATATCAGGCAAGCCAGTAATGCAGATATTATTTACAGGAAGAGCAGTGTTCTGGTTTGAGTAGTTCAATCAAAGGAAAGTATGAAGAACCCGAAGATCTAGTCATTTGATAGCGTGCTTTTCCTGAAATTAAAGTAGTATTATGTTATACCCAACAGGAGCTGTAAACCGAATTAAAGAAATAATTACTAATGGAGTAGTGAAAGCTGCCACTGGTTCCAGTCCAACTTTCAATGGAGCTACAGTTACTGTTTATCACCAGCCTGCTCCCATTGCCCAGCTGTCTCCCACTGTTGGCCAGAAGCCTCCATTCCAATCAGGGGTATGTAATGCATACCTGTGATTCTTGTGGTATTTTATGCTCATATTGTAAGATTTACCCATTTATACATTTGTCTTTTTAAAGTCTTTTATTCACTGTGATAACTGGAGGACTAACAAGGTGGAGTCTGTGAAGTGGGGCTCTGCTGATACCATCCTCCTAGAGGAAGGGGACGGAGAGAGCAGTCCTACTTACAGAAGAGCAGAGGACTCACTGTATCATCCAACATTTAAACTTCCTCCTACAGAAGTCAGAATAATTAACCTTTGAAAATGAGTTGTAAACTTTATTCATGGAATGATTAGCTGTCTACTGTTATGTTTGCAGATGCATTATGTTCAAGACAAATTATTTGTTGGTCTGGAACATGCTGTACCTACATTTAATGTGAAGGAAAAGGTGGAAGGGCCTGGATGCTCCTACTTACAACACATTCAAATTGAGACTGGTGCCAAGGTTTTCCTACGTGGGAAAGGCTCAGGCTGCATAGAGCCAGCTTCAGGCAGAGAAGCCTTTGAACCTATGTACATCTACATAAGGTATGGGTACCTTTAAGAAGCCATGCAATCTAAAGTTATTCTGAATGTAATTTCAGGTTATGCTGAAAGCATAGAAATATCTTCATCTGACAGCTGAGTAAGCTTGATTAAAAGTCTCTAATGTAGCAACTGCTTTTCTTAAGAGGTAAAATTGCATCAAGTTTAATCTTAACTTACTGCTTTGCACAAGAACACGGTACAATGTAGTTCTGGTTAGATTTGTTTAGAAAGAGATGTTATGCCCCTGTTTAAATCTTTCATAAAACACTATTATATCTCTAGACTCTAAGCACCTTCAAATTGTTATTGAGAGCAGAAGATGGGCTACAGGAAGAATGTAGTATTTTCCTTTTAATGTAGCTACCAGTGTCTTATGAATGGTAGAATTTAAAATGAAAACACAATGTCCTTCTTCCAGTCAGGTTACTGACCTCTGTAGTACTTCTTGCAGCAGCTGAGCCTCTTTGAACTTTCATTTTAAAAGGAAGTGGGGGCACATTTACTTTCTAAATAACAGTAAAAGTTCAGAGGTCTGGATGTGCTGTTGAGCAGACAAGCAGTTGATTACCTATGTGAAGGGACAGGGAAAAGGCCTGGTACTACGCTATCAATGGAGGAAGTAAAGAGGAGGAAGCACCCAAGTCTAGTCATAAAATTCAGCCATAATAGAGCAAGACCACTAATGTACTTTTTTCAAGTTCCTGACTCTCTTTTTTTTTTTTTTTTTTCCCTCCAGTCATCCGAAACCAGAAGGTCTGGCAGCTGCCAAAAAGCTGTGTGAGAATTTATTACAAACTGTAAGTGACTTTTCATGGCAGTTTATTCACAGAAATATGAGATTTCGGGGTCCCTTTTAGCTCTGCTATGCCTCAGTGTTGTAACTGCTTTTTTTATGCTCTCAGCAAAACTTTTCATAAGCTTTGACATGCTGGTGGTGGTATGTCTCAAGGACACAACTGGCTTTGAGTAGGGGCGTGTGCAAGAGGAGGCAAATGGGCACGGGCCTTCCCTGTAATCAACGGGGGATTCAGATCTCTTCCTGCTTCTGCCCTGTGGCAGGGAAAGTGAGAGAGCTCCCCTCTCCCCACAGCAGCCCCAGGAGAGTGGAACTCCTTCCACCCCAGGGCTGCAGCTGGGAGAGCGGAACTTCTCTAGCCCCAGGCTCTCCCTGCCACAGCCCCAGGGCTGAAGGCGTTCCCTCTCCCAGCTGAAGCCCCTGGGAAGAAGAGCTCTCTCACTGTTCCCCACCGCAGCCCAGGAACAGGAGGAGTTCTGTGGAGGAGTTCTGTGTCCCCCACCAGTGCCCTCCCCAAAAGCAGTAAAATTTACATTTCTGCACAGACCATTGGGAGGGATATTAAATTACTTTCAGAACACACTTGCATTAAGGAACCTTGAATATATGCAAATATCTCTTAAGCAGGAAACTTAAATTAATCAGGGTGCATACCTCCTACAGAGACCCTAGTGTTTCTCATGATTGTTGTGCCATTCTTACCATACTTTTTTGAGAGTTTCAGAAGACGCAATCTATTGCAACATAACATTGTCCAATGCTAGTTCATGTTTTGCTCATATTCAGATGTATGTAGAATCCACTTCTTATCTCTTTCTCTGTTATGGTGTTAGGATATAGTGCATAAAAATAGCTCAATCTAGTGGGCCAAATTCTTCGTTGTACTATCAGTGTTCAAATATGGGCTCCTCATGGTCTTTTGGACATTCTAAAGTGAACTAAGAATAAAAATACTTCAGAATGCCCTAACTAACCTTTAGTGACTCCAGCAATACATCTCTGGTAGAAATCTGTCATGCTCACATGCCATACCAGTGACTTAGCTTTGTCCTTTTCCTTTTATTGCTTGGATCATTATCATTACTGTGCTTTTGGTAGAACCTAGAGTCAGGGCCACATTGTGCTAGTGGCTGGATAAATATGTAGTAAGAAATTTTCTTTGCCCCAAAGAGCTAGTCTGACATGGTATACATTTATTTGCTAATCTATTAATGTCTTTTTGAAGGTTCATGCTGAATACTCCCGATTTGTGAATCAAATAACCACTGCAGTACCTTTAGCAGGTATGTGTTAGTATCTTTGACTTTTGCAAGTTACCTTGTTTCTGTGAGCAGTATTTACACTTACATATCTATCAGTCAGAGGGTATTGGGCAACAGTCTTATTTTTCCCTGTTAATTTTGAGTCTTCCCCTCATTTATCTTCAGTGAACAACAGCTAACTTTCTTTACCTTTCCTTGTCAATTAAATGGATTTTCTTAGATTCTGCAGCTGATTTAGAAGTAATTGTTGTTTTTTTTCTGCCCCACCAGGTTTCACACAAACTGCTGCTATAAATAGCATACCTCCTCAGCCATCATACTATCCATCCAATGGCTACCAGTCCGGTTACCCTGTTGTTCCTCCTCCTCAGCAGCCAGTTCAACCACCTTATGGAGTACCAGGCATAGTACCACCTGCAGTGCCACTGGCACCTGGAGTGTTAACAGCATTACCCACAGGAGTACCACCTGTGCCCACACAATATCCAATTTCACAAGTACAACCTCCAGCTAGCACCGGCCAGGTAGGGAAAGGGATGCGTTACTTGGCCTAAAGTTCTTGGCTAACAAGTTTCTGCCTCTGCTAACTGAGAAATCTTTATAGTAACTCGAAGACTCAATATGTCTTCTTCAGAATATGCTTGTATAAAATACTTCTGCTATTTTGTTGGGTCTCTTCGAGTCAAATACTGCTACAATCACCTAAGAGATGACAACTCCATGCATAGCATGTATCCATTAGTCAGGCAGAAATTTCTTGAATTCCTATTATCTGTGTTAATGTTGGAAATAATTTTAATTACCACAGGCATTGTCACAAATTGCACCACAGTTACACTGGTAGAGCAGATTTGAATAGCTATCACTTTAAGATAGCTTTCCACAACTTCGCTACTTAGTGGGCCTTTAAACTAAATACAGTTTTTAAATTATCTGCCTTTTTAGTGCTTATAAGGAGAAATTAGTGAAATGTATTTTATTCCTTTGTGTAAACTTTATTCAGTTTAAACCATTATCTTTGTTAGCATGTAAGAATCTGATAGTATACTATCTGTTTTAATTTTTTGTGGTCACTAGAGTCCGCTGAGTGGGCCTTTTCTTCCTGCTGCCTCAGTAAAAACAACCTTGCCGACTGCTACACTGCCACAAGTCCAACCACAGCCTCAGGGCCAAAAGAGGCGCTTCACTGAGGAGCTACCAGATGAGAGAGAGTCAGGACTGCTGGGATACCAGGTGCAATAAAATAAGCAATTTTAGTGCCTGCCTCCAGTTCCCTTCCCTACGAAGAGACTTTGCTGTAAATTGGTCATTCTTAATGTAGTTTGAGTTGTTTCATGACTCTGATCTAAGACCTTTAGGAGATGCTAGTGAATTATTAAATAGACTTTTAAAGGTAATCATGAGTGGTGAAGATGAGACTTCACACTTCTGTTCTTTGGAACAGATGCACTATTTGCATCTAATGCCTCCCATTTCTTTCAGACAAAAATTAAATAATTCTTTCCTTTTCACTGTCTTCCATAATGAAAAGCAATTGTTGCTTTTGTTGTGAGAAAAAGTATATTGATTGCTTCCAGAATCTTCTATTCAGGTTTTTCGTAATTAGGAGGATTACAGTAAGACTAGACTTAATTTTTTTTGTTTGAGATAGCATGAGGCATAAAGTCATGATAAAAATCTTACTCCATACAGCCATATTTAATTTAATAAAAATTAAATTTTTATTAAATTAAAATTTATTAAAATTATTAAATTTATTAAAATTTACCACTGTTCCTCAGACACTTCCGTGTGTAAGGGTAGTTTCCACCATGGAAAAGTGCCTTCTCATGCCTGAAGTATTTTCCTGAGTCCAAATTGTCCCTGATAAAATTTAACCAAACTTGCATTTAAAAGGCTGTTTTGTCAGAAAACATTTTAAAAATTACTCAGGATCAGAATCTCAAATGGCAGATATGTTTGCACCCGCAAATGTATGTGAGGTGAAAATTGGTGTTTCAAGTAGCATTTTTGTTTTTGCCTATGAAGGAAGTAGATAGTTGTCCGACTGCTTAATGGCTGTACAATGAAGCACTGTTGGAAAGATGAGCTAGATGATGTGTAAAGTCTCTTCTACCTCACACTTGGTCCCAGATTTTTAAAAGTATTTAGGCATTGCGGTGCTCAGTGTTGCAATGTCTTACTGGTTCAGGAGGCTAAATTTAATTTTCAAAAGGGATTAAAGCACTTTAAGAGTCTGAATACCTTTAAAACTCTGGGCTTTCGACACTGGTTACAGTAGACACTGTGGTTACAGATGCAATACAAAATGCTTTGTGACAATTCATAGATGTTTATATACATAAGTTACTTTGTTCAGGATACTGTAGGAAAAAGCATTTTGAATAACTACATTAGAGAGCTGTAGATATTTCCTGATCTCTTATGTATAGTGCAGTCACAAAAATATTAGACCCAGAAAATTGGAAATATTAAATCCAGTCTGTAGTTTACAATATGCTCCGAAAGGTTGGTCTTCCTGACATTTTCATTAAGGAGATGTAGCTTATATCATAGTCGTAGATTTGCTAATGCCATGTGTTTTTCTGCTCATAGCATGGACCCATTCATATGACTAATTTAGGTACAGGCTTCTCCAGTCAGAGTGAAATCGATGGGGCAGGATCGAAGCCAGCAGGTTCCTCAGGAAAGGAGAGAGAGAGGGACAGGTAAATGTTGTGCTTAACTAAAGTACGAAACGATTACAGTCATATATGTTAATCCTAAAGAAAAGCTGAACTTCTAAATCAGTGTTTCTCAACTGGTGGACTGTGACCCACACAGCAGTCACAAAAGCCAATCAGAAGGGTTGTGAGGCACTGAATTTTCTTACTATCTAAAGAAGATCTTGGTTCCCACTCCCTGCACACCCTTACCTTCAAGGTTAAGTATTCTCTGTCAACATCTTGAAACACTCACAAATTATGTAGGCTTCTCACTGAGATGTTTAGTAAATGTGAAGGCGTTGCAATCTATTTTTTTTTAACTTCAAAAAAGGAATTTCCAATTCAAAGAGGTTGAGAAATAATGTTCTAGATCTTATTTGATGTCATGAAAAAATACATCTGGGATATTAGTAAAGTTTTAAAAACTCTCAAATCTGCTTTAGAACTAAGTGAATAACTTTCTTGGGTATTTTGAAATATAAATGATCAGATTATCAAATTATTTGGAAACTTAATCATGGTGAGCTATCCATGAGATGGCCCATCTACTTAGTTTGTTGTTATGCTTGATGGGGAAAATATCATGCAAGCAGGATGTTTCCTTTAAATCATAAAACAATGTTAATTTGTTTCTGTTAGATCTTTAGCAAGATGTTAGAATTTACTCCAATCCCATGTTGTATAATTTTAAATCCTCCCTCTCTCTCTCTCCTCTTTAAATCCCTCCTAAACCAATGCTTTATATTGCTTAATTATTGAATAATTAAATTAATCAAATAGGTCAATAGTTATTTAAAAAATTACTAAATTATTTAATAATTAAAGAATACTTTTATTAAAACAGGCAGTTGATGCCTCCACCAGCTTTTCCAGTGACCGGAATGAAAACAGAATCGGAAGAAAGAAATGGATCGGGGTCCTTATTGGGCAGCCATGGTGAGCACAATGGACAAAACAAATTCATATGCGAAAGCAAGCTTGACTTGCAAGGTACTGATATAATGTTGACTTTGGCAAATAGTGAAACGCCCAATCAATCGTGGGCTGTCCTTGGGATTGCAGCTCTAAGTGAGAGGATGGGCATGTTCCACTGGCTTTAAACCTGTGCATTTCTTACATAGATTTGAACTGTCAACACATGAGATATCTAGTTTTCTGAGAGCTAAGGTAAATAATTGAGTGTTAGAAAAACCTTGGGAACTGTGATATGTTTAACTCCTATTTTGAAAGAAAGAGGAAGGCCTCTTTAATTTTGATAATCGGCCCAGGCACAGCTCATAACAATTGCTTTGTAACACTGGTATATCACATAGTTTTACATTACCATCAGGCTCAAATTGTATAGCTCAGTATATTAAGCCAGTCGTTAACATAAGCCATGTGTCTAGTAGACATTCGCCCAAAGTGGTCCACAACTAACAGAAATCCTTAGTGGATTCCATCTTTTCATAGGATTCTGTAGCATCAAATATTTGCTACTTGAGACAACATTTTAAATCCCTGTACTTGTAAATACCTTGAAAATTGCACATTTCCTTGTATCAAAGAGCTGCAGACACAGTATATTAGTTTTAACCTCAGTTTTTCTCCAGTATTGATGCCAGAGTTTGCCATTGTATTAGACTTCTTATGATTAAATTTGGACTTTTCTTTACATATTTATCTCTTAACGGTGAAATTGCAGTCACTTAAACTCATTTGCTAACTTTGCCTTTTTTTTTGTGTTTCTTTTTTCTTTCTCTGCTCTCTTACATGGTTCTGATGGATCACATGTGCCGTTGCTGGTGCTGTTTCGTGTGACATCCGACCTTGGATGACCATTGACCCTGTGACCTCAAAATGGTGTCCAACTAACAATTTATAATTAACGTCTTTTTTTATTAATTAACCTGTTTGGGGTATTATCTTTTTCTTCCTTCTCGGGGGTGGGAGATGTTTGTTTTTTTTTTTCCTCTAGATCACCCAGCTAAAAAGATGAAAACTGCTGAAAAGGGATTTGGATTGGTGTCTTATACTGGAGATTCATCAGATGAAGAAGAGGAACATGGTGGCCATAAAAATGCAAGTACTTTTTCACAGGGATGGAGTTTGGGATACCAGTATCCTTCCTCACAGCAACGAGCTAAACAACAGATGCCATTTTGGATGGCACCATAGAAGCTGCAGAACAGTTTTTGTACCCTCAGTTACACCTTTTTTCTCTAGCAATAATGCATGTATATTACAAAATGAACTTTGCGAATGTACATTGTTCTTACCTTTGCAGAAGCTGCTAAGGGTGCACTATTCCCTTTTGAAAGGGGTTCTATAATATTTTTACAATCCATATTTCTGCAGTGAATTTGTCATCTATGAAAAGTTATTTGAAATCACAAACTCAGTGCAGCACGGACTTTTTATACAGTGAGGGAATGTGCTCACAAAACAAGAACAGGGAGGTATGTTGCTCCCCCTGCATTTTCCATGTGCCCTGGATAGCTTCAGAAATGGAGACAGCCAGCCAGGCTGACTTAAGTACAGATTTTGTGTGTTTATTTTAAGTAATTTTCCTTTTGTCAACCTGTTTTGAGTTAGTGGTGACAACAGATGTCCTCAATGTTTTGACTTTCACCAGAGAAAGGAAAATCTATGCATTACACAATTAATTTTTAAGATCATGTTTCCTTAAATTCCTAATTTTATTTACTTTAAGCAGCTCCCATGTGTGTTTCTCCCCTCTCTCTCCCCCTCCTTTTAATTCCAAAATGCAATTTTAGTAACTCAGAATAACTTTTGGTTCTAGGCAAATTTCTTGGAGTGTGTGGGGGGGGAATTGTAGGTTTCCCCCATAATTCTGTTTTGGATGGATTTGGCTTACTACTAATACTTGGACATACTTGGTATATCAGTGGTATGTACACTCTAACCACCTTCAGCTGGTCCATGTGATACTACTTGTCAGATTGGTGTCAGTCTGTCATTAATTTCTGAGTCTGATTCCACCAGTTTTGTTTTATGACTGTTGCACAAACCAGGATGCTATATTTCTTTGTTAATCTCCAAAGACCTGATTGCAAGCACTGCTATTACACTGAAGCACAGAAGCGGAACCTCTGAATTAATTGTGGATTGTTTACAGTGACTGGAACTGCAAAGGGGCCTTTCTTATCATGGCAAGCTGTTGCCAAAAGATTACTCTTTTGTATTCATAACATTGATGTGTGAATCCACTAATGTGTGGTGGGACACAGTGTAAATGGAGGTGCGGGTCTGCATTTGAAACATGAGTAATAGTTTGAAGTATTGTAATAAGTGTAACTTTTACACATTTTGACTACCTTGCAGGCTGGCTGGCTTTGTATAAACTTATTCTCTGGTTTCCTACATGTTGTAAATAATTATAGAAACATAATTTCCTTATAAATAAATATACAAATATTCCTTTTGCTTCCATCTTTTTTTCTTCAGCTCTATCAGATAATTTTCTTGGGTACAGCACATTCACCTGGGGTGGGAATGGTGACAGCCTCTGTCTATCCCTTAATTTGGTGTTTTAACAGACACAGACTTTGGTGAAATATTCTTTCTAAGAAAAGGTTTTAAAACCTTAACCGTTTTTAATGGGACACAACTTGAAAATCACTTTTCTGTCTGAGTATCAGAAGGTAGCCGTGTTAGTCTGGATCTGTAAAAGCAGCAAAGAATCCTGTGGCACCTTATAGACTAACAGACGTTTTGGAGCATGAGCTTTCGTGGGTGAATACCCACTTCCTCAGATGCATGTAATGGAAATATCCAGGGGCAGGTATATATATGTGTGCTAGCAAGCAAGCTAGAGATAACGAGGTCAGTTCAATCAGGGAGGATGAGGCCCTGTTCTAGCAGTTGAGGTGTGAAAACCAAGAGAGGAGAAACTGGTTCTGTAATTGGCAAGCCATTCACAGTCTTTGTTCAATCCTGAGCTGATGGTGTCAAATTTGCAGATGAACTGAAGCTCAGCAGTTTCTCTTTGAAGTCTGGTCCTGAAGTTTTTTTGCTGCAGGATGGCCACCTTAAGGTCTGCTATAGTGTGGCCAGGGAGGTTGAAGTGCTCTCCTACAGGTTTTTGTATATTGCCATTCCTAATGTCTGATTTGTGTCCATTTATCCTTTTCCGTAGAGACTGTCCAGTTTGGCCGATGTACATAGCAGAGGGGCATTGCTGGCATATGATGGCGTATATTACATTGGTGGATGTGCAGGTGAATGAACCAGTGATGGTGTGGCTGATCTGGTTAGGTCCTGTGATGGTGTCGCTGGTGTAGATATGTGGGCAGAGTTGGCATCGAGGTTTGTTGCATGGATTGGTTCCTGAGCTAGAGTTATTATGGTGTGGTGTGCAGTTACTGGTGAGAATATGTTTCAGGTTGGCAGGTTGTCTGTGGGCAAGGATTGGCCTGCCACCCAAGGCCTGTGAAAGTGTGGGATCATTATCCAGGATGGGTTGTAGATCCTTGATGATGCGTTGGAGGGGTTTTAGCTGGGGGCTGTATGTGATGGCCAGTGGAGTCCTGTTGGTTTCTCTCTTGGGTTTGTCTTGCAGTAGGAGGCTTCTGGGTACACGTCTGGCTCTGTTGATCTGTTTCCTTATTTCCTCGTGCGGGTATTGTAGTTTTGAGAATGCTTGATGGAGATTTTGTAGGTGTTGGTCTCTGTCTGAGGGGTTAGAGCAGATGCGGTTGTACCTCAGTGCTTGGCTGTAGACAATGGATCGTGTGATGTGCCCGGGATGGAAGCTGGAGGCATGAAGGTAGGCATAGCGGTCGGTGGGTTTTCGATATAGGGTGGTGTTAATGTGACCATCACTTATTTGCACTTGTATTCCATCTGTGTGTGGGATGTTTGTGTAGAGAGCCTCTACATCCATGGTGGCTAGGATGGTGTTTTCTGGGAGGTCACCAATGCATTGTAGTTTCCTCAGGAAATCAGTGGTGTCACGGAGATAGCTGGGAGTGCTGGTGGCATAGGGTCTGAGTAGAGAGTCCATATATCCACATCATGAACAGGTCTGACTATCAAAAGGAGGCAGCCAGACAACTCTCCAATACCAAATTCTACAGGCCACTTCCCTCAGATCCCACTGAGGAATACACTAAGAAACTACAGCATCTACTCAGGACACTCCCTACACTAACACCAGAAGAAATCAACATATCCCTAGAGCCCCGACCAGGGTTATTCTATCTACTACCCAAGATCCACAAACCCGGAAATCCTGGACGCCCCATCATCTCGGGCATTGGCACTCTCACTGAAGGACTATGTGGATATATGGACTCTCTACTCAGACCCTATGCCACCAGCACTCCCAGCTATCTCCGTGACACCACTGATTCCAAGCTGTCAGGAACACTATCCCTGATGATGCCACAGCACAACTGGCTGCTGAGCTCTGTGCCTTTATACTTACACACAACTATTTCAAATTTGATGACAATATATATCTCCAGATCAGTGGCACTGCTATGGGCACCCGCATGGCCCCACAATATGCCAATATCTTCATGGCCGACCTGGAACAACGCTTCCTCAGCTCTCGTCCACTCACACCCCTTCTCTATCTACGCTACATTGATGACATCTTCATCATCTGGACCCATGGGAAGGAGACTCTGGAAAAATTCCACCATGATTTCAACAGCTTCCACTCCACCATCAACCTCAGCCTGGACCAATCTACACGGGAGGTCCACTTTCTTGACACCACGGTGCAAATAAGTGATGGTCACATTAACACCACCCTATATCGAAAACCCACCGACCGCTATGCCTACCTTCATGCCTCCAGCTTCCATCCCGGGCACATCACACGATCCATTGTCTACAGCCAAGCACTGAGGTACAACCGCATCTGCTCTAACCCCTCAGACAGAGACCAACACCTACAAAATCTCCATCAAGCATTCTCAAAACTACAATACCCGCACGAGGAAATAAGGAAACAGATCAACAGAGCCAGACGTGTACCCAGAAGCCTCCTACTGCAAGACAAACCCAAGAGAGAAACCAACAGGACTCCACTGGCCATCACATACAGCCCCCAGCTAAAACCCCTCCAACGCATCATCAAGGATCTACAACCCATCCTGGATAATGATCCCACACTTTCACAGGCCTTGGGTGGCAGGCCAATCCTTGCCCACAGACAACCTGCCAACCTGAAACATATTCTCACCAGTAACTGCACACCACACCATAATAACTCTAGCTCAGGAACCAATCCATGCAACAAACCTCGATGCCAACTCTGCCCACATATCTACACCAGCGACACCATCACAGGACCTAACCAGATCAGCCACACCATCACTGGTTCATTCACCTGCACATCCACCAATGTAATATACGCCATCATATGCCAGCAATGCCCCTCTGCTATGTACATCGGCCAAACTGGACAGTCTCTACGGAAAAGGATAAATGGACACAAATCAGACATTAGGAATGGCAATATACAAAAACCTGTAGGAGAGCACTTCAACCTCCCTGGCCACACTATAGCAGACCTTAAGGTGGCCATCCTGCAGCAAAAAAACTTCAGGACCAGACTTCAAAGAGAAACTGCTGAGCTTCAGTTCATCTGCAAATTTGACACCATCAGCTCAGGATTGAACAAAGACTGTGAATGGCTTGCCAATTACAGAACCAGTTTCTCCTCTCTTGGTTTTCACACCTCAACTGCTAGAACAGGGCCTCATCCTCCCTGATTGAACTGACCTCGTTATCTCTAGCTTGCTTGCTAGCACACATATATATACCTGCCCCTGGATATTTCCATTACATGCATCTGAGGAAGTGGGTATTCACCCACGAAAGCTCATGCTCCAAAACGTCTGTTAGTCTATAAGGTGCCACAGGATTCTTTGCTGCTTTTTCTGTCTGAAAATATTGTACCTTTTTATTGTTACAGGTTGCTAAGACTACCATAACTGGACATTAGTTGTAGCTTGTTTTTTCCATTTGACAGAACTTTGTGTGAGTGCAAAGGAGCAAAAAAACAATGGGCCGCATATTGCACCTTTTAAAATAGTATCAGAAAATGGATTTTTTTAAACCAGTTGGACCATTTAGTTCTGCTCATTTGTAGTAGCAAGCAGTCTATAAATAAAAAAATGTAAAGGAAATTCTCCACTTAAACTTGGTCTACAATTAAAAATAAAATAGAAGTTTTTGTTCTGTTCTATTTAGGTTCTTTTGCTACCCTCATCACTGCAATATCTGAGCCCCTTTTGGTAGTGTATTAAGCAATGTGACTAACTTCTGTCATGTGACTTTTTTTTTTCTCTCTGATCCTCTGTACAAGGGCAGAATTGTTTATGCAATGTAGTGCTTTGGTTTGGCAGGACTTTTATTGTTGGGTTTGGTTTTATTTATGTATATGATATGCTTAGAGCAACATATCTTATCACCTACTTTTAAAACCAATTCCCATAATTTATTTTTAATAAACCCCAGTCCTGCAAACACTTATGCACTTGGTTTTCATTAAGAGGGTGAGTAGTCCCACTGAAATCAAAGTCAAGGGGGGCAGTCTCTGGGTCTAATAGTTTTCCTATGTTTTGAAATCTGACCATACCCATGTTTGCTTGCTAATTACAGCGAGGTAGCTAGAAACTATCAGATAGTCTTTTTTACTCTAAGTACTAGCAGAAATCAGTGTACAAAACCCAGAAACTGGCAGAGTAAATTTAATTTTAAATTAAATGCTTAGGAGATATTCTGGGGTGGCTGGGGATAGGAAGTGCGTTTCAGCTCTAGAGGGTCACCCTGCTGACCGGCCTGACCCCCTGTAAGTTATACACAGAAGGCTGCTTTTCACTCGCAGATGGCGGGTGAGAAGAATCGAGGAAGGTAAGCGATTTGCCCGAAGGACGAAGGCCCGGCAGCGAGGGACTTGGAGACACTCCGTTTTCCACCTTTGAGGCAGCGCTGCCCTTGCTCCTGATGCATCCTATACACGGAAGGGGCGGGCCCATGCGCGGGCGGGTCCTGAAGCGCTCGCTCGGCCTAAGGCCACAGAGCCGCAGCGGCAGCCATTTTGGGTTGCTCTGGGAAGGGGCTGAAAGGGTGGTGGGCCGGTGGGGTCCTGCTCTCCACGGGCCCTGTCAGTGCGGACGGGAGGATGTGACGCGGAGAAGTCCGGAGTCCCCGACACGGTGAGTTGGGGGGGGAGCGATTGCGGGGTTTTCGTGGGGGAGATGCAGCCGGTCTCGGATTGGGGCGGGACCGGGGCGGAGAGAGCCTGTGAAGACCCCGTGGCTCCGGCCCGCTCCACCCCTTCCCGGCCGGTTCCTGACACACTTTTCTCCTTGCAGGCGGCGGCGTTTTCCCTGGCGCCGGGGGAGATGGACTCTGGAGCCCGCCAGGGCGGTGGCGCCTTAGGACAATCCCGCGAGTATAAACTAGTGATGCTGGGAGCTGGCGGCGTGGGCAAGAGCGGTGGGTGTCTCGGGCCTGCCGGGGTGTGGCGCCCTTTGGCTTAGGAGTTGGGATAGGCTGTCCCTCGGGACGTCTGCGAACCCGCAGGGCCGGTCCAGGTTCCAGAGCAGCTGTCATGGGGCAGGGCGTTAGGCTTTAATCTGTCTCTGCTGAGAGCGGCGGCCCCCATAGGTGACGAATGGGTTTGCTCGCTGCTGTACTGTGGAGGTACCCACTGTGAGGGGGACAAGGTGGCTGAGGTAATATCTTTCATTGGACCAACTTCTGTTGGTGAGAGAGACAAGCTTTTGAGTGAGACAGAGCTCTTCTTCAGGGGGACAGTCTCTGCTTTGCTTCACTGTAGGAGGTCACCTACATAAGGGTGGGTTGGAGATTTTTAAAAAATATCTTTCCCCAGCTCCTACCTTGGTATTTTCAATAATTGAAGGTATTTGTGTGAAAATCATTGATTAGGGTTGATTAAACTGTAATACAGCAGTCTCTGTTAAACTTTAGAGTTAATAGTTGAGGTGTAAGGATCATAAACACTGAAGGGTTGTAATGTCTTATATCTGTAAGACATTGTTTAATTTATTAAACCATTTTAAGCTGTTAGTCCCATAGTTGAAAATAATAGGCAATAGGTTTTGAGAATATAGTTCATAATTTCATACTGATAAGTAAGGCTGCGAGTCTGTCACAGAGTCTGAGACTTTCTGGCACCTCTGTGACTTCTGCAGTGGCTGGTGCAGCTGGCCCAGGGGCCACCTGAGCAGCTCAGGCAGCCCCTGGGCCAGCTGCATTGGCCACTCCTGGGGCCACCACTCTCTCTCCTTCCCTTCCTCTCTCTTCCTCCCCCCCCCCACCCCTCCGCAGCAGTTTGGGTGTGGAAGGGGGCTCAGGGCTGGGGCAGGTGGTTGGGTCATGGGAGGCGATGTGGGATCCAGGAGGCGTTTACCTCGGAGCACCCTGGAAGCAGTGACATGTCCCTCCCACCCTTCCGACGTGGCCAGGTGGCTCTGTGCGTTGCCTCTGCCCGTATGCACTGCCCCTGCAGCTCACGTTGGTCATGGTTCCCAGCCAGAGAGAGCTGCGGAGCTGGCACTTGGGGTGGAGGCAGCACCCGGAGCCCTCGGCCACAGTTGTGCCCAGGAGCCAAGGGACATGTTGACGCTTCTGGAGAGCTGCGCAGAGCCAGATAGGGAGCCTGCCAACCTTGCCTGCCCTACCCCCACAGCACCAGCGGGGGTGCCGTTCCCCCCTCACCCCCTGAGCACCCATAGCACACCCAGCCTCTCCCCCTCCCATCCCCTGAGCAAGCACAGTGTCCCTGAGCTACACCCCCACCCTGAGCACCCAAGATTTTGTAAGGGGTGTATAGTACAAGTCATGGCAGGTCACGGGCCATGAATTTTTGTTTACTGCCCGTGATCTGTCCATGACCTTTTCTAAAAATACCTGTGACTAAAATGTAGCCTTACTGATAAGTACATTTACCATATCGCCTTTGAGATTTAGGGTGAATAAAATGTGCATTTTCCCTATGAAGTGCTCCAATTTTTAGCAAATGCCAAAATAGTATGCCAATTGTATCATTTAAATGTTTCACACCTTGTCAGCTGTCTAAAATGGGCCATCTTGTTTGTCACTACAAAAGTTTTTTTCTCCTGCTGATAATACCTCATCTTAATTAATTAGCCTCTTACAGTTGGTATGGCTACTTTCACCTTTTCATGTTCCCTGTCTGTATAGATATTTCTTACTATATGTTCCATTCTATGTATCTGATGAAGTGGGCTATAGCCCACGAAAGCTTATGCTCAAATAAATTTTAGTCTGTAAGGTGCCACAAGTACTCCTGTTCTTTTTGCGGATACAGACTAACATGGCTGCTATTCTGAAATCTGTGTAATCAGTAATTCTAAATATTCTCTGTCTGTTATGTCCCCGCCTACGCCTGTGAGCTTAATCAGGAGGACTGGAAATTACCTGTGTAATTGTAGTTATCCAATGTTAATTTTCAGCTATGACCATGCAGTTCATCAGCCACCGGTTCCCAGAGGACCATGATCCTACCATTGGTAAGAAAAACCTCTCCAACATCTGTCTCTGCTTTTGCAAGTTAAAAAGTTGTTTTTGTGGAATTATTTACCATGAACCTTATATGCTACAGAAAACCAGAAACTCGTCTGCAAACAAAGCATTCATAATCATGTCAGTAATAGTTAGACAAATTGTTGAGTCCAAAGTCTGCGAAGAGGATTATGAGCTGTGCTAGGAACAGGACTAATGGCCAGATCTTAAAAGATATTTACAGAAAATTCTGTGCACACAACAATAATTTCTGCACAAATTCTGCATTGTGCAGTGGCACAGAATTCCCCCAGGAGTAAACAGCAGATGCTGAAGTTAGACACTTTAAAATCAGCATATACAGATAACTTTCATCCAGGAATTTTAAAAGAGCTCTCTGAGGAGCTCGCTGGACCGTTCATGTTGATTTTACTTAAGTTGTATAACAGTAGGGAAGTTCCAGAAGTCTGCAAGAAAGCTAATATTGTGCCAGTATTTAAACTGGATGACCTGGGTAATTATAGGCTGGTCAGTCTGACATCAATCCTGGGCAAGGTAATGGAATGGATGATATGGGAGTGGATTAATAAAGAATTAACATAGGCTATAATGAATGCCAGTCTACATGAACTTATGGAAAACATCCTATCAAACTAACTTGGTACCTTTTTTGATGAGATTACAAGATTAGTTGATAAAGGTAATAGTATTGATGTAATATACTCACACTTCTGTAAGGCATTCGAGCTCATCTCAACATTTTGGTTAAAAAAAATAGAGCAGTATAAAGTTAACATAGCACACATTGAATAGATTAAAAGCTGGCAAACCAATAGGTCTGAAAATGTAATTGTAAATGTGGAATCCTCACTGAGCATGTATTCTAGTAGGCTTCCACAGGGATCTGTTGTTGGCCCTGTGCTATTTAACATTTTTAGCAGTGACCTGGAAGAAAACAAAATAATCACTGATCAAATTGGCTCATGATACAAATTGGATGAGTGGTAAACAATGAAGAGGACAGGTCATCTCTTACAGAGTGATCTGGATCACTTTGTAAACTGAGTATACTATGTGTTATAATACGGCTAAATGTATATAGGTCAGTGCTTCTCAAGCTATGCGATGTGGGGGACCAGCAGTTTTTTTTTCCAATGTGCCAGGGACCAGTGCCATTGGTTGGAAGGTGAAGCTAGACCAGGGGTCGGCAACCTATGGCATGCGACCCATTTTTTAATGGCACACGGCTGCCTGCTGGGACTCCGCCTGCCATTAAAAATCCTGCCGACACGGCAAACCGCAGGATCCATGCTCCCGGGGCGATCGTCCAGCCGAGCACAGCAAGCCGCTGGCCCCTCCTCCGCCTTCCCCCCCCCCCCCCTTCCCCTGGAGCCCTGCCACTGTGCGTGCAGTGCTCTGGGGGCTGGGGCTGCACGCTCCCGCGGGGCAGCGTTTGTCTCCGTGGGGAGGAAAAGACGCTCCCCGCTCATCGAGAGCCCTGCTGCCTCGCACGCAGCACTCTGAGTGGTGTGGAGGGGCTGCGCATGCGCGGTGGCAGCAGCAGAGCTCCAGATGAGCAGAGAGCCTCATGGTAAGCGGGCCGGGGGGGGTGGGGGCAGTCAAGGGACAGGGAATGGGGGGTGGGATCCCACAGGGGGTGGTTAGGGGCTGGGGTCTCTGGAGGGGGCAGTCAGGGAGCAGAGGGGGTTGGATGGGGCATGGGAGTCCCGGGATCTGTTAGGGGGTGGGGGGGGTGGATAGGGGACAGGGAGCAAGGAGGGTCCTTGGGGGGGGGGCGCAGTAAGTGTGGGGAGGGTCTCTGGAGGGGGTGGTCAGGAGACAAGGAGCTAGGGAGTTGGATGAGTCTGGAGCTTGGGGGAGGCTGTCAGGAGGTAGGGGTGTGGAGAGGGGTTGGGACAGGCAGGGAGCAGGGAGGGGTTGTATGGGTCCAGAGTTCTGGGGGTCCTGTCAGGGGATGGGGAGCAGTTAGATAGGCATGGGAGTCCAGGGGGCTCTGTCTGGGTGCTGGGGTGTGGATAAGGGTTGGGGCAGTCAGGGACAGATAGGGAGTAGGGTTCTAGGGGGGCAGTCAGGGAACAAGGGGCAGGGAGGCTTATATAGGGGGTGGAGGCCCAGGAGGAGGTAGTCGGGACAAGAATCTGGGGGGGGGGGGGGGATTGGGGGTTCTGGGAGGGGCAGTCACCCAGCCCTCTGCCCTGAGTCCTGACACCCCCCCCACACACACACACCCAGCCCTTTGCCCAGAGCCCTGTACCACCCAGCCCTCTGTCTCCTTCACCCCCCCATGACCCCAGCCCTGACTCTGGCACCCCCACACATACCCAGCCCCCCTACCCTGACACCTGCACCCCCCTCACGTGCCCCCAGCTCTCTTCCCTGACTCTTGCACCCCCCACATCCCATGCACCCTGCACATCCCCACCCCTACTCTGAGCACCAAACAGGAGCTCCTGCATCCCCACTCACATTCCCACCTGCACCCCTCACACCAAATGGGAGCTGCCCAGGTAAGTGCCCTCACACCCAAACCACCTGCCCCAACCCTGAGCCCCTTCCCTCATTCTAGCTCCTGGCCAGACCCTTCACCCCCAGCCCTGTATTCAGTCCACTCCCACCCTCAGCTCAGTGCAGAGAGAGGAAGAGAATGAGCCAGAACCAGGGAGAAGGTACATACCCACTGTATGTGGGCAGGGCCGGGACCCCAGACCGGCAGTGAGCTGTGTGGGTCCGGCAGCCGGGATCCCGGCTGCTGGCCTCGCACAGCCCGCGGCCAGTCTGGGGTTCTGGCTGCCAGACCCTTCCCAGCTGGGGTCCCGGCCGCAGGCCGCACTCAGCCCACTGCCGGCCGAGGTGAAACATTTTGAAAACCTTGTTTATTTTACAATACAACACTAGTTTAGTTATATAATATATAGACTTGTAGAGAGAGACCTTCTAAAAAACATTAAAATGTATTAACGGCACAGGAAACCTTAAATTAGAGTGAATAAATGAAGACTCGGCACACCATTTCTGAAAGGTTGCCGACCTCTGAGCTATACAAATTCCTACTCGAAATGAGGTGTACATTTTTTAACAGTGAGAATAATTAACGATTGGAGCAATTTATAAGGGTCATGGTGCATTGTGCATCACTGACCATTTTTAAATCAAGATTGGAAGCTTGATTTTAAAAGATGTACTCTAAATTATTTTGTGGAATTTCTATGGCCTATGTTGTTCAGGAGGTCAGACCAGGAAGATGATCACAATGGTCCCTTCTGGCTTTGGAATCTATGAATCAGTTTCTCCATCTGTAAAATTGAGATGATGATACTTTTATCTCCCTTTAAGTGTTTTGAGATCTACTGGTGAAAAGTGCTATATTGGAGCTAGGTATTATTAAATACTTACAGAAAAAGTTAAAAGACTAAAATAAGTTAATTGCCAGTCACAATTAACAGACTAATAACAAAAATGAGACCTCTTGATGACCATCATCTCTTCTGCCATGCTACTTTTGCTTTGCAGTGTGATAGTTTGTCGTACATAACTGCCTTTGTTTCCTTTTGTTATTGCTACTTTTTATAAATGTGCGGCAGATTAAAAGGAGGGGGACAGTAACTGCCCAAAATGCTTGTGTTCAGCTAAATTGTCTCTTGTGTGTTCCATTTGATTTTTCCACGTCGTTTGTCGAAATTATGAGTCAACAGATTTACTCTTCTACATACAGACCAGAAAAATTAGCAGAGCCAGCAACCTTAACTTTCCTTTAGCAGATGACTCTAGAGCAGGGGTGGGCAAACTTTTTGGCCCGAGGGCCACATCTGCATGGAGAAATTGCATGCAGGACCGTGAATGTAGGGCTGGGTCAGGGGGTTGGGGTGTGGGAGGGGAGTGTGGGGTGTTGGAGGGGGTGCACTGTACAGGAAGGGGCTCGGCAAGGGTTGGGGTGCAGGAGAGGGGTGGGGTACGGCAGGGATCTCAGGACAAGGGGTTGGGGTGCAGGATGGGGCTCAGGGCAGGGGGTTGGTGTGCAGGATTGGTGTGAGGTGCAGCAGGGGGTTGGGATGCAGGGTGCAGGAGGTGTTTGGGGGGCGGGCTCCGGCCCGGCACCACTTATCTGGAGTGACTCCGGGGTGACAGCGATGCGCGCCAGGGCGGGCTCCCTGCCTGCCTGCTCGCTCTGGCCCCGTTCTGCTCCCGGAAGCGGCCGGCACCACATCCCTGGGGTGGGGATGGGCAGAGGGCTCTGCTGCTTCTCTTGCCTGCAGATACCTCCCCCAAAGCTTCCATTGGTCTCTGTTCCTGGCTGTGGGAGCCGCGGGGGGTGGTTTCTGTAGATGAAGGCAGCGCTCGGAGTCCTCTGCCCCTCCCACTGGAGCCCAGAGTCCCATCCCCACTCCTGGCGCGGCAGCCAACTCCCCTCTCTCCCCCCACCCAAGACTGCCCGAGCACTACCAGGCCCGAAAAGCCTGGCAGCAGCACAGCCCAGCCCTGGAGCGCTGGGAGGTTGGATGGTGTTGTCTCCCCCACCCAAGTGCCAGGCAGGTGAGCAGGCAGCACGGGCCTCAGCCCGCCGAGAGGCAGCGCAGCCTCCCTCGTCCAGCTCTGGAGTGCAGGTTGGCCCCCATCAGCCCCTTAGCCCCAGCTCGTGGCCCTGGCTTCCTGGGGGGGGGGAGCACCCCCCTCCCCCGCAGCACACAGCCCGGGAACAGGAAGCAGGAAGGGGTCTGGGGATCAAGCGTCAGCGGGATCACGCAAGGCTGTTTCGGGAGGCACAACCTCCCTCCGCCTTCGATACTTGCCGGCCATGACACCATGATTTTTCAAAATCCTATAGGATATTACTGTTGTTTATTTGTATTACCGTGGCACGTAGGAGCTTTAGCCATGGATCAGGCCTTCTGCAATCTTTGTCTCCAAATAAAGTGGTGTTACTAACTCCAGCTTTGAGATCCTCTGACACTAGCCGTCTGTTTTATTCAGTCTTCCTCTTTTGAAGTTGTCACTCAGCCCATTAGTGTTGCTAGGAGAATCTGATCAAACGGAAAGGAGAACTTGCATTTCTAGTCAGATTCTTGTAGTGTGCCTATGATGGTAACATCTGAGCACCTTTTGGTGACATTTTTTAACATAAGAATGGCCCTACTGGGTCATACCAAAGGTCTATCTAGCCTAGTATCCTGTCTTCCAACAGTGGCCAGTGCCAGGTGACCCAGAGGGAATGAACAGAACAGGTAATCATCAAGTGATCCATCCTGTGTTGCTCATTCCCAGCTTCTGGCAAACAGAGGCTAGGGACTCCATTCCTGCCCATCCTGGCTTAATAGCCATTGATGGACCTATCCTCTGTGAATTTATCTAGTTCTTTTTTGAATCCTGTTATGGTCTTGGCCTTCACAACATTCTCCGGTAAGGAGTTCTACAGGTTGACTGTGTGCTATGTGAAGAAATATTTCCATTTTTTTTTAAACCTTCTGCCTATTAATTTCATTTGGTGACCCCTAGTTCTTGTGTTGTTATGAGAAGTAGTAAACAACACTTCCTTATCTACTTTCTGTACACCACTGATGATTTTATAGATCTGTCATATCTCCCCTTAGCCTTCTCTTTTCCAAGCTGAAAAATCCCAGTCTTATTAATCTCTCCTCATACGGAAGCCGTTCCTTACCGCTCATCATTTTCGTTGCCCTTTTCTGAAACTTTTCCAATTCCACTATATCTTATTTTGAGATGGGGCTACCACATCTGCACATGGTATTCAAGATGTAGGCATACCATGGATTTATAGAGGCAACATATTTTCTGTCCTATTATCTATCCCTTTCTTAATTAGCATTCTGTTCACTTTTTTGACTGCTGCTCACATTGGGTGGGTGTTTTCAGAGAACTATCCACAGTAACTCCCAAGATCTTTCTTGAGTGGTAATCGCTAATTTAGACCCCATTATTTTGTATGTATAGTTGAGATTATGCTTTCCAATGTGCAACACTTTGCATTTATCAATGTTAAATTTCATCCACCATTTTGTTGTCCGGTTACCCAGTTTTGAGAGATCCTTTTGTAGCTCTTCGCAGTCTGCCTGGGTCTTAACTATCTTTTTAAATTGGGTTAGTTTAATTTGGAGGGAAGGATCTGTTTATCTTTCTAAGGCCCGGTCTACACCTGAAACTCAGGTCATCTTAGCTACGTCTCACAGGACTGTGAAATTTCATGCCCTATGCAACATATTTAGGATGACAACCTCCATTGTAGATGAAGCTAGGTTGATGGAAGAATTCTTTCATCGGCGTAGCTACTGCCTCACAAGGAGGTGGAAATACCCGTTCCATTGCTGTAGTCAGTGTCTACAGTACAGTGGCATAGTTGTGCTGTTGTTGTGTAGACATATACTTAGTAATTTATCTTGTTTTAGGAAATTGGCAGTGCTGTTGGTGGATTATTTTATTTTATTTGTCTGCCTGTTCACTTCAGTTGGGAAAGGCCCATTAGTCTGAGAGAGAGTATTATTTGTTAAGGTGTTCAAAACTGAATTCTTACTTTATAAAATCAATTGTAATAATGTATTTTCCATTGCTTTATAGCAAATGCTCAGTAGTAGTATATTGTTGTTTGCATGAGATCAGTACTGCAGTTTTACTGAACTTCTGCTACCCCCCCGCCCCCCTTCTTCTTCTATATCCACAGAGGATGCTTATAAAATACGAATACGGATTGATGATGAACCTGCAAATTTGGACATTTTGGACACAGCAGGACAGGTATGTGAGCAATAAAAATATGAGTAGGATGGAACTAATGGACAGGCATATTCACATAGATCTTCTAAAAATGTATTGCTTGTCTCTATCTTTTTTGTTCTAGTTCTGTCTTCTGAATTATCCCATTTCCCCAACATATTGTATTTGTTGGTAGCCACAGAATGTGCATTTACTTTGAACCTTGCTTTGTTTCCCCGTTTTTCCATTGTCCTTCTTTTATACATGATATATACAAACGCAGAGGTGCCAACATTCTTACCAATTCCCTGAAACAACAGAAACTCATGCCTTCCATTTGCTTCCTATATTGGTCCTAAATTTTCACAATATTTTGTTTGTGTTAAAGGACAGAAAGGAAACAAATGGTCATAACGTTCTTTTAACTCTCTGACTGCTACATGTTGCACTTTTAGTTGTGTATTTCATGTGTTTAAGTAATATTTCAAATAGGGAGAATCGATAAAATCTCCAGTTTTTTCCAGTGAACGTGTGGCATAAGCAAACCAGTATGTTACATGGCATATAGCTGTTCTTAGACTGGATAGAGAGCTGACAGTGATGAGATGATCAATAGCTGCTGAGCTTGTACGAGAATTGAAATATAACATTCTTTCTAGGCAGAGTTTACAGCTATGCGGGACCAGTACATGAGGGCAGGTGAGGGATTTATCATCTGTTATTCAATCACGGACCGACGCAGTTTTCATGAAGTGCGTGAGTTCAAACAGCTCATCTACCGTGTTCGGCGCACGGATGACACTCCTGTGGTTCTTGTGGGGAACAAATCTGATTTGACACTGCTCCGACAGGTAAACTACCCAAAGGAGTTCAGGAGGTGTATATCTTAAAACTAGGGCTGTCTGTCAAGCGATTAAAAATATTAATTGCGATTAATCATGCTGTTAAACAATACTATAATACCATTTATTTTAATATTTTTTGATGTTTTCTACATTTTCAAATATATTGATTTCAGTTACAACACAGAATACGAAGTGCACAGTGCTTACTTCATATTTTTTATTGCAAGTATTTGTACTGTGAAAAAACAAAGGAAATTATATTTTTCAATTCACCTAATATAAGTATTGTGCAATCTCTTTATCGTACAAGTTGAACTTACAAATGTAGAATTACGTACAAAAACACTGCATTGTTTTATTTTTTAATGTACAATTTTAGATCCTGCAAGTCCACTCAGTCCTACTTCTTGTTCAGCCAATTGCTCAGACAAGCAAGTTTGTTTACATTTGCAGGAGATAATGCTGCCTGCTTCTTGTTTACAGTGTCACCAAAAGTGAGAACAGGCGTTCGCATGGCAATGTTGTAGCTGGCCTCGCAAGATATTTACGTGTCAGATGTGCTAAAGATTCATATATCCCTTCATGCTTCAACCGCTATTCTAAGGGACCTGCATCCATGCTGATGATGGGTTCTGCTTGATAACAGTCCAAAGCAGTGCGGACTGATGCATGTTTATTTTCGTTATCTGAATCATATGCCAGCAGCAGAAGGTTGATTTTCTGTTTTGGTGGTTCAGGTTCTGTAGTTTCCACTTCGGAGTGTTGCTCTTTTAAGTCTTCTGAAAGCATGCTCCACATCTCATCCCTCTCAGATTTTGGAAGGCACTTCAGATTCTTAAACCTTGGGTCAAATGCTATAGCTATTTTAAAAAATCTCCCATTGGTACCTTCTTTGCGTTTTGTCAGAGCTGCGGTGAAGGTGTTCTTAAAACGAACAATGTGCTGGGTCATCATCTGAGACTGCTATAACATGAAATATATGGCAGAATGCAAGTAAAACAGCCAGGGACCTACAATTCTCCCCCAACGAGTTCAGTCACAAATTTAATTAACACACTTTTTTTAACAAGTGTCATCAGCGTGGAAGCATGTCCTCTGGAATTGTGGCCAAAGCATGAATTGGCATACGAAAATTTAGCATATCTGACACGTAAATACCTCGCAATGCCGGCTACAAAAATGCCACACTAATTTGTGTTCTCACTTTCTGGTGACACTGTAGGTAAGAAGAGAGCAGCATTTACTCCGGTAAATGTAAACAAATGTGTTTGTCTTAGCAATTGGCTGCACAAGAAGTAGGACTGAGTGGACTTGTAGACTCTGAAGTTTTACATTGTTTTGTTTTTGAGTGCAGTTATGTAACAAAAAAATCTACATTTGTAAGTTGCATTTTCATAATAAAGAGATTGTATTACAGTACTTGTATGAGGTGAATTGAAAAATACTATTCCTTTTTATCATTTTTACAGTGCAAATATTTGTAATAAAACATAATAAACACTTCTAATTTAAATTTAAAACACAGAATACAATATATATGAAAATGTAGCAAAACATCCAAAATATTTGATGAATTTCAATTGGTATTGTTTAACAGTGCAATTAAAACTGCGATTAATTTTTTTTTAGCTAATCGCATGAGTTAACTGTGATTAATCTACAGCCCTACTTAAAACATAATGCTGTGGTTTATCCTAAGTGTATTTGCTTTTTCCTTTTCCTTGAATTACATTTTTGCTCTTGATTTAATGTTTAATTTAATGTTTAAAATAAATGTAATATTTGTATTAGTAATGTTGAAAAAGGGATGTGATGCAATGGTGGTAAGTGCAGAATGCAGGATCTCTAAAATACAGGTCGTTTTATTATGGAATACTAATGTTAATAGACATGACATAATCTCAGACTCATTAGTTTTCCACTTTGAAAACCTGGGTGTTTGCCACTGTAATTTCTAACCTTCAACTCCTGTTATGTTTTCAATTTCTCTTATCCTGAAAGAAGAGTGCATCTGCACAGGGAATTAAACGGCACTTGAACAAACTTTGCAAATAGTAATATATTAGGAAGAGTTGCGAGTACATTGAGAATAGAGAAATAATAAAAGGGGGCTTAGAAAGGGCAGAAAATAAAATAAGATTCAACTTGGGAAAGTGTTAGCTAGAACGTTTGGGGAAGAATAATCCAAAATACAGATTCACTGTGAGGGGAAAAAAATCTGGCAAATAGTAACCCTGAAATAGACCACAGGTAGTGGTTGCACAGGAAATTGAGTTTCCAGTGTGATACGAGAGCAAAATGCCATGGACGTTGTTGGATATATATGCTGAGGAGTCATATCACAGGACAGGGAATCAAGAGTCCCTTCATATGGCTCCAGTGTACCCATATTCTGAAGTATGTTCAGTTCTGGGAGAAAAGATGGACAGATTGGATGGCATTCAGAGACAATCACCGGTGGTGACTGATGTGAAGAAATATAACTTTCCTATTGACAACTTGTGGAAATTGCATTTTGCCCTTCAGATAGTTGCAGGTTTAACACCAACAAGGGAGATTTAATTATTTGATAAAAGGGTGCTTAAATATGAAAATTATGAATGGGGAAAAAAATTAGTCTCAATATCTGTAAAATCATCCTGACTAAACGTTTTAGTCAGTGGAATAGTCTCCACAGGAATGTGGCTGAAGCACCATAATTTTGGATAAAAGGCTAGAGAACCTTCCGTAGAGAACACTCCTACGCTGTCAGGGAAATAGATTAATTGTGACCAAATAAGTGTCTTGTCATTCCACCTTAACAATCATTCTCATCTGTTAATTTTTCAGGTCTTGAAAGATTAATAATTTGTGTGCTATTAAAACCCTTTTCTGTTTATTACTTGTATAGTGCCAAAGGTGTAAGCATTATTTACAAATGCAGATTATGATCCAGTCCCTACTTCAAGGAGCTGGATGTCTTATGGATATAGGATGCAGTACAAATATTTAAAAGATCAGGTGACTGAGTAGGAATAAACAAAAGTTTAGATTTCAGGGAGAGATTTCAGAGAGATGCATGGAAAGAGGATGTTCCAAAAGGAGCAGGTAATGTGAAAGAATTCACATGGTTAAGAGTGAGAGGAACAGGCAAAGGGAGCAGAAAGGGGGAAGGAATGAACACGTTTTGCTTTATTGACAAATATGTACTTTGTTGAAGGTTTCCAAAGAAGAAGGCTCAGCTTTAGCACGAGAATTCAGCTGCCCTTTTTTTGAAACTTCAGCCGCATTCCGCTATTATATCGATGATGTATTTCATGCTCTTGTGCGAGAAATCCGTAGGAAAGAGAAGGAAGCAATAATGGCCATGGAAAAAAAATCCAAACCCAAAAGCAGCGTATGGAAAAGACTGAAGTCACCATTCCGAAAAAAGAAAGATTCAGTGACCTGAAGGGGAGGGATGTATCTGTCAAACTGTGAACTGGAATATATAATCAAAGCAGTTCAGTGACCTACATTTTTGAGCATTATGCTTTCCTCTCTATTTTTTGACTATTTTAAAAGGAAATCTAACTATTAGGAGTTTTGTGGGGGGGCTGCGATTTACGTTGTTGTTTAAAGTAATCTTCCCCCCAGTTTCAGAATGTTTGGTCTATGACATAGCAGTGGGTTTTACTTTTGTTTACGGTCAGTTTCTGACTTGGATCCAGCAAATGTCACTGATGTAGTTGGTTGCAAATGCTGTTACGTATGTTCCTGCACTTTTAAATGTTTGTCTGAAGGGATCTCAGCATAATGAAAACTGAACTATGTAGAATGTCTTTGAACTTTTACTTAGAGCCTAACTTAGTTGTTGTGGTTTTTGTTTTTGTTTTTCCTCTTTCCTGGAGGATTGCACAACAAAGTTTGCTGCTTTCTGGAAAAGTAATTCACAGTTTGAGAAGGCTTGTCAAGATCAGTGTTAAAAGTAATGTTAGTGAAGCACATATAGCAGACTAGTGGAACAAACTGTGTGCACATGTCAATTGAGAAGAACTCATGCTGAAATTGCTTTATGTTCTGATTGTGTATTTTTCCAACAAACGAGTAATGATGGACTCCATGTGCATGTTTGTATACAAATAATTAAAGGAAACAAGTGTAATGCAACAGTATAGTTTAGATTTTAAACAAGTCAGGAAAATTAAAATTATGATTTCCATGGCAGCCATAACTTGAGAACATTGCATGAATATGTAGCATTTTCTTAATGTGTATAGTGTTCTTATACTGCCATAGTATAGTATGTGCAATGTGATAGAGTTGCAGGGGCTCTTGGAAACTAGAGCTTTGACCTTCCTGACTTGCATGCTTAAAATCTTATCTGTAATGTTGCATTGGCTTATGTATTTGCGTTAAATTTCACGTTCTTTTCTTAAAGAAGCCAATATTGTTAGATTGAAGTCTCAAACACAAATTCATTACAGATATTTTTTATGCTTTGAGGCTCTGTACCCACACTGCACTGTGTTGTAGAGGGAGAGTGTAAAATTGGAGATTGCTGGCAATAGGACCTAGCAGGAATAACTCCAAACCTGGTGAGACTCATCCATTGCAGGTAGGTGGGGAGGTGAGGGGACAGTGATGATTACCTGGGCTTAATGTCAGTCCTGAGAATTATATATACATGGATATCCCTACATATACACACACTCAAGTGGGTATATGTAGATATTTGTGCCCAGTGATCACTTAGGCTAATTAGGAAGCTGGTGTTTTGTGAAGCAGCACATTTTTCAAATGCTGCAAATTAAATGTTCCTCATGGCGGACTATATATATGTCAGTTCTGAAGATTTTTAATCCAGAGTTTATTCGAGTATAAAAATAGCATGAAAGATGGATTTTTTTTATTTTTAAGTAACATAATTCACATAGGTAACTCAGAAGTGGCAAGAGAAAATTTAGGCTAAACATAATTTCTCAGAAAATCAAACACTAAAAACTGTAATTTAAAATGAAAGTGCTTCCTTGCCCACAAGTATAGTATCACGACTGTATTCTATGATTGGTTTTATCAATAATTACATTAACCATACTGGGTTGGTGTCAGATCTGTATTTTCAGCCTTAGTTTGACACACATGATCATTGTACATTCAGAGTTGGAATGCAGAGATGTTAAGATTTGTGTATAAAGGATTCGATGAAAGCAACAAATAGGGCAAATGGGTGAGCCCTCATGATTTCCTGCACTAAACTGCTTAGCTTTTCCTATTCTTTTGCGAACAGCTTCATAGGAAATGTAAGCTTTTTAAGTTTGATTTTCTGTGTAGGAAATCAGAGAAACTGATACAGAATTTTCTGCATTTCTTCTGTTTTGATTTTTTTTACTTTTGTAAAACTGTGCACCTGGACTACAAAGTTGTATAAATCAGTTTCTGGGTTCGTTCTTATAAAGTTCCATTGCAAATCCACCTGTGTTATGCTGTGCTGTGCCACAATCCATTACATGGAAAAAGTAGCTCAAAATAATCTAGAACATTTAGAATGTATTTTAGTTGTTTGTTGCAGTGTAAGATGAAATTATTTTGTTAAAATTAACTTCATGAGCAATACTGCATACCTTTACCATAGTTACAGATTTTCATAGATTGTTGGGCTGGAAGGGACTTCGAGAGGTCATAGAGTCCAGTCCCCTGCCCTTGTGGCAGAACCAAATACTGTCTAGACCATCCCTGATAGACATTTATCTAACCTACTCTTGAATAGCTCCAGAGATGGAGATTTTGCAGTCTCCCTAGGTAGTTTTTTTCCAGTGTTTAACCACCCTGACAATTAGGAACTTTTTCCTAATGTCCAACCTAAACCTCCCTTGCTGCAGTTTAAGCTCGTTGCTGCTTGTTCTGTCCTTAGAGGCTAAGATGAACAAGTTTTCTCCCTCCTCCTTATGACACCCTTTTAGATACCTGAAAACTGCTATCATGTCTTCTCTTTTCCAAACTAAACAAACCCAATTCTTTCAGCCTTCCTTCATAGGTCATGTTCTCTAGACCTTTAATCATTCTTGCTGCTCTTCTCTGGACCCTCTCCAATTTCTCCACATCTTTCTTAAAATGCGGTGCCCAGAACTGGACACAATATTCCAGTTGAGGCCTAACCAGCGCAGACTAGATTGGAAGAATGACTTCTCGTGTCTTGCTCACAACACACCTGTTAATGCATCCCAGAATCATGTTTGTTTTTTTGCAACAGCATCACATTGTTGACCCATATTTCACTTGTGGTCCACTATAACCCCAAGATCCCTTTCTGCCATACTCCTTCCTAGACAGTCTCTTCCCATTCTGTATGTGTGAAATTGATCCTTCTTAAGTGGAGCACTTTGTATTTGTCTTTATTAAACTTCATCCTGTTTACCTTAGGCCATTTCTCCAATTTGTCCAGATCATTTTGAATTATGACCTTGTCCTCCAAAGCAGTTGCAATCCCTCCCAGTTTGGTATCCATCTGCAAACTTAATAAGCATACTTTCTGTGTCAATATCTAAGTAGTTGATGAAGATACTGAACAGAGCCAGTCCCAAAACAGACCCCTGTGGAACCCCACTTGTTATACCTTTCCAGCAGGATTAGGAACCATTAATAACTACTCTCTGAGTGTGGTTATCTAGCCAGTTATGCACCCACCTTATAGCAGCCCCATCTAAGTTGTATTTGCCTAGCTTATTGATAAGAATATCATGCGAGACCATATCAAATGCCTTACTAAAGTCTAGGTATACCACATCCACCGCTTCTCCCTTATTCTCAAGACTCGTTATCCTATCAAAGAAAGCTATCAGATTGTTTTGACATGACTTGTTCTTTACAAATCCATGCTGGCTATTCCCTATCACCTTACCACCTTCCAAGTGTTTGCAGATGATTTCCTTAATTACTTGCTCCATTATCTTCCCTGCCACAGAAGTTTAAAATAACTGGTCTGTAGTTTTCTCGGTGGTTTTTATTTTCCTTTTTATAGATGGGCACTATGTTTGCCCTTTTCCAGTCTTCTGGAATCTCTCCTGTCTCCCAGGATTTTCCAAAGATATTACTAGAGGCTCAGATACCTCCTCTATTAGCTCCTGGAGTATTCTAGGATGCACTTCATCAGGCCCTGGTGGCTTGCAGGCATCTAACTTTTCTAAGTGATTTTTAACTTGTTCTTTTTATATTTTATCTTCCAAACCTACCCCCTTCCCATTAGCATTCACTATGCTAGGCATTCCTTCAGACTTCTCAGTGTAGACCGAAACGAAGAAGTCATTAAGCATCTCTGCCATTTCCAAGTTTCCTGTTACTGTTTCTCCCTCCTCACTGAGCAGTGGGCCTGCCCTGTCCTTGGTCGTCTTCTTGCTTCTAATGTATTGATAAAAAGTCGTCTTGTTTCCCTTTATTCTCATAGCTAGTTTGAGCTCATTTTGTGCCTTTGCCTTTCTAATCTTGCCACTGCATTCCTGTGTTGTTTGCCTATATTCATCCTTTGTAATTTGTCCTAGTTTCCATTTTTTATGAGACTCCTTTTTTTTTTTTTTTTTATATCATGCTAGATCTCATAGTTAAGCCACGCTGGTCTTTTGCTACATTTTCTTTCTTTCCTACACAGCAGAAGAGCTTGCTTTTGGGCCCTAGGGTCCTTTTGAAATACTGCCAACTCTCCTCAGTTGTTTTTCCCCTCAGTCTTGATTCCTATGGGACCTTACCTATCAGTTCTCTGAGCTTACCAAAATCTGCCTTCCTGAAATCCATTGTCTCTATTTTGCTGTACTCCCTTCTACCCTTTCTTAGCATTGGGAACTCTATGATTTCATGATCACTTTCACCCAAGTTGCCTTCCACTTTCAAATTCTCAACGAGTTCCTCCTTATTTGTTAAAATCAAATGTAGAACAGCTTCCCCTCAGTAGCTTTTTCAACCTTCTGAAATAAAAAGTTGTCTGCAATGCAGTCCAGGAACTTATTGGATAGTCTGTGCCCTGCTGTGTTATTTTCCCAACATATATCTGGATAGTTGAAGTCCCCCATCACCACCAAATCTTGGGCTTTGGATGATTTTGTTTTTTAAAAAAAACTTCATCGACCTCTTCCACTTGGTTAGGTGGCCTGTAGTAGACTCTTAGCATGACATCACCCTTGTTTTTTACCCCTTTTATCCTAACCCAGAGACTCTCAACACTTCCATCTCCTATGTCCATTTCCACCTCAGTCCAAATGTGTACATTATTAATATATAAGGCAACACCACCTCCCTTTTTCCCCTGTCTATCCTTCCTGAGCAAGGTGTACCCATCCATACCAACCAATTTAGAAATTAAGGCCCTAATAGTTATTCAGTATTGGAGTAAGTACTGTCTTTAACCATGAAATAAAAATCCCAGAAAAGCCCCCCCCCCACACACACGTTTCTAATTAAAAGATGAGACAATACCAGCTTTTTCTGAAAGTTAAAAACCATTTTAATTCCTACTTTTCAAGGATAGAAATGTGACTTGAAATTCTACTCGGCTACTAGTATGTTCAAAACTTGCTGGCATTAACAAAACATAACCTGTGAGCAGCGATAAATGGGGCTAATTCCTACTCTTGCCTTCTGATAAATGGTGGGATTTCTGTGCCTTAAATTAGCCCTTTAACAATTCAATGTTGAATGATTCCATTTGAGCCTGTTGCTTGTGGAATTAATAAATCTGAACAGCAAGCACTTTTTTACACAATGTTGTTCAAGAAGATTGTTTTATTTTTGTCATGTATACATTTGTACACAAAGAAATGATTATTTCATTTGACACAATACAGAATTTTTAATATAAATGTTTGTATTTTGTGTTTTAATCCTAGGTGCCTAAGACTGTCAATAGAAAACATTGCGGCTGGGGGCTCAGAAATAAGTAGAAAGTTTGTAGTGCATAACTTTTGGTGGAGTGAGCTTACTAGCTGGAGGCTTAGAAGGTGAGCTGTAAAACTAAATAATCATTTAAAAGATGCAAGGCTAAGAAGTACCATAAGAAGAGTTTGGTGCTACGACCTGCTTAAGAGAGAGAGAATTTTCATTAATATAATAGTTCAGACTTGTATGTACTATATGAGCCTTTGAGTTGCCATTTTTTTAATTTGAGGGTTGGGAAGATAATGGTGTTTAGAAGGGTAAGCAGCTAAACTTTGGTCTGGGAAACTTGATATTAGCATACAGGAGAACTTAATCCTGTATTTCTCATTGTATCGTTTTCTTGGTGTATTATTTGCTCTTAGTTTTTACTAGCTAACGATGAGGCAATTGTTTTGATACCCTTTTGAAAAAGGCAGGTTAATAATCTTTTTTTAATTGAAGCTATTGTACAATTCCTTTTTAAAAACATCTTGTCCTCCACCAGTTTACAAAGTTTATTATTTAATCTGAAATTTTTTGTTTTTATAATAAATGAAAGGCAACTATAATCACTTTTTTTTTTTTTTGTGTTGATCATCTGGGCTGGTTCTATCTGCACCCCTGTCTGATCCATATGAGCTCTCAAGTCAGCCCCTTCAGTTAGGCAGACACCAGTGTTCCTTGGTTCAAGTATCATGAGGGATTTATTTAACGAGCATTTGTCTTCCTAATTTATTTTATAGAAGTTCTTGTACCAATCTTAACATGATAGTATGAGTGCCAGTAACGCATTAAGCTAGATGGCACGTTTCATGTGGTTCGCTTTCTCTAATACTCTGTGACGTGTGCAGTGTATTGTTTGAAGTTTTAAAATAAATATAAAAATGTGTTCATATTAAAGAAAGTAAAGTAAATTTAGTCCATTTCGCATGTGCAGAAGAAGGTAGTGAAGTTTGTGGTAGTTCTTCGGTCTGGTGGGAATTTGTTCAGCAATCTGGGTGCAGCTTCTGAGAAAGTACTCTATCTCCTGCATAAACATTTTTTACTCTTGTGGTAGAAGATTCCACTTTGCTGAAGCAGTTGAATTGTTAACTATAGTCCTTATCCCAAAACTTTAGGTGATCTAGATATCCTGGGCTGTGGCGATTGTGCACTTTGAAGACAAGGATAGAGACCTTGAACTTGATACAGTATTCTGTATAGAAAGCCAACGTAGAGAGCAGAGGCTAGATTTGATGTGCTTGCAGTAGTTCATCTTTCTGAAAAAATGCACGGCCACATTCTGAATTAGCTGGAGTTTCCTGAGGGCAGATTGGCTTCATGCTCAGGTATATTGCATTGCTGTAAACCTGATGGAAGATGACAAAGGCATGTATAACTGGGGCCAGTTCAGTTCATCATCTGCCAGGGTGGGTCTCCTAGCCAACCAGAGATGTCAAAAAGCATTACTATTGGAGTCTATCTGAGGCCATGGCTACACTGGAGAGTGGCAGTGCTGTTGGTGGGTTTACAGCGCTGCAACTTACTCACCGTCCACACTTCCAAGGCACATACAGCGCTGCAACTCCCTGGCTGCAGCGCTGGCTGTACTCCTGGTCTGCCTCGGGTATAAGGATTGCAGCGCTGGTGATGCACTGCTGCTTCGCAAGTGTGGCCACCAAAAGCGCTGTAATTGGCTTCCGAGGTATTTGGAGGTATCCCAGAATGCCTGTTCAGCCACCCTGCTGTTTTGTTGGGAACTCCGGGCTCCCGGAGCTGCTTATCTAAAAAACAAACACAGCTCGTTTGCTGGAGCAGAAGCAGGCAGGGGAATTCCTTTGGAATGTTCACAGCTTGATAGTGTTTGCTTCAGGAGAGAAGCAACACGGCGGGAGGGCGAGCGGAGTCTGTTTTGGAGCAGCTGCTTATCTAGTCTGAAGGCTATTTGCATTTAGTGAATAAGAGGGGTGGAGGAAGGGGTCGAAACTTTTAAAATGATTGAAGGTTGGTGCTGTGTATCTTCCAGTCCTTAGAACTTGCAAGGCAGGGAGCTGACACAGTGTCAGCTCCAAAAATCCACTCTCTGTCTCCCCCACGCTCCCTGTCACACTCCACCCCACCCCCCTCTTTTGAAAAGCACTTTGCAGTCACTTGAACGCTGGGATAGCTGCCCATAATGCACCTTCCCTACAGCGCTGCAAATGTGGCCACACTGCAGCGCTGGTAGCTGTCAGTGTGGCCACACTGCAGCGCTTTCCCTACACAGCTGTAGGAAGACAGCTGTAACTCCCAGCGCTGTACAGCTGTAAGTGTAGCCATACCCTGAGAGGTTAACAGCTGCGAGGAAGAGCACTGCTCAACTACCTACTGGACTGACCAATTGTATATAGATTCTAAGGCCAGAAGGGCCTAGTGTGATCATCTAGTCTGACCTCTTGTATAACACAGGCCATTGAACTTCCCCAGCATAATTGCAAATGCAGATCTTTTAGAAAAACATTCAATCTGGATTTAAAAATTGTCAGTGATGGAGAATCCATCACAAACCTTGGTAAATTGTATCACTGGCTGATTACTTTCATAGTTTAAAATTTGTGCCTTATTTCCAGTATGAATTTGTCTAGTTTCAACTTCAGCTGTTGGGTCATGTTATACCTTTCTCTCTTTGAGGAGCCCATTATTAAATATTTGTTCCCCATACAGGTACTTAGACTGTAATCAAGTCACCTCTTATCCTTCTCTTCATTAAGTTAAATAGATTGAGTGCCTTGAATCCATCACTAAAAGGCACTAATCTTGTAATCATTCTTGTGGCTCTTCTGCGAATCCTCTTCAGTTTATCAACATGGTTCTTGAATTGTGGACGCCAGAACTGGATACAGTATTCCAGCAGCAGTTGCATCAGTGCCAAATACAGAGGTAAAATAACTTCTCTGCTGCTTGTGAAGATTCCCCTGTTTATGCATTCCATCCTGTAAGTATGGGCTACTTTCTTTGTTCCTGGATGTATACATTTATATTAGGAATATCAACCGATTAAAAAAAAATTATCTTGCTGATTAAACAACAATAGAATACCATTTATTTAAATATTTTGAATGTTTTCTACATTTTCAAATATATTGATTTCAATTACAACACAGAATACAAAGTGTACAGTGCTCACTTTATTTTTTATTTCAAGTATTTGCACTGTATAAAAACAAATAGTATTTTTTTTAGTTTGCCTAATACAAGTACTGTAGTGCAGTCTCTTTATCATGAAAGTTGAACTTATAAATGCAGAATTATGTACACAAAAAACTGCATTAAAAATAAATGTAAAACTTTAGAGCCTACAAGTCCATTCAGTCCTACTTCTTGTTCAGCCAGTTGCTCAGACAAACAAGTTCTTTACACTTTTAGGAGATAATGCTGCCCGCTTCTTGTTTCCAATGTCACCTGAAAGTGAGAACAGACATTCTCATTGCACAGTTGTAGCCAGCGTCGTAAGATATTTACGTGCCAGATGTGCTAAAGATTCATATGTCCCTTCATGCTTCAACCACCATTCCAGGGGACATGTCCATGCGGATGACAGATTCTGCTCAACAACAGTCCAAAGCAGTGTGGACTGACACGTTCATTTTAATTATCTGAGTTAAATGCCAGCAGCGGAAGATTGATTTTCTTTTTTGGTGCTTTGGGTTCTGTAGTTTTCACATCAGAGTGCTTCTCTTTTAAGACTTCTGAAAGCATGCTCCACACCTCGTCCCTCTCAGATTTTGGAAGGCACTTCAGATTCTTAAACCTTGGGGCCAGTGCTGTAACTATCTTTAGAAATCTCACATTGATACCTTCTTTGCTTTTGTCAAATCTGCAGTGAAAGTGTTCTTAAAATTAACAACGTGCTGGGTCATCATCCGAGACTGCTATAACATGAAATGTATGGCAGAATGTGGGTAAAACGGAACAGGGGACATACAGTTCTCCCCCAAGAAGTTGAGTCACAAATTTAATTAACACATTGTTTTTTTTTAATGAGTGTCAGCAGCGTGAAAGCATGTCCTCTGGAATGGTGGCCAAAGCATGAAGGGATCTACGAATGTTTAGCATATCTGGCATGTAAATACCTTGCAATGCTGTCTACAAAAGTGCCATGCAAATGCCTGTTTTCAGTTTTTGGTGACATTAAGTCGGCAGCATTATCTCCCATAAATGTAAATAAACTTGATTGTCTTAGCGACTGGCTGAACAACAAGTAGGACTAAGTGGACTTGTAGGTTCTGAAGTTTTACATTGTTTTGTGTTTGAGTGTAGTTATTTAACAAACAAAAAACCTACATTTGTAAGTTGCACTTTCACAATAAAGAGATTGCACTACAGTACTTGTATGAAGTGAATTGAAAAATACAATTTTGATCATTTTTACAGTGCAAATATTTGTAATAAAAAAGAATATACACTTTGATTTCAATTACAACATATAATACTATATGAAAATATAGAAAAACATCCAAAATAATTAATACATTTCAATTGGTATTCTGTTGTTTAACAGTGCAATTAAAACTGATTAACTGCAATTAATCAACAGTCCTAATTTACATTTAACCATGTTAAAATGTGTATTGATTGTTTGCACCCAGTTTACCAAGCAATCCAGATTATTCTGAATCAATGACTTGTCCTCTTAATTATTTACCATTTCCCCCCAATTTTTTGTCATCTGCAAGCTTTATCAGTGATTTTGTTATCTTCCAGATCATTAATAAAAATGTTAAATAGCATAGGGCCAAAAACCAATCCCTGTGGGACTCCACCGGCAACAGATACACTTCATGATGTTTCCCCATTTACAGTTACATTTTGAGACCTATCAATTAGCTGCTTTTTAATCCATTTAATGTTGCAATGTTAATTGTATATTGCTCTAATTTTTTAATCAAAATGTGCAGTGTCAAGTCAAATACCTTGCAGGAGTCGAAGTATATTACGTCAACACTATTACTTTTATCAGCCAAACTTCTTGTCTCCTCCAAAAAAATAAATCAAGTTAGTTATGTTTACCTTCAACCCAAGGATACTGTACTATGGCTGGAAACTCTTCAAAGTGCTTTCTTCTTCCCACCAGCATCACCTCCATCTTGTTTTGCTTCAGTTTTGACCAGCTATTGTTCATCCATGAGCTAAACTTGTTCAAGCACTGGGCTATCTTGGTGGTAGTGGTGAAGGATGGTGAAGGATAAGTAGAGTTGTCATCTTGCCATATTCCTAGAAGTTGTGTGTCATCTTACCACTTTTTTGTAGTGGCTGCATATAGATGTTGAATAGGACTGGAGAGAGAATTGATCCTTGTGGGGCTCTGCATTTTAGGGATCTGGTGGTAGAGGTACAGTTTGCCATCACTCTCCTTTGGGCATTTACCTCCAGGAAAGACTTAAAACATTTTACTGCATTGCCTATATCAGTTAGTTTGAAGAGCAAGTTCCCAAATTTGGATCATTTGTAAACATAGTCATAGAACTGGAAGGGACCTTGAAAGGTCATCTAGTCCAGTCCCCTGCACTCATGGCAGGACTAACTATTATCTAGACCAGGGGTAGGCAACCTATGGCACGCGTGTCAAAGGCGGCAAACGAGTTGCTTTTCAGTGGCACTCACACTGCCGAGGTCCTGGCCACCAGTCCGAGAGGCTCTGCATTTTAATTTAATTTTAAATGAAGTTTCTTAAACATTTTAAAAACCGTATTTACTTTAAATACAATAATAGTTTTGTTATATATTATAGACTTGTAGAAAGAGACCATCTAAAAACATTAAAATGTATTACTGGCACACAAAACCTTAAATGAGAACTCGGCACACCACTTCTGAAAGGTTGCCGACGCCTGATCTGGACCATCCCTGATAGGTATTAGTCTAACCTGCTCTTAAAAATCTCCAATGATGGAGATTCCACAACCACCCTGATAGGAAGTTTTTCCTAATGTGCAGGCTAAACCTCCCTTGCTGCAATTTAAGCACATTGCTTCTTGTCGTAACCTCAGAGGTTACGAAAAACAATTTTTCTCCCTCATCCTTGTAACAACCTTTTACATACTTGAAAACTGCTATCCTATCCCCCCTGCCCCTTAGTCTTCTCTAAACTAAACAAACCCAATTTTTTCAATCTTCCCTCATAAGTCATGTTTTCTAGATCTTTAGCCATTTTTGTTGCTCTTCTCTGGACTCTCCAATTTGTCCACATCGTTCCTGAAAGGTGGAACCCAGAACTGGACACAATACTCCTCTTCTGTTCCTACCTCATTTTCACTGGTATTCACTAAGTTAGATGTCCAATCACCACCAAAGAGGTGGTGATGTAAGTTATGTAAGTAGCAAGGAAGAACATGTTCGTTGACAACTTTATTATTGTCAGCTGCTAGTCAATCACAAGGAACATCTGTATCCAACACTTCTGACGAGAGGTTAGACATGACCTTAAAACACTCTTCAAACCTCTTTTAATAAAGAAAAAGTTATTGGATAACCACAATGTAATGAAGACCTAGTAAATTTGCAGGCTTTTTTTTTTGTTATGGGGTATATAGAAATCAAATATTTGCAAATGTTTTTTCCATGACCTTAAGGATACGGCTGTATGGAACTGCTGGCAATTATTTTTTGAAAGGAAATATAACTAAGACTGAGCTTTTCAAGGCAAAAGTCAAGAAATTCCAAAGTTAACATTCTTGTAGCAATTCTCTTTAAAAACAATCTAAGTGGATACCTTCAAACTGATTAATATCTTTGGTGTGGAGGTGTGGTGTGGAGGTGGCCAGATGTAACTATATGCCAGAAACTTCTGTTGGCTGATGACATGAGGTGGGCACTGTTGAAAACAGCAAGTCCTGACCCCTCTCCATATGCTGTGCTCAGCTCCCTTTGAGTTAAAAATCTGCTGTGAAAGTGAGAATCAGAAGGAAAAGGTGGGATGCATCTGGTATGGGGGGAAGGATAGCTCAGTGGTTTGAGCATTGGCCTGCTAAACCCAGGGTTGTGAGTTCAATCTTTGAGGGGGCCACTTAGGGATCTGGGGCAAAAATCAGTACTTGGTCCTGCTAGTGAAGGGACTCAATGACCTTTCAAGGTACTTTCCAGTTCTAGGAGATAGGTATATCTCCAGTTATTATTATTATATGTCTACACTACCCACCGAATTGCTGGGTAGTGATCAATCTGTCAGGGATCGATGTATTGTGTCTCATCTAGACTCGATACATCAATCCCTGAACGTGCTTCCCGTCAACTCCAGAATTCCACCAGGGCGAGAGGCGGAAGTGGAGTCGACAGGGGAGCGGTGGCTGTCGATCCCGCGCCGCGAGGACGCGAAGTAAGTCAATCTAAGATATGTCGACTTCAGTTACGCTATTCTCGTAGCTGAAGTTGCGTATCTTAGATCGATTTCCCCCCCCCCTCCCCCAGTGTAGACCAGGCCAAAGGGAATCTGAGGACTCTCATTTCCAGAGCTGTCATGATGTCAGTTCAATGTAATCTTTCCCCAAAATAATGTGTTACTTTAAACATGACTTCTGCTGCCCTGGAGAGGGCACTTGCTCTGCACCTTTCCCCCGTTCCCTCTCGTGCACAAGGTCCGCAGGGAGGAGGCAAAGGTAATTCTGATAGCTCTAGTGTGGCCCCGACAACACTGGTACGCTAAGCTACTGGAGCTGTTGGTGGATGCATCGGTCATGCTACCTCTCCTCCCTGACTTACTCAGGACCATCATCGCCTTCATCACCCCGACCTGCAGTCCCTCCACCTCACCGCTTGGAGGCTTTGTGGCTGAACTCCTTGGAACTTCTGTGCTCAGAACAAGAAAGGAGGTCCTCCTCGGCAGCAGGAAGCCCTCTACTAGAACCAGGTATTTGGCAAAGTGGAAGAGCTTTTCATGCTGGTGTGACTGGCAACATACACCCCCACTTCCAGGCGCCCATACCCCTCATGTTGGTGTACCTTCTACACTTGAAATAGCAAGGCCTGGCAGCAACCTCCATAAGGGTACACCTCGCTGCCATCTCGGCCTTCCACCCGGGAGCATCTGGTCAATCTGCCTTCACCTCAAAGGTCTGGACTGCCTACATCCTCAGATCAGGCAGACCTTAACCTGGTCCTCTCCAGGCTCATGGGGCCCCCATTCAAACCACTGGCAACTTGCTCCCTCCTGTACCTGTCTTGGAAGGTAGCTTTCCTTGTCACCATTACTTCTGCAAGGAGGGTGTCTGAGCTAAAGGCCCTCACCTCTGACCCACCTTACACCATTTTTCACAAGGGTAAGGTGCAACTCAGGCCACACCTGGCTTTTCTCCCCAAGGTAGTATCACACTTCCACACCAGCCAGGACATTTTCCTGGCTGTCTTTTACCCTAAGCCTCATGCCAGTAACTGGGAGCAGTACTTCTCGATGTTTGACAAGTACTAACCAGTTATTCGTACCGGTGGTAGACTGAATGAAAGGGCTCCCGGTCTCATCTCAAAGAATATCCTGGATCACGTCATGCATCTGCATGTGCTACGAGCTGGCCAAAGTACTGGCCCTGGCTCTTACGGCACACTATGAGGGCTCAGGCTTGTCAGCAGCGTTCCTGGCTCAGGTCCTGATCCAAGAAATCTGCAGGGAAGCAACTTGGTCCTAGGTGCATACCTTCACCTCTCACTATGCGTCTTTCAGCAGAGCAGTGCTGCAATCAGCATTTCTTTAACTCCGGCCTCCACTGCGTAGGTAAGGCTTAGGCATCACCTAATTGGAATCGATATGAGCACTCACTCAAAGAAGAAAAAAACGGTTACTCACCTCTTGTAACTGTTGTTCTTTGAGATGTGTTGCTCATATCCATTCCAAACCCGCCTCCTTCCCCTCTGTTGGAGTAACCGGCAAGAAGGAACTGAGGAGGTGCCAGGTCGACAGGATCATATATTGAGCGCCATGAAGGCTCCACTACAGGGGGCTCCACAGCTGACTCTGCTTACTCCTCCTGCCAAGGTGGAGTACGGGCGTTGATTCAGGGATCAATTTATTATGGCTTGTCTAGATAAATCGATCCCCGATAGATCGATTACTACCCGCCGATCCGGCGGGTAGTGTAGACGTGGCCTAAAGGTAGTTGAGTTGTCAAGTCCCATGAGGAGGGCTGTTTCTTTTTGCCTCCCCTTCTCATTTCCCTTTCACTTTGTGTAAGGCTAGCTGCAAGTAATCTGGCAAAGATAGTCCCTGAAAAAATTATGGGTGTCTTTTGTTGACCAACACGTTAGTCGCAGCAAAGAAGTGATATTGAAATGTCCACAACCCAGCCAACACAAATGGAATGAGATAATGTCTTTCAAAGTGAGACTGCACAAAAAAATTGCACATGAGACGGGAAGCCTTGTAACTTGATTTGCACTGTAAGCAGCTAAACCACTAGGTGGCCTTACTAAAGGTGAATGGCTAATAATGTTTACATATGACTTTTTTTTGTTTGCTTCTCATGGATTATCAAAAATACCCAAAAGCAACATGGATAATGGTGAAAAGTCAGAGTCTATGAGTACAGAATAAAAATTCTAGAAAGGCTGTTTAAGGCATATGACAGGCAAATGACTTGTGTTTAAGATTGTTATATGTACTCAAGGAGAAAGAGAGCTGACCCAAAGAAAAGGACATGCTTATCCTGTAATCTCACAAAGACCCAGAAGCCACCTCATCCCTGATGCCATAAAACTTTCCAGAAAGTTCAGGTAAAATCTGACTTTACAGGCTTTTTTTATTTTTCTCCATTTTTTTCTTCTATGTCATGACCAAGAAACTATTCTTGATGTTATGATACTGTATTCCCTGAGATCAGAAAGAGGAACCACTGCCTGGTCCTCTCCGGGACCCTTCTTAAATCAGACTCTGGAGTTTAATTTTTTTCTGGTTGTCATCAAAGCCTACATTCTCCACAGGACACAAATTGCAAGAGATTCCTGACCTGGAGTTTGTAATGAAGAAATAAACATAAATGAGTTACTGTGCTGATAAGAACATTGTTAATGTGTAGAGTTACGTGAGGTGGAAGTGTCAGGGGCAAAAAGGCTGAATTGGGCTCCCACTGAAGGCAATGGCAAAATATCTGTCTACTTGAGTGGGATCCAGAGCCAGACTCAATGGAAAGAGAGAAAGTTGAACTTGCTTGTTTTTTAAAACTGTTTCCCTTTTCAGTTTGTCAAACCCATTTTCTTTCTTTTTTCCCTTCCTTATGTAAAGTTTGGAGTGTTTCTTCTTCAGCTGAAGGGGATAAAACACTGAGGTGGACTAGTTGTTAATGGCAGGTAGTGGCAGCACTAAGTAAGGAATCCAATAAGAGACTTGTGAAAAGATTTTTAATGTTTACAGTAGAGTTGGTGAAAAATAACCAATGATTATGAAAACATTTATACTTTGACACACAGCTGTTATTAGCCAATCATTACTCATATTGCACAGTTATTGAGATAATGACAGGCAGTTAACACTGGTTAGGTGCTGAACCTCGGAACCAAAGTGCAGAGAACAGCAATAACTAGTGGAAAATTTACTTGTTTTGATAACTAAGATCCCTGTTGCAAGATATTTATTTTAATATGTATATATAACTGTGTGAGATTCATAGGTAATTGTTGTAGCTTCTTTGAAATTTAATTCATGCGTCAGGTGCCAAATTGGACTGAATTCCACCATGTTAATACCAGTTTAATAAAGACAGCTCCAAAAATAACTTAAATAAACAAGAGGACCTTTTACTAATATATAAAGTCAGATCTTTGTTGCCAAGTAACTTCACCTGCAGTTTTATGAGTCTGTGGTATCTGCGCATCTTCCAGTAGTGCTTTAAATGATGTGAGTAACATTTATCACGTGCATCATACATTACAAAAAAAATCCCCCGCGGGGAGGATGACAATGTAGTGTTTTGTTCTGGTAAGGTTTTTTTTTTTAAATATACATGCTGCTATGTGTTTATATTTGTGAAGTCAAGATCAAAAAAGTGCACTTTGCACTTGAAGCGGATGGTAGTGAGATTTGTGATGGTCCTTGGTTCCTGTGGCAGTCCGTTGGGAAAGTTGTCTCCTACATAGACAAGCTTTCCCCATATGGTAGAAAATTTCATTGTGCTTGAAGAGCTGAATTGTTGACCATGGTACTCATCCTGGAGCTTTAGGCAATGTTTATATGTTCTGGACTGAGGCCATTGAGTGCCTTGAAGATGAAGATTGAGACCTTGAACTTAAATTGATATTCTGTGGGAAGCCCGTGAAACAAGGGAAGGACAGATATAATGTGCTCACAGTAGCCTATGTTGCTGGGGAGACTCATTCAAGTGTTGTGTTGTATTTGGCATTTCCTAAGGGTTGATGGCTTCATGCCCAGATATATTGTATTACTGTAGTCCAGAGGGGAGCTGATGGAGTGTATAACTGTGGCCAGATCATTTTCCTTCAGGCTTGACCAACATCTCCTAGCCAACCAGAAATGGTAGAAAGTGTTAGTCTTAGGTCTTATCGAATAGTTAGTGTGTGGCAAACGGGCATAAATCTAAAATGAACTAGCATGACATGCTCAGACTGTTTGTGTGGACATTGCTACCATGCACTAAAAAATTCTCTGGTACACACTGACCTCCTAGTTCAGAGTGACCAGCCCTTAGATGCAGGTATCTGAGAGCTTAGTGTCAGGGCTAGCATTCCAGGAATGCTCCTAAAAGACAGACTGAACTGATTAATAGCAGCTGTGCACCATCACAAAAGGAGCCTGCATCAGGACTGCAAACTGACAAGTGTTTTTTCTCTGCTTACTGGCATCATCTCTGTCTTGCTTGGGTTCCACTCCAAACAGCTTTTCTTCATCCATACGCTGATCTTGTCCAAACAATGGGCCGCTGTGGTGGTGGTGGTGGTGGTGGTGGTGGTGGTGATGGTGATATATGCAGTGAAGGGACAAGTAGATTTCTTTAATTTGGTTTCTGCATTTGATGTTGCTCAGCTATTACTTTGATGTGTTTCTTGTACATGAGCTGCTGCTTTCTATGAAACATAACAGGTTATGGCAGGACCACAAATTTTAGAAATTAATTCTTAAAGATAGTTGGTATAGTTATGTTTTTAAATACATTTGTATTCTTCTGATTTCTACAAATGGCCCACAGTCAGTAGCTATTTAAAGTGAATCAATCTTTATTTGCACACTCAATGTGCGTTAACAAATTCAACATACAAGATAGCATTACATATTGTAGATTAGCATACAGTATTATGCAGTTTCACACATTTCATGTTAGGTTTTTTTTGCTTTTTAACTTTTTTTTTTTTTACCACAAAGTTGTAACTGTCCAAGTTAATTTTACAACAGAAGACACAAGGTAAAGAAAAAACACATCTGGGAGATGCCACGGTAAGGCAGCTGTCAGTAACTGTCAGTTTTACACCAAAGAAAAATTATCTGCACATCATCAGTTTCCCATTATTCCTGAGGAGTAATGGAGCTATTCACATCTGCCCAATAAGCCGAAGTTTAGTTACCCTGAGCACTTTTCCTTGACAAGATGTTAATCTTTCCTTTTTCAACTAAGGAATCGGAATAAGGAGATGATCTAGGCTTAAGTATACTTTTCACATTGAAGACAAAAAGGGAACTTTTTAGTTACTTTTGAATGGAATGTACACAAGTAATCATATTTATAGTGGGGGAAGAATATGGAAGGAATAGTGACAGATCCTAACCTTTAACAATCATATTGCTCAGTGCAAAAACCAGGATTTAAATAGATCTACACCAGCTTCCAGAGGAAAATCTGTTCTTCTGTTCATGGCTGAGCACCACTAATAGAGTAAGAGCTACCAAGGAATTAAGACAAAGATCAAAATCTACTGTAACCTCAAGCAGGAATCATTTTCAAGATTGAGATGTCCTGGTAAGTCATATGGGGAAGCTCACACTGTATTTACTTCACTGCAAGACTTAGAAATATTGAGAGGACTTCAGTCTCAGTGTCACTATTAGTCCCAGAGCCATTAACAGCCACAGCTAAACTGAAACATTCTCTTGAAAAGGTTCCTACAAGCAACAAAAGCTGTCAGTGGAAAGTTGAATCTTTCCACTAAGACAGCTTGTCAGAAATTGCTGCTGAGACATTAATGGGTGGTAAAACTTAGGTTATTTGTCAACCCAACAGCAGTTGCTCTGTTATGGCTGGAGAGGAAACTGGAGACTAAGACATGCTGTTGTTCTGCTTTCAATAGTAAGAACATTGTGAGTATTATGTTTTTCCAACAGGGCTCTAAAAGTCAGTGGTCTCAAGTACTGTAAACAGATAAATGAACTTTTAAAAATGTCTTATGATACATTATTTACATTCCACAGGGCACAACAGTGGCTGCATGGAAGCAACAAAACGAATACTGAAAACTTGTAGTCTTCTGTGTGCCTTTCTGCCCACTCAATTCTTCTTTGTTTTTAATGTGTAGCATTTAAAAATAACAAATTCAAATCCTGGCAGAGGAGCTGTTTAGTAGGTCTCTTGTCATAATTGTTTATGATCCGCTTGCCAATAATGTTTAAAATAAAAATTGACTTGTTATAGGAAGCCAAATCAGATTACTTTGTCAAGATATTATCATCTTGTACAAAAGTTTAGCCAAGTGTTTTTACAGTGAGATCTAGTGCAACTGCTTCCACCCTTTGTTTTCTTTTACAGAAATTGGGTCCATGTCCTTCTGTACAAAGAAGTTGTTGACTATTTAGGCAAATGACCTACAAAGTGCTACAAGTCACAGTTATCTAGTAATGTTTTTAAATTCCAAAGATGACAGTAAGCAAATTCTAATTATTGGAAGCCAAAAATGTAAGGATAGTTCAGAATGCTTTGTACTTCAAGAGTTTAATTTATTTATGTTTTGAGAAGACAGTTTATTTTTCTCAATATAAATTAAGTCTAATGCTTTGAATACTGGCTATTATAGAAACAAATGGTAAAATAGTATATCTAATATAATCTCAAATCAAATGTGGAGGAGGCTGTATCATTAATTATTCGATTATATTCGTTAAAAGCCTTTCTCTAGCATAAAGTTTCCTGTCTAATTTCAGATTTCACTGCCAATCTAGAAGACGATAATGCTCAGTTAGAATTCAAAATCCTTTTAGAGAATTCGCCTCAGTCGCCCTAAAATGAATCATACACATTTAGTTTATAATGTTCTGTATGGACCCTTTATACATACATACATAGAGTTGAATAAAATACAGTTTGTGCTCTGTGGGAATTTGGGATGCACCAAATATTTATCCTGAACTAAGTCCCGTATGGCAAAAGCAAAGTGATCAGGTTGCTAGCATTTTCAATTTAGATGTTTATACCTTCAAGCATGACTTTATAGCTCTATAGCAAATACATCACAAAGGGAAATACCAGGTTAGAACGCATTTTTCTTAAAAGGAGAGAGCCTTACTTGTACTTCTTTGAACTATTGCTGAATTCTAAACCTTCATATATGGAAATGCAGTTATTGCTTCCAAATCAAAGGACAGAACAGCAAGAATCTATGGGCAGATGAACTAATAAGAAACTAGAGGTTAAACAGCAGAATTCAGAAACTTTGGGAAAAGCCTAATAAAGAGAGGGCAGTTGTGGTGAATACCAGCAAAGACAGTTCGGCACAAACACAACTTCCATAGTAACAGATATTAAAATCTGCAACTTGATATTGGTAAGTTACACTAATTTTAGTTTGTATTAGGCATGCAATAGCGTGATTACACTTATATATTTGTGGTATTTGTAAATTGAATGCTTTTTTTAGAATTTTAGTGCCCTGCAAAATCACATCACTTGAGAACCAATCAGCTGCATCTTACAAAAGTTTAGTTCTATGACTAAAACACGGTTTAAGTCTGTTCTATGAGCCAGCACCCACTGCTGCAGCCTCTGCTAGTATTCGCTCAGGCTGTGCCATTTGGCAATCTGCTTTCGGGGATTTTCGCACACCTCTCGCCAGTGTTCCACGCCTCCAGTGGTGATGCTGTGTGCTCCCAAAATCAGCCGACCTACCACCTCATTTTTTGTGGTGCGGTCGAAGTCGATGACTAGAAATTCAGTGCTGATGTCAGGAAGGAGATCCACAGGGATATCATAAATGAAGGATTCATTGAAGATGGGATTCAAAGTACACTTCTTCACATGGGTCTTCTTTTTTGCTATGCGTTTTCTGCCATAATAAACGTTCACCTTAACATAGGGGTCTGCCAGAGGGGGGAAAAAAGCAAACCAATAACACAGCCTAATAATACTCTGGAATAGTATGTCTAAGAGGTCAAGAATGAATTAAAGATTAGACATCGCAGCACCCCATAGCTCCCTACACACTGGCTGCCCTCCAACCGTAAACCACTTTCATTAAAAGGCAAACCATAACCATGGAAATCAGAGAATCTGAACAGAAATAGAAGTTCATCCCCCCATAAATATCTGAGAGTGTTTGTTTAAATCCCTGGTTCCCTTAAAGGTGAAGAACCAAAGTGATCAAGAATTCTCCAAGTGAAAAACTTCGTTAAAAGAGATCTATTCAGGGAGGAAAAACATTTTTTAAAAAAAAAGGGAAGTTTGTGCCCTTCCAGGCCTTCTTTATACTGGGTAAAGAACAACCTTTTTTGCTTCTAACTTCCTACTTCCCAGTCTCCCCACAATCAAAAATTATTTTATTATTTTGAGAGGGAAAAATGCTTATTGTCCTTGTCACTGGCAGTCTCCATGGCAGACTGGAGTAGAAGCTCTCTCATGCCTTATTTAGAAGGATAGGGAAGATTTGAATCTTTAGTTTCATAGATTTTTAAAGCCAGGAAGGACCATTAAATCATATAGCCTGATCCCTTCAGTAATAAGGCTATAGAATTTCACCTAGTTACCCCTGTAGTAAGCCCAATAATTCATGTCTGACTAAAGCATATCTTCCAGAAAGGCATCCAGTCTTGATTTTGAAGACCTCAGGAGAAGGAAAATCTGCATTTCTCTTGGTTGATTTTTCTAATGGTTAATTTATCTTCATTACACATTTGTACCCTATTTCTAATTTGAAAATTCAGCTGGCATTAACTTTCAGATAGTAGTTCTTGTTATGCCTTTCTCTGCTAGTTGAAGGAACCCTTTACTAACTCATGTTTTCTCCCTGTGAAGATACCTATATACTGTAATTAAGTAACAGCTTGATCTTCTTTTGATAAACTAAACAGATTGAGCTTTCCAAGTCTCTCATGGTAAGACAGTTTTTCCATCCCTCAAGTCATTCTTGTAGCTCTTCTCTGCACCCTCTCCAATTTTTCAACATTTTAAAAATGTGGACACCAGAACTAGTTGCAATATTTACGTGTGCGCAGGGGTGTCTCTCTCCAATGCTGCATACAGAGGTAAAATCACCTCCCTAATCCTACTCATTACTCCACTGTTTTTAAATAAAAGGATCACATTAGCCCTTTTTGCCACAGCATCACTCTGGGAGCTCAGGTTCAGTTGTTCGTCCACTATGCCCTTAACTATTTTTCAGTCACTGGCTTTCAGGATTCAATTGCCCCATTCTGTATGTATGGCCTGCATTTTTTTCCCCCATGTGACATTGCATTTGACTGTTTTAAAATACATTGAATTTGACTTAGTCCAGCTTATCAAACAGTCCAGATTGTTCTAACTATTGTGTCATTAACATAGGTCTTTGGTATCTACAGACTTATCAACAGTAATTTTTATTTAAATACTTAAAATAATCATTAGTGTTCAGCTAGAACAGATGGCTGCAGAACTCCACTAGGAATACCCCATTTTGCTGACTCCTCATTAACTACTTTTTGAGAGTTGTAGGCCAGTTGCTAAGCCCTTTAACATGCTTTGATGTGTATATGCTGTTTTTAAAATCAGAATGTCATGCAGTAGTAAGTCAAGTGCTTTCTATGACCCATGGACCTCTTAAAGCCAACTCTGACGCAGTTATAGAAATTTCATGAGGTTGGTATTTACGTTCTAGTTCACCAAAGAATGTAATGTGAGATCTCAAATGAAACCAAGTGTCCTTCTGGTATTAATATTGTTCTGAAACGTATGTACAGGCACTATAGCGACAATGTGGGTGCAGTAATCTTTTAAAGTTAAGAAGTTGGGCCAATAAAAGATTACCTCACCTACCTTGTGTGGCTCATATCCTGGGGCCCACACTACTACAGAAACACTGAGTATACAGATACTATGTAAAGCATCATGGATATATACTGGAAAATATGTTTTTAATGTTTGTATCTCAAGATATTAGTCACCAGCAAAGGTGAAAAACATGTTTTCCTCCAAACAGGAGGTAAGAAATGTTTTTCTGTCAGGATATAAATTACGCATTGTAAGCTAACACAATGGATGCCTGTTAACATATGAAGAGATGAAATCAAAAGGGAAGCAGCCCCCAGGAAAAACAAGACGTGTGGTTATTTTGGCTATGAGCTAAGACAATGAATGTTGGGGGTAAAGCTAGGAAGTAAAGAAGACATCCCTTCATCCTTGATTTAGGAAGTAAACAGACAGCATGTTTACATTCATAAAAATGGGATCTTAGCCAAAGTTGGTTTAAAATGCTGCGGAGGATTCTAGGTGAGATAAACTTCTTTAGACGGGAGGTTAACCTGGTAGTTAAGCTTAGTCTCTAGAAAGTATTATGATCTTATTTTATATGCAACCATTTGTTTCTAATATTTTTACTCACTATCACTTGAATCTTTGATAGTAAACTTACTCTTGTTTTCACTATACCTATAGCTAGCTAAGTGCTGTGATGTTAAGTGAAGTGCTGATCCTAAGTGGAATTTTACAAGCTGGTATGGTCTGTTCCTTTGAGAATAGCGGACCTGGTAGTTCTGTGAGTAGCTAGTGTCAGGAGCTAGATATCACAGGGGAATGCTTCAAAGGGACTTGGGGAATTAGATGGATATAGTGTTAAACTGCAAGGCAAAGTAAGGGCTGTCATAGCCCTGAGAAGAGTGCTTGCCTAGCTAACAGGCTGGCAGTGTTAGGAAACTGACACCCAGTTAAGAACAAGCATAATTCTCTCATGCTGGAGGCATGGGGAAACAAAGTAATTCACAGCTCTAGGCACCCCGAGAACTGTCACTTACAAAAGTCTAAATGTATTATATCTACAGTTAAACCTTTCTCTACTAAACTTATCTAATCAAAGAATGGAATGTTTGTTTGGAAAGACCTATTTTCCATAAAACCATGTTGACTGGCAATAATTATATTCCTATACTTTAATTCTTTATTTATTGAATCTTTTTAGTTTTTCCTGGGATTGATATCAGACTAACTGGCCTCTAATTACCTAGGGTCATCCCATTTGCCCTCTTTTACTACAGGCACGATTTTAGCACTCTCATTGTCTTCTGGATTCAGAGGGATCCTCACTCAACTCTTCTAGGACCCTGGGTGCAAATTATCTAGGCCTGCCAACTTTATCCCTAGTAGATGCTCTCTCCAATCCTCCTTGGACTGGGAAAAAAAAAAAAAAAGTTAATCCTCATGCAATATGAAAACATCATCCTGTTCCTTTCCAAATACCAAACAAATATTTATTAAACGCTTCTGCCTTTTCTGCACCTCCATCTAGCCCCCCTACCTGAACCCTTTGTCTTGTATTTTCATCCCCAGCAAGCACTTTGGTTTTTGTTCATACTGTAAGTAGAAGTGTGACACACGCTAACATGAAGGTAGAGCAGCCCTTCTTTGCATTGACACACACACAGCATGCCATGTTAAGTTGTTCTCTATTGTGCCTGTGTGTGGTAAATTTTTACCATTGCACTGACTTCAAGGCATTAAATGGAAGAACAAACACTTCAGATCTAGCTGATGAGTTAACCAAGAAACAAATGATCAGTAAATATAGTGTAAATTAACACTCCATTTCACAGCATTCCCTTTGTTTTTACAGGGAAAAACAAACTATGCATCAGGTGGAGGGCAGTAAACTATTAATAGGCTGGAGAAAATAGCTTCTACCTGAGAGGCCAGTGATATCCATTTTCGGCAAATGTCTAGCTTTCAGCACCACAACAGTCATTCTCTGTGCAACAGGCTGGTAAGACAGTGAAACTTGCAGCTCTCCTCTGCTAATGCATTTCTGTGGAAAAGAAGCAGATACAACTGAGAAGACCTAGGAGGTAATGAACAGGTGCCAGGAGGTCACGACCACATTACCCTTCCCATATTGCTAAATGAGAAGGCCTGACCTGGCCTGAGCTAGATGGGAGGGAGATCCCCAGGGGCTGTCTCACAATGGAAAAAATGAGAATCACTGCCTCAGAGGTTGGCTTGTGAAAAGAAAACAATGACCAGATTAGGATCAATATTTGTAATTATGTGGGAATATGAGGCTCCTATTGGAAAAGCTTTTGAAAGTACCAATTTTCAGCTAGAATTGGGGGATGTGAACTCAGTATTTACAGTCACGTCAGTGCCAGCCTTTCTACCAGGAGGTACTGTAGAAAGAGAGGAGCAGGAACACTGCCTGCAGGAATTTCACAGATACAGCAATCCCAAGAGATGAAACTACTGTTATATGTGTTCATTTTATATCAGACACACAAGGTGGACCAGCTTCTGTTAGTGAGAGACACCCTAAGCTCAAAAGCTTATGTTTACACTTGCAGAGTTTTTGCACTGTAAGTTTCACTGGTGATAGGGAACCGGTGGAAGTAAAGGGCTGGTTTGTGTACTCACTCAATTCCTCAGGTGTCTGAAAATGTTTACACTACCAGCACTTCCATCACCAGAGCAGCACTGTAAGGCAGCTCTCCCACAGTGCAGCTCTCCCGATAGGTCTTGTGGGAAGGACGAGGTGAACAGAAGGCATTCTGGGTCCCTGCTCAGTGCCCTGGGCTGCCCTGCTTCATGTCTCAGGAGCCCCATTACTTCCTGGTTTCTTCATGGCATATTTTTTTTTAACCTCCTGCTGTTTGGCTGCTTTCCCCGCCACATCTACAGACCAAGGGAAAGGGAGCTTCAAATGTCCCCTGGCTTACAGGGGGAGGGGCAGACATCCAAGTGTCAGAGTAGTGGAGATGCTGGCCAGAGTGGTCGCTTTTGGAACTGTGGGATATCCTCTGGAGGCCAAAAGGTGTTTACACTGCTAGAACATGTCTTCACTTTCATAACAGTGCAAAAAGAACAACAGTAAGAGCTGTATGCCTCTCGTGAAGGTGGTTTTCTTTTTGCGGTCAAACTTTTGAGTTTGACTGCAAAAAGTCATTAATAAGTGTAGACGCTCTGGCGGTTTTAGTGCAAAAAAGGGACTTTTTGCACTTTAAATGGTAAGTGTAGACCAGGGGTCAGCAACCTTTCAGCAGTGGTGTGCCTAGTCTTCATGTATACACTCTTTAAGGCTTCGCATGCCGTTAATACATTTTAATGTTTTTTAGAAGGTCTCTCTAAGTTTATAAACATATAACAGTAGCTTGGTTATATGTAAAGTAAACAAGGTTTTCAAAATGTTTCAAAGCTTTATTTAAAATTAAATTAAAATGCAGATCTTATTAGTTTAGTGTGATCCTTGCCCTTCCTTTTCCTTGCTGAGTTTTCCAGCGTCTGGTGGCACGTATTTGGATACTTTAAGCTGCACACAGGCTTCTGAGTGATCAGTTGATAACCAGGTGGCAGGAGGTCAGTGGCTGGAACCCCAGATCGGCAGCTGAGGTGAGTTGAGCTGACAGCTTGTAGGGCTGAGCAGGGCTGGAAGCCTGGACCCTGTCTGATAGGGGGCCTGTGCAGGAACTCCAACTGGAAGCAAGGTCAGTGGGGCTGCGGTGGGGACCCCGGCTGGCAAGGGGCCAGCAGCTGGAACCCCAGAGCGGCAGCAGGCTGAGCAGGTCAGCCCACCCAGCTCAGGGAGTTCAGGGGTTTCAGGGGTGGGCTGAGTGTCTCCGCCTGTCCCTGCTCTGGGGTTTCAGCCGCCGGATCCTGCCAGCCAGGATCTCAGCCCACTGCCAGCCTGGGGTTCCTTCACCCAGGCCAGCAGCGGGCGCTGAGTGGGACTGGCAGCAGGACCCCAGCTGGTAAGGGGCCAAGAGCGGGAACCCCAGAGCACTAGTGGGCTGAGCGGCTCAGTCCGTCGCCACTCTGGGGTTTCCACCGCCAGCTCCTGCCAGCTGGGGTCACAGCCCGCTGCCAGTCTGGGGTTCCTTCCCCCAGGCCAGCAGCGGGTGCTGAGTGGGACCAGCGGCAGCACCCCAGCTGGCCAGGGGCCAGCAGCGGGAACCCCAGAGCGGCAGCGGGCCAAATGGCTCAGCCCGCCCCACGTGCCGAACGGCTCAGTCTGCCCAGCGTGCCATCAAATATCGGCTCGCATGCCACTTTTGGCACGCATGCCATAGGTTGCTGACCCCTGGTGTAGACATACTCTAACACAGAGCTCTTCTTGAGGTCTGGGAAACATACTCAGTGTGTCTCAGTTAAATACAAGGTAGAACAGAAGGTTTTGCATAAATAGTTAACACACATTTCAAGTAGCAGAGGGGTAGCCGTGTTAGTCTGGATCTGTAAGAGCAGCAAAGAATCCTGTGGCACCTTATAGACTAACAGACGTTTTGGAGCATGAGCTTTCATGGGTGAATACCCACTTCGTCACATGCATCTAACGAAGTGGGTAGTCACCCACGAAAGCTCATGCTCCAAAACGTATGTTAGTCTATAAGGTGCCACAGGATTCTTTGCTGCTTTCACATATTTCAAGGGACCATTCAAGGTGAAATGGCCTGTTAACACCACTCAAGTCATGGAGGGAGGGAGGGAGGGAGGAGAAGGCAGCTGGCTGGAGATGGAGGGGATTAGTGCGTTATAGTATTTCCCAGAGCTGATGAAGAACTGTGTATGCTCAAAAGCTTGTCTCTCTCACCAGCGGAAGTTGGTCCAATAAAAGAGCCACCTTGCCTCTGTAATATTCTGGGACCAACACAGATAAATAAAACTGCAGTGTTGTTGTATCTCAGAGGCAGTACTCAAAGCAGGGATTATAACTGCCCAGACAATGTTTGTTTTGTACATTAGTGCATACAGTCATGATACAATGCACTGTAACTGCAAAATGTGAAATCTAGTACCAAAGCCCCGACTAATGTGTCAACTATTTGATTCATATGAAAAGTCAGTCTCTCTTAGGGATTATGCATTCTTTTAACCACATTTGTTCACCAACATCAGCATTAACAATTAAACAGAAACATGAACAATTATATGCAGAAATAATATCTACTTCATTTAAAATTTCCATTTACCCCACGTTCTGATCCTGTATACTCTAGCAAGCCTACAACATCCTATAATTCTGATAACTTGCTTTTACCATATTTCAGTTCAGAGCTAATGTGTACCTCAAAAGCAGTTGGAAGAATTTCTGAACTCCAACAGAATGAGATTTTATATTACCAGATGTAATTCCCATTTCCCAAATACCAGTTAGAAAGCTGTCTAATAATGGTGTCAGATTATAATGATGGCAGTTGCCATAGATCAACATTTTTTTTATTTGTACAATTTTAATTGTTTTTGCCATACAAAACACTGTAAACACTTCTGGGAAGAAAATTATAAATATACATTCTGCAATATAATTGTTGCTTAGTAATTCTATGTTAGGCCATGTCTACATCTAAAATTTTGCAGTGCTGGTTGTTACAGCTGTATTAGTACAGCTGTATAGGGCCAGCGCTGCAGAGTGGCCACACTTACAGCAACCAGCGCTGCAAGTGGTGTTAGATGTGGCCACACTGCAGCGCTGTTGGGCGGCTTCAAGGGGGGTTCGGGGAACGCGAGAGCAAACCGCGGCGAAGCTGGTCTCCTTTCCCGGTTTGCTCTCGCGTTCCCCGAGCAAGCAGGTCTCCTTCCCTGAGGTTTGCTGGGTGGTTCCAGGAACGCGAGAGCAAACCGGGAAAGGAGACCAGCTTCGCCGCGGTTTGCTCTCTCGTTCCCCGAACCCCGAGCAAGTAGGTCTCCTTCCCTGCGGTTTGCTGGGTGGTTCGGGGAACGCGAGAGCAAACCCGGGAAAGGAGACCAGCTTCGCCGCGGTTTGCTCTCGCGTTCCCCGAACAAGCAGGTCTCCTTCCCTGCGGTTTGCAGGGTGGTTCCGGGAACGCGAGAGCAAACCGCGGCGAAGCTGGTCTCCTTTCCCGGTTTGCTCTCGCGTTCCCGGAACCACCCAGCAAACCGCAGGGAAGGAGACCTGCTTGCTCGGGGTTCGGGGAACGAGAGAGCAAACCGCGGCGAAGCTGGTCTCCTTTCCCGGTTTGCTCTCGCGTTCCCGGAACCACCCAGCAAACCTCAGGGAAGGAGACCTGCTTGCTCGGGGTTCGGGGAACGCGAGAGCAAACCGGGGAAGGAGACCAGCTTGATTACCAGAGGCTTCCTCAGGTATGCTGGGATACCTGCTTATTCCACGGAGGTCAAGAAAAGCGCTGGTAAGTGTCTATATTTGATTACCAGCGCTGGATCCTCTACACCCGAGACAAAACGGGAGTACGGCCAGCGCTGCAAACAGGGAGTTGCAGCGCTGGTGGTGCCCTGCAGATGTGTACACCTCCTAAGTTGCAGCGCTGTAACTCCCTCACCAGCGCTGCAACTTTCTGATGTAGACAAGCCCTTAGACCCTGAGTTTAATTCCCAGCTCAGCCACAGGCTTTTGTTACCACTGTGGCCACTGTAACCTATCTTTATGTGCCTCTCTCCCTCATCTATACAATGAGGATGACGATAATCCCTTTATCTTGTCTATTTAGATTAATTCCTGGGTGTGGGGACTGTTTCTTACTATGTGTTTTCACAGGGCCTAACACAATGGGGCCCTGATCTTAGCTGAAGGCTTCAGAGGCTATTGTAATAAAAAATATTAATGTGAAGGATATGCAGAATATAAAAATCAGGTAGGAATGTTTAATAGCCATGGAATAATTAAATTTTAAATACAGAGTCCCATGTTACACATTCACTTCTGGAGCACTATAGTACTTTTCTCTACTATCATTTTAAAATCTTGACCTTTAGTAGATTTAGAGTACTTGTCCCAGTATGTGAATTACAGTGATTTTCTAGGTGCCGAAAAGTTAGGCGTGGTGACATTAAGCATCACAATGCCTAAACTCCTTTTGTGCATTCAGGCCCCAGTGAGTTAAAGATAAAATGTATAACAAGAAATCAATACTAAACTACTTTCAATTTAGAAATGTACAAGAAAACAAATCAATGTGTATTAAAATTTCCTTACTCAAGTATGCTTTATTTCTAATTTTGCATGACAGGTACTAAACAAAAACGGAAAATAAAGCATTAACCTGTAATTAGAAAAGAGACATATATACACAGCAGCAAATTACAAGTGTCAACCAGCATTTACAGACTCTGTTAAAAATTCTCTCCTGGCTGATGTGGTCCACACTTTACTGTTTTGGTTCTAGTGACATGCTGCGATTCACTTTTGCAGCAGTGACACCTAGCTGTTTGAAACACTGAGGTTTAAATGAAATGATTATCAGGTACTAAATACAAGAGGAGACAAGTACTTCTGGGGGTATTTGACTCTGGAACCATTTACATAGTGACTTTTGGACAAGGGCCCAGAACATAAATAACCTGGGATCTAATCCTGTAAGCCTTTCTGTTACAATTTCTCCCAGTGACGTCAATGGGACTAGTACAGGTAAGAACTACTCACATGAATAAGGGTTTGCTATATTCCTGGTTCCCAGATGTTTTGCGTTCCCTGTGCCAAGAAAACTCAGCCTGATTGGGGATCAGCTTAAATAGGTCAAGCATAGCATGTGAAGTGTGTCTCCAAACTCAGAGAGAGAGAGGTTACTTACTTGTATGTTCCTTTTGATGATCTCCCGGGTGAGCTGGACCTTTCCAGTGCTTGGATCCACTCCAGCGAGGGGCACCATGACTTCTCCAATCACATCATCTCGAGAGAAGCGATCAAAGCTCAACACCAGGAAGTGAAGTACCAAATCCTGGAGCTGGCTGTAGGGAATCCCATAGAAGGTAAAGGTCTCATCAAAGACAGGGTCCAGGGTCTTGCGCAACACACGAGTCTTCACTCGATGCCTTTTGTCTGGAAGGATCGTCATCTTGATGTAGGGGTCAGAGCCCTGAGTCTGCTCATCCATCACTGGCAGCCCATGGGCCTCTTGAATGGTCACCACTAATGCTTTTTTGGGGAAATTGTAGTCCACTGAGAGAGTCAGTGTTCCCAGCAGGACATGCTCTTCTGGGGAAGATGGGGAGGAGATTTTGCTCCCACCTGGAGTGATGCTTTGATCTGGACTTAGTTCATCTCCGTAATCCACTTTTATTGGGAGCTGGTCAATACACAGGGCTGCATTCATCCCATTTGGTGCCTTCTCAGAGCCCACTAAACCAGCTTCTGCAGCATCTACCAAAAGGTTTCCTCTTCCAGTCTCCTTGACAGTGCCGTTCTTGTCTCTGCGGATCCGGATAATCTTCTTCTTGTTACTCAAGGTCTCCGGATAGATACTAATGCCTTTCAGCATGTGAATGAATTTGTAAGGGGGGGTTTTGTGCTTTTTTTCTGCTTGCTGGTGGCAGCATGTCCACACAAACACTGTTACTGAGACAGACACCACAAGGACCGTGGCACCAATAAGTCCTGCCACAATCGGAGGCACATCTGTAAAGGAGACAAAACAATTAGGGATGAGATACTCATCCTAAGGGACTATGTTCATACAGCACTTAAAAAAAGCATGTTATGCTAATTAAAATATCCGCTACACCTCGTACAACCAATGAACCTCTCAAGTAAATATGGTCTATGTATTACTCAAAGATCTTAGTGACAGAAATTCCTTTGGAGCTTGACATTTATTTCTCTAAAATTGTTCTTTTCCATGAGGGAGTCAGTTCCCCACACTTATAGATGCCCTAGGTTTTGCTTAATAACATCTTCAAATTTTTATTGCCTTATCCTCTCAAATCAATTTTGTATGCCATCACCATCACTGTCAGCATTGCTCTAGTAAAAGTGTTTACTAGGGAACTACAGTTTCATGGGCCATAAGAGGTGCTCTCACACTTTATAGCTTCTTTAAGAATAGTACTTGTTTCTATTTTAATATCAGCAGTTGAGTAATAAGTAGTTACACTATTTAGAATCCAGAGTTATGTCACACTTAAGTAATTTTAAATATTAAACAGTTTGGCCCTAAAATAATTAACTGTTAGGACTATAACCTCCCACTTCTTCAGATACTTGAATCTCAGACACTGCTATAGATTTTGGAGACTGGCAATTGTAATTTTGTATATATTAAAAATTTACAAAACTTGTTTCCATTTATATAAGGATTTTCATCCTGAAGAATCCCATAGCATTTTATGAGCCTTACAGAGTACATATAGAGGAATCACTTCATTGATCACTAAATGCAACTGTTTCTGGGGTGGAAAGTGGTAGCTGGTAAGAGTGCATGTTGACGCTAGACAAGAGTGTAAGGTAGGAAGTGTAGTATTTCATAAAAGTCAACCTGCTAGGAGAATTTTAGTTAGTCTCACCACTTGGTTAAAATCTAACATCTCTCCTTTTGAAAAGAGTGTCATGTGATATGAAATGCCCACAAGTGTGTCTCATCCAAAAGTTTATTTCTATGTTAACCATTCCCATTTATGGATAATGAATTTCTCTGCTTCCACACCTTTCTCAGTGTCATTACCTGTTGTCTTCCATATTTTGGTAGACTGGCAGCTGCACCCAAAGGATGGGACACACAACCTCCCAGGTTATTGAATATTCCAGATCTTACCCAAATACATGCTACAGCCAATTCTTATTAACTAAAATTTATTAAAAAACAAGCCAGAGTATGGTTAAAAGATTAATATACATACAGACATGAGTTCAATTCTTAAGATTCAGATTCATAGCAGAGATGGTGAATTTTGTAGTTGCAAAGAGTTCTTTCAAAAATAGCCCATAGGTTATAGTCCAATGTTTATATTTCAGGGTGATCCAGGGCTTGGCTACACTGGAGAGTTGCAGCGCTGGTAGTGGGTTTACAGTGCTGCAACTTAGTAACTGTCCACACCTGCAAGGCACATCCAGAGCTGCAACTCCCTGGCTGCAGCGCTGGCTGTACACCTGGTCTGCTTGGGGTGTAACGATTGCAGCGCTGCTCATCAAGAGTGGCCACCAAAAGCGCTGTTGTTGGCCTCCAGGGTATTAGGAGGTATCCCAGAATTCCTGTCCACAACAAACCAGAAGAATGGCTGAACTCCGAGCTCCCCGGAGCTACTTATCTAAAAAACAAATACAGCTGCTCTTTGCTCCAGCAAGTGAGCAGAGGCAGGGGAATTGCTTTGGAATGTTCACAGCAGTTTGCTTGAGGAGAGAGGGGAATCCGTGTTGTGCAGCTGCTTATGTGGTCTGAAGGCTATTTAGGAGTGCATAATTTGCATTTAGTGAATAAGAGAGGGGTGGGGGAAGGGGTCAAAACTTTTAAAATGATTGAAGGTAGGTGTTGTGTATCTTCCAGTCCTTAGAACTTGCAAGGCAGGGAGCTGAGAACAGTGTCAGCTCCAAAAATCCACTCTCTCAGGGTATGGCTACACTTGAAATTTCGGAGCGCTGCCGTGGCAGCGCTTTGAAGTGTGAGTGTGGTCGGAGCCCCAGTGCTGGGAGAGAGGTCTCCCAGCGCTGCACGTAAACCACATCCTCTACGGGTGTAGCTTGCAGCGCTGGGAGCCACGCTCCCAGCGCTGTGGCACTGTTTACACTTGAGGCTTTACAGCGCTGTATCTTGCAGCGCTCAGAGGGGATTTTTTTCACACCCCTGAGTGTCAAAGTTGCAGCACTGTAAAGTGCCAGTGTAGCCAAGGCCTTGGTCTCCCCCGTGCTCCCTGTCACACTCCACCCCACCCCCCCGTTTTGAAAAGCACGTTACAGCCGCTTGAACGCTGGGATAGCTGCCCACAATGCACCACTCCCAACAGCGCTGCAAATGTGGCCACACTGCAGAGCTGGTAGCTGTCAATGTGGCCAAACTGCAGCGCTTTCCCTACACAGCTGTACGAAGACAGCTGTAACTCCCAGCGCTGTACAACTGTAAGTGTAGCCATACCCCCAGTTAGAACTGGAATCTCAGTCCTTATGGCCTAAGCTTCCACTGTATGAAGCCTCAAGCAGATCTGAGATGAACAGGATCAGGACCCAAGGATCTTTTATACAATTTCATGTCCTCTTTGACAAGTTGGAGTTCCTCCAAGAACAAAAAATAATTAGGATGACTTTGAAGGAGGTCCATTACCAGTACTTGGCTACATAATTAACATAAGGCAATTTGATTGTTCCTTCACAATTCACAGATGACTTGCTATACATTTCAAAGAGAGAGGAGGTGTTTACAATTCATTTAAATGCTAGGATGTTCTTTGATCTCTGAATGATCAGAATACAGCATAGACAGGGGACTGTTGATTACATTGTTGACCATTACCCAGGTCATCACACCCTCAACGTGAGACTGTGTGGAAGGGAGAAATTAAAGCTCCTGGATACAACTTAAGGACCTTTCAACATTGATATGTGCTGTGTTTACACTGAATTCTTAGTAAGGCCAAATTATTGAGGCGTGTTTTGGCCCAAGTTAGAACCTTAGTCCATGCTTTGTGTAACACTTGTGATTCCAGGGTTTAGTCTAGGTGTTGACTTAAAATAGCCATTAATGTTCTTCAGAGAGCACTTACTCTGGCATTCAGCCATGAAGGCTGTGAGGTGTTGTATCTCAGTTTCCCTTTTTTTGCACAGCACATTAGGTCCACAGTGTCTTTTCTCCTGTGTACAGTTTCAAGATTAGATACAGGCATTAACTGTGAAATATCAGTATCATAAGGCCTTTTAACAAAGTGTGTTCTTATGTATCACTCTTAACATGTTCAAGGGTTTTTCCAAAAGATTAGGCACACTGTACATTTTTACAGTTTTTGGTATTAGCCAACATGTTAGTTACAATTTATTAGCAATAATATTAACATTAGTTCTATCATGTGCACCTTTGCAATCATTTTTGTCATACCAAGCCTTTTGTTTAGACAAATCATTTGTTAGGTTAGCTTGTTCAATATCCCTTTTGAACCTAAGGCCTTGTCTACACTGGCACTTTACAGTGCTGCAGCTTACTCGCTCGGGTATGAAAAAACACACCCCTGAGCGCAGCAAGTTACAGCGCTGCAAAGCGCCAGTGTAAACAGTGCCCCAGCGCTGGCAGCGCAGCTCCCAGCACTGCAAGCTAATCCCCACGGGGAGATGGAGTACCTGCAGCGCTGGGAGAGCTCTCTTCCAGTGCTGGCGCCGCGACCACACTCGCACTTCAAAGCGCTGCCGCGGCAGTGCTCCCGCGACAGCGCTTTGGAGTTTCGAGTGTAGTCAAGCCCTTAGTAGCTTTTTCTTTACTTTAGGATTTTTCTTAACATTGGATGTCAGTTTAACCACTTCTTTGAAGCTTTAGTATTTGAGAGATGAGGGAGGCAAGTTTGTAAGGACGTTTTGCTTTTTAAGAGTTAGCTTGCTTTTCTTTTTTTTTCTTCTCAGCTAGAAAACTTGTATGGACATCATTCCTTAAAGAGACCCAACCATTTTCTATCAGTATGTCTTAACTACAGTTCTCCTGCTTTTCACCAAGCAATTTCTGCATCCACAACGTATCAGATGCACTAGAGCAGTGTTTCTCAGTTTTATATTGGTGACTCTTTTCACACAGCAAGCCTGTGAGTGTGACCCCCTTTATAATTTAAAACACTTCTTTTTATATTTAACACTATTACAAATGCTGGAGGTGAAGTGGTGTTTGGGGGTGGAGGCTGACAGCTCACGCCCCCCCATGTAATAACCTTGTGACCCTCCTGAGGGGGTCACGACCCCCAGTTTGAGAACCCCTACACTAGAGCTTACTAAGAAATGACATGACAAATCCAAAGTATCTATGGGTCTATTCATAAGGCTGCTCTGCTGTGTAAAACCAGGAATACAGACTCTTTCTTCAACCTGAGACACAGACTGTTTGTTCACTTTCACTAAGGAAGCCTCCTTTAAGCTATTCACAGTAGATTTTTCCAAAGCAAATTCAGTGGATTCATTTTCATTTGAAAGACTTTGGCCATTAGGCACCAACAGACTTTCCTCAGAAGAGAGACTGTTTACTATCAACAATGGCCCATTAAGAGTCAGTGGAAACAATTTCTTTTCATAGACTACACCAAGAAATTCCTTTCCTTCTGCAATATCATGCATTGCAACAGATTCTTTCTGAGCTTTATTTATGTCCAGAGCTGACTTTGGCACAACAGACAAATCACCAACCTCCTTGCATCCAGAATCACCTCTGGCCCATCAGGAGGATTCTTACACAATCCCCTTTCAGGTAAACTGCTAGACTTCATAGTCCAAAGATTAAAAGCATTCTCTTCCTTGTTCAAAGTTTCCACACTGTCAGTGGGTAACATAGTTAAATCACCTTCATGCTTTCCTTGTGCCCTGGCTATATCAACCTGATCAGACAAGGTTGTCATATCTTTACGCAGCAACACACTAGCAACAGGCAAAATAAAAGCACCAGAATCGCTTGGTTTCTGGGAGCTACTTATGACATTAACTGGATGCAACCTAGTTATAATGTCATTATCCCTCGCAGACACAAATTTAGGACCACTTCCTTCCTGGGCTTTAGTTGTATCCAGAATCAACTCCAAGTTAAATAATAAATTTTCAGCCATCATAGGCTGACAGGCTTCTTCTGTTTGCTTTACAGACAGAACTAGAGAGACACTGTTTCTCAGCAGGCATGCTGCTATTCAAAACAGACAATTGGAGATATCGTTCTCTTTGTCTCAGCACCCATGGCTGATTTCAGACACATACCCAGACAGTGATGACAGCTTCCTTATCAGGCAAGTTGCCACTCCCAACAGATAAACTGCTATTCTCCATAGATAAGAGTCTAATTACACTGAGCTGCTTTAAACAAATAATCTCCCTTTTCAGGCTCACTTTCACAAACTTCACTTGCTGACAATTCATCACTTACCAAGACTGTACCCTTTCCTTCCTCAGTTAGGGCTTTAATCTGATCACCAGCTCTAGAGAAACATTTCCCTGAGCCTTATCTAATAGCAGATTTACTTCTGAGATATCAGACACTCAGAAATTTCTTCCACATACACACTGCCTTCTTGCACAAACAGCTATCTTCATCAGACAAGCATTTGGAAAAACACTCCATAGGCAAGTCTTTGCCCTCTAATAGGCACAGGTTCAGGATTATTTCTTTCCTGTGACTGATTTATATCAACCTGATTGAACAAAGTTTTAATATCATTCCCAATCAAAAGATCCTTAGGCAATAACTGTCCTTCACCATCTATAACTTCATATTTAACATTTAATTCAAGGTAGATTTTGGTTAAAGGCACACTTACAGTAAACTCAGAGGATTACAATATTCACACACTGGTCTGGTAAGTAATCTTCCTCTTTGACAAAATCTGCTTTAACAAGAGTGATGTTAGTAGCTGTAACTTGCCCTAAATAGCTTTTACCATTGACTTTTACATTCTCTGCACAAGTTATGGGGTTACCTTCACCTGAGGTCACAGAAAAATCATTTACATAAAAGGTGGCAGTGTTGGGGTATATTTGGTTACATACAGAAAACTGCTTAGAGTCAAACAACATAGTTACAAACTGGATAGACTCTATCCCCATCTTTGTTGTTGAGAGGAGCTGGCTTTTCAGGATAAGTTCCTGTTGTTCCTTTATTCTCTTGAGTTGGACCTTAAGTCTGTTCACTTTTGCCTTAGCTTTTAGTTCCTGCAATCAAATATATGCCATTCTCTGTTCATGTTCAAAACACAGGTGTTCTCTTTCCATATCAATTATTTTTTGCCTTTCCAGAAACTGAAGATATGCCATTCTTTGTTCAAACTTCTGCTGGTTTCTCACTCCAAGCATTTTCACTGGGTCTTGCTTCCTTATCACTGGTAATTAACAGATTTTCAATTCCTGCTCTGGGGCTTTTTTCTTAAAAGACAACCCCCTCTGTGAGCACAATTCTTCCAGGCTTTTTCTGTCAGGATCATGGGTCACTCACTGTAACTGATTTTCCCTTAAACTCTCCAATATCCAATATTAATTTTTGACAAGTGTATGGTTCTGATCCAAAAACCCAATTAACCTGTGGTAATGTGTATCGTAGCACAACTACACCACTGTGGCCAGGGTCCCAGTGGGGGCCAGCTGTGATCACTCAGGGTGAACTGCAAAGAATGGGGCAAACAATTCCCAAAAAGCTGGTGGCTACTCCAATACTCAGATTTACCAAGCCAGCACAAAACAGCTTCTTTATTACCTTACTGGTTACTCAGAAGTCCAAACAACACAGTTCCCTTAAAATGATCCAGCCTCAGGCCTCCATCCAGGTACCTAAGTCAAATATGATGATTTCTGAAAATCTATTTCATCATATCAAATAAAAGGTTCTGCCAATCCCAAAGGATCGGACACATTACCTCTCAGGTTATTGAATAGTCCAGATCTTACCCAAATACACGCTACAACCTATTCTTATTAGCAAAACTAAAATTTATTAAAAAACGAGAGAGTATGGTTAAAAGAGCAATATACATACAGACATGAGTTCAGTTCTTAAAATTCAGATTCATAGCAGAGATGGTGAGCTTTGTAGCTGCAAAGAGTTCTTTAAGAAATAGTCCATAGGTTATAGTCCAATGTTTATATTTCAGGGTGATCCAGCTAGAACTGGGATCTCAGTCCTTAATGGCCTAAGCTTCCAGTGTATGAAGCCTCAAGCAGATCTGAGATGAACAGGATCAGGACCCAAGGATCTTTTATACAATTTCATGTCCTCATTGACAAGCTGGAGTTCTTCCGGGAACAAAAGATAATTAAGATGACTTTGAAGGAGGTCCATCACGGGTACTTGGCTATAGAATTAACATAAGGCAATTTGCTTGTTCCTCCACCATTCGCAGATGATTTGCTATACATTTCAAAGAGAGATGAATACAGAGAGATCCCATGCTTACAATTATTTTAAATGCTAGGGTGTTCTTTTGATATCTGGATGATCAGAATACAGCATAGACAGGGACTGTTGATTACATTGTTGCCCATTATCCATATACATGCAAATATTCAAAAACATAACCATTACCTCCCCACATGTCTTTAAGGATCCAGCTTGAGTCGTTTATTTTGCAGGATGTTTAACCCTTTTTAGCCATGTGTCACACCATCATTACCACCAGTTCAGCTCCACCAATGGAAGCAATGGTGAAAGCATTAAAGTAGACAGGGTTCCAGGTGGCTTCTGGTGATTTAAACACTGAGTTTGTCTGTCTTTGCTCAGAGCAGGCCTCAAGTTTAAAAAAAAAAAGAAAAGTTTATTTGCAATTACTAAAATATAAAATATTCTAAAATACAGGAAATTGCACTTGCTAGTCTAAAATTTGCCAGGAGGGTGATGACCCACTATTTATTTGCCTCCTTATTTTTGCTTTCCTAGCTACAGGCCTGTGTGATTTTAATAGTGCATGGGATTGCAATATGTGTCACAATCTTTGGGGTCCATTCTATGAAATTTATTAATGGTTTATGCAGGATAGTGTTCTACTCCATGGTGGAAGCTTACCATGGATCCTCCAGGAACTAAAAAGAGTAAGGGAGTAATTATAAGGGTGTGATTTACCCCAGAGATTGTAAACAACTCCAAAGAAACACCACCCCCATGGGTGTTTGAATATACTGATTGAAACTTGATTTTTCCAGAGATTTTGACAAAGAGAGGGCTTTCGGTATAAAAAGCTGATACATGGCTGTCTTTTGATTTGGCAAACAGACAGGACTCACTTGTGGAAGGTTTGGATGGCCCTTGACTTACTAGAACTTTGATGGATGGCTAGCTTTTAGCATGCATATAGGAACCTTTATTTTTTAATGGCTTCCATGTACTGTTTTTGACCTATGTAGAAATGTGTTTGCTTGGAAGAATGGTGTGTTGTCACTGGTAAAAACACTAATTGTCTTCTGAGATAAAATAACATATGGGCTGGACATTAGGCAGAGGGGCTTGCCAGGGATATAACTGTGCAAGGCGGGGAGATTTGCAGCCTTAAACCCCGCCTCCCTGGTCAGAAGGGAGTGAGACAAGGGTTACAGCCCACAGAAAGGTGACAGCTGAATACCAGAGATCTGACTGGGCACTTCTGAAGTAGACCACAGAGGGGAATAGAAGTATAGTTACCCTGAAACTGTGGCACTAATAAAAAATTTTTACATTCAGGGTTGTGAAAAATAGACATTTTTGTTAGAGGTATAAAAGAAAAGACTAATGATATCCCCCTGTGGTTCCTGTGCCTTCAAAGATTCTCTTGAAGTTTGATGGATTTTGGGAAATTGTGTTGTCTTGGACTCTGGTTTTCTTCTGCATTAAGATCTGCATGCACTGAGATTGACTGACGGGGAAGCCCAAGGTCTTGTCTGCATAAAACAGCAGTCTGAAGTCCCAGCAGACACACTACCTCCATCTGCACTTGAGATTTGCATTATTACAAGCAAACAGTTTGGCTGAACTTTGTTACTTTTCATAGTGCATCTCATCTAGTGTAATGCTGTTCAGAGTGTCTGAACCCTCCAGTCATTGCAGTAGCAGACATTGCGGTTGCCTATCACCAAGGATCCTAGTTTTCTGTGATACAAAAACCAAAATTCTCCGATAAAAAACATTAAAATCCACATTTTTTCACAATGAAAATTAAATGCTAAACTGTAGTTACTCTAGCCACGCTATATACACGTATTACTTGAACACACTGTTTTATTGATATATTTACAATTTTCAAGCTGACAGCCCAAGCCCTGCCCATTCTCCTGATTATTTGACCTGCCCCCGTTCCCAATTAGATCAGATAATCGAGGTCCCATTCTATGTTTTTATTTTTCACAAAATGTAAAAACTAATGATTCTCTTTAAAAACGCAGATTCTGTGTTTTTCTCTGGCAAACAGGCTGGGATCCTAGAGATCTATCACACCACACTAAGAAGTTGCATTTTGATAGCTCATGACAGCCCAGGTTGATGGTTTTCTTTACAAACAAAAAGGGCTGGAGACTTTTTTATGAAAGTTGACATTTTGTAGTAGAAGATGGCCACCTAAAAAATGCTAGCTTGCCAAGTTGCTCTATGCCTAACTTGAGCCCTAGAAGCTGCAGTAGCTCAGAAGAGGGTACAGCAGCCATTGCAGTGTGATCACTAAAAAGGTTGCAAGAGGATTGTGGAACTGCAAGGAGGGCCCATTACAACCTCACAGCTAAAATTCACCACAAATCATGGTAGCAACAGTGAAAGCTGTAGACAGGGCTCAAGCATTTTTACCAGTCTGTTGTCCTAACCCACTCAGAGGCAGACAACATGGTGGTAAAAAACACTTGAGTCCTTTCTAAATTACAGCTTCTAACAGTGGAGAATTATATCTAAATTGTCCAGCGTAGATGAAGCCAAAAGATGCAGTGATTCAGTGCAGGGTGCAACAGTGTGACCCTGACTCCAATTAAGTACAATTAGAAGAGTGCTGACAGTATTTGTGGATTGTTGTAAATACTTGTGTGTGGACAGACAGTGTGTTACAATTGTAGTAAGTGTTGTTTTTCTAGTGTAGAGCTAACTTCTGGGAGGGTTTTCAAAGGTAAGAATCTCTGTGTGGTTGTAAAGAGAAGGGCTAGAGAAAAATGAAACTACTGAAGGTGGAATCAAGCATCTATTTTTGGAGAGGTGGGGGGAGTTATCTGAACAGATCATCTGACCTGGTTTCAGGGGGTGAAAGTAATTTACAGGATTTACCGGTACTGCCGGAGTCCTGAGGGGGGCGTGGCCTCATCCAGAAGAGGCGTGGCCTCAATGGGAAGAGGTGGTGCCTCTCGAGATTTAAAGGCCCTGCGGCACTGGCTGTGGCTGGGAGCTCCAGGGCCTTTAAACGAACCCGGGGCTCCCAGCTGCAGAGGTGGCTGGGAGCCCCCTAGGGTTCAGGGGCAAATTAAAGGGCCCGGGGCTTGGGCCACCGTGGAGCTCCGGGCCCTTTAAATCCCCACCGCAGCTCTGGCTGCCGGAGCCGCGGGCAGGATTTAAAGGGCTCTGGGCTGCCCGCAGCCGCGGGAGCTCTGAGCCCTTTAAATCCGGCCCCAGCCACCGGAGCTGCGGGTGGGATTCAAAGGGCTCTGGCTGCCTGCTGCAGCAGGGAGCCCAGAGCCCTTTAAATCTCCGCTGTGGAAGCCAGTGCGGTCCGGCACGGTGTACTGGCTCTTGCCAGCACACTCACAGACTTTTTAGGGTCAGAAGGGACCAATATGATCATCTAGTCTGACCTCCTGCATAAAGCAGGCCACAGAATCCTACCCATCCACTTCTATAACAAACTCCTAACCTACGTCTGAGTTATTGAAGTCTTCAAATTGTGGTTTGAAGACCTCAAGCTGCAGAGAATCCACCAGCAAGTGACCCATGCCCCACACTGCAGAGGAAGGCGAAAAACCTCCAGGGTCTCTGCCAATCTGCCCCGGAGGAAAATTCCTTCCCGACCCCAAATATGGCAATCAGCTAAACCCTGAGCATGTCGGCAAGACTCACCAGCCAGCACTCAGGAAAGAATTCTCTGCAGTAACTCAGATCCCATCCCATCACAGACCACTGGGCATACTTACCTGCTGATAATCAAAGATCAGTTGCCAAAATTAAGCTATCCCATCATACCATCCCTTCCATAAGTTTATCAAGCTTAGTCTTAAAGCCAGATATGTCTTTTGCCCCCACTACTCCCCTTGGAAGGCTGTTCCAGAACTTCACTCCTCTAATGGTTAGAAACCTTTGTCTAATTTCAAGTCTAAACTTCCTAGTGTCCAGTTTATACCCATTTGTTCTTGTGTCTACACTGGTACTAAGCTTAAATAATTCCTCTCTCTCCCTAATATTAATCCCTCTGATATATTTATAAAGAGCAAGCATATCCCCCCTCAACCACCTTTTGGTTAGGCTAAACAAGCCAAGCTCTTTGAGTCTCCTTTCATAAGACAGGTTTTCCATTACTCGGATCATCCTAGTAGCCCGTCTCTGAACCTGTTCCAGTTTGAATTCATCCTTCTTAAACATGGGAGACCAGAACTGCACACAGTATTCCAGATGAGGTCTCACCAGTGCCTTATATAATGGTGCTAACACCTCCTTATCTTTGCTGGAAATACCTTGCCTGATGCATCCTAAAACCGCATTAGCTTTTTTAACAGCCATATCACATTGGCGGCTTATAGTCATCCTGTGATCAACCAATACTCCAAGGTCCTTCTCCTCTGTTGCTTCCAACTGATGTGTCCCCAATTTATAACTAAAATTCTTATTATTAATCCCTAAATGCATGACCTTGCACTTTTCACTATTAAATTTCATCCTATTACTATTACTCCAGTTTACAAGGTCATCCAGATCTTCCTGTATGATATCCCGGTCCTTCTCTGTGTTAGCAATACCTCCCAGCTTAGGGTCATCCGCAAACTTTATTAGCACATTCCTGCTTTTTGTGCCAAGGTCAGTAATAAAAAGGTTAAATAAGATTGGTCCCAAAACTGACCCTTGAGGAACTCCACTAGTAACCTCCTTCCAGCCTGACAGTTCACCCTTCAGTACGACCCGTTGGAGTCTCCCCTTTAACCAGTTCCTTATCCCCTTTTGACTTTCATATTCATCCCCATCTTTTCCAATTTAACTAATAATTCCCCATGTGGAACAGTGTCAAATGCCTTACTGAAATCGAGGTAAATTAGATCTACTGCATTTCCTTTGTCTAAATAATCTGTCACCTTCTCAAAGAAGGAGATCAGGTTGGTTTGGCATGATCTACCTTTTGTAAAACCATGTTGTAATTTGTCCCAATTACCATTAACCTCAATGTCCTTAACTACTTTATCCTTCAGAATTTTTTCCAAGACCTTACATACTATAGATGTCAAACTAACAGGCCTATAGTTACTCGGATCACTTTTTTTCCCTTTCTTAAAGATAGGAACTATGTTAGCAATTCTCCAGTCGTACGGTACAACCCCTGAGTTTACCGATTCATTAAAAATTTTTGCTAATGGGCTTGCAATTTCATGTGCCAGTTCCTTTAATATTCTTTAATATATGGATACTGGACCGGACCGGACTGGCTTACTTTCACCTCTGCCTGGTTTAGCTTCACCCATCATTGTTCATTACGGTTTGCTGTTTCTCAAATCCCCATTATAATTCAACTGAATGATGAGAGGAAAGCTTTCAATCCCATCTTTCTTCCTCCCTGGCCTACAACATGTCAGAGACCTCCATAAACTACTTCCTTAATAAAATAAAACACCAGAAATCAGCCTGATCTCTGCATTATTACAATCTTAGTTAGTGATGGGCAGCACAGTCTTAAAAAACTAACTTTTTGTACTGACTTTCATTCAACACCAGGGGTTCTCAAACTAGGGGTCAGGACCCCACCGAGGATCGTGAGGTTATTACATGGAGGGTCATGAGCTGTCAGCCTCTACCCCAAACCCTGCTTTGCCTTCAGCATTTATAATAGTGTTATAAATTAAAAACACTTTTTTATATATTTAAGGGGGGGTCACATTCAGCGGCTTGCTATGCAAAAGGGGTCACCAGTACACAAGTATGAGAATCACTGTTCTACACCAGCCACAGCAGCTAGACCCAATATTTTAACAACGCAACTTTGAAAGTGGTAAATTGGAAAGGTATTTGACATCTTGGATTTTTCATTTTATCATCTTTAAATGCTCTTTGGTCTTAAGAAGGATGATGTCATTTGATAGTTAGCCGAACTGCAACAGATTAACATTTATTGAGCTGAGTGAAAACCTTGAATTCTTTCAGGATGCCAATATCTGTATCCTATTCACTGATTTGTCCCTATTGTTAGAAAAAAAATTCTTCTTGGACTGGAACTAAAACACGACTTCCCAAAGGTAACTGACCCGAGAGATGATAAATTGGCCTCAGATCCCATGATCTGTGACTAGAATAACTAGAGCATACAGTTTTCATAGATGACATTTACAATTCAGTAGACATGTCTTTGGTTGTTTTTATTTCTAATACTCCCTCTACCCTCCATATGAACTGGATTCTGCTTTTGACAGGATTTTTTTTACTAGTCTTCTTATCCTCTTTGAAGAGAGACAAATAACTGTTAACAGATTATCTGTATAAATCACTACAGTTACCCTTTGTAGATAAAAACAACAAGGAGTCCAGTGGCATCTTAAAGACTAACAGATTTATTTGGGCATAAACTTTCGTGGGTAAAAAACCTCACTTCTTCAGCATCTGAAGAAGTGAGGTTAGTCTTTAAGGTGCCACCGGACTCCTTGTTGGTTTTGTGGATACAGACTAACATGGCTACCGCCTGATACTTCGCACCTTTGTAGATATTACAAGTTACATACCAACTGCAAAGAAGATACTGACCAATGCTGTAATCCTGTCCCTATTCATTCTGATCTCAAAATACTATATAATCCTCAAAAACAGCAGAAAAAGCCACCTGCAAATTTTCAAACAAAAACCCCACACACAAATCTGGGCTGGGAACAGGAATTAAAAAGACTCATCTGAAAAGGCGGTTTTTTTGTTTCTGAAAGTTTTAACCCCCTATTTATAACTTATAATTAAACTACAACAACCTCTTCCTTAACTATAAACACATTCTGGCCAAAAGAAATAAAAATTATACTGCCTGACAAAGACAGTGCAATTTATAGGAGCCCCTTGCAGACCTCAAGCATAAGGTCCTATTCCGCCTCTAGAAGACCACACAAGGAAGAGCAGGCTGGCGTATTAGGTACATAGGAATTATCAGATTGCCTCAGAACAGTGGTCAGTCTAGTCCAGTCTCTAACAGTGGACTGTACCAACAGTTTCAGAAGAAGGTCCAAGAAACCCTTCAGGAGGCAGCTATGGACTAGCCTGCAGGGCCAGCTTTAACTGTGAGGCCTGATTCCAATACCCGGTGGCGGTCCAGGGCTTCGACGGCACTTTGGCGGCGGGGGGTCCGCTCCAGGTCTTTCACGGCACTGAAGAACCCCCCCTGCCGCCGAAGACCCCTGAAGCGAACCCCCTGACGCCGAAATGCCGCCGAATACCCCAGAGTGGACTGCCGCTGGGTGAGTAAAAAAAAGAAAAATAATAATTAAACAGCGCCTAAGGCGCCGGGCCCAATTCCGGGGAATTGGGCAAATCGGCCTAAAGCCGGCCCTGACAACCTGCTTACGGGAAAGACTGCTACTGAACCTCCATTAATTAGAGTAATGGTTTTCAAAATTTTTCTGGTGACCTAGTTGAAGAAAATGTTTGATACTAGTGATCCAACATAGCTGGGGATGAGGGGGTGTGGGAGAGGCTCAGGGCTGGGGCAGAAGGTTGGGGTGTGGGAGTGAAGGCTGCAGGATGGGGCTGGGGATGAGGGGTTTGGAATGCAGGAGGGGGCTCCAGGTTTGGGATGCTCAGGGGGTAGGGAGTCGGGCATGGGGCTGGGGCACAGGCTTACCTCGGGGGGTTCCCGGTCAGCAGCGCAGTGGCAGGCTTCCTGCCTGTCCTGGCACCATGGACCACGCTGTGCCCCGGAAGCAGCCAGCAGCAGGTCTTGCTCCTAGGCACAGGCATGCAAGAAAGTCTGCAAGGCTCTTGCCCGCAGGCACTGCCCACCCCGCCCCCAGCTCCCATTGACCAGTTCCCGACTAATGGGAGTGTGGAGCCGGTGCTCAGGGTGGGGACAGTGTGTGGAGCCCTGTGGCCTCCCCTCCTAGGAGCCAGACCTGCTGCTGGCCACTTCCGGGGCACAGCACAGTGTCGGAACAGGTAGGAACTAACCTGCTTTAGCCAAGCAGCACCACCGATGGGACTTTTAATGGCCCGGTCAGCAGTGCCGACCAGAGCTGCCAAGACCCAATGCCTTATATTCTGCAACCCAGTTCTGGGTCACGACCTGCAGTTTGAAAACCACTAAATTAGAGGTATGCCCTGAAATGTGAGAATTTATATCCCTTCAAAAACTTGCAGTTGTGACCCTGGATGTTTTTATTATCCATATAAATAAACAATCCCATTTTAAATCCTGATAATTTCTTGGGTGCATGTGGAGGTGAACAGAGGGAGGAGTACTTTCTCCTTTCTCCTACTGGGGACCGGCAGCAGTCTACAGAAACTGGGAATCATTCCTATATGCTGCCTAAGATGTGCAGAAATGTATTCCTGCCCCTCCATCCCTCTGGTAGTTTTGGGAGTGGAAGGAAAAGTTGGTGTACCGGTAGGCACTGGAAATGGCACTAAAAGGGCCTGATCTACATGGTATGTGTCTAAGGCAGGGGTGGGCAACAATTTTTTCAGGGAGGCCACTTCATGAATTTTGGTAAGTCGTCATGGGCCGCACATTTCTACTATATTAATGGGGGGGTGCAGGGTCTGGGAGGCAGTTTGGGTGCAGGAGGGGGCTCTGGGCTGGGGATTGGGATACGGAGGGGCAAGGTCTGGGAGGGAGTTTGGATGCAGGAAGGGGTTTTGACCTGGGGGTGCGGGAGGAGGTGCAAGGTGCAGGGCTGTGGCCAGGAGGCGCTTACCACAGGCGGTTCCTGGCCGGCGGCGCAGCAGGGCTCAGACAGGCTGCCTGCCATAGCCCCACACCACGCCTGGGCAACCCTTCTGGGGAGACGGCAGTGGGTCTCAGTGCACAGCCCGTGCCTACAAGCACCACCCCCGTAGCTCCCATTGGCCGGTTTCTGCTGAAGACAGTGCTGGGAGCAGCGCATGGAGATGCCTCCCCCTACCCCTGCCAGGGGTGCGCAGAGCCATGCCAGCAGCAGCTGGCTGCTTCCAGGAGCAGCAAGGGGCCACAGCAGGAAGGCAGCCTGCCTGAGCGCCCCGCTGCACCATGGGACTTTTAGCAGCCTGGAGATCGTGAGGGGGCAGCCAAAGAGCCTGGTGGGCTGGACAGAAATGGTACGCGGGCTAGACGAGGCCCGCGGGCCTTATTTTGCCCACTCGTGGTCTAAGGAGATGTGGACTGCAGGTGGTTTACAGTACCACATTCCCCTACTGTGCACTTTAGGAAGTGCAGGGGAAGGTAGCACAGGCACCGTGGACCTTAGAAGATCCACATCTCATTAATGCATCTATCCTGTTAATCTTCTAGGAGTTGTGTCAGTAACTCTTGGAAAGTTACTCACAATGCAGCAGGAAATACAATGCATTTGTGCACTCAAAACAACATGGCACCCTACTGTGCACTGGTGTAGTTATAGTGGTGTAAGTTGCAACAGCATGGTTCTCTAGTGAGTACGCACCAAATGATGAATCACTCTTGCAAGAAACTAACTGAGGACCTCTGCATTCAGAAGCAGTAGAGTTTCCTATCAAAGCTTATTCCAAACAGTCCTTCCCATCTGCTCATGAGCAGTTTGTTCCAACTTCCCCCAACCAATTTCTTCACTTTTTCCTTACACCTATTGTCCTTTGTGCTTTGCCCTTTCCTCCCTCCCCAATCACTCTCACATTCCTCCCTTCAGTGTCTCTACTCCTTTCTTTCATCCTTCTGATCAGCTAATCCCCACCTAGGAGACACCACTTAGTAAATAAATCAAAAACAAAAATCCCCAGCCAAACTGAGGGCAAGAAGATCATGTAACTAACATGACATTTTCAAACCATCACATTGTTCATTCTCCTTGTCTGTCATATGCCGCCTCCTCCTCCTCCTCTCTCTCTTTCTGCCCGATTAAACTTCAACATCTTTGGGACAGGAAATTCCTCTCATGGTTTCTATACAGCCTAACACAGTGACCCCCAGTCTTGGCTGGGGCCATTAGATGCAACCATAATACAAAATAATAAAAAATAAGGTTCTATTTATTCTCTCAGTGACAACACTGGCACACAAAAGGAGCCTGATGTTCCAGTCTGCTACACACGTTTTATGCTGGTATGACCACTGATTTCAATGGAGTTACATAGGCATATAAATGGTGTAAAAATGGAGACTGAGGCCTCAGAGGTGCATAATGCAAAGGCTTTTCTGTCTCAGAGTACTTACTTGAGGGCAAGCCACCTTAGCTTTTAAAAACAGATGAAAGTCATGGACATTGATTGACCCAGATCACCAAAGGTAATTAGGCTCCTAACTTCCATTGATTTCAGTAGAAGTTGGGCACCCAAATATCTTTATGAATCTCGGTCATTCAAACTAACTAGCACAAGCCTACTCTGTCAAGCAGTCAATTATTCTTAATCAGGACTTTCTGTGAGTCTCACAGTTTATTCATTCCCAGGAGGCACTTATATATGTTCAATAATAACTTATGTTTCTTACATAATTTTAGATTATTTTATAAGTTCTCTGCAAGTAAGAACTAGAAGAGGTGGGAAGAGTGATTGTTTCAAGAAAAGATGCAGAGCTGTATGAATAAAAGGACCAACCACTTTTAGACAGTCTGCACAAGTATACAATTGTACAGTAGAAGGCCAAGGACATTCTCTAGGTCTGAAAGGTTGTAATACTGTAACTAAATCACACAGCTAACTAGAATTAGTATTAGTGGATGTGTTTAGGCAATATCTACATACACCAGTTTAACTAAAAGTTGGATTTTAAATGTATTTAGTTAAACCAATCCAAACCCCTTTGTGTACATTATTAAGGGCATAGGTAGATCCCTTACTGATATAACCTACATTGATACATGCCATTTTTAAACTGCTTTAAGAGTGTCCATTTAGGGTATTGCATCAGTAAAGCTAAATTTATTAAAAAACATCTTTAGTTAAATTGGTCCAAATTTGTGTGTAGACAAGTCCTCTGAATAATGGCACAAACAAATATTTAGATGTCCCTGATGCAGAGTGTACTTTGGTAATGCACAACACAAGAAAGACTGCTGGGAACCAAACCATTTAACAATGGTCTACAAGGTTTGATGGCTTCTTTATAAGAGTGCCATAAGGACTGTTAGAGCAGGGGTTCTCAAACTGTGGGGTTGGGACCCCTCAAGGGGTTGTGAGGTTACTACATGAGGGGTCATGAGCCATCAGCTCCAATCCCAGACCGCGCATTGCATCCAGCATTTATAATGGTGTTAACTATATTAAAAAGTGTTTTTAATTTATATGGGGGGGTCACACTCAGAGGCTTGTTCTGTGAAAGGGGTCACCAGTACAAAAGTTTGAGAATAACTGTCAGAGAGACATGATGAGTTAGATAATTGTAGGTTTCAGAGTAGCAGCCATGTTAGTCTGTATTTGCAAAAAGAACAGGAGTACTTGTGGCACCTTAGAGACTAACAAATTTATTTTAGCATAGGTTTCAGTCTGTGTGTTCCATTCTATGCATCCGAAGAAGTGAGCTGTAACTCACAAAAGCTCATGCTGAAATAAATTTGTTAGTCTCTAAGGTGCCACAAGTACTCCTGTTCTTTTTGAGATAACTGTGACATTCTTGTAATCCCCATATTCCTCATCTGTATATAATTGTGATATTGCATTAAAGCATGCATTGTAAGGTATCGGGGAAAGGTTATGATCTGCTGAAAGACATTGTTCTATCTAAATATGTGTATCATCAATACATATGAAATTATAAGAATTGTATTGTATGGTTTTCACTAAAATATGATGTGGGTTTGGGAGGCGCCCAGATACTAGCCCTACAGAGACAATGACAAGAGAGGTAACCAACACCTGGTTGGATTCTGTTGAACAGACATCACCAGCCATTGTCCAGCAAAGGAGCTATAATGCAATGATTCACCTGCATAAGACCACACCAGGGGAACTGAACAACCTTACCTGGGGACTCAGCAATGCCCACCAGACATGCCTGGTCTTGTGTTCTCCAAGCACATGGACTAAGGGTATAAAACAGGACACGGAGGCCCATGCTTCATCTTTCAACTGCCCTCATCTATGCTGCAAGCAACAAGGATGCTGAGCAGATTTAAGACTCTAACAGAGGAGACTGGCCCAGGTTTCAAGTGTGAAATCTGTACTATGAACTGCAATATCCGGTGGAGTGAGAAAACTGCTTTATCTAGACACTGCCCAGTCTAATAGGGTTGAGAGTTTAGACTGCATGCTAACATTTTATTTTGGTAACTAACTTTGACTTTTTGCCTACCCCATCACTTATAATCACTTAAAATTTATCTTTTGTAGACAATAAATTTATTTTACTGTTTAGCTTTACCAGAGAGTTTGTATGAAGCGTGTGGCATAACTGCTCAGGTTTGCAAAGGCTGGTCTATATCCAGTTTCCCTTGATGAAGTGGCGAACCAATTAATAAATCTGCATTGCTCATCTTGAGCAGTGCAAGACGGTATTATTCCTGAGGTGCAAGGCTGGGAGCTGGGGTGATCTGGCTGGTGCCTTTCCTTGTCTGATTCATGAGTGGCTCTGGGAGCATTCATGCAATATAGCTAGGTGTGGGGCTCCACATGCAGTTGTGCTGAGCCCTGGCTACAATGATACTGCATAGAGCGATTATTAGACAGTTTGCAACTGAGCAGTGCCTGGAGGGGTTTGCTGCTTGTCACTAGCAAAGTATTGTGAGAGACACCCAGGCTGGAAGGTTTAGGGGGTACAGCAGTCCCACAGTCCCAGACTGCACTCTGAGGAAACCATCACAATAATATATTTTATTGAACCAACTTCTGTTGGTGAGAGAGACAAGCTTTTGAGTTTACACAGACCTTTTCTTCAGGTCTGGGAAACGTATTGAGTATCACAGCTTATATAAAGTGAAACAGATTGTTTAGCATCAGTTCCACCTTACACTCTGAGTAAATTTCCCAGACCTAAAGAAAAGCTCTGTGTAAGCTTGAGGGCTTGTCTCTGTCACCAAAAGCAGTTGGTCCAATAAAAGATATTACCTCACCCACTGTGTCTTTAATATCCTGGGACCCACTGGCTACAATGACACTGCATATAGTGATTATTAGACAGTTTGCAACTTTATACAGCAAAAATTAAACATTATCTTTAGTGAATAAGTTGTATGGGGCAGGAATTTTGTCTTAATCCTTGTCATAAAGCTCCTGGTACTCTGCTAGCACCATGCCAGTACTAATTTAAAATCAGGGCCCTCACATAAGTTAAATTTCACTCTATAAATATTTAAACTAATTAAAAGGCAGAATGTCACTTTTAATTTTCTTTGTTTTTAATACTATTTGGGGGTTTCTTAATGATGTTGCTATAGTATACCAATTATCAGTGGTGAAATTCACCTAGATTCCACAGTGATTTGCACAGGTTGTAAATATAAATAGATACATTGTGTGCTTACCATAAGAGAGAGAGGAGAGAGTGTGTGTGTTTTATATAACACCTGAGAATAAAAAAGAAATGTAGCAACCATTTTTTAACCATGAGGCCTCATTCAAGAGTGGCCTAAAGGAAAAGTCTCAGATTTGGAGGAAAGAGAGGGGGAGCAGGTTGTATTCCTGAGAAATGCACATATTCACCTGCTGTTTCCCCCCCATCATTTGCTATGTAGGCAAGTCCTGAGGCCTTAAAAGTAATTGCTAAAATTTATTTTTTTATTTAAAATGTTGTTCATTAGGAAAATCAGGAGAAACATTTTTGTTGGTGACCCAGGGGACCAACAGTCATGCCTATTACTCAGCCACAGACTGCAAGATGTAGTATAATGTGCACCAGACAATAACACTGGACAGGCACAACTTCTGCCTCTTTTACACTTAGTGATTTACTACATGGATTAAGCAGCTTCTTAAAACACAATGTGTCCCTGGCCCCAAAGCAGGGCCTTTTATTCCCAGCGCTACAGCCTCCAAGCATCTCTCCAGACCCACACAACTAACAGACTGATCTGAGCAGAAGGTATTTCAGCCTGCTAAGAAACAGAGGGGTTGGGGATACCTGCATCCCGGCTGTTCCAGAGTGAGGAAAGAGGGTATGTGCGATGGGGCACGGCTCTCTTCAGTTCTGGGGACACGGCTTAGATTCCCCAGACCGCCCTGCCCGCATCCAGGTACATAGTGCAGAAAAAATGTTCCATCTATCCAGCTTCGTCTAAGGGCTAGAACCTGCTTCCGGAGCCGGGAGCTGTGTTGCTGCGGCAGCCCCCTCGGAGCCGTCTCTCCCCCCCAGGGAGCCGTGAACAAAGGCTCCAGCCAGAGGCCGGGGCGCTGCCTGGCCCGGAATAGACATCACGTCATCCCGCTCGAAGCCATTAGGCAGCAGCGGCTCCATAGCTGCGCTGCAGCCCAGGCTCCCCGCACCTGCTCCCCCGGAACCCGCGGGGATAGAGATCAGGCCGAAGAGCACCGCCAGCTCCAGTCCCGACCTCCCTCGCAACCTGCTCTCTCAGTTCTAATGCTGTGCCCCACTCCTCCCCACCACAGCCGTGGGGAGAGCCCCCCCCTGACTGCATTCTACCCACCCAAAACGGGGAGCAGAGGGGCCCCTAGCCACTGCAACCCGCCCCGACGGGGAGTAACAAGAACTCTGCCCACAGCATTCCGTCCGATGGGTGGGCAGCAGGGACTCGCCCCCGCCCAGTTTTCCTATTCCCACATGCGGAGTTTACATGTTCTGTATCTGGCAGAGCATTTCGCAGCATCTTTGCCCCCCGCATCGGCCTGGGCGAGTCCCTGGCACCGACCCAGACTGAAGGAGCCGACCGGCGGTGGACACTGACCGTGTTGCTCTAGAGGGGAGGCTAAGACCTAGGCATGCTGAGAGGGGTGCTATTGCTGGGTATGGCCCTGTCTACAGAATGAGGAAAGTGGTGGGCCAAATCGCGATGCGAGGGGGCGGGCAGGATGGCGCTGGGCACGGCCACGGGGATGCAGGGGCAATTCACTGGGCACGGCACAGTCTCGATGGGGGAGGGGAGGCGCTGGGCACGGCCTCGGCTCGACAGGCGCTGGGTAGGACCCGGTGACCTAGCTCCACTCACCTAAGCCGGGACGGACACTGGCGATCTCAGCCATGGTGCAGCTGAACAGGTGCAGTGGGGGTGCGGGATCCTGTACACTGGGGTCCCGCGGTACCAGCCTCCGCCCTGAGGATGCTCCGAGCCTGGGATGCAGAAGCTGGCGACTGGCCCCGATGCAGCGCAGACTCCGCCCACAAAGAACGATCTGGGGATTAGGCTCCGCCCCTCTCCGATGTCACCCGAAGAGGAAACTCCGCCCAAACGCCGACGGGGTGTGCAGATGTCTGTGGATTCGCTCACCCCACATTGGCAACAGGCGGGCGTATCCAGCACCAGCGTGCGAGGTGGAGCCGCTCAGGGAGACAGGGGATCCGACGCAGGGTGTATAGCCAGCGCGGGGCCTGGGCGGCGGTCTAGCCCACACTGGGATTGGGGCGGAGGCGGGATTAGGGAGTTGGTTTATCCCACGTTAGGGTGATAGTGTGTGCATCCAGGGCGGGTTACTGCAGTGGGGTGCATGCCATGCTGGAGCTATGCCCCTCACTGGGTGTTGTAGGGGGTCTATCTTTCCCGCAGAGTTGGAAGGGGACATGTCCCCTACCAGATCATTCCAGTTGCACAGAACTGAGGGCAATGAGTCATACTGTGCAATAAATCTGATACAATAGCAAAAGAGAGAGTGCGCGCGCGAAAGAGACATAAAGAGATCAAGGATTTAAGGCGAAGTGAAGACGGGTTAGGTCAGGGCACTGGCCTGGGCTTTGGGAGAAGCCTGCTTCGCTCTAGGCTCCCCCCGTGTGAGTTCGGGCAAGACGCTTAGTCGCTCAGTGCCTCCGTGGCTGTACGGACCAATTCAGTATCGCACCCGAGCAGGCGCAGACCCCTCGCGCGGAACTGTGCCGTTTGTACCAGATGTTAACCTCCCCAAGGCCTCTTGTGTGTGACATACATGGTCTGCCCCCCCCCCCCGGCAGATATTCCAGCCTCGGATTCCCGGCTGTCCGGATTCTGCTCTGTTCTGCTCCCACACAACGCACGCCTGCGGCGGAGGGAAGAAATTTCCGCAGGAGACGCTCCTAGCGCGGTAAAGAGACGGAAAACAACAAACATGGCGGCTCCTTAGCTTTGCCCCCTGCGAAGGTGGCGGCGCCCCACCGTCTCTTCACCAAACGAACGTGGCAGGGGTCTCAGCTACATAGCCAAGAACCAGGGCAGCGACGCCAGCTCAGTCTGTAGCAATCATGGCAGCTCTCCTTCCCCCCCGCCTAAAGTTGGCGGTCATACTCCCCCCCATGCCCGGAACAATTATGGCGGCGCCCTACTTACCTTCCCCCGGAACCAGGGCGGCTCGTTTTCCTTTGCTCCCAAACATGGCGGTGCCGGCGCGCGCTCTGTGCTCCACACGGGAGTCCAGACGTCATTTCCGTTTCCCGTTGGAGGAAGCGGCGGCAAGCGGGACGGGAAGATGGAGCTGAGGAGTCTGGCTGGCGTGGGGGTTACGGCTTCCCGGGTCGTGGCGCTGTGGGGCGCTTAGGTACCGCCAGGTGGGCTCGCGGGTCTGACCGCTGAGGCCAGGCCGCCCGGAAGGGCTTGTCGTGGGGTTAGCTACGGGGGAGGGCCCCGGTCTCATGTCCGGGGGGGGCTTTGCTGTGGTAAGAAATTGCACTTGTTCTTTCAGGGTGGAGCTGGGGGACTGGTAGCAGAATGTCGCACTCGTTGAAGATGTTGCCCTGCAAGAAGAGAAGAGCTGTTGCTGTGGAGCCCCGGAGTCCTTCTGTCGACTTGAGCTATCACAAGGAGTGTGCGGCTCTCCTCTCAGATGCAGAGTCTGTTAAACTGGAGTCTTCTAATCCTAGTGGCGCTGAGGAGCTCAGAGACTCTGTATCAAGGCACTGGCGAGTGAGCAAAATTACAGATACTCAGCCTGCGTCAGCTGTCAAGAAGACTGGTGCACAGCCTGTCTGTTCTGTAAGCACTGCTATCATACTGGATAAGGAGTTGCCCTTTTTGGAAACCACTGATGGTGGAGTCTCTAAGGGAAACATAATCCCAGGAAAAGGGACCTCCCAGGTGTGTAGCCAAAGGGCTTGGAAAGAACCAGTGGAGAATTTCCTGAGAAGTGGGGAAAGAATCCCAATGAAGTGTAGATCAGATCTCAGTCAAGACAGTGGTGAAGGTCAACTGAACACAAAAGAAACTGCGATGGCAACTGAGTTTCTTGAGCAGGGTAAGGAGCAAGAATTCACTAAAGAAGGTAAATTAATTTGATATGGGTTGCTTGCTGCTGTCATTATTTACACAGTAGCAGAAGCACAGGAGGTATTTTACAAACAAAAGGGGATTAGGGCTCTGCCTCATGGAATCTTGGGTCTGATTTCCAGCCCTGCTGAAATATAAACTCATGAATTTAAGCTATTACAGGAGTGCATCAGTTTTGAAATTCAATCCCTTGTTATCTAGATAGCCAATATATGGATAAAGGATGGGGAATGGGATGCAGCAGAAACCAATTAAGTGGTGTTGTTCCACATGCTTTGTTAGTTCTGGGAGTGGTGGTGTTTGTCAGGGAGGAGACTTCAATTTAGCTCTTAGAGCCACTTTCTTGTTTTGTCCAAGGCAGAAAATCTTCAGAAGAAAGAGAAAAAACCAAAAAATTAGAAAGTCAAAGAGAATAAGATATTATTAAATAAAATTGAAAGGACAACACGTTTAAAATATTAAAGGAAATAGCTGTTTCCCACAACTCATTGCCACTAGATATTATTGAGGTCCAGAGTTTAATAGGAGTCAAAAAAAGATAATCTGTTTATGGGGTAAGAATATCCAGAGTTTATCTGGTACAATAAATGTTTCTTTTAGAAGGTATATTAGCCATGGTGCTTTAGGTGTAAGCCAGCCATGTACTGAGGGATTAGGAAGAAACTTCTTCTGAGGACAGGTTATTCCATTGCAGGATTTTGTGCATCTGCTTCTGAAATATGAGTATCTGCCACAGTTGGAGACAGGATATTGGACTAGAGGAAGCATTACTTTTAATCTGATAGGGTACTTCCTATCTGTTGATAAAAATCAGATAAGGAAACACTTGTTACTTTTGAGCATATAAAAATGCGTGTCCTGGTTGATTTGCATTATGAAATATTATGGAAGTTGGTAAACATTCTTTTTGTTTTGACAGTTATTTTTTTGAAAACTCATGGAGAACTGGGGGAGAACTTGAGATTTATTTCTGACATTGGACAGTAACAGGTGCTAAGAAGCAACTTCTTTCTAATGATTGGGTTATGTCCTGAAGCATTGAGCGTTACATCATTTACACAGTTTTGGCTGAGCTTGCAAAGGCTTTAGGCTCAACTTGATTGCACGTCTGTCTGTCTGTGTGTAATGTGATAACTTTTGAACACTTTTTTGTACAATGAATTCCAAAATCTCAGGGAATGTTCTAAGCATCAGTGGCCAACAGGCCTGTTGATTTTGGGGAATATGAGAAAAAGGTAAAATGGAGGACACATGGGAGTCTCTGCTATCTTCAGGCACCTTTGCAATTGTTTGTAGGTCAAACGATTGGTTGATAGGATATTGTTATGGTGGAAGTGTTAATGGGTGCTATCTCATCTTACCCATAGAATTTAACATGATGATACCCTGAATTACTTATCTCTCAGACAGAAAAATAATGGGGGATATGGGTCATGGGAGAAAGTGAGGAAGAGGGCATGCACACAGACCCTGGCAAGGGTGGGGGGGAGAATAGGGAATGGGGCACACAGAATCCTTGGCACGTGGCAAATTGGAGGACCCAGGTATGGGGATGGGGGAAGAAGGTCACAGAGCTCCAAGCATGAAAAAGTGGGGAATGAGGGAGAAGGAGTTAGTGGCAGTGCACACAGAGCACCTGCTATAGGAGGCAAATAGGGGAACCTGGGATGAGTAGAGGGAGGACTGGGAAGGTGCACAGATCCGCTGGGGGTGGGGGATTGATGGACATTGGTATGGGCAGCATGGGGATGTACACAGAGCCCCAGCCAGGGACAGATAATGGGGAACTCTGCTGAGGGGAGGATGGGGAACACACAGTGTTCCTGCTACTCGGGGAGAGGAGAATGCAGGGCGGGGGCGAGGGGAGAGAGAAGTTGCAGGTGGTCCCTGAAATAGAGAGAGATAGGAGGATGGCACACAGGGCCTTGGGTAGAATAGAGCAATGCAAGGAGCTCTTGCTGTGCAGTAAGCTCAGTCTACACAAGCTGGGAAGCGTGCAACTTCCTAGTTATCCTGCCTAATGTAACTGATGTCCTCATTATCCATATGAGTTTAATCTTTATGAACCCTACTAAGTGGTTGGACTCAATATCTTGTATCAGTAAGTTTTGTAGGTAATGTACAGTGTAAAATACTTTGTATTGTTTAAGTTTGTCTTTAAAACAAATATCTACATCTTGAAAGTGCTGTCTAAATACTAGCTAAATAGAGAGACAAGGTGGGTGAGGTAATATCTTTTAGTGGACAAACTTCTGCTGGTGAGAGAGACAAGCTTGTCTCTCTGATCTCTTGAGACCAACATGGCTACAGCTACACTGCTTACTAGCTAAGTAATCATCTTGGCATTACTTTTAAAGATTAAACATTTGGCTAGATATGTGTAAAAACTGACCAAAATGCAACCAAATGTCCTTTCAGATATTTCATGCTATTGGTGGCCTGTGCATGAGTTGTCACCCTGTATTTTCATTCTCAGAATAATATTCCTTCACACAGGTGAAAGATTAGATCCGTCTTGTTAGGGCTTGTAATGGGAAGCCACCACAATCCTTAGCAGGACCTTCCCTAAGCTGTAATGCAAGTTTATAACTTTATACAGATTTATTATAGCACTTGGGTTTTGTGACATCAAGCGGCAGGAGAGACTTCTGAACCACAGTGTGTCACCGGAAGCACAAAGAAACGATGTAGGCAAAATGCTAATTTGTTAGCTTGTTCACACCATCATTTTTTCCTGACGCTATATGACTTACGTATTTAAAGGAGTTTTTGTGATTTCTAATATATCTGAACACTTGTGATTAAAATCCAGGAGATAGCAAAAGCTATTATTACTTGTTCAACTTATATGGGTGTCCACTTTTTTAAATGACTGGGAGAAGTGATGAGGCAGCATCAGAAGCCTAGGTGACCCATTTTTCTGAAGTTCACAAGCTTTGAATAGTGAACCCATGAGACGTATATTGTTGTAGGGTTTGTGGAATCCCTACTGTATTTGTATCATAGGTTTGTGCAAAAGAGGAAAAGCTAACTGGGGAGCAGCACCTTGAACAAAATGACCCTAATATGTGCTGTTTGCAGGGAAATCTCCTAAACTGCATACAGGGGTAGAAGTAATTTTGCAGAGACACCCCCATCCATCTGACAACCACTCACCAAAACAATTGGCCCAAGTGAAAAGTTCCTTGCTGCTGCCCATTAAAGCTCCTGCCATGATCAAGACATCGAAAAACACCAAAACAGGGGAGCAGCTGCAGCAGACTGATGAGGAAACTGAGGACGTTGGGCTGTTTATTCCACTGGGTAAGTGTCTTGCAGGAGGAGAACCTGTGACATGGTGACACAGTACAACTAGAAATTCTCTGGAAAGGAAGCACACAACGGGAGCAGGAATCCAGCCTTTGGGTTCAGCCATTTTGAATGAAATATTAAACTTCTGCACTGTAATTCAGTAGCTGACTAAGCCTGAGGAGCATGTTCTGAAACAAACTAGAGCTGATCCCTGCAGTGGTCTGTCTCACTTATTGCCCAAACACTGGCCTCCTAAGAGAAGAGCTTGAACGCTGCTCTTCTCTTCTCCTGAGTCAGCAATACACTTAGGCTTGAGAAGCATGTTAAGTCTGATAAGTTTTCTAACCCACTGGCAGGGGTGAAAATAAGTTAGGTCACTTGCCGGTACGGACCCGGGGAGGGGTGGGGGGGCTCCAGCCCCCAGAAGGGATGGGGCCTTGGGCGGAAGGATCAGGACTGGGGGTCAGCATCCCCCAACTAGCCCTTTCAGGCCGCCTGGCCTGTGCCACCTGGTGTTCCCATGTTGATTTAAAGGGCCCGGGGCTCCGGACGTTACTGCTGTGCTAGTGGCAGCAGCACCCAGAGCCCCAGGCCCTTTTAAATCGCTGGCCCCAGGGCAGCTGCTCCTTTTGCAGTTAATTACTGTGGGCTGGATATGGGCTAGTGGGGGTTCTTACCAGTACTGAGTACCAGCCCGTACCGGCTCACTTTCACCCCTGCCCACTGGTGCTGGGTTCCAGGATTTTCGTGATTTGTAGCCTGACTACATGGTTGCTTCATGGCAACTCCTTCATGAGGAGGGGAAGTGGCTAATATGGCAGCTCTGTGAAGTCACTAGAGCATAGATGTTAAATACTTAGCTTAATGTATTTGTGGCCTCTGTGGTTTGTTCAGATTTTTCAGTATCTGAGTCTTCCATTTGAAAAATGTGTTCCTAGTTCTCATGGTTGTGAAGGATCAGTGCACTCTTGTCTGCCCGAGTCTGTTGTGGATTTGGTTTGTATGTGGTTATAAATTTATGTTCCAGCCCACATACTGTAACTAAAGATGGAATCCATATTTCTTCCGAAGAATGAGTTTGACACCCCTGACCCGTGACCCCCCGCACTAGTTATAACATGCATAGGAGCAGGTCAAAACACCAGTGTTTTAGTGACTCATGGTTCCTGTTCGTGATCAGTAGGTGGAAAGCAGATGAGACCTGTTAATGTCTGCTGCATTCTGTCTTCTGGAGAGTCCCACTGCCTGAGTGGGAGGTTGTCTTTGTATTTTGAAACTGAATTGTTTATTGGTAATCTGCAGAGGAGCAAGATTTAGAGGAAGGCGAGAGGAGGAAGAGGAGGAGGAAGGCAACCAAACGTAAACGTGAAGAGAGATGCCAAGAAGAGGAGGCGTCCTTGGCTTGTGACATCAAACTAGATGATATGCTTGATCGCACCTTAGAAGATGGAGCGAAACAGCACAACTTGACCGTCGTCAATGTGCGAAATATCCTCCATGTGAGTGGGGTGGAGTGGAGATGTATGTCAATACTAAGAAAAGGAATAGACCCTGTGTTTCTTCCTGGAAAAGTGCTGGCTGATCTGAGGTTAGCCTATGGGATTGCACAGGATTTTCTAAACGGGGTAAACACAGACTAGTAAAGCTAGAGCTACCTATTGTTATAGGTGGAATTGATCCAGAACTCAGTCACTTACATTGTCATTAGCAGATGTTAATCTTTAACTTCCTGTAGTGTGATCTTTTGCAACTGGTTGTACTACACCTGAGATGTCCAGGACAAAGGCAAGAGCTATTAAGATAGGATGAGAGGACATAGACTGGGAATGTACAAACTTCGTATTTTCTGTGAGGACTGGGTTTCTTGTTAAAGGCCTTCAGGAATTCTGGTGGGACTGTTATGGAAATGTAGTGTACTTAGTGCCAAAGGCCACCTCCTTCTTTTTTTAATATTTTTATCCTATCACACAATTTCCACATGGGAATGAATTGTAGTGGAGAGAAAATCCACATCCCCTTAGCTACCTAGTGCAAAACTTGAGCCAGCTAATTCTGTAGTGAAGCACTTGTTGTCAGATTCCAGTCATCCCTGAACTGAGCCTAGGGAACACCAATGCTGTTTTCAAAATAATAATTTATACTGTTTATTTTAAGCTTTTCTTTGCATTCTAATCATGTTCCATGCCTGATGGTCACAGGAATTTGTCCTTTGTCTATTCCCTCTATAGTGACAAGTGACTGACACTGCTTCTGTTTCAGGCAGATTCACTAGTCATTACTATGTAAATGTCAGGATGCAATTCATTTATCTTTCTCTACAGCCTGGTGCTGATGTGGTCATTTCCTTCCCAGAGCTCCCCATGCTGGCAACCTAGTTACAATATTTGGATTCAGAAGCCAGAGTCTCTGATCTCGTCTTACCTCCTCAACTTTTATTTTCTATAAACTCTCCTTTGTTTTTCAGTTTTGTTTTTTGTATCTCTCTTCTCTAGTAATCAGTGTGCTCTAAAATGTTGTAGCATTAAACTTGCCGTGGAGCAGTGGAATAGATACCATACTCTCACTCTCACGTGTGTGAATATATGTTTGAAGGTGTAAATTCTCCAGTGCTGCCCCACAGTAGCTTTTCTCATGTTCTTAAAACCAGCAAATTTGGGATTTTACATTGTGTGAGAAGAACAGAGCTGATGAAACTGATGTGTGTATAGACTGCACTGTTGTCCCTCCTAATAGCATTAGAAAGTTTGATAGGTTCATTCTACAAAATCTTTGCATGTAATGTAGGGCCTGCACTTTATCATAAGAGGAGCACTTAATATTTTCTTGTCCTCTTTCCACCACCCACCACATTTCCAAGATTATTTTGAGCTGAAGTCTGATTCTTTTTCACAACAAAAATAAAAAAGGAGACTTGAAGCCAATTTTTATGTTCTTGCAGGAAGTGATCACAAATGAGCACGTGGTTGCCATGATGAAAGCAGCCATCAGTGAGACAGAAGACATGCCCATGTTTGTGAGTAACAAGCTTTCCCCTTCCCCATTGCTATCTATCCATATGCATGGTACCTTCAGACGCTGCTCTGACTGTTGAATCTTGCTAGTGATCTGGTGTGGGGAGAGAATAGGATAAAGGTAGGATCATGGAAGAACTTGTATTGCAATATGTATAAGCAGTTAGAGACGCTAACTACTACTCTGTTGGAACCTAACTGCTAAACAGAATCATCAGGTATAGTTTAGTGCAGAGATGTCATGCCCACCATGTCAGACAGGTAGTGTACTTAGCAACAAGAAACAAAGACATTTTCCATAGAGAGAGACCGGTGAAAAATGTTATAGTTAAGAGTTTGCTTTCTTTTTAACTCTTTTAGGAGCCAAAAATGACTCGCTCTAAACTGAAGGAAGTTGTGGAGAAAGGAGTGGTGAGTTTGTCATTTGCATTTTTTCCCATTGGCTTGGGAAAGGATAGAAGATGCTTTACTGGCCTCTGGGACAGTAGGAACTGTAGACTGGGGATGCTTTCTGTGAACTATTCCTAAGCCTAAAAAACGTTACAAGGGGAGGTATGTGCACGTGCCCATATTTGTAGGGATCTTAAACAAAGAAAATAGAGATTCCTTAGAGATGAACAGTAATGTGCCAGATCAGAGCTGGAGGGGGTAAAGTGCACACAGGGAACTGAGAATATCTAATAGAGGAGGGAGTTGTTGCCCGACGCCCAAATCTGCTGAGCAGTTTAGAAAGCATATATTTTAAAGTCAGATGTTACTTGACTAATTGGGGAAATAGGATCACAAAACGCAGATGGTCCTTTGTTTTAACACTCAATAATCCGTGTAACATTAGATTTCAAATAATTGTTTTATTTCCATTAGGTAATCCCTGCATGGAATATTTCTCCAATTAAGAAGGCTAATGAGATCAAGGTTAGCAACTGAAAGGTGAATCTGTGCTGTTTCCTCTGTCTGCAAAATCTGTTGCAAGCAGATTTGCATCCCTGCACAAAAAACTCCAGTGAATATACTCATCTGATTCACCTTGGGCTCACATCTTCGGCCTTTTGTTTCTCTCTGACTGTTCCTTCTCCTGACTTGTAGCTTGTTTTCCTCTTCCATGTTTTATTATGTGTATTGTGGTACTGCCCAGAAACCCCACTGAGGGCTGGGCACTGCCTATCTCAAAGAGTTGACAGTTTAATTTTAGATATAATGCAACAAGTCAGTGTAACAAACAATAGGATGACAGGTGTATCAGTGCTAGAAGCATGTGGTTTCATAGACTGTGCAATATGAGACGCTGTGAACTCATTCAGTGGCTTTTTAATATTGTAAATTGGGCCTGTCCTTGCACCTCTGAATCCACCCATTCCACAAGACTTACTTGGATACAGTTCCACATCCTCTGGAGCTCTCTCCTTATCTTGGCTCCTTCTCTAAGCTTCTCCACACATGTCCTGTGGTATGGGCATTTGAAACTGTAAAACTTTTAGCTTAAATCTGTAAAGTTCTTATATTTCCCTTGGTTTCACTGCAGCCTCCTCAGTTTGTGGACATCCCCCTTGAAGATGATGATTCATCTGATGAGGAGTACCAGCCTGAGGATGAGGATGAAGATGAGACTGCTGAAGAGGTAAATATGGCTAAACACATCTGATTATATCCACAAAGGGATTTTAGTGCCTAACAGCCACTTTAGGCACCCATATTCAAAATCAGCTGCTGTCTAATTCTGTAGGTGGCTGAGTTGCTGCTGGTAAAGTTCCTAGGTACCTAAAAAACTGCCAGGGGGTATGTGCACAGCCACCTAAGTCCTGATGCCTGGGCACCTAGCTCAGACCTAGGTCCTAGCAGAATCTTCAAACTGAGTGTTCCCCCACCTATGGTGCCTACAGGGTCCAATCTGGTGTGTGTGCTCAGAGGCTGCCTTAGAGCACACCCTACTGGATTAGGTCCTGCACAAAACTGAGTCAGAGGTTGTTTCTCTCCCCACCATCCCTCTTTTAATCCAACAGCTCAGTGGTTAGAGCCCTCATCCAGGATGTGGGAGAGCTCGGTTCAAATCCCTATTCTTTCTGAGAGAATCTGCAGCTTGAACCCAGGTTTTTCATGTCTTAGTGAGTGCCCTAATTGTTGAGGCATGAGTTATTCTGGAGAGAGTCTCTGTCTCTCCTGTTGAAGCTTTTCTAGTTTGCATAAAATGTTTAAATATTCACTGGGCCCTAGAGAGAGCGAGAATTATGCTCTGACCCAGTGGTTAGGGCACTGCCGTGGGATGTAGAACAGTTGGGTTAATAAATTCATTGAATTTAAGGCCAGAAGGGACCACCAGGTCATCCAGTCCGACTTCCTGTATATCACAGACAATCAATGCCACTCAGCACCTGCACACTAAATCCCACAACAGAAATTGAATCAAGATATTCTAGCCCTCAGGAGTCTGAACTATTACGTCCCTCAGGCAGAGACTAGGAGGGACAGAGGCATACCAATGGTTACATGAGAGATACCCAGGTAATCCTGGCAAGTGACTTGCATCCCATGCAATAGAGGAAGGCAAAAAAACCCCGAGGTTCCTGTCAGTCTGACCTGGGTGAAAATTTGCTCCTGACCCCACATATAGCAATCAGTTAGATCCTATGAGTAAGAACCAACTAGGCAAGCATCTGAGAGACAGAATTCTTAGTACTACCTCAGCCCACCCCATCCAATGTCATATCTCCAGCTGTGGCCATCTCTGATGCTTCACAGGAAGAGGACAGACAAACCAACCCAGAATACACTGGGTGGGAAATCCCTTCCTGACTCTTGCAGATAAACAGGTGCACCCCTGAAGGCATGAGCTTTTTAGGAACATCAGCTAGATAGAAACCAGAAGGGACCCTCATGAGTGCTGAGCCCTACCTGCTACCATCACAAACAACCCCATCATACAGTACCACACGTACATTTATCCAGATCCCTTAAAAACTAATTAAAGGTGTGTGCCCCAAAATTCCTGTTGGAGGGTTGTTCCAGAACCTCACTCTTCCAACATTTTTCTAAGGTTCATCCCTTGGTGTCCTCCCTGAAAGATTATCCTACTGGTTTTGGTTCATTCTTTCCTTCGTAGTATACTGAGACTTTGACTTAATTATGTTAAAAGAAAATCACTGGAATGAGATATTAGTTGAAAAAGAGTATGTTAGTGATTGCAAAATTACTTGGCTGTGTTTTGCTTTTCTTTTCTTCTATAGAGCTTGTTGGAAAGTGATGTGGAGAGCACTACCTCTTCTCCTCGGGGAGCAAAGCGATCTAGGACAAGGCGATCATCAGATATGATAGAGACAGATGAAGAGGGAGCAACCCTGTCTGAGGTACAGTTCACGTCAAAACTCCAGTACTTTCTGAAATAGCTTCAGTCTTTCATTCTGAGTCACCAGTGAGAAATCCATAATAAATGTTGATTGTTAACATTTATGTACTGGTAGCACTCATGTGCTGATTTGACTCTGTCCCATTGTTATGGGTGCAATATAAAGAGATGGATACAACCCATGCCCAAAGACCGTATAGTCCAGGGGTTGGCAACCTTTCAAGAGGTGGTGTGCTGAGTCTTCATTTATTCACTCTAATTTAAGGTTTCGAGTGCCAGTAATACATTTTAATGTTTTTAGAAGATTTCTTTCTGTAAGTCTATAATATATAACTAAACTATTGTATGTAAAGTAAATAACGTTTTTTAAATGTTTAAGAAGCTTCATTTAAAATTAAATTAAAATGCAGAGCCCCCCAGACCGCTGGCCAGGACCTGGGCAGTGTGAGTGCCACTGAAAATCACCTTGCGTGCCGTCTTTGTCACATGTGCCATAGGTTGCCTCCTCTGTTATAGTCTATGAATAGCAGTTTACAAAGAATCGGAGAGAGAGACAGTTAAAATATATGCAATTTTTTATATATATATATTTTCTAGTTACGTACATGTACTTAACTCCTCCAACTGCACCTTAGCTGAGCCATTAAACATTGGATGATTTCTTATAGGCATCGAGACAGATATGGGCCTTGGAGAGATTTCAAAGAGACATTAGCGACCTTATGCATCAGTACAGGGCGAGTCTCCATGAATAAGGAGTAGTGTGGAAAAAAGTACCAAAATGTTTGTGGTAGCTGTGGGCTGCCAAAGATGGTATTGCAGGTGGAGGAATGGGAATGTGGGAGGTGGATGATGCGATAAGAGATACATAATGCATAAGTAGAAAGGCAAAAGAGTTGGGAAGGGCTGTGAAGATTAGGACAAGAAGCTTACTTTTGATTTGGTGTAAGGAAGAGAGTTATTGGTGGAATTAAAAAAAGGGGGGGATGATCTGCTCAAGAGATGAGCAAGGAACATGATTTTTAACAGCTTCATTTTGTCTGATTCCCTCGTGCAACTGTAGGTTGGGAATATGTGATCATGAGAACAGATAGTGCTGTGTGCTAAGTGCAAGAGTGAGTCTGAGTTTCCCTGGCTTCTAAAGAATGAAAACTTTTTATTCTGTTTCTGGAGCCTTTATTTTCTGGAAGTTAGGTCTTCCTGGAACCCCACATTCACATACCTCTCAACATAACCCCCCAGCCCTCCCCAAATAGCCTAGTTTTTCTGTTTTTAATGATGCTCCTTGCAGTAAACAGGAAGGTTATGGTACTGCTTATCTTTTCTCTTCAGAAGCAATTATTAACTCTTCACCTATGGCACAGTGTATGAGATCAGAGGCAACATGGTGAATGTACTGATTTTCCTCTCCCTCCCTTTCTCCCTGCCATTGTCTCCTATCACCAATTTAATCTCATATAGTTAAAATGCTTCCAGAGCTGATAATTTTGGAAACGGATTAGAATGAAATCTTTGAAACTTTCTCCTCTCCTGCAGAGCTCTGAATAGTTACATTCTCACCACTATTCTTGCTAAAAATCAAGTCTACCAGAATCAGGAGAGTCCCTTTCCCCTGTGATGCCGTGTTTTATTTTGTATTGCAGTAGCACCTGATTGTGCAAGGCATTATACAAACAGAAAAAAGAAATCCTTGCCCTGGAGAGACTGACCTAAGTAAAATATTTTTAACATGAAGGACTTCTTTTGATTAGGTGGAGAAGGTTTCTACACCCCTTATTAGGCATATTAGTGCTGAAGTGGTTCCCATGGGACCTCCACCACCACCTAAACCGAAACAGAGCAGGGATAGCACTTTTATGGAGAAGCTGCATGCTGTGGATGAGGAACTGGCCTCCAGCCCAGTGTGCATGGATTCCTACCAGGTAATGTGATCAGGGATACTGCAAAAATGACACTGTGCTGCAAGTATAACAGTATTGTTGTTAATGTAAGGTGGTTGTTTGATCTGTACTGTGTAAAGCACATTGCTAACACTTTAAGATGCTTAAAAGTGAGAGAATTATACAAATCAATTACTTTTCCTTATTTATACCCTTTGTTTACACTCTGCATTTCTCTCAGCTCGGATAATGAAAATCAGTTCCATCAGTTTCACATTTGTATTCTTTGTGCTATATTGCTCAGGTATTAAAACATTGCAGGAGAATGTTTCTAAAGTGTTTTAGAATTTTTAAATTGTTGAAATGTTTCTTTTTTTGTTACATTTTGTAAAAACAAGATTTATAAAATATAACATTTGCCAAATTTAAGCTGATTATGTAAATTGCTCCCTTTAGGTGACACTGTGACTCAGCAGGGAAGCAGTAGACTGTAAAATTGGGAGCAAGAGACCTAAGAGGGTGATGTAGTGTGTTAATGATTGTATTTCAGTGAATCTATGGAGCTGCAATGATACAGACTCTAGCAGAAGTTGTTCTGCCTGGCTCCTGTCTTGGAAAGGGCTGTTGTGGTGATAACTGAGCCGTGGGGATGGACAGGATAAACCAACTGATAAGGAGTAAAATATTGAAGGGGAAGAAAGCTCTTAAGGCAATAGGTTTGAATGAGGTGCATGTTGAAAAGATATTTATAAGTGATGTTAGTGTAATAACTACAGATTAATTAAATGTTACCCTTGGAGGGAACAACAAAGTAACATGAATCTTTTTGTGGCAAGAATCAGATTTTTCTGGTGTCAGGTTTGTTGTTGGTTTTTTGGCTGCACTGAAGTTAAAAGAATAATGGGACGGTTGTGATTGTGCTTTCTCTCCATGTTTCAGTCTTTGGATGATAGCCTCATTGCTTTCCGCACTCGATCAAAGAGACCCTTGAAGGATGTTCCTCTTGGTCAATTGGAGGCTGAGCTCCGTGCCCCAGATATCACACCAGACATGTATGACCCAAATACTGCAGATGATGAAGACTGGAAAAGGTGGCTTGGGGGACTCATGAATGATGATGTGGAGAGCGAGGGTATGCAGCAATACCTGGTTATTTAGTGGTATTGATGGGGGCATTTTCATCTCTGACCTTGATTAAGAGTTCTGTGGGAAGCTTGAAGCTTTCTCTTCCTGTCTATCCCAGGCAGTCTCATGTACAGCCGTTAGCTTGGTTAGTAACATGGATATGTTCTCTATGCCAACATCCTTGCTAACCTTCCACATATCTGTTGTATTGGTTCTAGGCTCAATCCTCTCTTCAAGGTTAAACATGCATTGACTCGTAAACTAGTGTACTAGTATATATGCTAACTGCTGCCTATGAGTAATAATGAGGGTGTTGTGCATTTCAGTTGCACTATAAATACTCCAGTGTCCTGTTTAACCAGCTCTGCTGTTTTTATTGTTTGTTTTCTTCCCCATGCTCCAACACACTGTCTGTGTCAGAACCTAGATACTACAGTAAAATGAGCTTTAATAATGGATCTAGAGATGAAAAGTTTTGGCTGGCTGAGTCTGCTTATACAGAGAGCTTATAATGGCTATTAACACAGTGGATGCTCTTGTGTCAGATATTTTGGAGATTTCTTCTTCTTTTCTAAACTTAGCTTCCTTCTGTACTTTGTTCTACCTTTCTCATTAGACTGTAAGCCCTTCAGGGAAGGACCATAGACTTAATATGTGTTTGCACAGTGCTTAGTACAATTGGTCTCTGATCCTGCTTGATCATTTGAATGCAAATATATAAATGTTTAATAATAAAAATTAAAATGAAACTTGGAAGCTGCTGTTCACATAACCTGATCCCAGAAACTGGAGTGAAGTATTTAACGTTTCAACCTTCACCATTGCTGAAACTTTCCACAAGACAGCTTCCATAACTAGCAGGATGAAGCCAGCTGTTGGTTTAATGTCAATGCTGCCTTTCTCTTTTGTCAAGTATTAGAGGGATAGCCGTGTTAATCTGGATCTGTAAAAGCAGCAAAGAGTCCTGTGGCACCTTATAGACTAACAGAAGTTTTGGAGAATGAGCTTTCATGGGTGAATACCCACTTCATTAGATGCATGTAGTAGAAATTTCCAGGGGCAGGTGTGTATGTTTATGCAAGCAAGAAGCAGGCTGGAGATAACAAGGTTAGTTCAGTCAGGGAGGATGAGGCCCTCTTCTAGTAGCTGAGGTGTGAAAACCAAGGGAGGAGAAACTGGTTTTGTTGTTGGCAAGAGAGAGATGAATAGATATTGAACCTGTCATAAGGACTAATATAACTGCTTTGCTTTGGCTTTAGTTTCATTTGCAAACTGAATTTAACAAGGGCTACTGAAGCAGGATAATGTTAGCAGAGGCTGGAATCATTGCTGGAATCATCTTCTTAGCATGTGCCTTAGGTGGCGTATGCCCAGGATGCATCACTGAATTTGGTCTGCTGGTTGGATCATTAGTTTGCCTGGCCTGGGTACTGACGGGGATGTGCGTTGACCTGTTTTAGAAGAAGTAGTATGAAAATACTTTCTTCATGGATCATGTTTTCTAAACATCTTACCATTTTTTGTTTCTCTCCTGGACTCTTTCCAGTGTGTCCACATCTTCCTTAAAGTGTGGGGCCCAAAACTGCACACATTATTACAGCTGAGGCCTCATTGCCGAGTAGAGTGAAACAATTACCTCTTGTATCTTGCATATGACATTCCTGTTAATACATTGCAGAATGACATTTGCCATTTTCACAACATTATATGAGTAACTCCCATTGACTTCAGTGGAAGAGTAAAGCCCCAGGATCGGCAGGAGGAAATCTTAAAATGAATTATCCACTGAAAACCTGGAGCTTGGATTTGTTTGTCAGATAGGAAAATACAGTTAGGCCTATTTCTTGTTGTAGTAGTGTCTAACTTGAAAAGTACAGTATAGGGCACACCTTTATTTATCAATGTGGTGTTTTTACATGAGGGGCACCATGTTGTATTTACCATCATGATTTATGCTCTTATAAGAAACAAGAAAATAATTCAGAGGTTGAGTCTCTGTCTTGCCTCTTGTGTCATCATTTACACCACCTGTGTACAGTGGGTGTAAAACGCACCTATTAGAATAGTGGCATTATATACTCACTTTCTGCAAATTTAGATGACACAAATTACAGCTAGTGGAGAATCAGTCTCACCTTACTAAACTTGGAATATTTAAAATACTAGGGAAAGAAATGAGGGTGCTATAAGTGCAGAGTGAAAGGAAGATAGTTTTTTTTTTTTTTTATTGCTACCACAGCAATTGAGCAAACTGGGACCCTGTTAAAACTAATACTAACTCAAGTCCTGCTTCTGTCTGGCAGGATAGCCAGTAAGCCCAGTGTTTCTCCCCAGGTTGCCATTAGCACGGTCTCCCTTACGGTCTGATTTATGAAAAAATATGTTTCAAACATTTATCTTGTTAGATGAGGCTGATGATGATGATGACCCTGAGTATAACTTCCTGGAAGATCTGGATGAACCAGATACAGAAGACTTCAGGAATGATCGTGCTGTGAGAATCACCAGTAAGTACTGTGATAACCGAAGCTCAGCTCCTTCAGCACTGCTTCTGTTAGAATTGTTGATCCAAATTTAAAACTTCAGTGTTTGTTGCGAAGGTTTTGCAAGGCAGGGCTAATTTAAAAAAAAAATAAAATAAAGAGAACCACCCTCCATGCTGTTAACTTTTCCCGCTCCTCTGTATAGTAATGACTCACCATAAATGCATGAATGGATCTGGCCAGTGGTCCAGCTTTACCATTCCATTGCTATCAGGTACAGCTACTTCTTTATTTTGAGTTCTGTTTTAGACAAAATGAAACAGTAGCCAAGATACTCTCAGAGTCTGATGTGGGTGTTAAGGAGGTTAGATAGGGTTGCATTGAAGGACTTTACTGTGTTGCTCAGGCCTTCACCTGTGAGTGGGGTCAAAGCTGCATCATTAGGCGCATAGAGAGTATGTGGGGAGAAATAGCAGCCTGAATGTGGATGAAAACCTTGTGACCACAGTTGCGGGATGCTGATCTCTTAAATCACAGATCAAGGAGGTGAAGCCCTTCTGGCATACACAAGGGATTAGGATTGAGTGGCTGAGAGGCAGGCTGTACTTGGATGCTTCAGGGCTGATCCCCATCACAAAGAGAAAATGTAAGAGTATATGAGAGGGTCCCCTTTCTTCCCACTTGTGTTGGAAAGTTTGCAAGGGTTTGTCATCTTCTGAAAAGGAAACCCTGCAAATTGCTGAAATTTTTCTTACTGGATTACTAACTGTTTCTTCATGCACCCTGTCTTGTCTCTTACAGAGAAAGAAGTAAATGAACTGATGGAGGAGCTGTTTGAGACAGTAAGGGCAAGTCTATATTACATAATTAAAGTCAACCTTAGTTATGTCAACATACAGCCACTGCAGTAATTAAATAGTTTTTGCACGTCCACACTGCCTTCTTGTGTTAGTGGTGTGTGTCCTCACTAGGAACGCTTGCACCAATTTAACTGTAAGCGTGGGGCATTGTGGGACAGCTTCTGAAAGGCAGCAACAGTCGATGTACTCAATGCAGTATCTACACTGATGCAGCATCGACCTAACTACATCAACCTAAGCACTATACCTTTCGCGGAGGCAGAGTTTAGTCACTGTAGTGGGTGAGTTACATTGGTGGAAGCTGCATTTTAGAGTAGACCCTTGCATTGTTAGGTTGATGTAAACTTCCTTAGGTCGATCTAACTCTGTAGTGTACACCAGGTCTAAGTGAGATGTTTAACAATATGTGGGAGTCTTTCTATCCTGGAACTGACAGAGGGTCTCTGAAGGTGCCATCATAAGCCAAAGAGAGGGAACTTTACTGGATGTCTCAGCATAAACTCACTGTAAGGGGTCCTGTCATGTATGTGCAACTGTGAGGAGGTTAAAGCATGTACCCCAGTGAAGACCCAAGGGGGCTGAGCATGTCTGCTGCTGATGGCATCAGTATAGGTCCATTGTGATTAATTTTATACTGAGCCAGAAACCCTTCTGTACTAAAAGTAATTCCCTGAACTTCAGACAGAGCCTCATATACCTGACAACTGCTGAGCTTTATTTCCTGTCAGTTCCAGGATGAGATGGGTTTCTCCAACATGGAAGATGAAGGCCAAGAAGATGAGGACACTGTTGCAGAGTCACGGCCGAATTTTAACACACCACAGGCACTTAGGTATGACTGTCTGGTCTCAATAAAAACTGCAGAGGGTGTCTGGGCACCCAGCTGTCAAATATGTAATAGAAAGAAGATGGAAGCCACAGACATACCATCCAGATGGCGATGGTGTCCATGGCCCTTTTGCTCTGACTCCCTGATACAGCAGTGTATTTGCTGCAATTTGTAGGTATCATGGAGGGAGCCAGTATGGACAGCGCTTCTCAGTGAAGGGGCCAGGAAGAAGGAGGCAATGCCCTGAAGGAGAGTGTAATGGCGGCTTTTATTGGAGGAAAGGCAGTGGACCTCAGAAAGAGGTGTCATTGAGGGACTGGACTGTATTCTAGCAACACAGCTGAAGGGTGACAGCTTTTTTAACTTCCTCCAGAGGAGTTCACTTACTACCTCCAGCTTTCTTGGTAATATGAAGGTACTGTTGAAGAGCTGGGCTGCTCAATACAGTAGAACCTCAGAGTTACGAACCCTCAGGAAGGGAAGTTGTTCATAACTTTGAAATGTTTGTAACTCTGCACAAAACGTTATGGTTCTTTAAGAAGTTTACAATTCAACATTGACTTTACAGCATTGAAACTTTACTATGGAGAAGAAAAATGCTGCTTTTAACCATCTTAATTTAAATGAAACCAGCACAGAAACAATGAGGAGGCCAGTGACTGCTCGTTGTTTCAGTGGATACAGACTAACATGGCTACCCCTCTGGTACTAAGCACAGAAATGGTTTCCTTACCCTATCAAATCTTTTTTTAAACTTTCCCTTTAGTTTTTTAGTAGTTTATGTATAACACGGTACTGTACTGTTCCTTTTTTGGACGGGGGGTGTTCTCTGCTGCTACCTGATTGCATACTTCCAGTTCCAAATGAGGTGTGTGGTTGACCTGTCAGTTCGTAACTCTAAAGTTCTACTGTACTGGTATTGCCTAACAAATCTCCCAGTGCACATCACTTCTTGAACAGGTGGGTGCTGCTAGTCAGGAAAGAGTTGGACTGGCAGAGCTGTGTAGGGGCACGAGACTGAAGCAACTGTCAGCTGTGGACAACATATGACATCTTTTTGATAATTACTAGCATGGGCTAAATATTAGCCAGTGACTTGGAGCTGATTGGCTTCAGATCTCATGATCCTTCTCCTGTTCTTAGTTAATATTTATTTTGACAAATTGTGGCTTACTATTGAAATGGTAACAGTAACAGTAACTGAGGGGCTGAAAGTGAACTGCAGTTTGAATGAAGACTCCTTGTCTATGGGGCAGCTCAGCTCAAGACTAAGCTGTATCTGTTTGGGAAGGGAGCTAAAGTGACTGCTGGGCAACTGCACCATTCTCTCCAGATGAGCAGTACTGGAGGGGAGTGTGGAAATCTTAGACCAGCTACAGTCTTAGTGTGAAGGGTATTTCATGCTAATTTCCCTCGTCTGTATGGGGTAAGGTGGGGTAAGTCCTCCTCCTAACTGGTTTCCTCTTCCCTGGTATTATCTGTACATAGTGTTGTTCCTGGACTTCTTTAGGGAGGTAATTTTGTGGGAAATTTTCACCTATTTGTTCCATTGGTTCCTTCCCTTTAGTATCTTGGAATGTAAATGTCTTAGAGGGCCCTTGATCGTGACTAACTTTGAGAGCACATGCTGGGTCTGTTGTGGAAGTGGAGCTGATCCTAGTTGGGTCAGAGGTGGGAAAGTGTTGATTGGGCTATCTATAGAGCTCTGTCATAAGCAGGCTGACACTTAAAGCTGTTTGCAATGACAGGAATATTTACACCACTTCTCTGCTGCAGCAGAAACAAACATAATGAAATAGCCTGCTGAGTAAAACTCAGGGGCACATCATTAATATTTACAAAGTGTGTCCACAGCATTGGAGAGCTGCAAGTGATTTCACTGGGACTGATGATGGTAATAGCCAGCAGCCATAATACTTTGGGCTGTGATCTTGTTTAATCCAACAAGCTTGGGTCAGGTCTGGTCTAGTTCTCGAATGATCTCTTTTTAGCAATGTCTTATCTAGCTTCTTATACCATGGCCGTTAACAGTGGTATGTGAGTACTTGAATAAGATGGTGGAGGAAATGATACTGGTGATTGAGTAGGGAATGCTTTTATCTGAGGCCTAGTCTACACTGCGGAGGTGGAGATTGATCTAAGATACATCGACTTCAGCTACGCTATTCACATAGCTGAAGTTGCGTATCTTAGATCGACTTACCTCCTGTCCTCATGGCGCGGGATCGACGACCACGGCTCCCCCAGTGACTCCGCTTCTGCCTCTCACTCTGGTGGAGTTCCGGAGTGAATGGCAGAGCGTTCGGGGATCGATTTATCGTGTCTCATCTAGACGCGATAAATCAATTCCCCGATAGTATCCGTGGGTAGTGTGGACATACCCTGAGGGTATGGCTACACTTACAGCTGTACAGCACTGGGGGTTACAGCTGTCTTCCTACAGCTGTGTAGGGAAAGCGCTGCAGTGTGGCCACACTGACAGCTACCAGCGCTGCAGTGTGGCCACATTTGCAGCGCTGTAGGGAGTGGTGCATTATGGGCAGCTATCCCAGCGTTCAAGTGGCTGCAAAGTGCTTTTCAAAAGGGGGGTGTGGGGTGAAGTGTGACAGGGAGTGTGGGGGAGACAGAGAGAGTGGATTTTTGGAGCTGACACTGTGTCAGCTCCCTGCCTTGCAAGTTCTAAGGACTGGAAGATACACAGCACCAACCTTCAATCATTTTAAAAGTTTCGACCTCTTCCCCCACCCCTCTCTTATTCACTAAATGCAAATAGCCTTCAGACTAGATAAGCAGCTGCTCCAAAACGGACTCCCCCACCCCCCCGCCGTGTTGCTTCTCTCCTGAAGCAAACACTATCAAGCTGTGAACATTCCAAAGGAATTCCCCTGCCTGCCTCTGCTCGAGCAAACGAGCTGTGTTTGTTTTTTAGATAAGCAGCTCCGGGAGCCCGGAGTTCATAACAAAACAGCAGAGTGGCTGAACAGGCATTCTGGGATACCTCCAAATACCTCGGAGGCCAATTACAGTGCTATTGGTGGCCATGCTTGCGGAGCAGTGCTGCATCACCAGCGCTGCAATCCTTATACCCAAGGCAGAGCAGGAGTACAGCCAGCGCTGCAGCCAGGGAGTTGCTGCGCTGTATGTGCCTTGGAAGTGTGGACGGTGAGTAAGTTGCAGCGCTGTAAACCCACCACCAGCGCAACTCTCCAGTGTAGCCATGGCCTGAGTCTGTAACTAACCAGTACCCCAACATGATGTTAGAGTGGCATGGTGCTTCTGAAGATGCTGCATTCAGATGTAAAACTAAAGCCCTGACTGCTTGTGGTCATTAAAGATTCCATGACACTTTCCTCAAGAACAGGATTATTAATTAATCCTGGTGTGTGGCCAAACTTTACCTCAAGTAATTCTATTCTGATTCTCTAAATTCTCACAGCTTTAATGAGACGCGGGATTTGCCTTAACAGTTTCGGACAGGAAATTAACTTTTGCTTTGGGCTGTTGAAGGAATAGGTGCTGTGTACCAGGTTTATAAAATACTTTGGGTACTTCGAGATGAAAGGTGCTATAGAAATGTAATTAATATTTTAATTGTGCTTTGCAGAAGCTAAGTGAAATCTACTTGATACACCAGGTCATTAAGAGTGGTGTCTGTAAGTCATGGATTTGGCATAATACTGTCTGCTTGATCTGAAACAGATTTGAAGAGCCTCTGGCCAACCTACTCAACGAACAGCACCGGACAGTGAAGGAACAGCTTGAACAGCTGAGAATAAAGAAATCTTCGACCAAGCAGCCACAGGAGATGGAGGGGTCAAAACCTCAAATTGAGAAGCCACTTCAGACCCTAGTTTTGGACATGGGGCAGAGAAAGAGGCTGCATCAGCAAATGCAGCAGGTAAGAGATGTAGATATTATCAGACACAAATATTACACCATCTTATCACAGCTTCATTGTCAACTGCAGGGCAAAGGCCTCTGCATATCATGGTGGCACCTGTGCAGAATTCCTAGGAGTACCCATTCACGTTGCTCTACGAACCCTAATTTTGTATTTCCTGACTTTTTTGTGCATTTATATTCTCAGCTATCATGTTTTAGTTTAAATGATTTATAAATGTTTAGGGTCAGAAGGGACCACTGTGATCATCTAGGATAATTTCCTACAAATGCAAACTACAGGATTTCCCCAAGTGATTCCTGCATCAAACCTCTTACTACTGGTTTCACTTACTGTGGAAATTTCTCTGAACTGTAGTTGTCACTAGTGTGTGCTTGTGTATTTTTAAGGTAATTGCTTAAGATGTCAGCACTAAAAATTATTTCAAGCTCTCTGTTAGTTGAGGTATGTCTGTAGCCAACACTTATTTTGAGACCCAGGAGATATAACCTGCTCCACCTGTTGGTGCTTTAGAATATTTTCCAGTATTTTTGGATATTAGTGTCTTGTGTATGGAAAAGCTTCATCTGTCTGCCCTGTTCTTCCAGCATGTCCAGCTCCTGACTCAAATCCACCTTCTTACCAGCTCCAACTCTAGTCTGAGTTCAGAAGCCAGCACCACGAGGATGTTTCTGGTAAGGATCTAGCTAAAGTTAGAAATACAATAATTCTATCACAAAAATAAAGGTCGCCATTGTCTTTAATCAAGATGACTTGGTCTGTATTTTCAAAAATGAGCAGTGAAGGAGAGGCAGTATTATGTAGCTGCAGCTGCCTTTACATTGCTAAATGGTTCAGCACTGTGTGAGAGAGAGTTTGCTGTCATGGGAGGGTAGCCTAGTTAGTGCAATGGGCTAGTACACTAACGGTGCCAGTTTAGGTGAAAATTAGTTTTGCTTTCTGGTTAGTTTTAACACACACCTCCCTCCAGTTTGGCACTACAGACAGTCCCTGCTCTAGAGATGACTAGGGTGGGATTAGCAGGACTGCTACAGGTTGGAATTGAAGGCTTGGGTGAGAGAAGTGTGTTCAGCTAATGCCTATGCTATACTTGTCTGAAGCCTATGTGTGTATTTGCTGAGGGAAACATAAAAAATCCCAGTGAGAGTGGGTTGGTTAGTGGGAATGCCCTGCAAAGCTTAAAAAACCCAAAATCTGACTTCATTCAGCTGAGAAATATTTCCTTAACATTTGTTTCAAATGATAGTATCATCTACATACTAATGCTTGATCAATTGCTTACTGAACGAGTTTGTATCTGTGTGGTAATGGCAATAACACAGTGCTCTGTATTGGCATGATTTTTGAATTTTTTTTTTTTTTGAAAGATTAAAAACAAAGCTTGAAAAGGTCATCCTTAGAACAGTTTGTGTCTGGTCTGTGATCTTTAATGGTTCTGCATGGGAATGGGGGAGTAATAACTCACAGCAGAGCTGGGGCTTTACAGTTTCAGAGCAGAATAAATGTAATCACTTGTGTCTCATGGCTCGGTATCTCTGAAAAGCAGGGTTGACAATAACTGAAACTTTCTCTGCCTCCTATCTGGCAAGTTTGCTTTCTGAATGACTTCTACATACATGAGTACTTACATTGAAAGCAAGTCCCTTTATTTCCTTTGTATTTGACTCTTCAGACTGAGCTGAGTAACTTTGCTCACAGTTCCATGCTCCTTCGTCAGCAGTTCCATCCCAAGTTTCAAACAGAGTTCCAACCATGTAACTTGAAGGGAGCGTTGCAGCTCATTGAAGACTTTCATGCCCAGGTCAAAGTTGATTGGAGCCCTCGCAAAACTGTGAAGAAGAGTGGTATGTAGCTGAAGGGGCAGGTTTGTAGGGTAGTAATAGCCTTTTGCGTGATGCCCTCCCCTCAAATGAGATGGATTTCAGATTTTTTGCTATGATTTGAAATGGAATTTAGTGTTTATTTTGCAGCACTGTTTCTAACATGTCTTTAAACAATGACCTCAGTATTATTGGCTATCTTTTTCTACTTAAGCCATGAAAAGTGACACAGTAAGATCACATCATAGGGATTTGTACAAGATTGCTTAGCTTGGTAGTCCGGAATGCATGATATGTTTGCAGATGTTTCAAGCTTTGGAAATCCATCAGGAAAACAACAATAGATTGGAAAAATTTGTTCCAGTGGTTTGAGTGATGCATCAAAGACATTTTCTTTTGGTTGCGATGGTTCTACTAACAGGACTAGGGACTTGAACTATGAAATTGCAAAATTAAAAAGCATTCTGAATGGATTGTTTTGGAAATTTTTGTCATAACTTTCTCTTAGCCAAATGATAGGCAGATTAGAGTCAAATGGAGCTGCTCCATCCTTCCACAGAGCTGATATTGCACACACAATTCTGTGGAGAAATCAAAAAGAAAAGTAACTTTTGCTGGGCTAGATTATATTCTTAGTTTTAGTTTCTTGTGTTCTAAACCAAAGTCCAAAGGTTTTTGTGGGGAAAGTAACCCCAGTCTGTACTGCTTTCACAACAGGAGTTATAGGGACCACAGCTTTTACAATAAAGTAATGGTGAGTTTCAGAATTTAAGCATCTATGCTTGTGAGGTTCATCAACTTGTGCTGATCTGTGGATTCTTTTCACAGCAAATGAATTCCCCTGTATTCCAAAGCAAGTGGCATGGATTCTGGCAACGAGAAAAGTGTTTATGTACCCAGAGCTGTTACCAATTTGCTCCCTGAAGGCCAAAGCCCCCCAGAACAAGATTATCTTCACAAAGGCAGAGGACAAGTAGGTGTTCAATGTTAGTGTGTGTGTAAAAAAAAAAAAAAAAAAAAAAAGGGGGGGGGGGCATCTTTCCATCGGGGAAAAAGTAGGGTGCTGTAGCCAACTGATGGGATATCTGGACATTCTGGAATAGCACAATCAGATGGCAACTTTGGCCCCTTGTTCCCAGCCGTAGAACAATTGCTATTAGTTCAGTAGGCCAGACAGATTTAGTCTTTTGTGGATTTTCCATGCCAATATGTGTACTGACTTCCAAGGTGATCAGAGGGACAAATCTGAGTGTGTTGAGATGTTCCTGAGCCAATGTACTCCCCATCTTGATTTATTAATGTGTCTCCAGTCGAGTTCTGTGTTGGCGTCGTTAACAATTTGTTTCATTAGATTAAGCCATGTTGAGCATTCAGCAGTTGATTGGGCTGTTTTAATTCCATACTCTGTCTTTTCTGTGTTGCTGTGGCTAACCAGATTGAGACACTCCAGGGATGTTAACGGATAGGAAAGACAAGCTGAGAGTATTTGCAGTTTCTTTTGATTTGAATCATTGTCTGGCAGAATTTTTTTTCCTTTCAGTTTATTAGCTTTGGGTCTGAAACACTTTGAAGGGACAGAATTTCCTAAACCTTTGATCAGCAAGTATCTCCTGCCAGCAAAGACTGCGCACCAGCTGACAGTGAGAATCAAGAACCTCAATATGAACCGTGCCCCTGACAATATCATCAGAGTAAGTGACACAATCTATAGTTCGTATGCATTTGTATTTTACATGTTTGCGAGGTGTTGCCCATACATAATGGAAGACACAGTTCCTTTCCCTAAGAGTTTACATTCGGTCTGCACTTAATTTCATCAGAGACCATGACACCTCACTTCCAATAAGAATGAAGACTCCTTCAGAGACCCTGCCCTCTGTACTTACCTTTTACAACTGCTCTGATTGCCGCCTTGTCTCTCAAGAACACAATGCCTACTACAGAGAACCTTGATACAAGGTCATGCATCTGACGAAGTGGGTATTCACCCACACAAGCTCATGCTCCAATATGTCTGTTAGTCTATAAGGTGCCACAGGACTCTTTGCTGCTTTTACAGATCCAGACTAACACGGCTACCACTCTGATACTTCATACAACTGTAATTCACATAATGCAGAAATAATGAGCTTCCTACCAGTAGATTTGCATGCTGTACGGAAGTAGAGTGAGTGCACACATGTGCTACACCAATGATCTGTCCAGAGAAATGGGTCAAAAAGGACATAAGATTTTGTTCAGCCCTCCTTTCCATTTCTTAATAGATACACAATTGAGCAACACTCCATCAGTGTAGGAGTAACTCTGGCAGTTAGACTAATGAAGGATGGGGATTGCTGACCTTGCTTCTTTTTTTGTTTTTTTTCTTCTTCCACCACCCCATCTCCTCAGTATTATAAACGAACAAAGCAGTTGCCCATTTTGTTCAAGTGTTGTGAGGAGATCCAGCCTTCTGAGTGCAAACCCCCTGTGGAGAGGGAAGAGCAGCATTTGCCATTCTGGCTGAAGGTACAGTGCCTGCTGTTTAGAAGCATCATGCCTCCACCCATCTTATCCCTAGCGCTGATTACCTTTTAGTGCTGTTGGCTTGAACGGTTTAATTCAGCTGGTTAGAATATTGGCTGTGTGACACTGGTGCTCCTGGTTGCAGTTTATATGTCAGGGCAGGATGGCCACCACCGTACAGGCAGCAATTACCATCTTCCTCGCTGCACCAAACAGTCTTACTGAGAGACAGACATTCTCATTGTGGACTTGTTGCCCTGGGAATAAAAGTGCAGATTTGGGATTTGAATGTTGTTCTCTTATGTTACGGGACCCTTATATCTGTAGTACCTAAATGCCTCTCAGCCATTATTTTTTTCCTCGCAACCCGTTGTGTGGAAGGGATGAACCAAAGCACAAAGAAATTAACTGACTTGCCAAGGTCACACTGGAAGTATGTGGCAGAGCCAAGAATTGGACCCAGATCCCCCAAACCCCAGTTGAGGGTTTTATCACATGACCATCCTATTGGGGAATTGATGACACTTGACTCTTGCTAAGAGAGTCTTTACAAACCAGTTTGGAAGAGACACATCAAGGTCATGAACTTTATGATCACATTGCTCCTTCCAGATTGTTACATCCTGTCAGAGTTTACAGTGAGCAGTAAATAAAATATACTTATTCATAAAGTGAATCAAAATAAGTCACTGCCTCTTGTGCTGGAATAATGTTTTCTGTGTTGCCTGAAGGTGGTAAGGGTCAGGGGACTTAAATAACTGAAGCTCTTTTCTCCTGCAGGCAAGTTTATCCTCCCTTCAAAGGGAGCTGAAGCAATTAGCAGAAGATGCTGGGGAGGCAGCAGGTTCACCCAGTACAGAATCTGCTCTTTTGAGGACAGAAAAAGAAACTTTGGAATCGCAGTGTGATGAAAAATACCCCCTACTCATGCCCAAGGGAATAGTGCTGACACTGAAGCCTCTTGCCAACCGTTTCTCCAGGAGAGCTTGGAGGCGGCAGGGGTCTGCAGCCCTGAAGCCCCTACTCATTCGACCAAGTCCTTGTCTGCAGCCGAGTGCCAACACTATTAATATTCAGAAAGCTGCTGTAAAGTTACCCCAATCAGAAGCTCCTCCTAACAAAGTTGTGGTTCAAATTCCCCGGTTAATCCAGCCAGCTACAATTATGCAGACTATACCAGGAATGCAGCATTTGAACATCCCTTCAGCAGTGGGGAGTGGCGATTGCTTTGAATTTCAGAGCGTGCTTTCCACTTTACAATCTGATTCCAGAACTTCTCTTCCAGCTGCTATACCACCAGCACTAGTATCCTCAACCCCTGTGACTTTTCAGACAAAAATGATGCCAGCATTGACTGCCTCAAAAATCCGCAAACCCTGTGTCCGCAGGGGGTACCAAAAGAAAAAGGGAACAAAATCCACCCCTCTGATAAAGGCTGCCCCTTTGATCCATCCAGCCCCTGTCATCTTTACGGTACCTGCTGCTACAGTGAAAGTGGTTAGTATTGGCAATGGCTGCAATATGATTCAGCCCATAAACACAACAGTTGGCAGCGGCACTCAGGCTATTCCAATTACAACTTTGTTGGTAAATCCCACCACCTTCCCATGCCCATTAAATCAGCCTCTAGTGTCCTCTTCTATTCCTCCCTTGATAGCCTCTCCTAACTCTGTAGGTCTTCCTGCTTCATCAACTGCTGAAGAAAAAGAGAAGTTGAATCTAGTCACTTCCCGTCTTGCTGTAAATGATGAAAATTCCTTCCCCATAGCTGAGCCTAAAGTCGAACCCCGAGAGCTTTACTCTTCATGTTCTGCCATCTCCCCCAAGAAGGAACACAGCACAGGTCCTGCTACTCCAGACAATGACAGCCAGGAGAAGGTTAAAGAGAGTGAGTGTTATAGTTGGATAGTTGTGGAGACAATGGAAAAGGCGGCCTTGGAGCCATTACCAGTGGACCTCTTACCTCATTTGGAGGATTTAGGAGAAACAGTGAAAACTGAACCTGAAGATTCCAGTGATGCCCTAGAAGAAGAAAACCCAACTCAGGAGAAGAAAAACTTGAACGCTGAAATAAAGGAGGAGTTCATACTGGATCTAGGGCAAGAGCTGGACATGGAGGTCCCATCTGAGCATCTGAGTGAACAAAAGGAAATTAAAAAAGAGTGCACGTCCCATCAGGAGAAGGGACGAGAAGTAGAGGCACCCACCCAGGATGAGCAGCAGTTGGAAGACATTGATACAGCTGGGATGGAAATGAGCCATGAGACTTCCAAGAATGCCTCTCATTCAACAGATGTTGATGCAGAGTTCAGTAGCCCATTGGGGAAACCAGAGGACTCATCCAGTGTGGATGGTCAGTCTGTAGGGACACCAGCTGGCCCTGAAGCAGTGGGAGAGAAGGACGGACAAGAAGAGGAAGAGGAGGAGGATTTCGATGATTTTACTCAAGATGCTGATGACATTTCTTCATCCTCCTCCTCATCAGAAGAGTCCGTGCTTTCTGTGCCAGAACTTCAGGTAAGAACATAGCAGCCTAGATAATGAATTCTGCAAATGAGATAAAGCCACACTTTTTTGTAAGAACCAGCTCATTGTGTATTTATATGGTGCCAAGAGTGTGCATGGCACATTACAAATTAAAGGACCAACTCTTGTCCTGAGGAGCTTACAGACTAGGTAAGGAGCATAAATTGCAAATGGCCAGGTTTCAGTTCTTCTGGAGTTGTAAGGGCTTCCTCAGCTGAGCTTGCTCCTTGTTTGTTCTGCGTACTTTGTAGAAATTATTTTTAATGAGAGTTCCCCACGATAAAGTAATTCAAAGAAAGCATAAAAAATAGACAAAACTCTACCAAAGAAATACATGCACAGTTTCACACTTGTAAATGAATGTCGGATTACTTCGATTTTAGCAGCAGTGTGGAGGCTGGCAGCTCCCGTTCCTGGGTTAGATGGTGTCATGTCACTGTTAATTATGTTAATCGTTAGTTGGCAAGAACTAAATTGATACCTGGGGTTAGTAGTTAGGATTATAATTAAATGAGGAGGTAGTTGAATGGCATACAAGGACTAAAGATTTTTGGGTGCTTTGATCTAAAGGAGACAATGGAAAAACTGACTTGGCTTGCAACAGAGAGGCATCTGAGCCAGGAGGGAGATTCTGAAGAAGAGAATTCCCAGGAAGAGAACTCAGAGCCGGAAGAGGAAGAGGAGGAGGAGGGAGAAGGGGAAGGAATGGAGAGTTTGCAAAAAGATGATGAAATGACAGATGAGATAGCTGAAGATTTAGCAGAGGAACCCAAATCTGCCTTCATTTTTACAAAGGTTGCCCCAGAGGTGGAAACCAACAGAATGCCACCAGGTGAGTTAATTATCTCTCTATGGTGGTGTGACATTACTTAGGGTACAATCTGGACTGTTGAATAGCTGTCCCCTCAATTCTCCAACCTGAGGTGCCTTTTACACTGCTTCACTGTGAGAGCAACCACTCCTGGTCTGTTCACACGCAGCCTTCAGCATGTAAATTACTCTAACTATACTGTATGAGTGCTATGGCCAGCAACTCTTGAGTTACACTGTTGTGGAGCAACACCAAGCAAATTCCTAGTCACAGAGTTTCCCCCAGAAATGAGCATCTTGTACTGCTTAGCCCTCTACTGGACGACACAAGCTCATATAAAGTCTGTCATTTTATTAATAGACAATATGCACAAATCCTCTTATCTTAAATGGAGTTTCCCAGACACTTCAGTCCAAGGGCACTGGTTCAGATAAAACAGGAAACTGGCTTTCTATAGTATTACAAGTAATGAGGCATAAAAAGTCAGAATTGGTAATAAGAAAATAAAAGTAAAAGGTAACTAACACTTATCTTAACAAGCTAAGTGAATTTTACACAAAAGCCTCTCTCACCACATGCTTCAGCAGTTCTACTGGCTGAATTTCTTTCTGACAGCATCCTTCCCTCAGTCCAAAGCTGTTTATTCCTCAGATGTTGTGGCCACCATGGGTAGAAAGAAAGGAATAACTTGGGGGATCTGTTCCCCATTCTTATGCTTTTTTTCTCTTCTTTAAGAGTCATCTCCATCTGAGGTTTAGGAGACAAAGTCTGTGGTGATTGGAACCTCCTGAGTGTGTGTGTGTGTGTGTGTGTATGTATAGTGTGTATGAGGTATATATTGTGTGTGCGCGCCCAGGTGAGTATAGTTACAAAATAATTCACAAGCAGCTCTATAGTGTTAATGAAACCCATTCATGCTCTTCTTATGACATTCAGTTTCACATCAAGTCAATCTCATTACATCCTAATTGAGCATGTCCTCAGAAGGAAACTCATTCCAAGGCTTCTTAGTTTGAGATCACTATAATCTGCAGGCAAGGAATCGCTGTAATCTGGAGGCTAATTAAATACTTTGCTAAAGCCAGGCACATTTTGCAGACAGCACCACATTAGCCAGGATTTGTTTTTATCCAAATGTGTTCTTTCTTGCTGCTGTGTAGTGGGATCAAATGTAACAGCTGGGCAGCTAACCCCAGGCCAACCCAGGGGAAGGAGTAAAGGGGAGCCGAAATCAAGATAGCTACACCTTTTATCTTACTATGGAGCAGTGAGAAAACACATTTGGTTAAAAACAAGCCCTGGCTAATATGCTGCTCCCTCCAAAGTGCACCTGGCTTTAGTAAAGCATTTAATTAGCCTCCTCCAACTTCTTTTCCTTGCCTGCAGATTTTAGTGATCTCAGCCCAAGAAGCCCTGGAATGTGATTCCTTCTGAGGACATGTTCAGTTGAGACATAATGAGATTGACGTGGAGTGCAACAGAATGTAGTAAGAGCATGGAGTGGATTTTATTAACATTATTGAGCTGCTTGAGAATGATTTTTTTGACTATGCATATTGGTGTTTTTTTTCTCTGAATGTCACTGTAATCAGCAGTGAAAGTTGCTAGATTTGTCACTGGTTACTTGACGCTTATTTCTTCACTAGTGTTAGGGACTCTAACCCAGACGGCAAAGTTCGTTGTCTGACCGCGAGAGAGACAGGCAACACCAGCAAGGTTCGATCAAAAGCTCTTTATTGACAAGTGCATGCATCAATAGAGAGCAGCTTGTCTCCAGAGAGAACCAGCCTGCTTTTTACATCTTAGTATAAGCCTATATAGACAGTTCCGTCGCGTCATAAATTATTCACTGGAGCAACCCACCCCCTTTTTCTAACAACTAGAAACTAGACACCTTTAGTATACATGCATGCCTAAAGTTAGAAATGTAGGGGAGTTAAAAACAAACAAAGAACAAAACCAGGGAGTGAAAACAAGGAGGCTGGGAAACTAGGACTTTTATTAGTTCTTCGAAGGAGCTGCCCGAACACAGCACATCTGGTACTATGCCAGGAATGCAGCTTTATTCTTATTTCACTGTTTTCCAGCGCTTGTGAGACATGCTGCTACTTCTCAGTGTTTTCCACTCAGGGATTACCCACAAACCTCTGTTAGCCTGACTTTGGTTAGGTTGGCATACCTGGTTTTGTCTGCTATATCTTTATTTAGGCCTAACACTAGGAAGTCACTAAATCTAGTGACAAAGTAGCTAAGTTGGCAACACTTAACCAGGTGATAGTCCATTTGATTTTGTTGACACCTGGCTGAGGCATCAGTTTGCTTTTTGTCTCTGAGGAACTGGTTTGTGGCTGCTTTACTAAACTTGGAACATGTCTTAGTAATGTCATAGAGTAGAATTTTATAACTTTATATACAGTGTTACCACATGTATTTTACCAGGACAATCATGATCACCAATTTCTTGAGTTTTCAAGCGATACCTCACAAAGTATACCTTATACAAAATTTATCATAGTCTTGTAAAAGGGATGAATACAGGGGTGCAGACTGTCACGGTGCGGAAACAGAACTGGTCTGCTGCAGCAAAACAACAAGTGTGTAATTTCCTCAAGGTTTAACAGTGTTGCCTTACTTTTGGAAAAGAGGCTTTGAGAAACAAGAGTCTACAAAAACAGTTCTCTGCATCCCCTCCTATCTATCCACTGGCAGTGCAGTTATACTCTGAAATCTGACTGCATAAATGAGATTGTGGGGTTCCGTGGTCTCTTTCTGGCCTTTACGGGTCATATTGTTTGAATGTACAAGTCACAAGATGAGTTTTCCGGTGGCTCATCCTGGGAACTGAAAAGTGATTGGGATTCTTTCTTCATCAGACATCACTGATAATAAAGATTCTGCAGTCAGAATGGAGTTGCTTATTCTGTGTAATTCAGAATAGAATCCAGATACGTTAGCAACAAAGCAGAATCTGCTAATGGGACTAAAAAAGTCCCCATGTAAGTGAAGTCAGTAAGCAGGACTCAAAACCGCAGGGTTTAGGAATGGGGAAGAAGATAGAGCTAGCAATGCTGAAAATAACCCTAAATCCAGCAGATCTGTGGGCTTCTGGCATTTTTTTTTTTTAATTTGTTTTCCAAAAGCAGACTGCGCCTTCCCAGATTGTGAAGCAGGCCCAGGAAAAGGCAGAGACCTAGACCCTCATGAATAATAATAATAATAATACCACCTAGATTTTTATGTAGAGCTTTTCATAAGTTGACTTCACAGCGCTTCACAGTCTTTAATGTACTTATCCTCATGACACTCCTGTGAAGTATGGAAGTATTCTTATTCCCCTTTTACAGATGGGGAATGAGCCACAGAGAGGTTAAGTGACTTGTCCAAGATCACCTGGGAAACCTGTGGCAGAGCAGGAAACTGAATCTGTGTCTCCTAAGTTCTAGACAAGTTCCCTCATCACTGAAGCATCTTTCCTATTCTTCATCCCTTGTGATACGAGCTCTGTTGTGCCCTAACTCTCCAAAATATGAGAATCTGAGGCACATTAGTAACAGGGATCAGATGTACTGTACTCAGTTCATTCAGTCTCTGCATCAAGGCCTTGGACTGGTCTTTATCTCATGGTCTCTGCTAACTGGGTGTAATTTGAGCTGTAAGTCTGGAAAGGATTCAGTGACCGTGAAAATGAGGCAAGTGTTTCCACACTCTAAAGAAGAAATCTGTTCAGCTGACTCAATGGGATAAGGATACTCAATAAAATTTATAATACACAGTTCACTTCTCTTTACATTCATTTTCTGTGGACTCCCACAAAATAAAGGGGAGCTTATATGACCCACAAACACATTCCTTGCTCTGGCAGGACATGAGTATGTCTGTGGGTCAGGGCCTAATGATGAATAAAATGAAGGGAACCCTTTCCTGGCAGTTAGAATGGTCCACAGCACCAACATCGACGGGTTTTGCATTTCCCTGGAATGAGGAATTTGCATGGGGACTGTGCTTTCAGATGAGAATGTGAAAGTGCCTGGGAAAAACAGGAACTCCCACAGAGCCAGGAATAAGAGGGGACGGACTCGTGCCAGCAAAGACACCTCCAAGTTGCTGCTGCTGTATGATGAGGAGATTCTGGAGAGAGACCCTCTCAGGGAACAGAAGGATTTGGCATTTGCCCAAGCCTATCTGAACAGGGTAAGAACGAACAGGCTGACCTTAGAGCTTTGTCATCAGACAGAATGTGAATCTTGTATTTCTATTAAAATAAAGAAAATCAAATTGCTGGCATGTCCAGTTACCATTTCCTGATAAATGTTTCCTCTGTAACAGAATTAACACCTGAGCCACTTAGCTGAAGAATCCATCCAGATCTGATGTGTTTCCAAAATTTGTAACCCACTTGGGATCACTCCTATCTTGTGACCATTCCATGCTCCTGAATCTAGAGAATAATTAGTTTGTTGGTACAGCAATTTGAAAAAGTGAAGTAATGTAGAAGTGCTGAGTATTGAAGTAGCTATTGAATTAACTTTTCTTTCCTCCTGAGTTTTCATAAGCGGGGAGAAAGTCTCATAACTGTCTGATGCGCTTTGCAGGTGCGCGAAGCTTTGCGGAATGTGCCTGGGAAGTATGAAGACTTTCTTCGTGTTATCTATGAGTTTGAGACCAGCACTCACAAGCCAACTGCCGTGGATCTGTATTCCACTCTCCAGACCCTCCTGCAGGAGTGGCCACAGCTACTCACAGACTTTGCTGCCTTTCTTTTGCCTGAGCAAGCTTTGGAGTGTGGATTGGTAGGTAAAAGGGAAGAAGCAAACAGGAGAGTTTGAGAAGACAAATGTAGTGAACCTTGCAGGAATGGAGGAAGAATTAAGTATAGAGGCAGGGATAAATTGGATGGAGGTGCTAATTATTTAATTAACTTTTCTGTAAAATCTTCCAGTGCTGAGGAATGCTGCAGCATGATGCACAGCTACAGCCTTCTGTAACTTGGTATATCTGTAAATTTTAAAATCTAAACTGTTTTCAGTAAACGTGGCCTCGTTTAACTTCTGCACTGCACTTCTTAAGCCGTTAAGAGATTTGAAACCAGTTTTCTGTTTGAGGCCTGCAGTCCGCAGTCCAAAGTGAGTTGTAAAACTCTTGGCTGGAGCAGATATACTTTACATAGCTTCTCAAAGCAGATCAGAAATGCCTGTAAATATAGATTGGTGTATCCGGAGTGAAAAGATCCTCCTTGTTCTCTGATCAGTTTGAAGAGCAGCAAGCATTTGACAAAAGCCGGAAGTTCCTCAGGCAGCTGGAAATTTGCTTTGCTGAAAATCCCACTCACCATCAAAAGATCATCAAAGTGCTGCAAAGCTGTGCAGACTGCCTCCCCCAGGACATTGCAGAGGTAACCAAACTTCTATATCAGGCCTGCACAACTCATAAAGCAGCGAAGGCCACGTTACTCCAAAGAAAACAGCTGAGGGCCGAAACCTCCCAGCCCTGCAGAAACACCCCGCCCCAGTGCCGCCCCACCAAAACAGCTGTGGGCCAAAAAGGAAGGCTGGGGGTGGGGAGGTGATACTTTATTTTAAATCAACCGGGGGCTCCCAGCTGAAAAGGTGGCTGGGAGCCCTCAGGGTCAGATTAAAGGGCCCGGCACTCCAGCGGCTGGGGGAACCCGGCATGGCCGGCTCTAGGTTTTTTGCTGCCCCAAGCAAAAAAAAAATTTGGCTGCCCCCCGTTCCAGCCCTGGGCTCCCCCCGTACCCTCCTGCTTCCCCAGTCCTGGGCTCTCCCCCCCACTGACCCACACCCCCTGCCACCCCAGTGCTGAGCTTCCCCCTTTCCTCCCCACCAGTGGCCTCCCCTCACCCCGCTGCTGCCCCAGCCCTGGGCTTCCCCCCACCAGTGCCCCCCCCACACCTGCCGCTGCCCCAGCCCTGGGTCACTGGTAACACTCCCAGGGCGAGTCATTCAGCAGGAATTTTGGATGTGCACAAAACAGACAGGATTGGTTCCCCTATGGTTACAGAACTGCAGGAAAGTGGAACAATTTTCAGCTTGTGTGATTGGAGGATATCTGGATGCATATTATAAGACTGTCCTCCATAAATGAGGAAAAGTTGAGGTGCCTTTATTATTCTTTTGTTCCACTTTTTCTTTCTGTGTGGAATTTGCCAATGCAATGTCACTGTCTTCTTTTTAAACAAACAAAAAGGCAATGGCTGTTGAAAATAGCAATTCCAGTCCTAATAACCACTGGGAAGCATTTCTTGCTCAATTTTATCCTACTTTTTCTACAGCAAGTTACAGTGAATCAGTGTATTTGATTTGAGAGAAATGAAGTAACAGCTGACCAAACTGAGACTGAGCACTCCTGAATTTTGAGGTGTTCAAATCTGGAAGGCAGGTGCTGGGGTGGGGGGCCTGTGGGCTCCGCGGGGAAGCATGGCAGCAACATGTCTGGAGCTGCATGGCGCCAGACACGCTGGTCTGAGTGTCACGGTAAGGGGGTAGGGGGTTGGAGAAGGGGTAGGAGGTTCGGGGGGGGCAGTCAAGGGACAGGGAGCAGGGGAGTTGGATGGGGCAGAGGTTCAGGGGGGCAGTCGGGACAGGCAGCAGTTGGATAGGCATGGGAGTCCCAGGGGTTTATCAGGGGACAGGTAGGGGGTGGGGTCCTGGGGGAAAGTTGGGGGGGTCCTCGGGAGGAGGCAATCGGGGGACAAGGAGCAGCAGCATTTAGATAGGGGGTGGGGTCCTGGGGAGTAGTTAGGGGCAGGGGTCCTGGGAGAGGGGTATCAGGGGACAAGGACCAGCGGTATTAGATAAGAGGTGGGGGTCCTGGGGGGCAGTTGGGGCAGGGGTCTGGGGAGGGGGCAATCAGCGGCTGTGGGCCGGGATTCAAAGGGCTCTGGGCTGCCCGCAGCCGTGAGCCCTTTAAATCCCAACCACGGCTGGGAATCTCTGTGGGCAGCCCAGAGCCCTTTGACTCCTGGCCATAGCTGGAATTTAAAGGGCTCTGGGCTCCCCTCCGCTGTGGGCAGCGCAGAGCCCTTTGATTCCCGGCCGTGGCTGGGATTTAAAGGGCTCTTGGCTCCCCGCGGCTGTGGGCAGCCCCGAGCCCTTTGATTCCGGGCCAGCTGAGATTTAAAGGGCTCTGGGCCGCCCGCAGAGTGCCATGTGCGGGGGATTTAGAATCCCCCCACGGGCCACACAGTGAGGCTCCACGGGCCGCATGTTGTGCAGGCCTGTTCTATATATTCCCCTCCCCCTCAGCCAGCCCTGAGAATGCAGAGGTACATACCCCATAGTGCTTTCCCCTCTGACTTTCAGATTGCTGTGGTGTAACCAGCTCTGAGATACACCCCTCATCTGGAGTAAGAGCAGAGAGAACTGATCTAATCGTTACCTGCACAAGATTGTACAGCTAATTGGCCCCTATGTATCTTCTCTTTCCCACCTTGCTTTTATTACCCTGCAGGTTGATGCTTTAGTTTCTCTCAAGTAACCTCTCCCTAAGATTTCTGGGGAGATTCTTCAGTGCCAGGATGATTCCTGGAAGTACTCTGATCCAAAAATGAAATACAGTACAGCTGGTAACACTGAGCCTGAGCTTTTGTGTTTGTTTCTAGCAAAGGGTCTTGTTTGTTGTGCAGACCTTGAAGCCGATGCCATGTTCCACCATTATCTTACTCCAGAGTTTTCTCCCACAGTTGAAGACCCAGATGTGGCAGCTGCTGAAAGGACATGACCACCTACAGGATGAATTCTCCATCTTCTTTGATCATTTACGTCCATCAGCCAGCCGCATGGGAGACTTTGAGGAGATCAACTGGACAGAGGAGAAAGAGTATGAGGTGGAGACCCTTTCTCTAAACTAGGAGAGAGAGAGAGAAGTAGGAAGGCTTGGATCCGTCAGACTGAAAGTCTTAATAGGGAGGTGACAGACCCAGAAAAGGAAGAGGGGGGATAAAGATCTGGGATTGTGGGTGGCTGGGGATGGTCGGGGTGGAAAATTCAAATTCTTTCAGCACTTGTTACTTTTGACATTATTGTGAACTTGTCACGCTGCCCTGAAATGGGCCTTGATGCAAAGAAAGCCCTTTGTAGGAGAGAGTATGAAAGGTCAGTCTACTGAAAGCTCCCCTTGCTGTACTGGTAACACAGCCTCTGTGCTTCTTTTAGTTTGATGGGTTTGAAGAGGTGTCGTTACCAGATGTAGAAGAGGAGGAGGAAACCCCCAAGATGCACACAGCCTCGAAAAATAAAAAGAGGAAAGAGATTGGAGGCCAGAACAATGACAAGGTGGGACTGGGATATCTGACTAGCCCAAAGCATGTGGCCTCTTTCATACTCCAGGCAAATACATGTCTAGGAAGACAAATGTCTGTAGAAATAGTCCTAGTCTCTAAAGAGTTAGGCAACAGGCTGAAAGGGATTAAAATGCTTCTGCCCAAATTTCAGCCGCTTCGATCTCTGTTGGCAATTTACTTGCTTTAGTTCTCCCTGGGGGGTGTCAGACTGGCCCTGCTCTGGCTCTTTTTGTGGACTGGCCAGCCTGTGACCTGCTTCTGTTTGGTGTGTACGTGTTATCTGTGCAGTGCTGTGTGGATCAGGAAAGTCCATGTCAGCTGATGTGTTTATTTCCAGGAGATGGAGTGGGTGGATGGGGTGAAGGAATTTTCATGCTCCTGCCATGAAGGGAGCAGTGACCCCAAACTAAAGAAGAGCAAGAGGAGGACCTGCAGCCATTCCAGCTGTAAGGTCAGTTGAAGGGGGCTGAGCACTGGGATGGTGGGGGCAAGGAACAGTTGTAGTGTATCCTATTGTATGGTGTCTGTTAATTCACCCAGGCTTGTTCTTCCTGTCTCCAGATTGTAATGTATTATAACTAGGGCTGTTGATTAATCGCAGTTAACTCATGCGACTAACTAAAAAAGAATTAATCGCAATTAAAAACATTAATTGCGATTAATCACAGTTATACAATAGAATAACAATTGAAATTTATTAAATATTTTGTATGTTTTTCTATATTTTCATATATCTATTTCATTTACAACACAGAATACAAAATATACAGTGCTCACTTTATATTATTTTTATTACAAATATTTGCACTGTAAAAATGATAAACAGAAGAAACAGTATTTTTCAATTCACCTCAGACAGGTACTGTAATGCAATCTCTTTATCATGAAAGTGCAACTTACAAATGTAGGTTTTTTTGTTACATAACTGCACTCAAAAACAAAACAATGTAAAACTTTAGCGTGTACAAGTCCACTCAATCCTACTTCTTGTTCAGCCAATCGCTAAGAAAAACAAGGTTGTTTACATTTATGGAGATAATGATGCCCACTTCTTAATTACAATGTCACTTGAAAGTGAGAACACGTGTTCGCATGGCATTATTGTTGCTGGCGTCGCAAAAATTTTTCATGCCAGATGTGCTAAATATTCATATGCCTCTTCATGCGTCAGCCATCGTTCCAGAGGACATGCTTCCATGCTGATGATGCTCATTAAAAAAAAAATGCGCTAATTAAATTTGTGACTGAACTCCTTGGGGGAGAATTGTATTTCTCCTGCTCTGTTTTTCTGCATTCTGCCATATGTTGTAGCAGTTTTGAATGATGACCCAGCACATGCTCATTTTAAGAAGACTTTCACTGCAAATTTGACAAAATGAAAAGAAGATACCAATGTGAAATTTCTAAAGATAGCTACAGCACTCAACCCAAGATTTAAGAATCTGAAGTGCCTTCCAAAATAGATGGATGAGATGTGGAGCATGCTTTCAGAAATCTTAAAAGAGCAACACTCTGATTTGGAAACTACAGAACCCAAACCACCAAAAAGAAAATCAACCTTCTGCTGGTGGCATCTGACTCATGATGATGAAAATGAACATGTTAGTCCACACTGCTTTGGATTATCAAGCAGAACCCGTCAGCAGCATGGACATATGCCATCTGGAATGGTGGTTAAAGCATCAAAGGACATATGAATTTTTAGCGCATCTGGCATGTAAATATCTTGCGACGCCAGCTACAACAGTGCCATGCGAACACATGTTCTCACTTTCAGGTGACGTTGTAATTAAGAAATGGGCAGCGTTATCTCCCATAAATGTAAATAAACTTGTTTGAGCGATTGGCTGAACAAGAAGTAGGACTGAATGGACTTGTAGGCGCTAAAGTTTTACACTGTTTTTATTTTTGAATTCAGGTTTTTTTGGTACATAATTCTACATTTGTAAGTTCAGCTTTCATGATAGAGATTGTACTACAGTACTTGTATTAGGTGAATTGAAAAATACAATTTTTTTTTACAGTGCAAATATTTGTAATAAAAAATAAATACAAAATGAGCACCGTACACTTTGTATTCTGTATTGTAATTAAAATCGATATATTTGAAAAATGTAGAAAACATCCAAAAATATTTAAATAAATGGTATTCTATTAACAGCACGATTAATCACAATTAATGTTTTTAATGGTCTGACAGTCCTAATTAAAACAAACATCCAAAGGGGAACCACCAAAATAAGCACCTCCCTCTTATGAGCTCTAACCGTGTTAACCTTTCTCTTCCTATACGCCTTCCATTCCCTTTTACTACCCCTCCCTTGCTGTGTTACATAACTGAGATTTTTGCGCTCTTCCAGGACAAGAAAAATGGTGTGGAGGAAGCTTGCTTAGACACTATGTGAGCTGAACCTTTATCTGTTCATGGATATAGAAGTTTGGTTTCCTAAAGACAACGTACATAAACCACTAAGTTGAAGGCCGAGTCTGGACTGAGGGACAGTGAGGGTTCTAGGAAAACGCGGCCTAGATTAATTTATTCTAAGAATGGGTGCATAACTGGTTGAAAGACTAGTCAAGGAGTAGTTATCAGTGGCTTGCTGCCAAACTGGGAGAGTGTATCTAGCGGGGTCTGTCAGGTCAGTCCTTGGTCTGATATTATTCAATATTTTCATTAATGACTTGGATAATGGAATGGAGAGTGTGCTTATCAAATTTGCAGATGGCATGAAGCTGGGAGGGGTTACAAGTACTTGGGAGGAGAGGACTAGATTTCAACAGGATCTTGACAAATTGGAGAATTGTTCAGAAATCAAGATGAAATTAAAAAAAAACTAGTGCGAAGTACTACTCTTAGGATGCAAAAATCAAACACAGATGCAAAATGGGGAATAAGTGAGAGGCAGTAGTACTGATGAAAAGGATCTGAGTGTTATAGTGGCTCACAAAGTGACTATGAATCAACAATGTAATGCAGTTGCTAATATTATTCTGGGGTATATTAAGAGGAGTGTCATATGCAAGACATGGGAAGTAATTGTTCCACACTACTCAGTATTGGGGAGGCCTCAGTCAGAGTACTGTGACCAGTTCTGGGACCACACTTAACATGTGGACAAATTGGAGAGCGTCCAGAGGAGAGCAACAAAAATGATAAAAGATTTAGAAAACTTGATCTGTGAAGAAAGGTTAAAAAAAACAGGGCATGTTTAGTGTTAAGAAAAGAAGTCTGAGTGGGGACCTAATAACAGTCTTCAAATATGTTTAGGGCTGTTGTAATCAATTGTTCTTCCTGTCCACTAAAGGTAGGACAAGAAGTAATTGGCTTAATCTGTAGCAAGGGAGATTTAGGTTAGATGTTTGGAAAAACCTTTCATTGATAAGGGAAGTTAAGATCTGAAATAGGCTTCCAAGAGAGTCTGTGGAATCCCCATCATGTAGGTTTCTAAGACCAGGTTGGACAAACACATGTCAGGGATGGTCTAAGTTTACTTTGTCCTACCTCAGTTCAGGGGGCTGGACTTCATGACTTCCAGAGGGCCCTTCCAGCCCCATTGTTTCCATGATTCTACACAAGAGCTGTGGTGCTATGGGTTGGTCAGATACCCTGAGAGTCCGTTTGTAATCTCTGAAGTTCTTCTTCTGATCTTCAGGTGTGTGATAGCAAATCCTATAAAAATAAAGATTCTCAAGAGCTCACTAACAGCCTGACTCAACGAGAGTTGAGCCCTCAGCCTGAAGAGAAGGAGCTTGGGACATGTAAGGAGCCTGCAGAGGAGTCTCTGGAGTACAGGGATGAAGAGGAGAATGGCCAGAGCAGAACAAAAAACATGTCTAGGAAAGCAGACTCCCTGGCTTCAGGTCTGTGAATGTCATATGTATGGGCAGCTGTCACTTTGTAAATTGTGCAGACAAACTGAGATGGGTCTTAAGTGTCATCTAAATGCAAATTCATTGAGGTTAAAATGAGGATGATTAGAAATAGTTGTTAATTCAGCTCTTTCCATGTGCCTTCCCTTGGCTCTAGGTGGCCTAAATACCCAATCTATGAGTATACGTGCCCCCATGTCAGTCATCTTAGCCCACCTGGACATTGAGCCCCCATCAAATTTAAACTATTCTGATGGATTGTTCGTGGAACTCTCCCCTCCACGGGACTGGAGAGCCTTCCTGACACCTCCATAAAATTACTAATTTATGTAAGATCTCCTTGCCAGCACACTTTTCCCTGCAGTTCCATCTATCCAGAGTACTTATGTAGTTATTCTCCCTCCTCTGGGATCTTAACACAACAATTCAAACCAACCTCCTCCCAGCCTTCCTTTAAATTATCTCCTCCTCAATTACCTTCCCTTCTGTCCGACACACACAAAATACACAGGATGACTGGCAGTGTAAATACACTAAGGGGGCATACCCCTCCTGTCCATAAGTGCAGTTGGGTTACAACTTGCTCGGGATGCCTAGCATATATGGAGCTGCCATCTTGTTTTCCATGTTTTACTATTAAGAGGCAGGCAGCACCTAGTCCACATTGGGATACTAGCATGTGTAACACCTTTTTACAGGCACAGGATATTCACAGCCTCGCTAGCTGTGATTTACCTCTGCACCCAGCACTCTTACACAGTAACATACGTAGGGAAACTGCACTGGGGAGTGATCTGTGCAAAACACAGCAGAGGTTAAAACTGTATTCTCTGGTTTATAGCACTTTGTGCTCCAATCTAAAATCTCTGTCCTTCAGAAGTTCTTTCTACTAATCTTGTGGGGTTTCTTGGGCAGGATCTCAACTAGAAGGACAGTTGATTTGCTGCAGAGGCGTGTCTTCTGAAGGAGGATTGCCGAATAGCAGGGTCCTAGAACTGAGCTCTACAGGAAGCCCTCTGTGCTCTGCAAAAGCTAGGGTCACTGCTGTTGTGGACACTGCAAAAGAAAGTCAAACTGGAATTGCTGACTCTGGATTTAATATAAAGCTGCCTCAACAGAACAAAAGCAACCCTTATGGTCTAGGAAGTTATAGTGAGACCAGATTAAATCAGAGACAAGGAGGGACTGGTGAGGGTTCCCTTGGCCTTGCCAAGCATATTTTAGGGTCTGATTCAGCTGCAAGGACAGGCTGCATGGGAGCTGATCATTTCCCTGGAAGGAGCTTGCAACAGAATGTAGCTCTTAAGTTCAAGTCATCAGTTAAACCTGGACATGCTCCTTCAAAATCAGGAGGGAGAGAAATGGAGAGATTGTCCTTCCCTCTGAAAGGAAAACCTGAAGTGAAGAGGAATTGGTTGGGAGCAGTTAGAAAACTCAGGCTGAAAATACTGGATAAGAGCTCCCACTTGCAGGTCCCCAGTGATCGTATACTATCAGAAGCAGATGGTACTGGCTGCATTGGAGTCTCTCCTTTTGACCAGGAATCACAGAGCAGATTAAAGTCAAATAAAAGTAACTGCTGCTTTGAGGTGCCCCAACAGTCTGAAGAGCTGGGATGTAGAGCAGTTCCTTCTGACATGGGGCAAAGGGAAGATGAGCAGCAGCAGAAAATCATGGAAGCCACCGTGTGTGCAAAGAATAGCAAAGTCAGCTCTACTGGGGAGAAGGTTGTTCTCTGGACCAGGTATGTCCTCGTGCATCATATTTTATGTTCCTGTTATAGTGTGTCTGCAGTGGCTCATCTCTCAGCTTCTGTAGTTTACCTTTTTTCCATCTTGCTGTCTCCCATTCCTGATGTCTTTCCTTGTGTCTTCTCGTCTATCTTCATCTTGTTCTCCAGTCTAGTTTCTTACTGGAGCAGCCCAGAACAGCAGCATAACACTTTTCATCCCAACTGTTGTCTCAGGCAGGTTCTAATAATAAGTCCAATACTTTGAGCTGGGAAAGAAGGGATTTTCCCTAGGAGCCCCCCTGCACAAGGGCAGCATGTGAACTGCTGGCTGGGGGAGGCTAGTCCCACCCCTTCTGCCCAGGGCCCCACCAGAGCCAAGCGCCCCCTTCCCTCCCCCACACCGCAGCCACTGGCCCAGTCCCACAGCTAGCCCCCCAGTCACAAAGGAGCACTGGGAGGGCAGGGGGCCACAGCCTGGGGTGGGGTGGGGTGGGGCGGGAACATGGACAGTGCGCGGCCCCAACCCCAGAGCTGGGAGGACTACTGGAGCTGCAGCCGGACTCAGGGAGCATCATGGCAGGGGTGGGGTTATGCCTGGCTATTTGGGGAGGCAACTCCTCCCCTTCCTATGCAACCTGCTGCTTATGCACCTGCCCAAGAAAGGCTAAGCACAATGCCTGAAGCTGGCCATCACCAGTGTGTGGCAGCTCTTGAGACACACTCTTAGGGTGAGAGCCATGAAGATGCCTAAGTCCTAGTTTTAGGCACACCTGCTGTTCATGAAACGCTTGCTTGCCGTTGCCTAACTCTTGCACCTAAATTTACTCAGTGCCCAACTTTTTTTTTTCCCCCCCTTGGGCCATGTGTGCTGCAGCCTCACTCTAGGCAGCGAGGCACCTGTCTCCTGCATATGGATGTACACTGCTGCACTGTTGTAGGCATCTGGACACCTATGTCCCACCTAAGCCTCAGCGTGATTCACAAACAATGAAAAATAGGTGTGTGGCTGCCCAAGTTGTAGGCAAGGGACCCAATGTGGTAGGTCACTGTGACGGAGTGGGGAGTGGGGCGCATTGACCTGGGAATGTTGTGTGGGAGTTTTACTGAGACTGTCTACATTGGTGATGGGATACTATGGTGATGATACCTGAGCCCAGGAGGGGGGTTGAGCCCAGGTGACACCTTTTGCCCTGGAAACTGGACAAAGGCTGGGGGAGGAGCCAGGGGTGGTGGCTGGAAGAGACTGCTGGAGGGGTTTCAGTTTTAGAGCTGGCTGGGGAAGCAGAGGGAACTCCAAAGCTGAGGGATAAGCTCCCTACCCCCCTGGGGATCTGACTGAGGGGTCCTGGTTGTACCTACAAGCCCTGCTTGGGACTGTGTTCCTGTTGTCTAATAAACCTTCCATTTTACTGGCTGGCTGAGAGTCATGGTGAATCGCAGGAACTGGGGGTGCAGGGCCCTGACTTCCTTACACTCTGTGACAGTTGCCTCTGAGCATGCCTACCAGATCCAGCCTCTCTGGTGAGTTCATACATAGCCTTGGCGGGATGATCTCCCTTATAGTCTTCAGCCTAGGGGCCAGGATACTCACCCACAATGTTAGCAATCTTTACTTCAAGTCTCCTGTCCTCCTAAGGGAGAGAAGGAATATGAACAGGGATTTACCACCTCACAGTTGAGTACCCTAACAACTAGGCTATGGACTATGCTGATGTAGCACTCCCTCAGTCTCTCTTATTGAAGTTCCATGTTAATTAAACTATGGAATACTTAACTAAGCTAGAGAATGTAAGAGACTCTCCACAGCTGAGCCTAGCATACTTGTGTGAGGTGGGAGATCCCTGCTCAAGTCACTTCTCCCTCAGAAGGGGAAGAGGGGGTGCCTCCTATATTTTGGATGAGTACCTTATTCACTAAGCTAAAGATTCCAAGGGCAGTCTTGTCCCTTTTCACGCAGCACCACCCCCAGCTGTTTTATTTCAAATTCTGTACACAATTTGAGCAGCCAAGCACCAATCTTTTCCATTGTGTGGCTCACTAGCAGAGCTAGATGTCTTCTGTGCAGCCCAGACTTGTTGTCCTCTCTGAAAGAGCTCTGGTTGGTATTTCCCAGTGGGTAGTATAGGTGGCTCCTGGCCTATTGTGCTGGCTTTGAGGCGCAGTCAAAGGTCCCCCATAGATGGCTAACTTGGGCTTTGGGGATTGCAGAGTTGTTCCTGTGATTTTTCTAAGGACCTAAAAGTTAGACACCATGATGCTCAGCATTGCAACAACCTGAGTCCCTTTGTGCATCTCACCCTGAAGTCCACTGGTGGGTTTTGGTTTTTTTTTTTTCATACTTGAGGCGGCTGTAGGGTCAGTCTCTTCCTCCTGCTCCAAGCTGTGTCCATAACTGTGGTGTATTGCTTACAGGGAGGCTGACCGTGTCATTCTTACCACTTGCCAGGAGCGAGGAGCCCACCTGGAAACCTTCAGTGCCATCTCACAGGAACTGGGCAATAAAACTGCTAGTGAGGTAAGTGCTTGTATGTGAAAGGGTGAAGATCATTTTGAAAGCTGTTAAAGGGTTTGCAAACTGGGGTGGGGGGGGCGGTGTCATGAGATTGTGGGGTGGGGAGTTGAGCTGTCAGCCTCCCCTGCCAAAACCTGCTTTGTCTCCAGAATTTATAATAGTATTCAATATAAACAAGTCACACACAGAGGCTTGGTGTGTGGAAGGGGTCACCAATACAATATTCTGAGCACCACTGCTTAAGGTAGTGGCTTTCAAACTGTGGGTCATACCCCAGTACTGGGTCACAGAATGTAAAGCACTGGGTCATAGCAACTCTGGTCAGCACTGCCAACCGGGCTGTTAAAAGTCCTGTTGGTGGTGCTGCCCGGCTAAGGCAGACTAGTCAGTCCCTACCTGTTCCAACACTGTGCTGTGCCCCAGAAGTGGCCAGCAGCAGGTCCAGCTCCTAGGCAGGGGGCCCATGGGGCTCCTGTGCACTGCACTCCATTGGCTGGGAAGCTCAGTGCGTGAGAGCTGCTTGGGTGCCTCCGCCTAGGAGTCAGACCTGTTGCTGGCTGCTTCTGGGATGCAGCATGGTCCTTGGTGCCAGACAGGTGGGAAGCCTGCCTCTGCACCCCAGCTGCACTGCTGAGTGGGAGTAAGCATGTACCCCAGCCCTGAGCCCCCCCCAACCCCTCTTCTCTGGCTCCACACCCGAGCCCCCTGAACCCCTCATTCCTATCACCACCCTGCAGCCCTCACCCCCAGACTCCAACCTTCTGCCTCAGCAGTAAGCTCCTCCAAACCCCTCATCCCCCAGCTCCATTGAGTCACGACCATCAACAATTTTCTTCAACTGGGGCACCAGAAAAAGTTTGAAAACCACTGGCTTAAGGGACTGAGAGATGGTTACTGCATTAGGCTTGGCACCCAGGCTACCTTGTGCCACAAAACGAAAAAAAAAAAGTCCACCTTCATAGCTTATGGGTCGGTGCAGAAGAGTGCTGGGACTAATTGCACAATGTTTTAGAAGGTGGTGCACTGGCAGAGTTGCGAGGTGTGAGCTGTTCTGAGCTATAACACTTGTGTTTCCCACCATTATGTACTACGCTGATTGTGTATAGGCTTTGCCTTAAGGAAGCTCTGTGATGTTCCACAGTTTGCTATTAACACTAGATAATTAGCTCAGCTCTGTAACTTGACTGCTTGGCATCCAAGATTTTTAAAATGATTCCTGAGTCCTTCATTTCTTTCTCCTTTGATGGGATTGGAGTATGTTAAATGCTTCTGCTTTCACAGTAATGTCTAATCTTGGTGTTATGGATGGGTAGGACCTACAGACCTCAGTGCATGAGCCATTTAATCTCAACTCTCTCTGGTCAGGTGTCCCACCGGTTCAGGGAATTGATGAGGCTCTTCCATACATCCTATGACGGAAGCTCTGAGGATGATGAAGATGCAACAAGCACCAGCAATACTGACCAGCTGTCAGATAAGGATCTGCTCCTCTCTGAAGAAGAACAGGATGAGTAAACTACACTTTAGGTACTAGCCAGTTTGCTGGTAGAGGCAGGAATATTTGCACAGGACTGTAACTTAAAATGGCACCTTACTTTTTGGGATAATCTTGCTACATATGTAATCAACTAAATTTCATTTCTACAGGAGCACAGGTCTAATGTTTCCTACAAAATTAGTAGGATAATTTTACCCTGACAGCTTTTCATTCTGCAAATGTGATCTGCATGATTAAAAGGGGAAGTTTATAAAGACTCTGTTGGGGCTAGGCCCTGCCTCTCTGTGTAATAAAGATTTAAATTGAACATCCTGGTGATTTATTGCAGATACAATAATTACATGTTTTTTACTGCTATATCATAAGCTGTGTCTTGTTTTCAGGTAAAGTAAATGCTTTCCCACTCAAATTTTGTAAATTTCATTACTGTCCCCTTTTTTATATCTGGAAAGGCTATAAGCTGAAATGATCTATGGCTATTGTTCAGTCTCATTTTAAAGCATAACTCTATTCTGTTGTGATAAGTGATGGACACTGCTGCTGTAAATGGGCAAGTACCATGCTTGAATTACAGGTGTCTAATACCACCCTCTCTCTGTGTAACAAGATGGAGCACAACTGTCGCTTAATTTGCAGTAACATTTTATTCTTTAAAGTCAGTGCCCTAGTTCAACTTTTTTTTAAGTTTCTCTTCTTCCTAAAGTGATAGGAAGTAGAGTTAGTCTGCTTCATCCTCAGATTCATCCAACTCAGAGCTTGTTTTATAGCATTGGGACAGCGTTCTTAGCTCATGTAGGGCCTCCTGAAAATCATAAAGTTCAATGCCTGCAGAGAAAAAACTAGCCCAGCGCCGTACATCCACTCGGTGCAGCTCCTTATATAAACTGTAGAGAGCACTGTGCAGAGTAGGTGATGATTGCAGTGCTGTTAGGACAGGAATGCTTTCAACTGCTGTGGAAAAAACATCTCCACTGAATTATCTGTCATTACATTCAGAGTATGTCACCATGTCCCCTTAAGTTCTACTAGGGGGCAGGGGTTTTGGGAGAGCCTATAGGACAATGTCATTGGCATGCACTGGCCCTACTCAAGCTAGCTATTTTCCAGCTGTTGGTTAATATTCTTAGTTTACAAGCTTTTTTTTTTCTTTAAAACAAGCATTAACCCCTTCCTCATAGGTTTGATGCAGCTGTATGGTACTGAGCAGTTTATCACACATAGGGTGTGTGAAAGTATCTTACCTGTTGTGCAGCCGGGGAGCTTGTCCAGGAGGAAACCTTGCTTGTTTAGAAGAGCAGAGAAAAATTGGGGGTATGGGGCTAACACTTTACATGGGCCCTGAAGCAAATATGAGGTGCTGCCAATGAAACAAAGTGAGGAAGAATTATCCAAAATTCACTATAGAGTTTCATACTTAGCAGTCAGTGACCCATTCCCCCAAGCTGGCTAGTCAGAGCATATCACCAACCTGAATGTCCCTGGGCACCGAGCATGTAAGTAGCTTCCCAGAACCTCCTCTCCAGTTTCACAAACATGGAGGGCAGACTTGGGTTGTGACCCTGGAGGAAGATTACTGCAAAGAAAAACAAGTAAATGCATATTATAGGAGTGTCTGAACTGAGATGCTGGTACCTGTGGCTGAGCTATAGGGAGCCAGCAATGGTTCTATACTGATCTAAAAACAGCAGCATGTACTAGAACAATGCAAGGGTACTGTAATTCTCAGTACCAAGAGATTCTCCCTTATTGACACCAGCCTGTCAGGTGGTAACCTGACAAGCAAAGCAGGCCTTCCACATATCTGAAAGGTTACCTGCTTCAGTTCTTTTGGATGAGTAAGGATTTAAAGGCTATAGTCCCTCCCTTAAGAAGCCCCTATTGTCAGAGATCACCATGGCTAGGAGCCAGCTCTGAAAGACAAGTATTTGATCTAGCTGTTTCTCTTACCTGATATGATTTTCTTTGCCAATTCCTCTCAGCACAACAGACTGAGCAAAACAGCAGCTGTCCTTTTGCTCCCCACATGAAGACAATGGTGTCCATGGCACTGCAAGCTGGTAGCTACACAAAGCATCTGGGAGAGACTGACCATATGCTATAGGAAAGGGCACAGCAGCTCCTGCAGCCACAACCTGAGAGCCAGAGGGAGAACAGGCCAATAGAAATGTTGGTAATAATTTGAGCTTAGCTTTATCTGGGGATCGGGGGGACTTGTGCAAGCGATCTGTATCCAAAACTACCAGCAGACATTGATGCAGCATGTTATATAACATCCACATGCACAGAGGCTCAATTTATAGGCAAGAGGAAAGATTCTGCCAGTGAGAGGTATGAAACAGAATAGCTATAGTAACACATTCACCATATTACTTCTATCTTACACCAATGAGCACAGTGAGGCTGGAAGGGCTGAATGATAATGATTTTCTTAGAAGAACACTACCTTTCTCCCAGAGCTGTTAAATGCATCAGCAAGCTGTACCATGGAGAACTGGGAGGAATGGAGTCTGTATGGAACACTGAAGGTATCCATTGCTGTTGCCAAGATTGCACTGCTATGAAAGTTTAGAGAGGCCTACAGAAGAACAATTAAACCACAGCAAAGTTACAGGAGGAAAAGGTCGTTTAAGATTGAATTTCAGATTGTTCAGTTCCTTAACCAAACCAACTAAACCTGTTTCAGAGCAAAACAGCCCAGAGGACACAAACTGATGTTACATTTTAAAGCCTGAGTAACTTGCTGACATTCATTCAGTAGAAATCTGTTAATAAAAAAATTGCTATTGCTGATTACCTCATTAGTAATTTCTCCAATGACACAATTTAGTGTTATGGTCATCCCATATGTTCTGCTGTGCATTCCCACTGGGGGGCTCAGGTCACTGAGACCACATCCTAGAATCTACAAAGTTTTGAGCTTTCTGCAATTCAACTAGCATTGTAAGAAGCTGATTAAATCAAAGTGCAATGAGCTAGTGTCAGTCTGCAATTACAACTTTACACCAGTTTAGATTTCCTGTGCAGTCACCCATATGCATTAGCTCCAGCCTTGGACTGAACCAGTTAAACAAGAGTCGAGACTCTGCAAACTGAATTCAATTATGTGAATGAATCCATCTTAGTCCTGTAACTAGAGTCCTGCAAATCTGTGGCTACCCGCTTTATATCTGCAGACTATGCTTGCCGATCATGTGGGCATACAAATTTTGTATCTATGCAGGGCTCTACCTACAACACAAGGTAAGTGTGTGAAACAATTCAGCAACCTACAATTATTACAACTAATGTTGTAAAGGGCCATAACCCAGAGTTAAAATGGAGAGTGCAGTAAATGGCAGCACAGGTAATTGAAATGTAGGCTCATGTGCGAGCAGAAAACAGCTGGTAAATAATTGAGGCCTGTCAGTAATCTAAGGGTTATTAAACACATCACCACGGTCACTGGACAGACCAGAACTAAGGGGGCTGTAGGTTTAAAATTGAGGAAATATACAGTGATGGAATTATGTAATCAACTTCAAATGTTAGGGATAGGATTAAGCAGGTTCCCCAAGACAAACTATTATTTAGAATTTCCCTCTATATAGAGCATAGCTTGATTTTTTAGCATGGGAGGATTTAGCCCTTCTTGCACAAAGTTCTGACAATACAGAATATACACACTAGTGTGGTCAGCCTTTCCAGACAAAGAGTTCCCAAAAGCTTCCAGTCTGTCTGCACAGTCAGTGACAGTGTATACTCACATCATAATGTACATATGGGAGTGTAACAGGGGCTTCTGGTTTGAGTCCCAGACTTCCATTGAGTGACAGTGGGCAAAAGAGTGAGCTGTGACTGGAGAGATGGACAATTCCCAGAACTGTGTTCATCAGCCTGTAAAAATTCTTCCAGGACACCTGCAGACAAAAGATGCCAAAAAAATCCACACAGCTCTGCTTGGCACTTAAACAATTTAGTAATTAAACATAATGCCCCCCAATTAATCTGCCCTGGCCTTAGGTTCCTTTGGAAGTAAAAGTGCTATGCCAGGCAGATAGAAGGGCAGCTACTGTTGCAGTACCCACTGCATTGAGATGCTCTTTTGATCAATCCTCTTCCTTCTCAATATCGGGTTTACAGGAAGCAGTCTGAGTCAGAATGTGTGTACTAATGTCAGGAGATCAGGCAGAGTCTCTTTTCCCACTGCACACTTACCCCAACGTTATCAATGACTGGAGTCAATCCCCATGTCAGAATTCCTCTCCCTGAATACTCATCATGGAGAAGTTCTGTCACCTTAGCTCCAACTCCAGAAAATCCATTGTTCAAGTCACAGAGAATCTGAAAACCCTATACCGAAGGGGACAAATAGTATTTGAATTTCTACCAAAAGTTCAATTGGCAGAGTTCCCCAACCAGGTCAGGTTAATGTAACCCCATGTACCTGCAGATAATCACACTCTTCCACGTAGAAGTGCAATCTATCTTCCAGCTCCTCTAGGTAAGTGGGGTCATGCAGGAGGCTTTCCCCTTGTCCAAAGGCTTCGAGTTGACTGGACTCCCTAACAGAAGGGACAAAGTGAGCATTTAACTCCACTCCCTCTTTCTGTGTCTTTTAGCACGTATCCAGTTAGGCTGATCCCTAAATTACAGTCAGCAGCTGTGCCCCTTCGTGCAGCTACCACTTTGCCTAAGTTTGCATTTGAAGTGAAATAAACATACCCATCATCGTTGTACTGATGTATCATGAAGATGCTTCTAGGATGCAGACGCACTCGGAGGTAATCAGACCAAACCCGCACACTGCCTTCCAACTGGTGACCCTTTTGGGAAACATGCAACTGTGTAGGGAGCTGAGATACATCTGCAAGAAGAACATTTACAGATAAAAGGTTCAGGTCAGAGGGTCCTTCCAACACTCAGCTTCTAATAACCCAGACAGTGGGGATCACAGGGCTCTCTGCTAAAATGTTTTTTATTTTAAACCAAGCTCCCAGTACTTTACCCATAATTCTCTTGGTAACCAACTAACCTAGTCCCAAACTTATTTTCTTTGCCCTTCACACCATGGCATTATTCCAAACCCCTGCCTGTCACAGACTCATAGCAACAAAATAGCACTGTGATAAGACTACTACCTGTGTGTAAAATTATATTTTGTGCTAAATAGAGTGCTGTAGAGCTGAATACTAGCATACAAAACCAACCAATGGAGGAAAGCAGCCACAGGACGGAGTATGATGAATTTGGACTTAAAATAGGAGAGATTAATAAGACTGGGACTTTTCAATGGGTTTAAAACAAAAGGAAGTATTTCCTCCCATCACGCACTGTCAACCTGTAGAACTCTTTAGCAGAGGCTGTTGTGAAGGCCAAGACTGTAACAGGATTTAAAAAAACCTAGATAAATTTATGGAGGATAAATTCATCCATGGCTATTAGCCTCAGTTTTGCCAGAAGCTGGGAATGGGCAACAAGGATGGATCATTTGATTATTACCTGTTCTGTTCATTCCCTCTGAAGTCCCTGGCATTGGCCACTTTTGGGAAACAGGATATTGGGCTAGATGGACCTTTGGTTTGACCTAGAATGGCCTCTCTTACATTCTTTAATCAAAATTAATCTCTTGATTGATTGCAATGATGTCCCTTCCCCATTTCACTCGCTTTACAATTCTCTATTTCTGTGATCTTTGACCTAGACAGACAGGCATGGAAGACTTACACACCTTTACTGAGAGGAAGAGCTCTGGGACTGAAGTCTCCATCAGAGGACATGCCTCCCTGCAATAAAAAGCCCCAGAGACAGGTTTTACTATGGCTTTGCCTCACTTGTAAATGGGTAGCAGGGCAATATAGTGGGATGGGGCTCTGAACATTGTTCTACATCTGGGCTTCTATGCTATGCTGTACAGTTCATAAAGTCTCATTCATTTCTCTAGTAAATTTATCCGGAATGACTGCAAAGTGGTTCACACAAACAGCAGTACTGTGATGCAGGCAACAACTAGTATAACGCATGCCGCAGGGCACTAGGGGAGGAATGCAGTCTTAAATCAAGGACACCAATGGTAGATGTTCAGCCTGAATTTGTAGGCCGACTGCCAAGCTACAGGGATGTGTTATTTGGACAATGTTTCATCCATTTCTTTCACATCAAAACAGGAGACTTTTGATTTCCACAGACAGCTCAACATTAGAGAAAAGACCCTTTCACAGATCTTGAATCCTCTGGAGAAAAAAACCAAACAAAACCAAACTATTGTTGGTGCAATTCCAATGGCTGTCTCTGGTCCATTTACGGTTGTACTTTTTACACAGTTTGTGCAAGGACAGGTTTTCCGCCTACACCCATCACCAATAACTAAATCCAGAACCTACAGTCCTGCCTTTACTGCAGCTTCTCAGTCTCTCTGCCCTTGAGCATTGCCACTGGAGACATGGAGAAGTCAGCTGTTTGTATGTGGGGTAGAGGGAGTAGAAAGTTCTAGACACCAAAACCTACCAACAACAACATCTAACAAACCCTGTTGCCGAGAACAAAACCCTGTTAATTTAGCATCTCTGGTTCTAGGATACAAATCAAACCCATTCAGTCTCTACACCTTGAGTTCTGGCTTCTCACCTCCAGTTTGCTGAGGTCCTGTAGAAAAAGGTTCTTTGCAGGAGGGTCTTCTTGATGAGTCATCAGATTACCCTGCCTGAAAAATAAATCTCATTATTTGTACTACAGGAGCATAAAGAGGCCTCAGAGAACAAGGTTGCACTGGGCACTCTACATGCATGTAGCAAGACAGTCCCCCCACCCCAAAGAGCTTACAGTCTAGTATCTAGCTCACTAAATACAACCTGGCTCTTGAGTTGTGATAAGAACATTGATCTGTTCTGGTAATTCCTAATTAATTACAATAGCCAACACTGCATGTTTCAGAAGACGATGCAAGAAACCACCTAGTGGACAATTCTAAGAATAAGCTACCCAGAGGGGATGATTCCTTCTAAGCTACAAGAGCAGCAGAAAATTCTTTGTTCTTCTTCGAGTGATTGCTCAGGTTCACTTTCTTGACACCACGGTGCAAATAAGTGATGGTCACATTAACACCACCCTATATCGAAAACCTACCGACCGCTATGCCTACCTTCATGCCTCCAGCTTCCATCCCAGGCACATCACACGATCCATTGTCTACAGCCAAGCACTGAGGTACAACCGCATCTGCTCTAACCCCTCAGACAGAGACCAACACCTACAAAATCTCCACCAAGCATTCTCAAAACAACAATACCCGCACGAGGAAATAAGGAAACAGATCAACAGAGCCAGACGTGTACCCAGAAGCCTCCTACTGCAAGACAAACCCAAGAAAGAAACCAACAGGACTCCACTGGCCATCACATACAGCCCCCAGCTAAAACCCCTCCAACGCATCATCAAGGATCTACAACCCATCCTGGACAATGATCCCACACTTTCACAGGCCTTGCCCGGCAGGCCAGTCCTTGCCCACAGACAACCTGCCAACCTGAAACATATTCTCACCAGTAACTGCACACCGCACCATAATAACTCTAGCTCAGGAACCAATCCATGCAAAAAACCTCGATGCCAACTCTGCCCACATATCTACACCAGCGACACCATCACTGGTTCATTCACCTGCACATCCACCAATGTAATATACGCCATCATATGCCAGCAATGCCCTTCTGCTATGTACATCGGCCAAACTGGACAGTCTCTACGGAAAAGGATAAATGGACACAAATCAGACATTAGGAATGGCAATATACAAAAACCTGTAGGAGAGCACTTCAACCTCCTTGGCCACACTATAGCAGACCTTAAGGTGGCCATCTTGCAGCAAAAAAACTTCAGGACCAGACTTCAAAGAGAAACTGCTGAGCTTCAGTTCATCTGCAAATTTGACACCATCAGCTCAGGATTGAACAAAGACTGTGAATGGCTTGCCAATTACAGAACCAGTTTCTCCTCTCTTGGTTTTCACACCTCAACTGCTAGAACAGGGCCTCATCCTCCGATTGAACTGACCTCGTTATCTCTAGCTTGTTTGCTAGCATATATATACCTGCCCCTGGAAATTTCCATTACATGCATCTGAGGAAGTGGATATTCACCCACGAAAGCTCATGCTCCAAAACGTCTGTTAGTCTATAAGGTGCCACAGGATTCTTTGCTGCTTTTATATATCCATTCCAGTTAGGTGTGCGCGCGCCGCGTGCATATTCGTCGGAAGATTTTTACCCTAGCAACACTCAGTGGGTCGGCTGGGCGCCCCCTGGAGTGGCGCCGCTAGGGCGCCGGATATATACTCCTGCCGACCCAACCGCCCCCTCAGTTTCTTCTTACCGCCCATGTCGGTCGTTGGAACAGTGGAGCGTGGCTTAGCTGATCTCCACCTCCCTAGCTTCTTGTAGTTCTTTCATTGTTATTGTGTATATAGTTCAATTTTCTATATTTCTACTTAGTTTTATTAGTTCTTTAACGTAGTTATTGTATATAGTTAAGAGGGGTTGGGGATTAGCCCTTTCCCCTCACCCGCTGCCGGGGCCCATGCTCGGTTCACCGGGTTTCAAACCCTGCTCGGCTTGTCGCAAGCCGATGCCGACAGGAGATCCTCACGACTCCTGCCTTAAGTGCCTGGGGGAATCCCACCTTGCAGACAAGTGCCACATCTGCAAGGCCTTCAAGCCGCGGACGAAAAAGGAGCGGGACTTTCGTCTCAAACAGCTCCTGATGGAGGCAGCCCTTACTCCTCCGCCCTCGGCACCGAGCGCCAGACAGTCCGCACCGGGAAGAAGTGCATCTTCAGCACTGGAGTGCACCGGCACCGTGAAGGCCCCTCGGCACCAACCGTCGCTGGCCCAGAAACCTGCCCGGCACCGCTCTCTCTTCCTGCGGGTCAAGAGGCACAAGACTCCTGCGACGCCCGTGCCTACGTCGCAGTTAGAGCACCCGCGTAAGTCAGACCGCCCGGCACCGACAACTTCAGCGCTGTTGATTCCGGCCTTGCAAGAGCCGTCGAGTACGGTGCCTGACAGCTCCCCGGCACGCACCGTGGTTGAGCTTATCGTTCCCTCCACGCTGGAGACATTCTCTATGGCAAGGGAGCTGATTGACCTGACAGACCCTGCACTGCCTCAACCCCCGGTGTGGGTTATCCAATCAGTAGGCAAGCCTGCCCTCCTGAGACCATCCTCGCTCGGCACCGCTGAAAGGCACCCAACACGATCGAGGTCTCACCGGCATTCTCGGTCCCGTCACCGATCCCGGTCCCGACGCCGCTCGCAGTCCTGGTACCGCTCTCCATCTCGGTACTGGTCATACTCGTGGCACCGTTCGAGATCGTGCTCGCCAACCCGATACTCTTGGCACCGATCCAGCTCCCGGCACCGTTTGCAGCACCACACCTCTCGCAGCCACTCTCGACATAGAGCTTCGAGGTCCCGGTCGACCTCCCGGCACCACTCCGGTCGCAGATCCCGGTACCAATATGGCGCCCAGTACCGTTCTCCGGTGCCGCGTGGAGATGGATCAACCAGATGCAGGGACCCTTCCCAAGTGGTTTCAGCTCCTCCGTGGCCATCTCGCCATACATCAGTATCATCACACACGGACAGTGCCTCCTACGCACACGACCGTGATTCGGATACTCACAGCAGAGTCTTCCAAGAGACCCATGGCCCAGACCAGGGACCTCATCAGTGGTCCTTCTGGACACCTTGAGCATATCACCAAGCCCAAGGTGACCTGCAGTGACATCACGCTCTGTTCCATCGGAACACTGGGTGCCAGAGGCCACTGTCAGCCGCCCCCCTCCTGCAGGTACGGAGGAAGCTTCCATCCATGCACCGGACCCTCAGGTCCCACCGGTCCCTGACATCCCCCATGATCAGGAGACCATACAGGACCCACTCGTCCCAGGACTTTCGTCTTCCTCTTCCCCGGATGAAGCGGTAGCGGGGACATCCTCATCGGGCCCGCCTCCAATTGACCTCAGGGCACACCAGGACCTCCTGAGGCGCATCACCCTGAATATAAACCTCCAAGTGGAGGAGGTTCCGGAGGTTGAGGACCTCGTGGTAGATATACTGTCGGCGGATGCACCAACTCGAGTGGCCTTACCGTTCACTCGATCGATTCAAGTTAAGGCAGATACCATCTGGCAATCCCCAGCATCTATTCCGCCCACGGCCAGAGGAGTGGAACGGAAGTACATGGTGCCCTCTATGGGGTACGAGTACTTATACGTGCACCCTCCTCCCTGCTCACTGGTCGTACAGTCCGTAAATGAACGGGAGCGCCATGGCCAGCAAGCCCCTGCCCCAAAATCTAAGGAGGCTAGGCGCATGGATTTGTTGGGCCGTAAAATCTACTCCACGGGGGGCCTCCAACTCAGGATGGTGAACCAGCAAGCCCTACTTAGCAGGTATAATTACAACACCTGGGAGGTGGTAGGGAAATTCACAGAGCTGGTCCCACAAGACTCCCGCCAAGAATTTAAGGCACTATTGGAGGAAGGAAAGAAGGTGGCAAGAACTTCTCTCCAGGCCTCGCTGGACGCTGCCGATTCGGCAGCCAGAACTGTGACCTCTGGAATCGCCATGAGGCGTATATCATGGCTTCTGGTGCCAGGCCTGCCACCTGAACTTCAGCACACTATCCAAGACTTGCCATTCGATGGCCAGGGTCTTTTCTCCGAGAAGACAGACCCTAGGCTACAGAGTCTGAAAGATAAAATCGGGTGATTATGCGTTTGCTCGGGATGCATACACCACAGACTCAATGAAGATCCTTCCGCACCCAACCTCAACACCCTTACCCGCCGCCTAGACCAAGACAGGACTTTGGCAGGAGGCGAGGTCGAGGCAACTGCAGACAACAGTCTGGGCCTCAAGGGGGTCAGAATAACGGTCCCTCCAAGTCAACAACGGGATCCAAACCGAACTTTTGAAGGTGCGCCCGAGGGCCGTGTACTAGTTGTCTCCCAGGATCCTTTTCAGTTTTACAACTGCCTTTCCCCTTTCCTCCCTGCGTGGACCCATTTAACCTCGGATCGTTGGGTCCTACGCACGGTAGAATTCAGATACCACCTCCAGTTTATTTCACTCCCTCCCTCCCAACCCCCCTCCTTGTCCCTCTTCAGGGACCCTCTCACGAGCAATTCCTCTTGCAAGAGGTACGGACGCTCCTTGCCATGGGAGCTATAGAGGAGGTACCGAAGGACTTAAGGGGAAAGGGGTTCTATTCCAGATATTTCCTAATCCCCAAGGCGAAAGGAGGCCTCAGGCCTATCCTAGACCTGCGAGGACTGAACAAGTTCATGAAAAAGTTGAAGTTCCACATGGTATCCCTGGGGACCATCATCCCATCTTTGGATCCCGAAGACTGGTATGCCACCCTCAACATGAAGGACGCATATTTCCACATTGCCATTTACCCTCCGCACAGACGGTACCTCTGGTTTGTGCTCAACCATCAGCATTTTCAGTTTACGGTCCTTCCATCTGGCCTCTCTACAGCCCCTCAGGTATTCATGAAGTGCATGGCTGTAGTCGCTGCCTCCCTCCGTCGTCGAATACATGTCTTCCCGTACCTCGACGATTGGCTTATTCGGGGGACCTCCAAGGCCCAAGTCACCAGTCATATGGGCGTCATCAAGGACCTCTTCATGCAACTAGGCCTGATGATCAACCTAGAGAAATCTACTCTACTGCCCATGCAAGGAATAGAGTTCATTGGGGCCATCCTGGACTCCAATCTCGCAAGGGCCAGTTTACCACGACCCCGATTTCAGGCAATAGTATCAATTATACAAAGCCTTCAAAACTTCCCAACAACTTTGGCTCACACTTGTCTCGGCCTCCTCAGTCACATAGCTGCCTGCATGTTCGTGACCAAGCACGCCAGACTACGTCTGCGTCCCCTTCAAACTTGGCTCACCTCGGTTTACCGCCCAGGCAAGGATGCCATAGACATGGTAGTCCCCATTCCCCCGAGCATCCTAAGCTCCCTCGACTGGTGGCTGACGCCCTCCCTGGTGTGTGGAGGACTGCCGTTCCATCTGCCACAGCTCTCCATATCCCTGACGATGGATGCGTCATCTCTCGGCTGGGGTGCTCACCTCGGACATCTTCGCACTCAAGGCTTTTGGTCGTTTCAGGAGCTGGCATTACACATAAATGCCCGAGAACTAAGAGCAGTCCGCCTGGCGTGCCCGCAACACCTACAGGGCCCGTTGTGTCTCAGTGTTTACAGACAACACAACGGCCATGTACTACATAAACAAGCAGGGAGGGACACGATCCTCCCCGCTTTGTCGGGAGGCGATCCAACTATGGTACTTTTGCATAGCCCACTCGAGAGATCTGGTAGTGTCCTTTCTCTCAGGAGTTCGGAACACTCTGGCAGATCAACTCAGCAGATCCTTCCTGTCTCACAAGTGATCGATTCGTCCGGACATTATACATTCTGTCTTCCGCAAGTGGGGATTTCCCCACATAGACCTCTTCATTTCCCGCGAGAACAGGAAATGCCAGAGGTACTGCTCCTTCCAAGGTCTCTCCTGGGGTTCGATCTCGGACGCTTTCCTGATTCCATGGAAGAGCCATCTACTTTACACCTTTCCACCATTCCCATTGGTTCACAAGGTCCTACTAAAGCTCCGCAGGGACAGAGCTCGCCTGATCATGATCGTCTCTGCGTGGCCCAGGCAACACTGGTACACCATGTTGCTCGACCTGTTGATAGCCAACCCAATCACCTTGCCTCGTCATCCAGACCTCATAACTCAGGACCACGGCAGGCTTCACCACCCAGACCTGCAGTCCCTTCACCTCACAGCATGGTTCCTGCATGGTTAACCCAGTCAGAGTTACGTTGCTCTGCCCCAGTGCAACAAGTACTCCTGGGTAGCAGAAAACCTTCCACTTGGTCTACGTATCTGGCCAAGTGGAAGCATTTCTCCTGCTGGTGCAAAACGTTACTCCCATCGAAGTCTTGATCCCCACCATCCTGGACTACCTCTGGTCTCTCAAACAGCAGAGCCTAGCGGTATCATCATTGAGGGTGCACTTGGCACCCACTTCTACCTTCCACCCAGGAGAAAGTGGCCACTCCGTGTTTTCACACCCTATGGTTTCCAGGTTCCTTAAGGGCTTGGAACGCCTAAACCCCCAAGTACGCCACCCTGCCCCTACCTGGGACCTCAACCTAGTCTTAAACAGACTTATGTCTCCACCATTCGAGCCGTTGGCAACTTGCTCGCTGCTATACCTGTCCTGGAAGACAGTTTTCCTCATAGCCATTACATCGGCCAGACGAGTTTCTGAGCGCTCACGGTGGACCCACCGTATACAGTCTTTCACAAGGACAAGGGACAGTTGCGACCACACCCAGTGTTCCTCCCTAAAGTGGTATCGGCCTTTCATACCAATCAGGACATCTTCCTTCCGGTCTTCTTCCTGAAGCCGCACTCATCACGACGGGAACAACAACTGCACTCCCTAGATGTCTGAAGGGTGCTCGCATTTTATATCTAACGGACGAAGCCCTTTCGTAAATCGCCCCAACTCTTTGTTGCAGTGGCAGACCGAATGAAGGGACTACCTGTCTCCTCCCAGAGGATCTCCTCTTGGATGATGGCATGCATCCGCACTTGCTATGACTTGGCTCATGTTCCCTCGGGCCATCTCACCGCACATTCTACCAGGGCTCAGGCTTCATCTGCTGCCTTCCTGGCTCACGTACCAATCTAGGAAATATGTCACGCAGCTACCTGGTCCTCGGTCCACACCTTTGCTTCGCATTATGCTCTGGTTCAACAGTCCAGAGATGATGCAGCATTTGGCTCAGCAGTTTTGCATTCTGCCACATCTCATTCCGACCCCACCACCTAGGTAAGGCTTGGGAATCACCTAACTGGAATCGATATGAGCAAGCACTCGAAGAAGAAAAGACGGTTACTCACCTTTGTAACTGTTGTTCTTCGAGATGTGTTGCTCATATCCATTCCAAACCCGCCCCCCTTCCCCACTGTCAGAGTAGCCGGCAAGAAGGAACTGAGGGGCAGTTGGGTCGGCAGGGGTATATATCCAGCGCCATGGCGGCACCACTCCAGGGGGCGCCCAGCCGACCCACCGAGAGTTGCTAGGGTAAAAATCTTCCGACGAGCGTGCACGCGGATGGCGCACACCTAACTGGAATGGATATGAGCAACACATCTCGAAGAACACTTACAAAGGTGAGTAACCATCTTTTCTAGGTCCGTGGGACTTTACTAAAAGAGGTTGTGTTTGTCAGTTTCTTTAACTTCCTTTAATTTATAGCAGGCCATGGAAGAGAGGGAGCAAGAGGGGAAACTTTTGCAAATAGAAGAGGACTTCAGTTTTGAGCTGTGAATCCACTTGGGGACACAGTTTCAGGCTGAGAACAGAGATCTCAAATGTTTAATCATGACCTCCCCATGCAGCAGGAGGAATTAGATTAATAATTATCTGCAGTCCAGTATCATGCATAACATACTAGATCATTCTCATACAAACAGGAATCACAATCTCTTCCCAAAGAAGAATTTATAATATAAGAAAAAACAAACATTAGTCTGGGTCCAGGGGTGGGCAACAAAAATGATTAGGAGGCTGGAGCACATGACTTCTGAAGAGAGGCTGAGTGTACTGGGATTGTTTAGTCTGCAGAAGAGAAGAATGAGAAGGAATTTGATAGCTACTTTCAACTACCTGAAAGGGGGTTCCAAAGAGGATGGATCTAGACTGTTCTCAGTGGTAGATGACAACAGAACAAGGAGCAGTGGTCTCAAGTTGCAGTGAGGGAGGTTTAGGTTGGATATTGGGAAAAGCTTTTTCCCTAGGAGGGTGGTGAAGCACTGGAATGGGTTACTTAGGGAGGTGGTGGAATCTCCTTCCTTAGAGGTTTTTAAGGTCAGGCTTGACAAAGCCCTGGCTGGCATGATTTAGTTGGGGATTGGTCCTGCTTTGAGCAGGGGGGTGGACTAGATGACCTCCTGAGGTCCCTTCCAACCCTGATATTCTATGATCAGAACCAAAAGCAGCTGGAAGCTTCAGAAAGCTGAGGACTGAGTAAGAAGCCCTGAAAGCACAAAGAGGCATTAGAAACCTTAATGAGAGCAGTTGTTAGGGAAAGGGGAGAAGCCAGATTGGAGGGGACCCAGGATAGCATCTAATATGTCTTTGACACTTCTTAACTTTTTAGCCCATGAAAGCTTATGCCCAAATAAGTTTTTTAGTCTCTAAGGTGCCACAAGGACTCCTCATTGTTTTTGCTGATACAGACTAAGATGGCTATCACTCTGAATCCTAACTTTTATGATTATTTAGTACAGCCACAACACCTGAAAGCAGCTGTGCAGTGATTGAGCTAAGCCTTGCAGCTGACCAAGGAGCACCATTACAATACAGAGCATTCACTAGTGCTTCCAGGCCACTACAAAGGCACAGCTACAAATCTCTCACTGAGCTGCTGTCCATTTTAAAGCAGAGCATGAGATGGCAGAGAGAGAACAATGTGTCTAAGAACTAGCAGCTGGGGAAAGACCAACAGCTGAGGTCCATCTAGGTCTAAGTGCAGGCTCCAGAGAAGAAGGGCAGGAGGCACATGACCCACATTGTTGCAGCAGCATAACCTCTCCAGCTAAGAGGATGAAAGAACAAATGGTAACACTCACCATGCTACCGAGGTGTCTATCTTCATGTCCCCATATAAACATTCCTCTTGTTTCAGAGAGTTCAGGCTTCCTGCACAAGAGAGTAGGTCACTGAAGCTGCTGCTTAGTATATTGTCAAGGTTTGCAGTACTTGGGACTAAAGACAGTAAGAAATCGCACCATATTCTCCATTCTAGATGAACCCCACTCCACAGCGGTTTGAGGCTAGCACCACCAGGCATCATGCGCCTGCACAGACAGTGGGATGAAGTGATGCTTCTAGCACCACAACATGGGGGGTCAGCAAAGCACTGCTGGTGGGAGGCCCTCCCCACTGGGGCAAGATCCTTCGCAGGTACCTCCCACGGACCACTGGCATCAGGGTTTCACTCACCCCCACCCGGGGTGCAGCAGCCCCCCACCCCTACCTTTCAAGTCCATAAGGATGAGTCGAGGTGTGTATGTCTCTTGCCCACTGAGGGTCCGCCCAGCCCGATACAGCACATCGGGGCAGACCTTGCGCTCCTGCACCTCTGATTCGCAGTGCAACACAGCATCCTACGGCGGAGAGAGAGGGTCGGTATTACCAGGAGACCGAGCAACCTCCCCCACACACACCTGGTCCCCTGCACAGTCCCCACTACGCCCCCGCACGCATGCTGCCCTCCCAGCAGCCTCCGCTCCAGCTACAGGCTGGCGGGGAGAAAAGCGGGTGTGAGATGAGGCAGGCTGGGCCAGGGAGGTGGTTTGGGGGGGGATGCGGTGTTATGCTGGGGCCGGGGAGCCCGGTGGCGGAGGGGACATTAGGGCCGGGGGAGGCGGACCGGGCCCAGGCTGCTGGGGGGGGCCGGGGGGGAGACAGGCAGGCCCAGGCTGCTGGGGGGGGGGGCGAGGGGGAGACAGGCAGGCCCAGGCTGTTGGGGGGGGCGCGGGAGGCCGGCCGGGCTCAGGCTGCTGGGGGGGAGCGGGCGGGGAGACAGGCAGGCCCAGGCTGTTGGGGGGGGGGGACGAGGGGGAGACAGGCAGGCCCAGGCTGCTGGGGGGGGGGGGGGAGACAGGCAGGCCCAGGCTGTTGGGGGGGGGGGCGCGGGAGGCGGGCCGGGCCCAGGCTGTTGGGGGGGGGGGGGGCGCGGGAGGCGGGCCGGGCCCAGGCTGTTGGGGGGGGGGGGGCGCGGGAGGCGGGCCGGGCCCAGGCTTCTGGGGGGGGGGGGGCGCGGGAGGCGGGCCGGGCCCAGGCTGCTGGGGGGGGAGTGGGAGGCGGGCCGGGCCCAGGCTGTTGGGGGACCGGGGGGAAGGGGGCTGAGGCGGGCCGGGCCGGTTCAGGACCGGACCAGGAGGCTCCACACCTGCAGGTTCCACCAGTGCGCGCCCACGAACCCCGCGTAACTGCCCAGCTGCAGCGTCAGCGCCGCCCGCGGCGTCCCACCCGCCTCGAACATGCTTCGACCACAAGCCCCAGGACGGGCTGGGGGCGGGGCTTAGCCTAACTACTTGGCCCCACTGGCTGAAGCACTTGCCATTTGAGAGTCCCACCAATCCGCAACTAACGCCGCCAAATGTGGGCGGGGCAACTCCTGATTGGAAGCGGCGCAACAGCGACTGGGTCGCGTATCCTAGCAAAACAGGCACGTGCGACTTCGCCGCCCGTCAATCTTCGCGGCGGCGGAGAGTGGGCCGCCCTGGCGCCTAGACTCCACCGCCGGGGGGGCTGGGAGCTCGCGAGACCTCGCGTTCGAGTGCGCGCGCAGAGGTACCACGTGCCCCTCGAGCCCAGGGCTCCCCTCCCCGCCCCCCGGGCTCCTATAGCGCCAGCCCCAGCGCGGGATTAGCCGTTTGTGGAGCTAGCACTGGGGCCCGGCGGGGTGAGGGGCCAGCTGGGGCAGGGCAAGTGAGGGGCCAGTGGGGTGAGATCAGCCCCCAAGCCGAGGGGCCACCTAGGCACTGGGGCAAGCCGGGGCAATGGGGCACAGCGGGGTGTGATCAGTCTCTAGGCCAAAGGGCCAACTGGGGCAGTGGGCCACGGTGGGGTATGATCAGCCCCCAAACCGAGGGACCAGTCGGGCAGTGGGGCCCGGCGGGGTGAGGGGCCAGCTGGGGCAGTGGGCCACGGTGGGGTATGATCAGCCCCCAAACCGAGGGACCAGTCGGGCAGTGGGGCCCGGCAGGGTGAGGGGCCAGCCGGGGCAGTGTGGCATGGCAGGGTGAGATCAGCCCCAAAGCCGACGGGCCAGCCACGCACTGGGGCACAGCGGAGTGAGATCAGACCGCAGGGGCCAGCCAGGGCAGTGGGGCATGGCAGGGTGAGGGGCCAGCTGGGGCATGGCGGGGTGAGATCAGCCCCCAAGCAGGGCGGCCAGCTGGGCACTGGGGCAAGCCGGGGCAATGGGGCACAGCGGGGTGTGATCAGCCCCCAGACCGAGGGGCCAGCTCGGGCAGTGGGGCACGGTAGTGTGAGATCAGTCCCCAGACAGAGGGGCCAGCTGGCAGGGTCTTGGGGCATAGTGCAAGCGGAGCAGGCCGGGGCCCCTTTTGAGCATGGGCCTGGTTCTATGCAGCCACTGGGGCCATTGTAAACCTGCCACTGGACAGCCCCACCTGGCCTGAGACTTCCCCTCCCCACCAGGGCACCTATAGAGCCAGCCCCATGACACCTCTGCCAGCCCCACCTGGCCTGAGATGTCTCCTCCCCCCGGAGGTGCGGCTACCTGCCAGCACCACAGAAAATGCAGCCAGGAGAGTGAACAGCTAGAGACTGCCCACAAGCCCATCACTCATTCAACTTCAGACAGCACAGACCGGCACCACATTCCATTTATTGTTGGTGCAGGGTCATCACAGCTTCTCCTAGAGAAACCCTGATAGGGTCAGGTGCAGAAGCCCCACCCCAACCCTGTTCTTTCCCCCTCTATCCCTGCAGCCTCTCCTTGGCTGGTGCAGAGCTCACCTCCTCACCCAGCTTTTCCAGAGTCTTTCCTTGTCAGGGCTGGGAAAGAGAGCCCAGCTCTTTCTGCCTAGCGAAGTAGCCAAGGGGGCATATGATAAAGCAGCAAGAAGGACTGGTTATCTTATGATTAAAAGGCAGCAGTGGCTGCCAGCAAAGATGCCTTAGTATCAGAGATAAGCAGAGATCCGTTCCAGCTGCCAGGGGTTGGAGTTGCTGAGAAACAGCAGTTCCTTTCTCCCTTCTTCTGTACTGGCTGAAACAAAGAGAGAAAAGGAACCCTGTCAATACCACACCAGCAACAAGTTCTTCAGTTGTGTTAGGATTTCAGTGTACTGACCCTTAAAGCTTTATTATAAACTCATAGATTCCAAGGCCAGAAGGGACCACTGTGATCACTGATGCGCTGTATAACACAGCCCCATCCAACTTCCCCACATGAATTCCTATAGCATCTTTTTGAAAAACATCCCATCTTCATTTTTAAATGGTCAGTTATGGAGGCTCAACCCCAACCATCAGGACAGTGTTTCAAATTATCCTCACTATCCAATATTTGCTCCTCGTAGCTGGATTGAATTTGCCTCGCTTCTACTTCTAGTCATTCGACCATGTTAACTTTTCTCTGCCAAGATTGAAGAGTCCATTATCAAATATTTGTAGATACTCACAGACTAATCAAGTCACTTCTTAACCTTCTCTTTCATACTCTAAATAGATCGAGCACCTAGAGTCTATCATCATAAGTCACATTTTGTAATCTTTTAATTGTTCTCAAGGCCCTTCTCTGAATCCTCTCCAATTCATCAACGTCCTTGAATTGTAGACAGCAGAACTGGACGCAATAGTCCAGCAGTGGTTGCAGAAGTGCCAAATACAGAGGTAAAATAACATTGCTACTCCCACTTGAGAGCCCCCTCTTTATGCAATCAAGGATTGTACTGGCCCTGTTACCCACAGCATCACAATGTGAGCAAATGTTCATCTGACTATCCACCACAACGCCCAAATCTTTTTTGGTCACTGCTTTCTAAGATTGAGTCCTCCATCCTGAAAGAATAGCCTACATTCTTTGTTGCTAGATGCATACATTTAGCCATCTTCAAAACACACAGTTGGTTTGCACCTAGTTTACCAATTGATCTAGATATGTCAGCAACCTGTTACATACCCTTGCTGCCCCCATCACTCCCACTCACTTAGTCCTAATAGTTAGCAATTGGCTTAAAACCTGAAGCAGGAGGTTTTATATCCCTTCCAAAATTTGGCAACATTAACTATAACAAGAATATCCAAAAGTTATCAATGTTCAATCCCTCTGACTCTTGCTAATTCTTGAATTCCACAGCCAGTTCTGAATTTGTCACCCTTCACTTTTACTGAAATAGCCCATGTTATGAAACAAGAAGAACAGAAGCTCCCACTCTACCTTTCACTGTTTTTTAAAACTACACCCCTTCTTATTAATCTCCTTTCTAAGATAAGTGATCCCAATCTTTTAAATCTGCCTCATACAAGAGTTTTTCCAGGCCCCTGATAATTCATTATCCTTCTCTCAAAACCATCTAATTCTACAATATCCTTTTTGTGTTGGGATGATTAGTACTGCTCATAGTATTCCAGAAGAGACAAACCACTGACTTATGACATTTTCTGTATTATTCTTCATCCTATTCCTTATGCATTGTAAAAGTTTGCTTTTTTGAGCACAGCAGCAGTTAGCCAAGATCTTCATTAACCACTCCACAATGGTGTCTAGGTCTTTTTTTGAGTTTATACTGTTAATTCAAAATGCTGAGGGTATCTGAGTAGTTCAACATTCTACCTGCTGTAATTTCTGTTCCTGTTTATTGGCTTCATTAGGGTTAGATTTCCAAGTTTTGAACCTTGTTGTAGCAGTGTTGGTCTCGGGTGCGGGGGAGGGGGAAAGGCTAGGCAGAGTCGGGGCAGGGGGTGCAGGCGGGGAAAGGCCGGGCAGAGTCGGGGCAGGGGGTGCAGGCGGGGAAAGGCCGGGCAGAGTCGGGTTAGGGGGGCGCAGGCGGGGAAAGGCCGGGCAGAGTCGGGTTAGGGGGGCGCAGGCAGGGATAGGGCGGGCAGAGTCGGGGCAGGGTGCACAGGCAGGGACAGGCTGGTTGGGTTAGGGGGGCGCAGACGGGGAAAGACCGGGTGGAGTCAAATTAGGGGGGCGCAGGCAGGGAGAGGCCGTGCGGAGTCGGGGCAAGGGGGCTCAGGTGGGAAAAGGCCAGGCGGAGTCGGGGCAGGGGGCGCAGGCGGGGAAAGGCCGGGCGGAGTTGGGTTAGGTGGTAGAAGGCGAGAAAAGGCCAGGCGGAGTCAGGACGGGGCGCAGGCAGGGATAGGCTGGGCGGAGTTGGGTTAGGGGAGCGAAGGCAGAGAATGGCCGGGCAGAGTCGGGTTAGGGGGCTCAGGCGGGGAAAGGCCGGGCAAAGTTGGGTTAGGGGGGCGCAGCCGGGGAAAGGCCGAGCGAAGTCGGCTTAGGTGGGGCACAGGCAGGGAGGGATAGGCCGGGCAGAGTCGGGTTGGGGGGCGCAGGCGGGGAAAGGCCGGACGGAGTTGAGGTAGAGGGGTGCAGGCGGGCACAGGCCTGGCGGAGTCGAATTAGGGGGGCATAGGCGGGGGAATGGCCAGGCGGAGTTGGGGCAGGGGGCACAGGCGGGGATAGGCCCTGCGCAGGCGGGGCAGGGGAGCGCAGGTGTGGATAGGCCTCTGCAATGTAAGGTCTTCAAACCACAATTTGAAGACTTCAATAACTCCGACACAGGTTAGGGGTTTGTTACAGAAGTGGATGGGTAGGATTCTGTGGCCTGCTTTGTGCAGGAGGTCAGACTAGATGATCATATTGGTCCCTTCTGACCCTAAAGTCTGTGAGTCTATGAGGTGAAGGGAAGGTGGTTCAATAAAAGATTTTACCTCACTCACTTTGTGTGTCTAAGTTTTCAACCTTATCATTGAGCCACATTGGTTTATTTCAGGCCTTATATGGTTTTAAGTAGCATCCATGTCATATCTAAGGATTCCACTTTCTTTGCTTTTGACTTTAGGACCTTTTGTCTGGTTTCCTCACTTTAATGCAATCTCCCTTTTTAAAGTTTAGTGTAGCTGTGTTACTTTGTTATCCTACATCCCCATAGGGTGTTGAACCTAATTATGGTGTTATGATCATTATTATTTAGTGGCTCAGCAACTGTCATTCTTACACCGAAGCATTAAGTAGTAAGTTGAGAATAGCCTTTCCTCTTCTGTGGTCAAGAAATAACTCTGCTAGGAACACTTTAAATGATGAGAAATTGCTTCTCTAAACTTGGTGCTGTTATGCCATGTGGCAAGTGTATATGTGGGTAACTAATGTCTCCCAATATCATCATTATAATATTAGATGTGCTGCCTCTGCTCTCCCTCAGCATTATGCACTCAATATACTTTTCTAAATCTAGAGAGCTATAGTATAGCACTACTAGTGTATCTGTATTCTTACCTCAAAATATATCCACAAAGCTCTTGTGAAAGAAAGTGGAACATACATCTCAATGGCATCCTGATCAGCCTCAAATGCAAGATCACCTCTACATGTAGATTTAACTATACACTGTATAGAAATGGTTCGATATAATTGCTTGAGAATGTTGAAATGTTTAAGCATGTCTCTAAAAAAAGGAATGTACATTGCAAGATACTGCAATGCTATTTTCTAATTAATTATAACCCATAAAATATTACCTTCATTTCAGGATCTAAATATGACCTTTTAAAAAAAATCCATTGGGAAAAGAAGGTTTGTGTTTGATGAAATATGCCTTTCTTTATGCTTGGTGATAATGCATATGTTTATTATGAGGGCATCGTAAGATCTAGATTGTCCCTACTCCTTTAAATTCTTGGATTTTATAAATACAATAGGTAGCTTTACTGTTAGCACTTAGCTTTAAAATCAAGAAGTTTCTTGGTTTGGGTTAACAGCTGGAATAATGGTATGAAGGGCACAGAGCTCATCTTTCTCTGTCGTGGAGATGGAAGTTGAAAGTACTGCAGTATATGCAGCTGTCTTCATTCCGTCACATGGGAGGGGGACAGAACTCACCTCTCTCATGTTGAAGCCACTTGCGGTCAAGGTAATACTGATAACAGCTCTCAAACTCTCGCTGACTGTAATTGGAAACCTGGATGGGAATGAAGGGGTCCAGTGTGTCGAAACCTTCCTGGAAGGGAAAAGTGAAACTGTGAGGCAGACAGAAGGAATGGTCTGAGCTGCGGAGAGATAAGGCACAGCCTAGCCATGAGCAAGCTTAAGTAGAACTGCTTAAAAAAAGAATAGCTCTATGGTTCATGTAACCCAGGAAGGCAACTAAAATACAGAGATTAAGTGAACTCTGAAATACGCCAGTTATTTGTGCAGAAGCAGGCTAATGAAAGAGAAAAAAGCTGAGAATGAGAAGTCAGAAAGCAGGAGCACTGGGGCAGACTCGGGTGGACAACCTGTTTCACCATGTTCAAAGGCAAGTTCCCCCCATCCCTTTCACACAGGCCAAGCTGAAGAATAAGACTATGATGAAGTTAGATAAAGAGTGTAAGGAACATTTTGAAAGATATAGAGGTTGGTAGCCACATGGTAATAGGACCATCCTAACCCATACCAAAGTACGCAGTTGCGTAGGACACCAGGAAATTTGGTGCCCCAAATTTCCTGGTGCCCTGCGCAGCTGCGTGCTGCTCCAGCCCCTGCTCCAGCTCTTCCCCAGGGCCTCCGCCCCTGCTCCACCCTGTCCCACCCCAGCCCTGCCCCCACTCCCCTGAGGTGCCCTGCACTCACCGGTAAGTAGAGCGACCCAGCCCCAGTCTGCTCCGCTCCTCTGACTCCCAGCCACACCGCCGGCAAGTGCTGGGGGGCAGTTCCCCCACCACCAGTCTGGGAGCCAGGGGAGCAGAGCAGGCTGGGGCCGGGTCACTCCACTTCTCGTAGGAAGTGGCCAGCCCCGCTTCCCCTTGGAGCTAGCGCCCTCCCCCACCACATGGAGGCTTGGGGCGGGGCCCCACACAGCCCCACCCACAGAGTCCTGGGGCCCCACACAGCACCCCCACAGGGGGGCTGCGTAGGGCACCAAAATAGCTAGGGATAGCCCTGAGGGAGACTGAGCCAAGCATAAGAGACAGCATGCAAGAATGACTGAACAGTGCAAGACTGATTCAGTCCATCGTATCTACTGAGGAGGTAGGTCTCAAACCAGTATTATTATTTCCATTGCTTTACATGTATCAATGCAGAGGAAGCCAGAGGCCATAACTCACCTTTCCCAGCAACTCATGGGGCAAATAAGTGGAACGTGGTTTGAAGAGAGAGCCTGTCTGGCTAAGAGTGGTCACAATGGCACCTCCATTCTGAAACACAGAGCTGTATTAGAAGGAGCCTTAGATACAGGACAGATACCTCACCTGTCTAGAATCATTAACTGTCTTCTGTGATATCCTGCATTTTCCTTCTGGATCCTGTAATTACCTTTAGTCCCAGCTTCTCCTAGACAATGTGTGGAACAGAGCAGAAGTACTGGCTGTGAAGAGCACCCAACTACTCTAGTTCCAGCAGGATGCAGGGCAGAAAGCAAGGAAGCAGCACTGGTTCTTGGGCAGCTCTTCCCAGGAGACAGTGCTGAAGGGAATGGGACTGATTACAGAGACTTCAGGATGGGAGTGAAGTAGTTATAGGATCTCCACACTACCTCTATTGGGAGAAGCTGGAACTGAAATAGCTTTTTCACTAGGTGGCACTGTACAGAATCTGAGAAGAGGCTATGATGCAGTGGTCCCCAACCTTTTTGTGGCCAGTAGCACATTCATGTTTTCAGAAGAGTGTGGCGGGCACCAACAATTACTCACATACAGGGCCAGCTCCAGGCACCAGTGGAGCAAGCACGTGCCTGGGACAGCACATGCTATGGGGCGGCATTCCTCCCATTCTGCAGAGTCAGAGCGGTTTGTTTTGGTTTTGTGTTTTGGGTTTTTTTGGTGCCAGTTCTGGGCAATGCAGAGAGAAGCCGGGAGGACAGAGAACACTGGCGCCCACAGCCTGCAGCCCCAGAGTTCTCTGTCCCCAGCAGGCAGGGTGCCGCGGCTTCTCTCCCCTGCTGGGCACTTGGCGGGCGCCATGGTGCCCACAGGCACTACGTTGGGGACCAATGCTATGATGGCTTCCCAGTCATTCCAGGCCTGGCCATTATGAGCAGACATTCAGCACAAAATAAAAAGCAATCTGGAGGCGATAAAGCAGGGGTGGGCAAACTACGGCCCACAAGCTGTTTTAAGCCAGCCCATAAGCTGCACCACACGGCTTGGCCCTGCTCTGGCCAGGGTGCTGGGTTGGGGGCCGCACCATGTGGCTCAGCCCTGCTCCAGCACTCCTGTGGGCTGCAGGGTCAGGACCGCACCACGCAGCTCCCAGAAGTTGTGGCATGGCCCTGCTCTGGATCCTACACACTCCAATGGGAGCTGCAGGGGCGGTGCCTGCAGATGGGGCACTGTGCAGAGCCGCCTGGCTGCGCCTTTGCGTAGGAGCCAGAGAAGGGACATGCCACTGCTTTTGGGAGCCACTTACTCTGAGCCTGCGTCCCCTGAGCCATGCCCCAACCCCTGCCCCAGCCCTGATCCCCCTCCCACTTTCCAGATCCCTCAATCCCAGCCTGGAGCACCCTCCTGCACCCCAAACCTCTCATCCTCAGCCCACCCCAGAGCCCACACCCCCAGACAGAACCCTGCCCCGATCCCCCTCCCACTTTCCAAACCTCTTCAGTCCCAGCCCACAGCACCCTGCTACATCCCAAACTCATCTCCAGCCCCACCCCAGAGCTCGCACCCCAACCCCTATTTGGTGAGAATTTATGGCCTGCCATACAATTTTTATTCCCCAATGTGGCTCTCGGGCCAAAAAGTTTGCCCACCCCTGCAATAAAGTGAGGCTTCTGTTATGCAGTCAAGGTTGTTTAAAAAGCTTTCAACTGAAACATCTTTGCACCACATTCTTTAAAAGCTTTTCCTGTAATACAACTGTCAGTGAAAGGAAGAAATGGAATAAGTGTAAAACTACTAATCAGAGGTAACTCCCCCAAGTCACACAGCTCTGTAAATTCCCAATAGGAAACCCCTCAGAAGGTCTCAGCTCTGGACGTCAGCATTTAGCTCTGAACATTGTGCAATGACTTGCCGGCAAGCCCACATATGCACTCACCCAGTCATTCACCACCATCTTCCTCAGATTGTGGACTAGCGTCAGTTCCTCTGGAGATACCTAATGATGATAGAATGTCGGTGATTTCTCCAGCCAGCTGTACCTGTCTCCCAGTTCCTCTCCCACCCATGAGGTTCCTTTGGATGCTTAAACAAGCAAAAAAACCAGAGCACAACAGTTTAACAGTGGCTGCAGTGCAAGAACTATTTGGAGCTTCCTTCAGAGATGCCATTGAGATTTTTAGGGGCTGTCCGAAACACAAAGCATGCACAGGACGAAGGCAGAAGCTTTTCCATAGGCAGCCACCTGCCATGAGATCAGTTTCTGGGAATGGGATACTGGTAAGATGATCCATTCCATGCCATACAGGCACTACTAAATTTGAATTCATTAGCCACATGGCAAACATAACCTGAATTCATTTGATTAAGGCGATTATGTCACCCTTCTATGGGAAAATCTACAACTGAGCAAAATATTCCACCTATCAAGAACCTCAAAGAGCAGTTCTGGTGTCTCAACAGACTAGCACTATTATTTACTCTTAACCCTTCTCAACTCAGGACTTCGACTTGCTTTCCCTCTCTGTAGGCCTGGCATCATCCTTGATATCAGTCTCTTCTTCCACATCTCCTGTGTCTGCAGATCTAGTCATGTGCTAGACCTACCCCAGGCCCTAATCCCTTCTCACCTGGACTATTAAAATTCTTAACGTAAGAACAGCCATACCAAAGGTTCATCTAGCCCAGTATCTTGTCTTCTGACAGTGACCAATGCCAGATGCTTCAGAGGGAATGAACAGGGCAATTATCAAGTTATCCATCTCTGGTTGTCCAGTCACAGGTTTAGGGATATCTGCAGCATGGGGTTGCATTACTGACCATCTTGGCTAATAGCCATTGATGGACTTATCTTCCATAAACTTTTCTAATTCTTTTCTTAACCCAGTTATACTTTTGGCCTTTACAACATTCCCTGGCAATGAGTTCCATAAGTTGACTGTGCATTATGTGAAGAAGTTTGTTTTAAATTTGCTGCCTACTGATTTCATTGGGTGACTCCAATTCTTGTGCTAAGTGAAGAGGTAAATACCACGTCCCTATTAACTTTCTCCACACCATTCATGATTTTATAGACCTCTATCATATCGTCACCCACCTTACTTATTTCTTTTCTAAGATGAACAGTCTCAGTATTTTTAATCTCTCCTTATACCGAAGCTGATCCATATTCCTAATCACTTTTGTTGTCCTTCTTTGTACCTTTTCCAATTCTAATGTAACTTTTTTGAGACGGGGCGACCAGAACTGCAGGCAGTATTCAATATGTGTGCATACCATGGATTTATATAGTGGCATTAAGATGTTTTCTGTCTTATTATCTATCCTTTTCCTAATGGTTCCGAACATTTTGTTAGTTTTGTTTTTTTAAACTGCCACTGCACACAGAATATGTTTTCAGGGAGTGATCCATGACAATTCCAAGATCTCTTTCTTGAGTGGGAGCAGCTAATTTAGACCCATCATTTTGTATTTATAGTTGGGATTATTTTTTCCAATGTGCATTATTGTGCATTTATCAATTTTGATAAGGCCTCTCCAAATCAATGAGGCTACCCCCGTCCCACCTTCTCCCTCATACTGACCTGGGTTTCTTTGCATTTCAGGATCCAATTCAAAATTGCCCTCCCTGTTTTTGAACCCCTATACAAGGTTACTCTCCTCACATCTCAGCTAGATTCCCCCCCACTCGGCCCCGCCTTCACACTCTCAGCAGTGTAAGTGTGAGAACTTTTTCCTCTGCAGCACCTTCCACCTGAACCATGCTCCTTGCCTATTTCTGCCTCAGTGACTCTCCAATTCCTTCAAAATCCAGACTGGAAGCCTCTTGTTTGCTTATATCATGTAAATGCCTTCTTCCTTTGCTATTATTTACCACTGTCATATTTAACCTCAAGAATTTTGGAGAAGCAGATTGTATGAAAATAACTATACAAAATAAAGCTGTATATTGGCAAGGGTGTTGAGCCAAATGAATGCTCTCCTGTTCTTGGTTGTGTGAAGTCATTCACTTTCATATTCTGCATTGCAGAATCCTCTGAGTTAGAGAAGCTGGTATATTGTTTATTACTGCTAGAACTTAACAGCCCTGGAAACAATCATCATCCAAAGGTGGAACCAAACCCTCCCCTTAGGTTTCTCCATTTTTGTTAGCCACAAGAAAGGAAGGTAATTTCCTACAGCACTTTTGTCTTTCTTCCTCAACGTTGTCCGTCCCCAGAGAGCATTGATTCCATCTACCGCCACCAGAAGTCTAAATGAACCAAGAGGACTCTGCTTCTTTAACTCTTTCAGCACAACCCCCACAGCATCACTGGCATTCTTCACTCGAGTTAAACCCTACAAATGGATGGGTACACAACATTAGCAAAGGGAGAGAATGCAGGCCATGTGCAATCAGGAAGCCTTGACACCAACGTGTCTCTGAGGAGCAGAAAGATGAGACAGGAGAGACCTAAGACTCTGTCCTCTGCTCCCAAAGGGGCAGCGTGGTCTAATAAATAGATCGAGAATAGGGATAGGTGTCAGCAACTCCTGAGTTCTAATCCCAGCCCTGACACAGACGGTGTGTGTGTACTCCTTGAGGGATCTAGTTCCATGCTTCAGTCTTCCCATCTGCAAGGTGGAGATAACAACCCTTCCAACTTCCCAGGACTAATGCTTGCACAATGCTTTAGAAGCAGTAAATATAGTTCTTCTTCCCATTCCCTTCACTGGGCTTGCAGTGGGGCAAACTGCCCCACTCCCTGTGAGTGTGGGCTGCGACAGGCCAGGGCACCTGTGCAGACAGGGAGCCAATTAAAGAAGGGCTTATTGTGAGCCAATCAGCGCCCAGAGTGGAGACAGCCAATCAGGGCCAGGCTCAGCCCTATAAGAAGGCTGCCCAAGAGGGGAGCAGACAGTCTGTCCCAGGCCTTTGATAGGGGAAAGTCAGTCTCCCAGGGTGGAGACTAGCACCGTGTACAGTGCAGTGCTGGCCGGGCTCCGGGAGGCTAGGGAGCTTGAGCCTGTAGCCTGCCAGGCTGCAGGCCCTGGAAGGAAGGGCCTAGCGGGTGCAAGGGGCCATACAGGAAGCAGCCCAGGGAAACAGACAGTCGGGGGGAGAGAAGGAGGACAGCAAGGCTGCTGCCAGAGGGTCCCTGGGCCGGGACCCAGAGTAGAGGGTGGGCCTGGGTCTCTCCCTTCTCCCTTTGCAATACACCCAGCCACTGGGTATAGGGAGCAGCCATGGTACTACACCAGATCCCTGACACAAGGGATTGGATTCAGAGGGCGATTGGACATGTGGCTGGGGTGTTGGAGTGCTGATCACCGACCCCCGGAAGGGGGTGCAGATGCACTAAGGGGCACTGCTGGAGGGCAGTGGCCTTGAAGAGGACGCTGCCGAGCAGGGAGCAACGCGAGTCCAGAGACAGCAACTGAGGGCAGAAAGACGGATGGGACACCACCAGGAGGGGGCACTCCGCCAGACAGAGCTAATTCCCAGAGTCACCAGTGGGAGGTGCCAGGTGGTGAGTCCCAACCCCATTACAGGGCTCATATCTCATTTTCATATTATTGACAGGTTCCAGCAATATCATAGGCAGTTGTCATTCCCTCACCTGTTCCACCACTTCACCCAGTGGTCTGCCCTTCTCAGTGCTTTCCCGTTTGCTCCACATGTATGTCTGTTGTGTTTTTATCTGTGATAAAAGGAGAATTGGGGCAGGAGGTACGGTAACTGAACACAGATAGAGAGTGTGAACTGCCAAGCTCCCACTTCAGGGGAAACTCAACAAACCTGGGCAGTAGGAGCCCCCACTCTGCTCCAGAGGTGCTGGGAAAGATAGCTGCAGAAGGGTATTTCTTGGTGCAGCATCCCTCAGTGATATAATGACCAAAATCTCAGATCTCCCCCAGTGATGAGACCCCTTTGCAAACACAGGGATCTTTAATGCATTTCCAACCCCACTGAAACGTACATCCAAATAAGTTACATGATTAATGATAAGTTATCCAATGTGAATGCACATTCACCATCAACCCAGGAAATACTTCTCAAAAAAATGAACAGATCTGTGGACCCCATTCCACTGGAGAGAGTTTTCAAGGGAAGGAGCACATCCCCATGAAATTTCCAGAAGAAGCTGTTCCTGTAGGTTTCCCCTGGTTCCTAATCCAGTGGGCTCAATAGAATCTACTGACCTCTTTTAAGAAGTGGTCATTTGAAGTTTTGAAATTCTTAAGCCAGGTAGATGCTTCCAGAGGCTGGTCAAACCGCTCTTTGTTATAGGAGGACTGCATAAGCTCCCTGCAGTTCTTCACCCAGAGGTGAGCTGTGAAGCAGAAACAAAACGAGAAACAATTGTCCTGTTTAGCTAAGAGTAACTGCATGCTTTCTTTCTGGACCTTTTCCCTCATTCTGTATTCACTAAAGGAAAACCACTATGCCATATAATGAGTATACCCCACCCTTGGGGATATAGCCACACAGCAAACATTCACCAGGATTTCGCCACAACCTCCAAATGTAGCAGGATCCATAACTCAGGGGATCCATACCAGATTGACTAGTTTGTACTGACAGAGCATGAGGGGGTGTGTGTGTACGCACGCACGCACAGGGGAAACAACACTATTCAATGCCTCTGTTTTCTTCTCTGTTTTACTCTAACTTTTTATATCCCAATCATGGGAAAACCATGATGAATAAAATTTCCCAGTCTATAATATCTTCAGCTGCTTTGCCTTCCCTGTAGGTTAGTTACAGCACACAAAACATTATGCATTCAGAGGTATCACCCGAGTACTTACCATCTGGAATATGCAGCACCAGCCAGTCCTGTTTTGCACAGTAATGAACAGCATGGCACAGCGTCATAGTTTTCCCCGTTCCCTTCTCCCCATCTCCAGCATAAACAGTCAAGGAAAACCTCAGACGGAGAGTCTCCAGGCTATGGATTTTTTTTTTCCCCCTGCACACAGAGGGAGATGGGATTCTGACCTCATGTTGGGTGGCATGGGTCAGCCTCCCACCTTCCTTAACTATGTGAGGAAAGGGCATTGGTGGGGAAGGTGGGAGGCTGACCCATGCCACCCAACATGAGGTCAGAATCCCATCTCCCTCTGTGTGCAGGAAGCTCAGCTGCTCTTATTTAACTTGCATTCTAGAGCAAGACAAATGAAGAAAGGATACAGATAACATATCGGATAGCTGGGTGGGCAAAGTTGGTGTTTTTCAGATAACCAAGGAGTTCTAGAGCTGGTTTCCGCACCATCAGGCAGCTTTCATTGAACGTCCTCATCTGACAAGAGACAGCAGAGGAACAAGGAGCCACATATTAAGCACACATCAGCAGCTCCTACCCTGATTATGTCTGAGTTATACAATAGTCTTTCAGGGCTGCAGTAACACCCGCCCTGACAGAAGTGTCCTGTACTTGTGACACAACCCCTCCAGTTTGTATCATGACCTTCCTTCACCTTTTCTGCTCTGTCTTATTCAGAGGCACTTTCCTGATAAGTACCCTACAAACTAGATGATCACAAAGGTTCCTTCTGGCCTTGGAATTTATTAATTGCTTCCACATTAACATGTTACAGAGATTAGTTTAAAATTCATACTTACTAGTAATGCTATAAAAGAACTAACCAACTTGAAAATCCCAATCTCATAGGACCTGCCAAGATTGGAACAGACCAATTTATTTTGATTTACAATATATTCAAAAGAGCACCTATCAAGGGCTATAAGCATCTTTGCCAAATAGTAAACAATCTACTCCCTGTCTGAAGTCTGAAAATTATCAGCTACACTAAACAATACCTCTGCCTGCCTGCCTCCCTAAAGATGGAACTTGCAACATGCCCTCAAGTCCAGTATCCAGTGGCCAATACCCTAAGCTTCAAAGGAAGAAGATAACCACCTCAGTCCTCAAGTCCTCCTGCCTTAACGCTCCTAAGCCAGTTATGCAATGCTGCACATGGTAGGAAACATCTCCTTACAACCCTTGAAGGGATCAGAGGATGTCTTGAGGCCCAAGATATTCATACTCCCTAACCATGCACTCTGATATGGCAGACTGGAAATTCTGCAATAGCTGCATTTAAATTTTAAAACTAACATTAAAAGAACTAAATATGAAATATGTGCCAAGACAGAAGCCCATTTATTTTCATACTATGGGTGAATTAAATTCAGTAAAAAAACTTCCATTGACTTCAGTGGGGCCAGGATTTTACCCCCAGTTCAATTTTACACAGCTGTGTAGTTTGTTCTTGATGCTTCAGATTTTTCTTTCTTGACAGTGCATAAATGCATATCAGAAGGTTGGGTAACAGAGAAGGGAAGCTTCAGATTTTGGCCACTTAGTGCCATTTGCATCTTTTGGCAGCAGAGAGTGCATGAGAAGCACTTTGGAATTCTGGGCTATACTAGTTTACAGTGGATGTTTGTGTTGTCATTTTTAGGTTTCACAGTCAGCAACTTATTAAGATGTACAGGACAGTTGGCACCTTTCCAAGGTGGTATTTCAGGCAGTTAGCACACTCAGGAAGACAACATTCTTTAGTTACATTTGGTTCCCATTTCTAAGGTTTTCTTCATAACCACAAGTACTGGAAATTATTTTAAATGAACGCTTAAATTCTGGAGCACAATTCTGCAATAAAGGATGACTTGACAGTGAATTCTGCAATCCTGGAGTATATCGGACACTGTTGCAATCTTAATATTATACTAGTAGCTGAAAGTAAAATGATCAATGAACACAAAGTTTTCCCACTTCAGACTACTGTTGTCACTACTTTCTTTTTTCCTTATTTTTCCTTGTACCATATCAGAACTGTGACTAATGGCAGATGTTGCTTAACAAGCACACAAACGTAATTCACCTGCATGTACATTGTTATAAGCTACATTATATGAGGAAGAACCATTTGCCTTAAATGTTTCCCAGCTGGAGACTTTTCTCTGCATTTAATTAAAAAGCTTGAATTTAAATTTAAATCTAAATAAGCAAGGCAAACATAAATGGCAGTCTATAATGAGCTTTAATTGCTACCCCGATATAATACGAATTTGGATATAACACAGTAAAGCAGTGCTCCGGGGAGGCAGGGCTGCGCACTCTGGTGGGATCAAAGCAAGTTCATTATAATACGGTTTCACCTATAATGCGGTAAGATTTTTTGGCTCCCAAGGACAGCGTTATATCGAGGTAGAGATGTACTAGTTTTCTGAAAAGAAAAAAACTTGCCCAGATGTTTAACTGAGCCTTTAAAAGGCCACAGTATGTAGTTTACACAAACCATAAGGTTTGTAACTTACTCGGTTGCTGTATTATGTTGGGAGCACATACACTATTATCTGCACTCAGATGCTATCAGGAACAACAAGGGCCCAACAATAAACCAAAGCCAGGAAATCGATACTGAAGTATTAATTACAGCACAGCATGAAGAGAAAAGCCATGCAAGTGTTAAGAGGAGGAGACCCACTGTGCTCAGGCATAGGATGTTTCACTGAATTTCTTGGAATATTTTAACAGGTGGCGTTAGGTGCCTTGCTTCCTTGTCATTGGTTCATTTACATTAATGATTCAGAGATCATTTCTGAGTCCAGAAATGCATTTTAAACAGTATGCGATAGCTGCAGAGTAAACCCCACCAGAGTGAGATCTGTGTCACAGATGGAAAGAAAGAGCAAGATATTTTTTGCTGATCTAAAGCCATTTTATGAGCAAGTCTATTTTACACAGAAATGACACCATCCAAGTCCCCAAGAGGGGTTGTGCTCAGACAGTCTGGACCCATAGCACATTACAGACCAGGGGTCAGCAACCTTTCAGAAGCGGTGTGCCGAGTCTTCATTTATTCACTCTAACTTAAGGTTTCACGTGCCTGTAATACATTTTAACATTTTTAGAAGGTATCTTTCTGTAAGTCTATAATATAACTAAACTATTGTATGTAAAGTAAATAAGATTTTTAAAATGTTTCAGAAGCTTCAATTAAATTAAAATGCCGAGTCCCCTGGACTGGTGGCCAGGACCCGGGCAGTGTGAGTGCCACTGAAAATCAGCTTGCGTGCCGCCTTGGGCATGTGTGCCATAGGTTGCCTACCCCTGTTATAGACTCATAAGTTAGAGACTGAGGAAACTTAAATCACATCCCACTAATCTCCACTCCCCAGCCCCCTTCCACTATGCAAAGCAAGATCAATCTTTTCTCAACCCAGCACCCTCCCATGGAAGGATCACTCATGACTGTATGCCATCACTGCCAAAAGAAAATCCAGCGTTCTGTGGACCCAAAACAACTGTGTTCTTCTCAGTGAAGGTGCCTCAGGAATGTGGGTGCCTGCTATCCCTCATATCACAGTTCTATTACACATCCAGTGCTTCCCCACATCTCCCCAACCAGCGCTGAAACAGAGTACCTGCATTTGGAAGCGGTAGGGCAGTCCATGTGGAAACACCACCTTCACCTCCTGGAGGGGGATGCTGTAGTGTTGACCCTCATGTTGCTCTGCATGGTTGGCCTGTGAAGTTAAAATACAAATTGTAACAACCATGGGTTGCTGAACTCTAGATGAGCCATCACATCTGTCTGTGTACAGAGGTTCCCTTAAGAGTGGGGTAGTAAAGTACAACCCAGGCAGAATAATCATCATATTGCTCAGAGTCAGAATACACTTGCTTCTAGGTTTTATTTATTTAGCAGTGGTGGTGGTCCACAAAATGGTTTCTTTTACAGTGGTGAAGTATATGCAAGTCTAGAAGCAGCAGTGCTTCCTACTAGCAGTAGCACAGTCCAGGGTGTCTCCTGGATTCACAAAATTTTTTTTTAATCAGTTTTGATCTAGACAAGTCAATCATACCTCCACCCTATCAAAATATTATTTGGGGATACACACAGGGACCAGGGCTGTTAAGTAAGAAGGTGCCAATTCTACAGTCTTTTTTGAGCGTTTAGCTTTCATACTGTCGCCTCAGTGCTGTTTAGTGAAACTTTCCTGTAACCAAGCATTTTAACTTCTAGAGGAAAGTTGTAGAATGAGGTGGGAAGATAAACAACAGGAGAATCTGTACAGTAAGAAGTGATCCACAATATGGACAAGCTTGAGGAACATGGATTTGATTCATTAAGAAGCATTGGCTGCTGTTGCCAAACATATCAGACATGTGCAACCGGAATGCTGAAGCCAGTTGCTTGGCAACATAAATCCTAGACCTAGGACAGTGGAGACAATTCTTGCCATCTGGGCTCTTCTGTGCAGTCTATAGAGATGGTTTGATCACATGACTGGATCATCTGCATGCTGCTGTTTCCATAGAGACCTCAAAGGAATCAGCAGTGCAAGAGACTCCAATTACAGAGGCAGTGGAAAAGCTCCTCAAAGACTTATTTCATTCATTTATTTCACTTCATTTTGTGCTTGAGAGAAGATGAGACTACAGCTAGAATTATAAAGCCTGTAGGGTGTGCTGGGCTATTTTTTTCCCTTAATAGGCAATCTGGGGAGGTTAGTCAGAAAAGAATAACCCTGAAGTTGAAATTAATGGTGTCCGATGCCAAGTTCACCCACATCTGAGCTGCTGCACTACATGGCCCATTTCATTTGTACAGCTGCAGAGAAAGAATCGATACATGTTCCAAAGAGATTTCAGAAAGGGTCTTGGCCCTGTTTTGAAGGTTTGTTATTCACACCCTAAAGCAGCAGGGAATAGCTATTATGAAGAACCACCTACTCCCTTCATTCCCACTCGTAAGTAGCATATGATCTCAGTCAGTGAGGACCACTGGGTCCAGGGTGCCTAAGAACAGACACTGATGCACTTAGGGAACTGGCTAGTTGACATATGGCAGTAACTCACCGGGTTGCTCTCATTGGTGCGGAATACTGTTCTGGGTTTCTCTGCTGGGATTTGGACATCCTGATTAACCGCAGCACTTAACCAAGCCCTGGCACTGGGATGAAGAAAATACCCAGAATCCAACTACAGAGGAAAAACATTTCTCAGCAATTGAAAGACCATAATTACATGCAAAAATCCAGTTAACTGTTGAAGCTTTACACACTTACTGTACACATCAGAGAAGAGTCAATGTAACATGCTCTGCTCTGGAAGTAGGGATCATAGCAATTAAAATATATAGGAAATTCATTGTGTAAAGCTCAATGTTATGTATAGCCCTACTGTAAGTTCAATTGCATTGTTCTAAACCCCTTCAATTCACTTAAGTCCATCTGCCACTCTTGCAAAGCTGAGCTCTCTATCTAAATGAGTTATCCCATTAAGTATCAGAGGAGTAGCCATGTTAGTTTGTATCCACAAAAACGAGGAGTCCGGTGGCACCTTAAAGACTAAACGGACTTATTTTGGCATAAACTTTCATGGGTAAAAAACCCACTTCTTCAAATGCATGGAGTGAAATTACAGATACAGGCATAAATATATATTGGCACATGAAGAGAAGGGAGTTACCTTACAAGTGCAGAACCAATGTTTAAGGCCAATTCAGTCAGGGTGGATGTGGTCCACTTCCAATAACTGATGAGGAGGTGTCAATACCAAGAGAGGGAAAATTGCTTTTGTAGTGAGCCAGCCACTCCCAGTCCCTATTCAAGCCCAAATTGATGATAAGTTTGCAAATGAATTGTAGCTCTGCAGTTTCTCTTTGAAGTCTGTTTTTGAAGATTTTTTGTTGAATGGCTACTTTTATATCTGTTGTTGAATGTCCAGGGAGACTGAAGTGTTCTCTTACTGGCTTTTGTATGTTACCATTCCTGATGTCTGATTTGTGTCCATTTATCCTTTTACACAGAGACTGTCCTGTTTGGCCAATGCACATGGCAGAGGGGCATTGCTGGCACATGATGGCATATCACATTAGTAGATGTGTAGGTGAATGAGTCCCTTATGGTGTGGCTGGGTCCCATGATTGTGTCGCTAGAGTAGATGTAGGGACAGAGAAGGCAACGGGGTTTGTTACAGGGATTGGTTCCTGGGTTAGTGTTTCTGTGGTGTGCTGTATAGTTTCTAGTATTTGCTTCAGGTTGGGGGGCTGTCTGTAAGCGAGGATTGGCCTGCTTCCCAAGGCCTGTGAGAGAGGGGGATCATTTTCCAGGATAGGTTGTAGATTGCTGTTGATGTGCTAGAGAGCTTTTAGCTGGGAGCTGTATGTGATGGCCAGTGGTGTGGTGGTGTTTTCCTTGTTGAGCATGTCCTGTACTAGATGACTTCTGGGTACCCGTCTCACTCTGTCAATCTGTTTTCTCATTTCCCCAGGTGAGCACTGTAGTTTTAAGAATGCTTGATAGAGATCTTGTAGGTCTTGTATTTTTAGGGCTTGGCTGTAGAAAATGAATCGTGTGATGTGTCCTGGATGAAAGCTGGAAGCATGTAGGTAAGTATAGCGGTCAGTAGGTTTTCAGTATAGGGTGGTGTTTCTATGATCATCACTTATTTGCACTGTAGAGTCCAGGAAGTAGATCTCTTGTGTGGATTGGTTCAGGCTGAGGTTGATGGTAGGGTGGAAATTGTTGAAATCCAGGTGGAATTGTTCAGGGACAACCTCCTTCCCATGGGTCCATATGATGATGATGTCATCAATGTAGTGTAAGTAGAGGAGGGGTGCTAATGAACAAGAGCTGAGGAAGTGTTGTTCTAAGTCAGTCTAAAAATGTTGGCATACTGTGGGGCCATGCAGGTACTCATAGCAGTGCCGCTGACTTGAAGGTATAAGTTGTCCCCAAATCTGAAATAGTTGTGGGTGAGGACAAAGTCACAAAGCTCAGCCACCAGGTGTGCCATGGCTTCATCAGGGATACTGTTCCTGACAGCATGTAGTCCATCCTCGTGGAATATTGGCGTAAAGAGCTTCTATATCCATGGTGGCCAGGATGGTGTTTTCAGGAAGATCACCAATGTATTGTAGTTTCCTCAGGAAGTCGGTGATGTCTTGAAGATGACTAGGAGTGCTGGTAGTGTAGGGTCTGAGGACAGAGTCCAAATAGCCAGATATAGATAATAGCTGTCCTTAATAAGAGTGGACCACATCCAACCTGACTGAATTGGCTTTCAACACTGGTTCTCCACTTCTAAGATAACTCCCTTCTCTTCATGTGCCTATAGATATAGATATATAGATATATGCCTGTATCTGTAATTTTCACTCCATGCGCCTGATGAAATGAGTTTTTTATACATGAAAGTATATGCCCAAATAAATCTGTTAGTCTTTAAGGTGCTACTGGACTCCTCGTTTTTTATCCCATTAAGGACAGATCAAGAGCACAGTGCAGCCATTAAAGTCTTATAGCTGAGATGTTCCTGTAAGGTTTCTGCCTACAGTGATGAATGGCAGCTAGTACCTTGCAAATTCAAGCTGCCTAGTAATCCATAATCGCTTCAATTACTGCAGGATTAATGCAGCACTGCCCACTATTTGGTATTTATAATTTAACTCCTTGCATTGATTTCCTGGCTAACTGTGTCCCAGCATACAGAATTTTTCATTAAAACAGAACTATAGACTCTAGGACTGGAAGGGACCTCGAGAGGTCATCAAGTCCAGTCCCCTGCCCTCATGGCAGGACCAAATACTGTCTAGACCATCCCTGATAGACATTTATCTAACCTACTCTTAAATATCTCCAGAGATGGGGATTCCACAACCTCCCTAGGCAATTTATTCCAGTGTTTAACTATCCTGACAGTTAGTAAGTTTTTCCTAATGTCCAACCTAGTTCTCCCTTGCTGCAGATTAAGCCCATTGCTTCTTGTTCTATCATTAGAGGCTAAGGTGAACAAGTTTTCTCCCTCCTCCTGATGACACCCTTTTAGATACCTGAAAACTGCTATCATGTCCCCTCTCAGTCTTCTCTTTTCCAAACTAAATAAACCCAATCTTTCAGCCTTCCTTCATAGGTCATGTTCTCAAGACCTTTAATCATTCTTGTTGCGCTTCTCTGGACCCTCTCCAATTTCTCCACATCTTGCTTGAAATGAGGTGCCCAGAACTGGACACAATACTCCAGTTGAGGCCTAACCAGCGCAGAGTAGAGCAGAAGAATGACTTCTCGTGTCTTGCTCACAACACACCGGTTAATGCATCCCAGAATCACACTGTTGACTCATATTAAGTTTGTGGTCCACTATGACCCCTAGATCTCTTTCTGCCATACTCCTTCCTAGACAGTCTCTTCCCATTCTGTATATGTGAAACTGATTGTTCCTTCCTAAGTGGAGCACTTTGCATTTGTCTGTATTGAACTTCATCTGGTTTACCTCAGACCATTTCTCCAATTTGTCCAGATCATTTTGAATTTTGACCCTGTCCTCCAAAGCAGTTGCAATCCCTCCCAGTTTGGTATCGTCTGCAAACTTAATAAGCGTACTTTCTATGCCAACATCTAAGTCGTTGATGAAGATATTGAACAGAGCCGGTCCCAAAACAGACCCCTGCGGAACCCCACTTGTTATACCTTTCCAGCAGGATTGGGAGCCATTAATAACTGCTCTCTGAGTACGGTTATCCAGCCAGTTATGCACCCACCTTATAGTAGCCCCATCTAAATTGTATTTGCCTAGTTTATCGATAAGGATATCATGCAAAACCGTATCAAATGCCTTACTAAAATCTAGGTATACCACATCCACCGCTTCTCTCTTATGCACAAGGCTCGTTATCCTATCAAAGAAAGCTATCAGATTGGTTTGACACGATTTGTTCTTTACAAATCCATGCTGGCTATTCCCTATCACCTTACCACCTTCCAAGTGTTTACAGATGATTTCTGTAATTACTTGCTCCATTATCTTCCCTGGCACAGAAGTTAAACTAACTGATCTGTAGTTTCCTGGGTTGTTTTTATTTCCCTTTTTATAAATGGGCACTATATTTGCCCTTTTCCAGTCTTTTGGAATCTCTCCCATCTCCCATGACTTTCCAAAGATAATAGCTAGAGGCTCAGATACCTCCTCTATTAACTCAAGTATTCTAGGATGCATTTCATCAGGCCCTGGTGACTTGCAGGCATCTAACTTTTCTAAGTGATTTTTAACTTGCCCTTTTTTTATTTTATCTTCTAAACCTACCCCCTTCCCATAAGCATTCACTATGTTAGACAATCCTTCAGACTTCTCAGTGAAGACCAAAACAAAGAAGTCATTAAGCATCTCTGCCATTTCCAAGTTTCCTGTTACTGTTTCTCCCTCCTCACTGAGCAGTGGGCCTACCCTGTCCTTGGTCTTCCTCTTGCTTCTAATGTATTGATAAAAAGTTTTCTTGTTTCCCTTTATTCCCATAGCTAGTTTGAGCTCATTTTGTGCCTTTGCCTTTCTAATCTTGCCCCTGCATTCCTGTGTTATTTGCCTATATTCATCCTTTGTAATCTGACCTAGTTTCCATTTTTTATGACTCCTTTTTATTTTGTAGGTCATGCAAGATCTCGTGGTTAAACCAAGGTGGTCTTTTGCCACATTTTCTATCTTTCCTACCCATCGCAATAGCTTGCTTTTGGGCCCTTAATAGTGTCCCTTTGAAAAACTGCCAACTCTCCTCAGTTGTTTTTCCCCCTCAGTCTTGATTCCCATGGGACCTTACCTATCAGCTCTCTGAGCTCACCAAAATCCGCCTTCCTGAAATCCATTGTCTCTATTTTGCTGTACTCCCTTCTACCCTTCCTTAGAATTGCAAACTCTATGATTTCATGATCACTTTCACCCAAGCTTCCTTCTACTTTCAAATTCTCAACGAGTTCCTCCCAATTTGTTAAAATCAAGTCTAGAACAGCTTCCCCCAGTAGCTTTTTCAACCTTCTGAAATAAAAGGTTGTCTGCAATGCAGTCCAGGAACTTATTGGATAGTCTGTGCCCCGCTGTGTTATTTTCCCAACATATATCTGGATAGTTGAAGTCCCCCATCACCACCAAATCTTGGGCTTTGGATGATTTTGTTAGTTGTTTAAAAAAAGCCTCATCCACCTCTTCCACCTGGTTAGGTGGCCTGTAGTAGACTCCTAGCACGACATCACCCTTGTTTTTTACCCCTTTTATCCTAACCCAGAGACTCTCAACACTCCCATCTCCTATGTCCATCTCCACCTCAGTCCAAGTGTGTACATTTTTAATATATAAGGCAACACCTCCTCCCTTTTTCCCCTGTCTATCCTTCCTGAGCAAACTATACCCATCCCCACCAACATTCCAATCACATGTATTATCCCACCAAGTTTCAGTGATGCCAGCAATGTCATAGTTGTATTTATTTATTAGCACTTCCAGTTCTTCCTGCTTATTACTATGAAACTGAAACAGCCAGCTAGCGAATACAAGCTACTCTATAGGAAACTCATGAAGTGTGCCTGTAAGTCCCAGCCAGAGAGGGCAGGGGATTAAGGGCAGCGAGGAATAAAAAGAGTTTTTAGTAGGCCAAGGTGAAAGAAAATGTTAAAGGTGAATGTAGAGACTGAGTTCAGAGATAACACAATGAATTAACTGTCCCACACACTCAGGGTAGAGAGGCTGAGGAGAGGCCAAAAAAAACAAACAAAAACCTGCTTAAGCATTAGACAGCAACAGTTGCTGTCTCCAACTCAAGATACAACGAAAGCAGTTTCCTGCTCTGCCTCCCTGTACAGTCCATTTGTTCCCCAGCACAGATGAGAGCAGCACTGTGTAAAGCCAAAACACCAAGATTTAGACACAGAACAGCTGCTTAATTCCACATTGTGTCATGCAGCTTTTCTGCCATCAGCATTTGAGGGTCTTACTTGGGGTCACCTGAAAGGCATCACAGGGCTTTGAAGAATGCAGAATGCTCAGATTAACTCACATCCAAATTAAATATGACTGTGCTCCTGATTCAGCATTTCAGCTCTCTGCTTAGGGAAGGAACAAAACCAGTTTGTATTCTCCACTCTACATACCTATTTAACTAACCTTAGTGATAGTGGGCATTATGCAGGTAAACACCCTTGTTTATACCACCAATCTTCAGGTTTATCATCATATGGCTAGGTGGTCTCTATTTGCCCCCAGGGTGCCCTTTTCTCCTTAGCACCACGCAATCTGGAGAGATGTCTCATTGGCTTTTTTTAAGATTTTATTTTCACTTAGAGATGTATGACTTATTTTGGTGCTTGTGAGAGCAAAGAACTAAGAGCACTCACGTGAGTCAAGCAGTGTCAACAACTGGGGCTGTGAAAGTACCTTCCACCTGCTCTGCTAGTACACCTAAGTCATGACCTGGTACAACTCCTGCAGTTCTAGTCCTTCCCATCCCCACAACCTCCCAGTCTCTGCCAATGGTACCTCAATTTCAACCATCTACCACCCATGCTGTTTTGGTCTTGACTCCCTCCCTCACAGCCTTGCCAATGCAGCTCAAGTCTGCCCTGCAACATCCCCTGCTACTCCAAATATGCATCTCTCCTGCTTGAGACTTCAAAGTGCTTCACACTGTGTGGCTGATCAGTGATGTAGACAAGTCAGGACTTTAGTGAACTCGGTTCAAATCTTGGCCTGGGTCACAGAAATGAAAAGTTATTGCACTAGTCCGCTATTGGCCCCCTCCCCCACATCCACCATGGCTTGAATGAAAGCCAAGTTCTATGCTCTATATAGACAAGTCAGGATAACCAAGAGCTTCTGTCAGACCTCCTGCTCCCCATCTCACTCCTCCCAATGCCTGCCCACATAAGCCTTCCAGTAAACAGAGTAAGATTTTGGTTCCATTTGTACACAGCTTTGAGACCAGCACTGCCAATTCCACTTTTCCCAAAGCAAAATCCCACAGCCTCAGTAAAGCTTGGATTCTACATGAAGTGAAGACCATTCTCTTTGTTCCAAAGACAGATAGCATGATGTATTTCTTAGGATCACCTGCACAACATTCGTTGTTTGTCACACTGCTTTGGCAGTTTCCATCTGGAGACTCCTTTCTGCACCATCCCATAGATGCAGCTTTTAATATACCTGGACACACAGTCCATCTAAATGTGCTAGAATGGATAGAGAACCAAATTACAAGCCTCTTGAGTGATGGGTACCAATCTTCCCCAAAACATAACAGAACAGCTCTAACAACTGTCCTAGAGTTTTAATGATGCATATCTGCATTTTCTGAGTTCACTTCGGTTTATTGGTCAATTTGGTTTTGCAAGCCACTGAAGTGGTTAAACTAAAACATTCCCAATACTCTACAATAATTCAACATCAACAAAATCAAGTCTTCAAACTGTCACCTTGCTGCACCTGAATATAAATATTTTCAGTCTCATGTTCAGAAGGAGTTACCATTGACAAATAGAGAAAATTGTCAGTAACTCACTAGGCACTGTACTACCAAGGGTTCCTTTTTCCCCCTCTATAGGTAATGATGCTCCTATATTGGAACAACAAATGTCACTCAGTCCTTGGAACTGACAGATTCTCATGTCACAGAGAGCAAATGAGCAAGGAAGAGGTACTGATAAAGATTGCCAGTTATTGTTTGGGGAATTGTAAAGCTTTATTTTGTACCTCAAAAGGTTTACAGCTAGACCACCATTAATTTACATACATGTCCTGATTTTTTTTTTAAATTACAACTTCACCCTCAAGGCTATAAAGCTATTCACATGGAATACTTGTGTATGTCTGTCTTCAGTTCATCATAGGATTCCATTCACTTAATTTTGAAAAACATATGTAAACTGAACAAGCTGTTCAAATGAGATCTGAAGACAATTGATCTCAGTCCTAGCAAGTGGCGTTTATATTAAATTGCTGTTGGCCAGAAGACAGCACTCTAACTCAAACCTCTTACATGACAAGCCACCTATCACACACTAAACCAAGGATTCATCAAGAAACCAAACACCATAAGGTGGAGCTGTTTCTACATGAATCCCTGCACCTCACTGGCCATGCACTTATTCAATAAATCACCATAAAAGTAATTCCCTACATTCTATGCAGGTCTCAGTGATAAATATGGCACTGCACAACAGGAATCTTATCTCTGGATACAACCAGTTTGTATATTCTCCCTTTGCAGTACAGGAATGATACAGTCTTTGACAAAAAAGAGCATTTAGAAGTCATCTCAAAAGAGGTCACTCTGATTGATTTAAATAATAGTGAAGAGGATCTTCTAGTTGTTTGTTCTATTAATGATTCACCCCAGATGGGCAAAGCTAATGCATTAGCATTGTGTTCACAAAGCTGTAGATTTTACATTCTGAGGTAGTGCACTAGGTCTTTAAATCCTGCTCATTGTTTGTATCCTGAGACTAGTGTACTGACACACATGCTGAGTGTGCAAGTTTAATCTTTGAGCTAGTGATGCAAGGGAATATTCTTAGTGCAAAACAGACAGAGACTCTGGACTCTGTCCATAAATAGGCAGGGCTGTGGCACTAAGCCCCCTCCTCACTTCCCAGAAAGACAGAGAGATAGCAGTAAGGAGGACTCTGTGCAACTTGGATGTATCTGCTTCGGTAGAGCTGGTGGGCCCACTGCACTCTTTTCCTCCTGCTACACAGAGTCCTCTTCTGGGGTGGCACTGGCATTTTCTTAACCACCAAGCACTGGGTCTTGAAGTTAGCACCTAACTGAGATGCACAGAGCAGTTCATACCTCATTTTTTCATGCTGTCTGTATTCTGGAAGATATTGCTGTCTTGGTTTTATTTGGTTCACATACTCAAGCTTTTCTTTGCCATCGCAAGGGCTAGAAACTCAGGCCTATAGTTGTATACAGTTTGGGTAGTACCAAACTTCCCCTTTTTGGCTAGGGACACTACTTTTTACCAAAAGAGTTAAAGCAACACAACTGCCTAATATGGATGAGTCTGTTGGTATGAAGGTACCTTTATATGAGTATAACTGCATCCACACAAGGGGAGTATTGCTTGTTTTAACTATACTGGTTTCAAGCAGTTCAACTGGTACAAAAACTGCATGTCGACAAGCCCTTACTTTTTTTCAAAATACAGTTTAGAGTCTGATGTAACATGGTTCCAGAAGATGGGGACCTTGACATGGGCCTAAAGTCTCTATGCTTCAATCCAGCCCTGGCTTTTAAATTCCTAGTTTACACACAAGTGGGCAAAAATCCTACAATTAAACCCATAAATGCACAAATAACTTTACAGCTTGAAAATAGGCAAGATGAGCGGCTGTTATAATCCATTTGCATTCAGAAGCTGGGAGCCTGCTTCCTGGCCACTTGGAACAATTTAGGGTTGCAGGTTTGCTGACAGCTGAAGTTACATACCTCAGTCACTGGACATTTGAGATTTAAAGGCCATAAGAGCTGCAGGAAGGTAGTCACATGACTAGACTAGACTGACATGCAAAAGGCTGTTACTCTGAAGGTAAAATCTTTTGGAAGAGAAAGGTCCTCACTATTGTGCTGCTGTTGGCCATAAAGGGGCCATAGAGCCAGTTTAATTGGTCCCCAGGGACAAAGACCAGAGCAGAAAGAGTTCCCCTAGCAAGCATAAGGTCATTAAGATAACCCCAAGATTCTACTTCCAACACAGTCCCCAGGATAGGGGCGGGGCAGGCCAGAACAGGACCACATTACTCTGCACTTCAGCTACTTTGGGCTAGAGGATGATCCATAAGTGGGGACAGATAGGCCTGCAGCCAAGCCCAGAGGTGTAAAGAACATATAAAAGCCATCTTTGCCCCATCTTTACCCCCCACTTCTTGGGCCATACCCCCTCAGGAGGCACAGTAAAGAATCAAGGCCATCATCAGTAGTGGATCTTCTTATCAAGAGTAGTGCTGCTCAATGATCTTGAGAAAGGATGCCTTTATTGCAAATCCAGCAGATTTTCTGTTTTCAAAATGATTTATATTACGCAGTACAATGTGAAAAAAATAGACCTTTAGTGACAATCATTCCAGATCCCAAGACAGAGATCCAGCAAAGGGGATACTTCACAGAGCCAGCGCAGGACTCACCTTGGGCCCTTGGCAGATCACTCCTTTCACGCTTCTCAGCATTATCCCTGCAGAGACAAGAGTGGAGTTTACTCTCAGCAATTCACAATATCTGATCTCTCCTATCAAGTTCTCAAATGCGTGTCTTAGGAACTGTCATCAGCCATGGTGTATACAGTGTTCTTGTAGCCCTGCTGGTCCCAGAATATTAGCGAGAGAAGGTGAGGGAGGTAATATCTTTAATTGAACCAACTTCACTGGTGAGAGACACAAGCTTTCGAGCTTACACAGAGCTCTTCCTCCAGCTTCTCCCTCATCAGTCATGCTGTGAGCCTGTTCCATGAAGAGAATCCTAGAGTCCTCCAAAAAGAATAAATGAAGTCAGGTTAACCATGTATCCAGATGGGCATAAAGTATTTCTTACATCAATGAGTGTGAAAACAAACTTTGCATGGTCTCCTTCTGGCTTTAGAACTACTTGCAAACAATTGGTTTTCCTTTACTCAGAATCCTATGTCAACGCTCTTCCAAAAGTTAGCTAAAAGTATGTCAAATATCATACAAAAACTTTACATGTAAGCATCTCCCAAATCCCAAGGTGAAGAACTTTGGGAAATATGATTTTTGTTTAGTGCCAACTATACCCAACATAGGACAAACTGTTCCTGCCCAAAGAGCTTACCATTAAATAGACCAATAAGATTCCGACAAAGCATTAGGTGGTGTGTATGTGCTTCACAGCAGTAAAGCATGTTATTAAAACAGCAGCACTGCCTTGGGGGACAGCATAGCAGTTGCAAATATCTCTGCAAAATACCCTTCTCCATTAGATGCAATAAGCACCATACTTGATAAGTAGCTTTAACGACTGAAAGCCTCTGTCTTGTGCTCAGCTATATTGAGGAATGGATATTCCCCTTTCCTTGTGATTTTAACAGGAAGAATCAAAAGGTGATCCTCCTTCTGAATAAGAGAAGTCAGTTTAATATTACTAGATATTATGAAGCAGGAATCATGCAAGACAACACTAAGACACAGAAAGCTTCTCAATTCGCTCCTGCTCCTCCATCTGTCAGAGTCTGCTGCTCAACAGTCAGCTTTGGTTACCATGACAGAAGGAAAAGCAGCAAAATGCACAACAGACAGATTGAGGCAAGAACAGAGGGTCCAAAAAATCAATTTAATCAGGGTACTTGTGCTCATGGCTGTCTTCATAGCACTATCCTAAAGAGCATATTAGAACACAACATAAAATTAACGGATTTAAAAAAAAATTTCACTTGTGAGAAGTTATTATAGAATACATTTAAAGCAAGCTACTAACCTTTCAGGAGTGGATGACTTTCAGGAACCAATTGATCTTCCTGTAGTTAACAGCTTCTGCACAGAAGAAACACAAAAGCTAATTTATGAAAGAAGACAAAGGTTACTAACTGGATGGAATTGTATCTGGAATTCTCATTATGCTGAGGAGGAAGGAAAATAACTGAACACTTAAGGAAGGATGACATTAGCCTTGTAAAGAGATCCTCTGATCTCACACTGAGCAATCCATAAGAAACAAATTTAAAAGAGCAAGTTTTAGTTTTGCCACATTAAAAAAACTTGCTGAAATTCTTAGTTCATTCTACTCTCCAGTGCCAGCACATAGAAGGATAACAAGACATTGGTGAGGAACAGAAAGGAGTAATTCAACTTTTCACAAGAGTTTAACCCCTTTGTCTAGGAGTCATGAACTTCTCTATTATAACAGATATTTCGCTAACTTGTGCCTGGTCTTATTAAAATAAGGACTAAGTTCAAAAACAATCCAGGATGCCACTCACATTCTGCCACTAAAGAAATCTGAATTCAGTCTTTTGAGAATACTTTCAGAACAGCAGCATCAACTGTGTTACTTGGAAGCCTCCTCAAGTCATGGAGAATCCATCTCAAACCAAGCATAACTTTGAACCACCATATACATGAGTGTGGGAGGGGGGTGTCACTGAAGATCATTACAAGGCCCTTCACCAACACCAACTACTGCTGGTTCTGGAGAGCAAGAGGCAGCTTATTGAGTCATAGAATTCAAGGCCAGAAGGGACCATTCTGACTATCTATTCTGACCTCCTGTATGAGAAAAACCAAAGAAATTCACCAATAATTTCTGCATCAAACCCACAACTTCTATTTGAACTATTACATATCTTTTAGAAAGATATCTAATCTTGATTTAAAGACTTCAAGTGATGGAGAATCAACCATGTTAGTAGATAAATTGTTCCTATGGTTAGTTACCCTCACTGTTAAAGTTTGCACATTATTTTGAAATAGCTTGTGAATAGTCATTTTAAAAAGTAAACAGCAAGCAATTTTGGAGGCATCTCAGCCACACAATTAATTTACCAGTGAAAACTCCATGAAGGTTACACATACAAGCATCTCCACCTCAGAGAAACCCTAATCTGGTGTCTCTCTCCCTACATTAATCTGAAAAACAAGTTTCTTCATAAGTATTAAAAAGTGGATGTTTAGTACCAGTATATTTACCACCAGATTCAAGAACCCCAAAATGAAATGATATGGCAGGAGAAGCCACACACCCTCTATGGCAGATTCACATATTGAATCTTCTCTCTCCTCCACTGTTTTCTCTACCCTGCTCACATATGCTCTCCCTCTGCTCTTCCCCAAATATCTCTACCATACTCTTCTAATGTGTACCATCAATCCCTCCCTCTCACGATACCCCACATGGACAAACAAAGGTTTCAGGTATCTAATACGCAAAGAACTAAAAATAGTCTCAGACTGCTGTGAAAAATGGTGGTCCCAATCTACCCAGAAGGCAAGGAAAGTGAAAAAGCTGACAGTTCTGCCAAACTGCTATTCCCGATCCTACTATAGCTTCATCTTTCCCCAGTGTTTAAGTCTATTCAGAGCTTTTGCAGGTTGCAGCACAGTGTGATCAGACTATCAATATCACTGCTGCCCACAGAGGACCCAAAAGCAGCAGCAAGAACTGAAGATACTGGTTAGTTTTTGCTTAATAGCCGCTTGGGAATCACTGAGCAGAACCATTGACGTCTCTGTTATGAATAGCATCAGAATCAGCCACATTGTGAAGGTTCTTCACAACACTAAAATCTGAGGCTTTCAAATTTGGGGTGAAGGCCCCTTCAGAAGAGTGGCAAAGGGATACTGGGACCCAAAGGTTTCATGGCATTTGGAGGGAAAAGGTGGAAATTACTGAGAGGGCAACAAGAACCATATATTATTAGGGTTGGAAGGGACCTCAGAAGATCTGGTCCAACCCCCTGCTCAAAGCACCACCAATCCCCAAATGGCCCTCTCAAGGACTGAACTCACAACCCTGGGTTTAGCAGGCCAATGTTCAAACCCCTGAGCTATCCCTTCCCCCCAAGGAAGACACATTAGGAGCCAAATATAATGGAGAAGTGGCAGCTGTGCCAAACAACGTTCAGCACTGTGAGGTAAAGCCAAGCTGGGATCCAGTGAGACTCCAAAGGGCCACACTATTGGGTGGGGGAAATAGAGAAGAGGTCATAGCAAAGGGAAGAGCCTGTAGGGAGGAAACAAATATAAATGAGGACAAAAGCAGAAGACACCACGAGTGAGGGCCGGGGTAGAGGGCGTTAAACTTGGGGCCCTATCCCCCAAGCCACTAGCCTGCAGGGTGCCTCGGGTCACAGCTCCATTGTCCCGATGGGTGTTTTTGGCTCCCTCTCCCGGAACTTTCGAGGGCACATGGCTGAGGCCTCTGAAACCTCGGAGACCCAGCACTCCCCCGTCACGCCGGGGCGCTGCTGCGAGCTGGGCCATGACAGCCGAGCTCTGTTGGGACCCTACTCTCCAGGGCGGCTACACACTGCATCCCCAGCCCCTCCCTAAACGCGGGGTCACGACGGGATACAGCTGCCCGCGTGCCGGAGGGCCTCTCTCGGTCGCCCAAGCCCAGGACCTCGCGAGGCCTCACCAGCAGATGGGAACTCCGCATAAGCCACTAGACCGCTCCCACCGCGCCCCTGGGCGCCGCCATCTTACAGAGGAAGAAAAGGAAGTAATGCAGGGATCTGCTTACTACGGATGCTCTGAGAGGACAAACGAGCAAGGCGAAGAATAACGCGCGGAGACGGGGAACAGGGTTCTCTGCGCCCCACCCCCAGCAGGTTAAACCCGCCCTCAGCCTCCCCCCAGCCCGGGAAGGGAATGAGATCTGCAGAGGAGGCGGGGCCGAGCAAACCAGGAGGTGTGTCTGCTGGGGGCGTGGACAGAGGCGAAGAGGGCGGGGCATGAGGCGCTCGCTCGAGCTGAGGCAGGAGCTGTCGCTGCCGCCGCCATTTTGGTTTCGCTGCTTCGGCTCTCTGAGAAGGGGCTGAAGCGGCGGCGGGCTGGTCCGGGTCCCGCCCTGGCCCCGTCCCTGAGGGCGGCCGGGAGGATGCGGCGCGGAGGAACGCGGCCCCGGCCTTGGCCGTATTGTCGCTGACACGGTGAGGAGGGGGTCGTGTCGGGCTGGGCCGGGCGGGGACCGGAGCCTCCACAGGCCCGGAGACCGGGGGGAGGGGAGCCTGGGCAGGGGGTCCGCGTTAGGAGTACCGCCCCACCCTGTCCCCGATAAACATGGTGCTCAACAGCACACGCATGCGACGCCCGGGCCCTCGCCAGCCCCTTCTCCTGGGCCTTGGATACGTACGGGGAATCTCTTGACAGCCAGGCCCGTGCCTGGGGGCGGGCGAGAGGCGGGGGGGATCCCTGACAGCTAGGCCTGTGTGGGGGCGGAGAAGAGGCGCGGGGATCCCTGACAGCCGGGGCCCGTGCCTGCGGCGGGGGGGGGGGGCGGGAATCCCTGACAGCCGTGGCCCGTGCCTGCGGCGGGGGGGCGGGAATCCCTGACAGCCGTGGCCCGTGCCTGCGGCGGGGGGCGGGGGCGGGAATCCCTGACAGCCGTGGCCCGTGCCTGCGGCGGGGGGGGGGGCGGGAATCCCTGACAGCCGTGGCCCGTGCCTGCGGCGGGGGGGGGGGGGGCGGGAATCCCTGACAGCCGTGGCCCGTGCCTGCGGCGGGGGGGGGGGGGCGGGAATCCCTGACAGCCGGGGCCCGTGCCTGCGGCGGGGGGGGGGGGGGCGGGAATCCCTGACAGCCGGGGCCCGTGCCTGCGGCGGGGGGGCGGGACGGGACATCCCGGACGGCCGGGGCCCGTGCCTGCGGCGGGGGCGGGGGGGCGGGAATCCCTGACAGCCGTGGCCCGTGCCTGCGGCGGGGGGGGGGGGGGCGGGAATCCCTGACAGCCGGGGCCCGTGCCTGCGGCGGGGGGGGGGGGGGGCGGGAATCCCTGACAGCCGGGGCCCGTGCCTGCGGCGGGGGGGCGGGACGGGACATCCCGGACGGCCGGGGCCCGTGCCTGCGGCGGGGGCGGGGGGGCGGGAATCCCTGACAGCCGGGGCCCGTGCCTGCGGGAGCTGGGGGAGGGGCCGGGAGATCCCTGACGGCGGGGGCCCGTGCCTGCGGGAGCTGGACGGGGAGAGATCCCTGACGGCCGGAGCCCCTGCCTGGTGGAGGGGGAGGGGTATCCCTGGCAGCCGGGGCCCCTACCTGGTGTGGGGTGGGGAGGAATATCCCTGACAGCTGAGGTCCCATGCCTAGGAGGGCGGATATCCTGATAGGCTGGTCGGGTGTGCCTGGTAGGTGAGAGAGATTCCTGACAGCTGGGGTACCTGCTTTGAGGGAATGAGGGAGATCCCTGACAGCCATGCCTGAGTCTTGGGGTGGGTGAGGAGGTCATCTGTGACTGCCAGTCCTGTGCCTTGGGGCGGGGGGATCCCTGACAGCCAGCCTCACCCCCAGTGCATTGTGGGAAGGGGGAGATCACTGAGAGCCCTGTGCCTTGAGAGAGGGGACTCCATCACAACCTGGCTTGTGTGTTAGGAAGCAGGGAGTTCTTCAGTAATCAGGCTTGTGTGAGAGCATTTAGGCCAATTAGCTCTTCCTGTGGCCATTCAGTTTAATTAGGAGGCCTTTGGTAGTAGGGGTGGAAAGCAAGTGCTTTTCACAGAAATGCCCACAGCCACGTGTTTTTATTGAGAAGGATCAGTAGTCAGATTCAGAGTCATCCAGTTCTTCTCATCTGTTCTGTGTCCTCATTGCATTAGTCTGACTCTTCCTGGGGGCATGACCTTGGATTGGGAAATGCTGTGTTCGGAGTATGTGGGGGAGTGAAATCCCTGATGGGTCTGTATTTGCAGGGGAGATCCCTTACAGGCCTGTGTTTAGGGTGAGGGTGAGGAATCCTTGATAGGTCTATGTTTGGAGGGATCAGGGATCATTGACTTTCAGTATGTCTACACTGTAGCTCAGAGCTAGCCTCCCAGCCTAGGAAGACATGTTTTCGCTAACAGAGCTTGAGCTAGTGCACGAAAAATTACAGTGTGGCTGTTGTGGTTTGGTCTCTCAACCCCATCGACTTGAGAACCTAAACTCCAGCTCGAGCTGCAGCATCCACACTGTTGTTTGCATGCTAGCACAAGTATGTCTAAGTGTGTCTACCTGGGCTGGGAGGCTTGCTCCCAGCAGCTGTGTAGAAATACCCCTCGAGGCCTGTGAGGAGTCTTGATAAGGCCTACATTTGGGAGTCATGTTTGGGAGGAAAGAGATCACTGATGATGTTCCTGACTCTGGGTGAAGGGTGAGTGTGGGGAACCTCAGTCAGTCAGTTCCATGAGTGGAGAGGGGGTGGGTCCATGACAGCTCCATATATCTGCATCCGACGAAGTGGGTATTCACCCACAAAAGCTCATGCTCCAATACGTCTGTTAGTCTATAAGGTGCTACAGGACTCTTTGCTGCTTTTCCGTATATCTGTGTGTTTCTGTGGAGAGAAATCCCTGGACCAGCCTGTATCAAAAGGGATAAGAGAGGTGGCTACCTGACATGCTAACCTGTGTTTAGGTTGGCAGGATTAATCCCAGGCAATCTGATCTGTTTGAGTTGACAAGGGGAACCCCTGAAAGTCAGCCTGTGTTTGGGAAGGGGAAGGTTCCCAGCAAGATTGTGATTGCGGGGAAGGGGCAGGAAATTCTCTGACATTTCAGCCAGTGTTTAGATGGGGATGTCCCCTCCTTAAGCCTGTGGTTGGTGGCTAGGGAAACCCTAACAGTTTATCCTGTGTTTTAGACAGAGATGTGAGGGGCTTTCTGACAAACTGATTTTATATTTGGGATTGGTAAACTCATACATTTTATGGATAGAAGACATCATTTGATCATCTAGCCTGAATTCCTGCATAACATAGAAAGGGGCTGGGGGAATCACTGACAGTCTTGCCTGTGTTTGAGGGACAAGGTTCTCTGAAAGTAGGACATTTGGATGCCAAGGATCCATGATGGTTGTGCCTGTATTTAAACATGGAAGAGAATTCCTGCCAATCAGTTTTGTGTTGGAGATGGGCATTTCTGTTGGGAAGCCCTGTGTTTCAAGTGTAAGATCACTAGCAGAGATGTTTGTGCTTTGGGCAAGGGAGATGGAAATCCTGACAGGCCAGGGCGAGGTGTGGAATACTTGACTTTGTGCCTTGTATTTGAGATGCAGAGAGTGGGATCCTGACAGTAGGACACGTGTTTGAAGGGGACTGGGTGGCAGACTGATAGGCAAAGCTCATGCCTTAGAAACTCAACTTGCACTGGAGGTAGACTTAGGGCTTGTCTACATCACAAAGTTGCAGCGCTGGTGAGGGGGTTACAGCGCTGCAACTTAGGAGGTGTACACATCTGCAGGGCATCACCAGCGCTGCAACTCCCTGTTTGCAGCGCTGGCCGTACTCCCGTTTTGTCTCGGGTGTAGAGGATCCAGCGCTGGTAATCAAGTGTAGACACTTACCAGCGCTTTTCTTGACCTCCGTGGAATAAGCAGGTATCCCAGCATACCTGAGGAAGCCTCTGGTAATCAAGCTGGTCTCCTTCCCCGGTTTGCTCTCGCGTTCCCCGAACCCCGAGCAAGCAGGTCTCCTTCCCTGCGGTTTGCTGGGTGGTTCCGGGAACGCGATAGCAAACCGCGGCGAAGCTGGTCTCCTTCCCCGGTTTGCTCTCGCGTTCCCCGAACCCCCGTGCAAGCAGGTCTCCTTCCCTGCGGTTTGCAGGGTGGTTCGGGGAACGCGAGAGCAAACCGCGGCGAAGCTGGTCTCCTTCCCCGGTTTGCTCTCGCGTTCCCCGAACCCCCGAGCAAGCAGGTCTCCTTCCCTGCGGTTTGCAGGGGGGGTTCGGGGAACGGGAGAGCAAACCGCGGCGAAGCTGGTCTCCTTCTCCGGTTTGCTCTCGCGTTCCCCGAGCAAGCAGGTCTCCTTCCCTGCGGTTTGCAGGGTGGTTCGGGGAACGTGAGAGCAAACCGCGGCGAAGCTGGTCTCCTTCCCCGGTTTGCTCTCGCGTTCCCCGAACCCCTGTGCAAGCAGGTCTCCTTCCCTGCGGTTTGCAGGGGGGTTCGGGGAACGCGAGAGCAAACCGCGGCGAAGCTGGTCTCCTTCTCCGGTTTGCTCTCGCTTTCCCCGAACCCCCCTTGAAGCCGCCCAACAGCGCTGCAGTGTGGCCACATCTAACACCACTTGCAGCGCTGGTTGCTGTAAGTGTGGCCACTCTGCAGCGCTGGCCCTATACAGCTGTACTAATACAGCTGTAACAACCAGCGCTGCAAAATTGTAGATGTAGATATACCCTTAGTCTATGAACTCTCCTGCAGTAGATAAAGTGACCACAGAACTCCATGCACAACCCATCTTAGGCCAGGCTTTCCCTCAATAAGCTTTTTGTGCACAGAGAGACAGGCTCACAACACATACGTTTAAAAAAATGAACTGATCAGACTATTTCTCCTATTGTTGGAAAGTGCGTGGGAGAGAGATTTTCTCTTTTTTTTTTAAATATTTGAGGTGCTCAGGCACCATGGTGATAGGGCAGTGTAAGTAACTAGGAGATCCATGAGGATCAAGCCTGTGTTTGGAGGAGGGGTGACTGTTCATGGTCAGGCCTATATTCGAACATGGGTGAATAGGGCAGTCAGGAGTCAGGAAATATTGTGATTGGAAGGTTGATTCCCTAACAGTTCATAGATTCCAAACCCAGAAGGAACCATTATGATAATCTAGTCTGACCTGCTATATAACACAGGCCATAGAACTTTCCCAAAATCATGCCTAACCATATCTTTTAGAAAAAGTCTTGTTTTAAAAAGTGTCAGTGATGGAAACTCTACCACCGTGCTTGATAAGTTGTTCCAATGGTTAATTACTCTTACTGTTAAAAATGTATGCCCTATTTTCAGCCTAAGTTTGTCTAGCTTCTACTTCCAACCCTTGGATCATGTTATACCTTTCTCTGCTAGATTCACGAGCCCATTATCAATTTTTTTTTCCCCATATAGGTACTTATAGACTGTAATCAGGTCACCTTCTCTTTCTTAAGCCAAACAGATTGAGTTTTTTGAGTCTACCACTGTAAGTCTTGTTTTCTAATCCTTTAATCATTCTCCTGGCTCTTCTCTGAACCCTCTCCAGTTGATCAACATTCTTCTTGAGTTGTGGACACCAGAACTGGACATAGTATTCCAGCAGTGGTTGTACCCGTGCCAAACACAGAGGTAAAATAACTGCAGCTGAGTTGAGGACAAGACATGGAATATCACAGAAAAGTAATAATGGACCTTTATTAATAGCAGCAGTTTGGAAAAGCCAGGGTAGACCCATTTGTTTAAGAAAAAATTGCTGGAATGATATATAAACGCTCCAGTATTATGTTATGCCTACTAATTTTTTTGATAACCAGACATTTTGCTGCAACTATATTACATTCATTTAAAAAATAAAACGTGACCGGTGCAATATAAAATTCAGAAGACTAACAGTTTTAACACAACTGCTATAGAAAGTCCAAGTCCAGTCACTTCAGCCTTTTACATTGTACAGGCATTTAATGTTAGTGCAGTACTAATTGCATACTCAAAATGCATGCAAAATTGTGGACTTTGCAAAGTTATAACAACTGATTTTGACATTCCACTCAGAATCATCCCACCAAGTTTCAATAACTAACTAGATCAAATTTATACTCATAAATGAACAATTCCTTTTCCTCTTGTTTGTTGCCCAGGTTCCTAGCTTTGGTTTATAGGCAATTAAATAATTTCTTCTCTTCATGTCCTTAGGTTCCTTGATTAATTATGTTCTCATCATCTCAATTGTTGTTGTGCTAAGTGCTCATATCTTCCCTTGTTTTACCCTCCCTCTTTGTTATTAGTTTAACTACTCTACTCTAGACAGCCTGTCCCCAAGAAGATTGGTCCCCCTTCTGCTGAGTTGGAGGCCATCCAAACTATACATCTGTCTGTCAGCATAAAGGTGGACCAATATTTCACAAATCCAAACCCTCCACCCTACATCGCTCACTTAGCCAGTGATTCTCTTTCAGAATCTTCTGCCTTCTGTATTCCTTTGCTCATGAGACAAGAGGGGTCACAGAGAAGTTAATTTGGACATTCTTCTTCAGTATGCTTCTGAGTTCCCTGAAGTCATCTGCTATCTGCAAGATAACCAATGATGCAGCTAAACCTGTGTTTGAACAAGTGGGAAGGGATCTTAGTCTGTTGGGCCTATTTGGCAAGGGGATTTTACTCATGTTTGTGAAGGAGTGGGAGCATGTTAACCTAGTGGATTGTTTTATTTTGAAGGGCTGGAGTTCTTACTTTCTTGCATAGAGGCAGATTTTATGGGACTTTTTGTGGGGGACTGCTCAATAGTATGGTCAGCAATTTGTTGGTGGAGTTGAGATTGGCCCTTTGACAGCGGAGCCTGTATTTAACAGGGTTGAGGGGCTCTGTGGTTTCTCCTAAGTTATGTGGGAATTCTTGGGATGCATGAGCCACAGAATGGACCACAGCTGCATATTGTAATGGGAAAATGCACTATCTGCTTGTGGTCAGTTTAAATGTCCCTTTTGTTATTCTTCAAATGAATCCCCTTTGTTCGTGATGGGGAAGGATCATGATGATTACCTGTTCTGTTCATTCCCTCTGAAGCATCTAGGATTGGCCACTATTGAAAGACAGGATACTGGGTTAGATGTATCATTCATCTGACCCAGTATGGCTGTTCTTATGTGATGGTTATAGATCTATATAGTCATCTAGTCTTTACTCTTATCTATAATCTTATTTACTAATTGGACACTTTATCTGGACATTTCAGATTTCTCAAAGAATTCACCTTGCCTTTTTGGTAGCCATGGAAGGGAAAAGGGGCTGTTGCTTGTATTATTTCTGGGACAGTCTGTTATTGTACATGAATCTGGGCCCATGGTATGTGGATGAGGTGAATTAAGTTCTTTGGAGCAGGATTCTCTCTTACTTTGTGTTTATATAGTACTAGGAGCAAAGAAATGCCAATGTTAGGGTTGCTCATGCAATCTTAACTTTGCCCCCTTTGTAAAGCATGTATTACAACACAGGCCAGAATCTTCAAATCTAAATATTAGGCTCCTAAATCATAGTTAGACACTTAAATAGAACTGGCCTGATTTTTAGAAGTGCTTTCTACGCTAGTTGCACCTTTGTAGCCTCTTCCACTGTGTGTTACTCTGTCAGATAGACTAGCAATAAGTCATTTATATACAATTCGTGTAGTGAATAAGGGAAGGATTCCTGTGGAAACATTCAAAATATCATTTCAAGTATGCTGTTTCAATAGAGGTTAGATTTATTTCTCCAGATTAATTTTGTTATAACAAAATTCAAATTACTTTATAAGGTAACTAAACAGTAAAGAGTAACAGGTAAGCCAAACAACACTTGTTTTGAACTTCCTTAATAATACTACAGCAAATATTCTAATCTCTCTTCTTCTTATGCAGTGAATTTCTTCCACTTTCTTCTAGCAAGAAGTGAAGAGCACAGAAGCCAGGAACCTTCTCTAGTAGATATTAGTATAGAAAAATTAGTAGAATGATTAATTCCTAGTGTTTTGTTTTGGTTTTTAAACTTATGCTTTTTTAAAAACACATTAGCTTTTCTAAGATGTAAATGTAAGAAAAAGGCTCTTTGGTGGTAGGGTTTTTTCCCCCAGTTTTAAAGACAAATTTATTCCAAAATTTTTATATTTCAGTTCTACTTGATTTCCTCCTGGGAGCCAACAGTTGTCTAAAAATCACTTAATATAGCGTTAATACTGAACAGCAAAATGCATTTAGTTATGCTTTATAAAAAGGAAGATGTTCTCATTATTTGTTAGTTGCTGAACTGAAACTGTTCATGTCTACAACTTTTATGAGTGTATAGAAAGTAGTTTAAACAATTGGCATGCCACAGGGCCATTGATACAAATCATGATGCTGTTACAATTATGGAAAATTAAATGTAATATATTGCTCCAGAACTTCAGTGCTGTTAACTGGACATTAATATGAGGTGGAATGTAGACTCCATGTTTTGCTCCACAGTTGGAGAGAGGCAGAATTACACCATTATGAGCCTGATTCTCTTATCCTAACCGGGTAATGCTGATCTTATAGCTGGTGAAAGTTTGGTAAATTGTTCCTCTAGCATCTGACGAAGTGGGTATTCACCCACAAAAGCTCATGCTCCAAAACGTTTGTTAGTCTATAAGGTGCCACAGGATTCTTTGCTGCTTTTACAGATCCAGACTAACACGGCTACCCCTCTGATACTTTCCTCTAGTATAACACCTTTAGAAAACAAAACTTGAGTCTTTGTTCCTAAATTCCATATTGCAATCCTAGTTCTTGTTAAGCATTACTAAAGGCATTCTCTTTGCAGTATAGAGAGAATTCAAAATGAAATATTGATTTACTATCTCTGGTACCATATCCTTCATAAAGCAGGGCGTAAATAATAAAGCTCAAGTTAAGGTAGTAAATACATATATCAATAATTAAAAGATGGTGAGAGAACTTAACAAGTTGTATTTAAAAAAAAAAAAGTTAACACTTTTTTTAATTAAAAATTGGAAACACAAAGGTAAGGTGGCCCAAAGACCCTTAAATCTGCTCTCATATTCTTCTGCCCACTCTCTAGAGCCCAATGGCATGAGACAGTCTTATGTTTTCACTCTGTACTTCTTCATCATCTATAAGCCTGAACTCTCATTAGACATTCTAATATGTGCATCACCCACTACATGTGACACCTGTAAAACCATGTCATATTATGTAATGCATCCTTAATTGACAAGACGGTGAAATTAACATTTCGGCCCTTATATTTCATATATACATTATAGACCTATCCAACCCTCCATTCTAGTATAGTATTTAAATTCTACAGCATTTCTCATCTGTAGACTATATACATACATGTGTTTTACAGATGGGGAAAATGAATCAGAGAGGTAAAATTTCTTGCTGAAGGTCACATAGCAGGTCATTGGCACAACCAAAAAGAATACAGTTCAGGATCTCCAGGCTTCCAGTTCAGTGATCTAGCCACTGTTTCACACTGCTTCCTACAAACTAGTTAATGCGCTTGAATAGGTAGAGTGTTCTGTGCTCATGCTCCAAAACGTCTGTTAGTCTATAAGGTGCCACAGGATTCTTTGCTGCTTTTACAGATCCAGACTAACACGGCTACCCCTTTGATACTTTCCTCTAGTATAACACCTTTAGAAAACAAAACTTGAGTCTTTGTTCCTAAATTCCATATTGCAATCCTAGTTCTTGTTAAGCATTACTAAAGGCATTCTGTTTGCAGCTCAAGTTAAGGTAGTAAATAGCTGTAAAGAGTTGGAGGTATTTTGCGTAGTGTTCGCTAGGAGAACAGAGAAGGAGAAAAAAACACTTGAGTGGGCATAGATCCAAGAGGTGTGTATTACATGAAGTTTCCATAGCATTCCGTACTTTCACTGTAGATAGTGAAAATTCATGTGCTAGTTTAAATCTATTTATCCTCTCACCAAGTTTTTATTTGCCTATCAGTATGTAGAAAACATCACTTTTTGGAGGTGTAGTTTGGTCTTATGTCTTGAATATATATAGGGACGGGAGCCAGGAATTCCTGAGTTCTAATTCCGTCTCTACTGTTGACTTGCTCTGTGTCCCTGGGCGAATCACAAGCACTGTGTCTACTTTCCCATCTGTAAAATGAGGATAATACTTATCCATTTACTTCCTGTGAGTGGTGTGAGGATTAATTAGAGATGCTTTCAACTTGACTAATTGACTATCAGAAACTAGATTTTTTTTCAAATTAGACAGACCTTTAAGTAGCAGTTTAGAATTCAAAAAAAAAAAAAAATACTAGGGTTTTCTGCTCCCCTGCTGATGTTTATAAGGATCTTTTCTGAAAGCCTGAGAGCAGCAACATCAAAGATGTCTTGTCTGGAAGAGGACTTGGGATTGAAAAGCTCTGGCTGGTAGGTGTTGGTTGGAGCAAAATATTCTTTCTGTCTTTATTTTAATAGCATCTCTAGATCAACTAGATAAGATCATCCTTTCCAGGAGGATCTCCAGCTCTCATCAGCGATGGTTACAGCAGGTCACCATGTTCAGCTGAGAGGCATTTAGAGAGGTAGAATGGGAGATATTAATCATGGAGGCCAGTGCCTCAGGCATCACCAGCTCATCCGCAGCATCTGCCAGGAGCTTTCAGGTACTCAGCATCAGTTGCAGGAAAGTTTGTGTGTTCAATACTGCAAGTCCTGGCTGATTTTCTTTAGGGTCAGTGAGAACACTAATGTTATCAATTTTCTTTGCAGATATAGCTTCATATATTGTAGTTGAGGATTTGCTAATCAGATCCATTAATTGTAAGCTGGCACATGAAGAGCTGAAAAAGAGATGCCTTATCTGCTGATTGTCTTTCTGTAGCAGTAATAGCCAAGTACAGAACAACCCATCATGAAAAGAATTGCAATTTGGATACTTTATAAGTTTTGATATAGGCTCGTAAACTGCTTACATTTTGTTTCTTAGCTGTGTGTGGTTTGCAGCTCACATACGTGTAGAGTATTGAAAACAGTGTAATGCATTTATTTTCCAAAGAACAAGTATTTGGAAGTCTTAGCTGAAGAAAATTAATTCTAGAAATGGTTCACCACTAGAGGGCCTCAGAAAAGTCATACCTATAGATGGTTACTGCATCTGCTTGTTCAAATGGCAAATGAACTAGCAAGTCATCAATTTGGAAATGACACATGCTCAGTGCAGAAATACAATTACCATGAAGATTTTGTCTAGTAACTGTTGTGGTTTAAATATTTCTGCTGTATTTTCTCATCAACTAACACTAGTTTCTGTTGGTGAGTTGAACACACTCTTAAGCTCTGAGTAGATTTCAGTGCTTTGAAAATGCAGTATGTTGCTTCCTGTCCAATCAGATTTCAGTGTTTGCTAGCTGTTCTAATGTATTTATTTGGATTACAGTAGTGCCTAGAGGCTACAGTTAGAATTATCTAGAGCTCTATTGTTGTAGGACCTATGCAGACAGTAAAAAGCTGTTTCCACCCCAAAGATCTTACTGTCTTAAAGAAAGATGCAAGATTAGTGGTACAAACATTTTTCCCATAAAGTATCTTTAGTCTCAGTAGAATTGGATTTTTTTTATCATTTTGACTGATCAATATTTTTAAGCATTTTTTCTGTTTTGATTTTTAAATTTTGCAGTTGCACAAAATTATGGGTTTTGAACATTTTTTTTAATTTTGAACTATTTAAATTTTCAGTGTTGTGGGAAATTCTCGGATGGTCCTACAATTATTTAATGACAGTAGATGTTGAAATTCAAAAAGTTTTATAACCATTAAAACATAAATTGTCAATATCACAAGTCAAAATACAGAAAGTAAATATCCTTAAATCAAACTCTAAGAAATTCTCACAGTGCTTTTCTTACTTTGCCTAGCTGTGAATTTTGATGATTACCTATGGAAATACTTTTTCATTGGTTTGTGTGTGTATGGTGAAATTGACATAGAAAAATCTAATCCTTCCAAGCCTTAGCATCTTCCATATGAGCATCTGAGTATCTTTCACATAAAATCAATAGGGATGGTCAGGTCCTTAGTAGACTAATTCATAGATTCCAAGGCAGAAGGAGGCATTGTGATCATCAGTCTTACTTCCTGTATAACACAAGCCATGCAGCTTCCCCAAAATAATTTCTAGAGCATATCTTTTAGAAAAATATTCAGTCTTGATTTTAAAATTGCCAGTGATGGCGACTCTACCACAACAGTTGGTAAATTGTTCCAGTGGGTAATAACCCTCACTATTAAAAGTGTATGTCCTATTTCCAGGTTGAATGGTGTAGCTTCAGCTTCCACTCATTGGAGTGTTTTATACCTTTCTCTGCTAGATTGAAGAGCCCATTATCAAATATTTGTTCTCTGTGTAGATAATTAGAGATGGTAATTAAGTCCACATTAACCTTCTCTTCCTTAAGCTAAATACATTGAGCTCCTTGAGTCTGTCACTATAAAGCATGTTTTCAAATCCTTTAATCATTCTCTTGGCTTTTCTCTGAACCCTTTCCAATTTATCAACATATTTTCTGAATTGTGGACAGCAGAACTGGACACAGTATTCCAGCAGTGGTTGTACCAGTGCCTAATACGGAGTTAAATTAACCTTTCTACTCCTACTTGAGATTCCTCTGTTTATGTATCCAAGGATCACACTAGCCCTTTTGGCCACAGTGTTGTGCTGGGAGCTCATGTTCAGCTGATTATCCACCACGGTTCCCAAATCTTTTCCAGAGTCACTGCTTCCCAGGATAGAGTCCCCCATTATGTAAGTATGGCCTACATTCTTTTTTTCCTAGATGCGTGCATTTATATTTAGTCATATTAAAACATGTATTATTTGCTTGTGCCTAGTTTACTAAACAATTCAGATGACTCTCTTTTAGCGACATGTCCTCTTCATTATTTACCACTCCCCCAATTTTTGTGTCATCTGCAGTCTTTATCGGTGATGATGTATGTTTTCTTCCATGTCACTGATAAGTGCTAAATAGTGTAGGGCCAAGAATCAGTCTCCACAGGATTGCACTAAAATTACACCCACTCAGTGTCCCATTTACAGTTGCATGTTGATACCTATCCATTAGCCAGATCTTAATCCATTTAATGTGCAACATGTTGATTTTGTATCACTCTGATTTCTTTATCTTTGTCCTTTACTCTGCTAGCCATAGATTTCTCCTTGTGTCCTTTTGCTTTCCCTACAGTTTTACTATAATTCCTAGCTTCTAGTTTATATTAATTGCTATCAAATTCCTCTGTTTTCCATTTGTTATATATGTTTATATTTTATAGATGCTTTCACTTACTCTCTAAACCAGATTGTTTTTGTTTTTTAACCCATGAAGTCTTGTTGCTCAATCCTGGGATTCTGGGGCATGTAGTAAAATGTTTTTAAACAGTTCCCAATTATTATTCACAATTTTCTCTTTAAATTCATTCTCCCAGCTGATTTGGCTTATAATTGTTTTCAGCTTTGTGAAGTTTGGCTCTTTTAAAGCACCAAGTATACATATTACTGGTTTGCACTTTATTCTGTTTACACGTAACAAATGTAATAAAGTCATGATTACTTGCTCCTAAGCAGCCACTGATTTTCAGTTCTGTGTTCAGTTCCTCTTTACTTATCAAGATGAGGTCTAATACAGAATTCCCTTATGTTGAATGCAGCACTTTTTGAATTGGGAAATCTACAACTTTTAGACATTCCAAGGACATTTTAGTACAGGCAGAATGAGACCTTCAGCGTATGTCACTCAATCAGACTCCCTCATAATAAATCTTTTATTCCTACACATTATAGATAGGTGATGCAGGCATTGTGTTCTCTAGTATGATTTTTGGTGATCCCTAGCAGACACCAACTAGTATCCCATCTTGGTCTTGATCTGTTAGGATATTGATCTATAAGCATTCAGGATTATTTGCTTCCGAGTTGTTTAGTGACTTGGAAACAGGCAGTGCCATTTTTGACACAGTGCCAGTTCGCCTTGCCTTGCCTTTTGCCCATTCGATCCTTCCTAAACAGCTTATATCTAGTGATTTTAACATTCCAATCATGTGGATCTTCTTATCTGTCAATGACTAACTAGGTAAAATTTGACCTGGTAAAACTAGAAAAACTTTAGAGATCACTACAGTTGTTTTCTATCTGTCTTAAGCTTTTTGGTAGAGGCCATCTACATAATACCTTACCAGTGAGCAGGTAAGTTAGATATACATTGTTGTCCATTTTGAACAGTAACTAAGAGAGAGTGTATGCTCCAGAGAACCTTTTCTGGCTCTGCAAAGTACTGCTTGGTGTGATTCTCTCCTCGCTCCCATGCCTACTTTCTCTTTTGATTTGGTTATGGTGGGAAGACATTTAGGGTATAGGGGGGTCTTCCAGTGTGTTTGAAAAGCAGTCAGACTTTGGCTTCTTCTCTGGTACCTCATCCCACTTGATCAAAAACATGCTACCTCCGATTCTCACATGTTTTGAACTAGACTTTGTTAGCTGTATAGTTCTCAGAGTGCAGCTGTCTCGCTGAGTCATGGGTGAAAGTGTCAATTTCAGAGGTAACTGAGTCCTGATTCAAAAATATTTTTGAGTATTAGCACTCGGGCTTGAATTATCATTTAACTGCAGTGGGAACCAATGAAAGAGTACAGACCAATGGAGTGATGTACCCTAATGGCTTACCTCAGTGAGAAGGTGGTCTGCTATGTTCTACTAGCTAGAATCTGCTAGAGCAAATTGGATGGATTTTGCCGGCAGCAGAGCTAATTGTGGAAAATTCAGTTCCTTTGCTACAGCTATTATATCAAAGTAGTGGGAATGGGGAGATGAAAATATAGATGACTGGAGCTGTATCCTTATTTGAGAATAAGTAACAGTTTCGTATCAAGCTGAAGATGAAAGAAAACATTTCTTGCCATTGTCACTAATTGATCATCTAAGGTTAAATCTGCAGAGCCCCAATATCTTATACTATTTTGAATGGAGGGCAGATGACAAAAGTAAAAAATCAGTGCTTGGCCAGTTCCTTGACACTTCCCTCTTCCCATCAACATTGTTTTACTCTTTTTTTTTTCCTTAGTTTTCTTTGTGCAGTTACTAATCAGCCAGTTGAACATATCCAGCGGGCATTGGGATCTCTCTTGAGATGGAGTTGTTGCTTTTGTTGTAAAGCAGTGGTTCTGAAACTGGGGTTCACGAAATGTTACAGCGGGTTCTTGGGGGGCAGGGGGGAATTCCCTAATGGTGGACAGAGCTGTCCCTATGGACCCCGGGCAGCACAGTACCAGCAGCCCGGAGCCCCTGAACTGCCAAGAGCTAAGCAGATCAAAGCAAGCATATCTATCACACTGAGATTTAAACTTCAAGATTCTTTATAAGAAATGGAAAGGGAAGTGGATTTTTTTTGCTGTTTTTTAAATTAAATAGGCAGCTAGTATTGATTTTAAAATTATTATGAAGAACAAGTTTAAGCTTTGTTGTAACGTGCGTCATTTGCCTGGACTGCTCAAGACCTGAGTGCTTGTGTGGGAGGAACACTTTGAGTTGGCTTCTTAGATACCTTCATGCTGTTTCACATCTGATACTCCTTGATGAAACATAGGAGCCTTGTCTAATAAGTCTTATTCAAAGTGATAACAAGCTACGAAAGTGAGATCTTGGAAGTGTGTTGCCATTTTCATAATGTAACAAAAATACTTTAATGATAAATAATAATTCATAATAGTGTGTAATAAGCATGTCATAAAAACAAATTTTATATTTCCAAGATTACTGCTTTTATACTCGGGTAAAGGAGAAAATCCTTGGAAATATTAATTTTTAGGAGGAGGTTTGTGAGACTTGACATTTTAGTGAAAGGGGTTCACAGGTTTGTTTAAAGTTTGGAAACCACTGTTGTAAAGGTTAGTTAAAGGTGGATGTCCTCAACATATTGTTGGCAGTGTAGCTTGTATTATCTCACAATCTCTTCAACTGCTCTCATGTAAATGTTGAGGGTGAGTAGATTCCTGCCAGACTCTGCAAGTGAGAAATCTTAGGGAAGGGGATCAATTGCCCTTAATGCTATTTGGGTCACGTTTCAAACCATTGTAGTGTTGTGTTATCTATTGCATTTCTGTCATGTAAGAAGGTCAGCAGCGCCTTGTGATCAACTGTTGAAACCTGCTCTGGAGCTGTAGTTAGAAACAACCATTTTCTATCATTTTGTATTGTATAGTGGAATAGACCAACACAGAAGATTTGAGAATGGGAGTTGTGTGTTCCATTTCCTTATATTGGTAAGGAGGTGATCTGCCAGGTTTGGAGAAATTAAAGCTTGTCAAGTTTTGTGCATATTGAGTTAGAAGAGTCCGACGTGGTAATGAAATTAGAACCAACGAAAAAGAACAACATGATCAGAATGTATGTCTGAAATCCCTAATCCTTATATTAATGCATTTAGTGTTGCTCTTTATCTCAAGGAAATAAAATTATTGGAAAAGTCAATACGCAGTAAAGAAATTCAAATTTGGTATTTTTAAACCAGGATCCTGCCATCCTTCAGAAATTTCCTGTGTTTTAAGTTCTGCACATCCTTGAATAGTAACCAAAAGAAATACACACAATCTTCCTTCTCCCTGTAAAAATGTTGCCTTTCCATTTGCTTTTCATTGCTTCTCTTCTAGCATACTCTAAAATAAAATTTAAATATAACCTCTGTTAGAATTCCCTGTCCTATTCAAAAAGGATATGAAAGAGGAGCCAGAGATATGTCTCATCCCTGGACAGACAAAGTCAAATTAAACTTCTGAATATTAGTCCAAGCCTGTGATGGTTGATATTTGTATTGGCCTTAGAATCTTAATGGGCAAGGTGTACATATTGATTATAACTGTCAGACTTCAGACATAGCGTATATACTCGATCATAAGCTGGTTCATTTATAAGCTGACACCCCCCCACACAAGATGGATAAGTAAAAATGAAAAAAAATTATAACTCTTTCATAATCTGACCCTATAATTCAGGGGTCAGCATACTTTGGCTCCTGGTCCATCAGGATAAGCTGCTGGTGGGCCAAGATGGTTTGTTTACCTTGAGCGTCCACAGGCATGGAGGTAAACCTAAGTAAACAAAGTGTCCTAGCGCGCCAGCTTTTTACCCTGACGGGCCAGGACAGCAACTGGTGGGGAAATTTTTTATGAGGGAGAAGCTGGGAGTCAGGAGTAACCCCTGTGGCCACCCCCCACGTGACCCCACCCCTAGCCCGGGACCCTCACACTCTCCCCATCCCGCCCCTTCCCCCCTTATCTGGGGGGGCCAGAGGAGGATGTCTGACCTGGCCGCAGCCTGCTCCGGTGGGCCAGACCGGGCGGCGTGGCTGCAGCCTGCCAGCCCCAGAGCTGCAGCTGCTTCAGAGGCTGAGGGGAAAGCAGTGTGGCCAGAACTGGAGAGACTCTGGCCCTGTCTCTTCCCTTCTGTCTCTGTTGGCTATGCTGACTCTCCTTGTTCCCTCTGTTCAGGGGCGGCTCCAGGCCCCAGCATACCAAGCACGTGCTTGGAGTGGCAAGCTGCAGGGGGCGCTCTGCTGGCGCCGTGAGGGCGGCAGGCAGGCTGCCCTTGGCGGCTTGCCTGCGGAGGGTCCACTGGTCCCACGAAGGTCCGCTGAAGCCGTGGGACCAGCAGACCCTCCGCAGGCAAGCCGCTGAAGGCAGCCTGCCTGCTGTGCTTGAGGTGGCAAAATGCCTAGAGCCGCCCTTGCCTCTGTAGGGGGGAGAGGATGTGTTCCACCTCTCCTGCCAACCCCCGTCTCTGGTGCTTCCCTTTTTTACAAAAAAAATTCGGCTTATGAACAAGTATATATGGTATTTTGTCAACAAAGAAATGATATTTTTGTAAAGTATTATGAGTGCAATTTAAATTCACACCAAATGTCCTATTTGATCTTGAGAAAGAAAGCACATATTGAGACATAGTAGTGGATTCCTGTGGGTGCCCATATCTCTTGCAACAGTAGAAAGATGTGGATTTTGAACAGGACCTTTCAGTAAATATTCTACACAAATCTGTAAGCCATGTGAGTCACGATCCAGTTACCCTCCAAGAAGATTTAGAAGAATACTTAATCTGAGTTTTCTTTGGGGAACTCTAGAACAGTGAGGATTTCTTACTGGCAAGTTTTGTAGGGTTCCGCCCCCCACCCCCCCGAGAGGAGAATTTTACTATTCGCTATGGTTATTCTGTAATTTAAATATTTCATGGGGGTGTGAATGATAATAATCAGTGTGCTCTAAGAAATATTTTTGAATTGGGAATAACCTTTCATAACTTTTCAGTGATAGAGCACTTGTAGTAACCATTCCAACTACAGATAAGAAACTTTCTAGAACCTTCCTCTCAATTATAGTCGTATAAGCGAGAACTGAGTTAGATTGATATATTGGATGGAGATGGAACAGAGGGATAGGCTGAGCAAAAACCAAAACTAAAACACATACTGACTGGATAAGAGGACAACTAGTTTTTTGGGTTTGGGTGGCTTTTTTAGCTTGTGAAAGTAATTCTTGAAATCTAGCAGAAAACACTATCTCAAGTACTATTTTAACCCCAGGGTCATTTCTGTTTGAGTGCTTGGCCTCCAACTTAGTCAGTATGTGTAATTTATTAAATGCAAAGTTGCTAAGAAAAAAGATTGCTTGATTGTTTGGTGCAGTGGAAGTTGCAACTTGTAGAAACTTGAAAGAAAGCAAATCTGATCAAATTTCATGGTAGGAGAATGTTGCCATGACAACAGCCTTTAAAAGTGTTCTGCCCTTTAAAGGTATGTATGTATAAATATGAAGAAATACTAATGGGAAATAGTCCTGTCTAGAACAGAAAATATTTATCATTTCTAAAAGAGAGATTTTTTTCTTGTATTATAGTGTGAAATTGGAACCATAAAAGGTTACTTAATTTCTTGCAGATGATTAAACAGTAAATAATGGTGATATTCTACCATTTTATAGTGGGTGGCAGTTCTGAGCTGCCATTTAGCAGATTTTCTTTCTGTCATAATTGCCATTTCCTATTCTGCAACACAATCAGGAGCTAGTGTCTACTTTAAAGTTCGTGTGTCTGAGCCTCTGGGGTGAGCAATGGCTATGTTGTCTTTTAATGAATCTGTGCTGAGTAGAGATACCTCATTAGCAATTGTATTAGAAATGGGGTTAGCTAGAAGGGAGAAAACAGTTTTGAATGGCAAATCTCACCATTAAGTGTTATAACTGTTTTTATCTCCCACAAACACCAGGAAACAGACTATCCTATTATTTTTCCCAGTCTTGAGACTTGGGTTTTTGAATAACAACTGAGATCAAAAGTTGCCTATAACTCAAAAAAAACCAACGGGGGTGAGATTTGTGGATGGAAAACTGGGTAGGTTTATGCTTCCAGTTTTACAGTGGGGCTGTAGGGGTGGAGTGGGTAAGTGCCACTGATCAATAATTTTGACATTGGCTGTATTTGTTCAGGAGCTTTCAATTGAAAAGGCCCTATAGGACCTACAGTTGCAGGCTTTTAAACTAGTAATAAGATTAATTTTACTAGCCAATACCTAAAAATGATGGCTTGACAGAAGAGAGCTGGTGGGTTCCTGCTGTAGCTCAGCAGAGGTTTGTGGGGTTTGCCATACCCTCTGAATGGATCTGGTGCTCATTGTTTTGAACTTTTTGTTGAGAAATAAGCTTTTTATGTTTATTGACCAGAAAGCAATAATAAGAATGTTTCATTAATTTCTTCTTTAAAATAGAAAATTGTTTATTCTATTTTTTGTGTTTCTCTTACAGTATAAAAGATGTGGTTGCAAGTTGTAGAAGAGATTTTTCTGTGGAACATACCTCTGTAAACCTTCCCTAAAATCCCCTGAAGGCATATACTGCACCTGTGATGGACCCTCAGAATACTGCTATGTTAGGGTTGGGTTCTGATTCCGAAGGTTTTTCTGGGAAAAGCCCCTCTGCAGTCAACGCTGACATAGTGATAGGCAAGAGAGAAGTAGATCTAGAGAGTAGCACCAAGGAGGAAGAAGATATTAAGAAGAAGAACTGGGAGGGGAGCAACACTGAGACTGGGAAGAATGAGGGTCTGACTGATGCACAGCAACAGTTTTCAGTGAAAGAAACAAATTTTTCAGAGGGAAATTTAAAATTGAAAATTGGTCTTCAAGCTAAGAGAACTAAAAAGCCCCCTAAGAACCTGGAGAATTATGTGTGCCGGCCTGCCATAAAAACCACTATCAAGCAACCAAGAAAGGCATCAAAGAGTGGGAAGATGACAGATGAGAAGAACGAACATTGTCCTTCAAAACAAGTGAGTAGTGTTTATATACTATTAAATGCTTCCCGACTCCTAGATTATCCTGTGAGGGGTTGTATGTGCTATTGGCCAAGTTACACCCCTGTATAAAATACATATCTGAGGAATAGTCTTCATTCTAAAGTCTAGTTATGGTCAGAGAAGTGACATCTCCCCATTTCATATTTAATATCTGCTAATAATTTCCAGGTCAAGTCAACTCAAAATTACTAATCTAAACAAAGATTTTCTGTCTCCAGCACAAGATCGTGCGGTATGTTGACTGCTTTGTGTATCATTACAAGAAATGAAGACTCTGGTCTCAGAATTTAATGGCCATTCTGTTGATGGTGGTTGACTCAGCAGAGAATTCATTTTGTTCTTCATTAGCTAGTTTGACTTTGTTGTAGTATTTACAGTAGTAAAAAACTAGTTTTTGCTGGTATCCTAAGTGGATGTGACCAGAGTAAATTGCAGTACCGTTTTTAGTCTCTTGCCTACATTTACAGTGACAACTGTGTATTTATACCATGCTCATCACTATAGTAACCATATTAGTTTCCCTACTAAACAGTTATTTTAATGCTTAGATCCTCGCCATTGATATTGCTACTCATTAGTCAGTGTTTGGAAGAGAAAAAGAACATTGAATCTGATGGAATGAAGACTTACAATTTACTGCTTATAATTCAGTAGCACCCAAAATGTGCTAGGTGTTTTACAAATATGAGAAGACAGCCCCCGCTTCAAGGAACTCTTGTTCTGATAAGATGTGCAACAAGAGCTACAGTAATAGATGGGATAAATAGGATGAGTTGACAAGGATTACAAAGATAAGTGTGCATGATTGATTACTTTTTTATATACACATCTTGTTACAAAATAAGCTTCCCAATATGCATAAAAATTTCCCCAACCAACTAAAATACTATTCTGGAGCAAAGTGGCCCTTTTCACTGCCTCTCTTCACTACTTATCTAAGGCCATGATTCAGCAGAACATTTGTGTGGTGCCTACATTCTGTTGAAGTTTAAAGTTAAACGTGCTGAAGTACTATGCTGAGTTGAGGGCCAAGTCCTCTCCCCTTTAAACCAACCCTCCTTAAATATCCATCTCCCCTTATTACCAACCTCCCTGACTATTCCTGCTTCTCTTTGTACTCCCTCAGCATCCTTCCATTATCTACCCTCACTCCATGTGGCAACCCTGGACAATTCATCCTGAGAATATGCCACACCTCTTCCTGCCAGTCAGCTCCCATTCTCAACACAAGTCCCCCTAATTTCCACATTGCTGCTGCTGTGGGAAGCTCCCAAGACTGGAGGGTGTTCCATTTCCCTGTCCTGTGCTTTCCCCAGCTAAGTCGCCTGTATATAAACACAGCCAGCAACATCTATCAGGCAGAACCCACACACTGGAGGTGGCAGAATAGAACTCTTTGGTCATGTGGTGTTAAGGACCTGATTTTTCTACTGGCTGACACACACACCCTCCCCCATTGAGGAGATTGTCACACTTAAGCACATTCTCAACTTTAAGCATTTGTCCTTGCCTTTAAAGAATAGATACAGTGTAATAACAGTGATAGCTAAAGTCTCCTTCCTTCTCCTCCAGACTAAATCATGCAAAATGTTTCACGTATAAAGCAAAGGCAATATATGTTTACCTCCTCTGTGTTTTGCTGGCCAATATTCATTTGGTTAATCGGTGTGAACCTATTGCATGTCAGAAATTACTTTGTCTCAAGCTTATTAAAAACACCACGGCAAATAGCATAAAACTTTATTTTATTTTTTGTCAGACCCCTTGGATTTTCACTGCATGGGAGGAAGCAGAAACAAATTTCACGCCGATATGTACTTCTGTGAATAATTCCAATATTGGATATAACAGGACAGTTAAAAATGGATGACTTTTTAAAAATAAACTCATATTTATACTTAAATACATTTTTCTTATTTAAAATAAACCTTTTTAAAAATTAAATTTGAAATGATGGCGACTTGTGTTAAGACCTAAATTTACTATACTGTATTAGCCAGGGCTTTGGAGCTGTGCTCTGACTCTGCTCCAGTTCCAGGCAAAAACCTGCAGCTCCACTGCTCCGGAGCTGCTCTGCACTCCAGCTCCAGGCTCCGCTCCAAAGTTCTGGTATTAACATAAATTTAAAAATAACATTGAAGCTTGAAAAAAAATATTCAAGCAATATATGTTTGCTGCTGAAGTTTTAAAGAAAGTCAAACCACTGAACTGATGGAAGTCACTGACTAGCACCTAGAACCAGAGTTTGTTGAAGTGCTAACCAGCTTTTGACAGCAGTGGCTTTTTCTGCAATGCCGAGAGAATATTTTTCTTCATTTCAGTTTATTCAGCTAGTTCAGTTTAGTGACCAGGTCAAAGTTGAGATACTGATTGGGAATTGAAAAAGAAGGAAAGGTTATTTTCCTCTTACAGTATGTGAAGGTGTGAGAGGATCAGATCTATTAGTTCTAAAATCTTGAAGGATAAGGTGATCAGAAACAATCAGTACAACTCACTAGTTACAGATACTTCCTTTGTTTAATAAATAGGTTAGTTTTAAATGCCAAACATGTTCTGATAAAGGAAAAAAAGTTTATGTATCAGAACATTTTAAGATAGTTTTATTTAATAAAAGAAAAAAATTAAAATGCTGTTTTTTATTTCTAATTGAATTACAATTTCCATCCAAATAGAGCTTGAGACAAATCATAAGTAAAATAACCATCGTCATCTAGTAAATGGGAAACAGTGTCATTCATCATTTTCTAACATAATAAAAATGAGGAATCCTAATGTATATTAAAATTGCTTAAATAAATGTGTCTAGATACAGTTCATCTTCCTGGTTAGCAAAATGAAGCTCCAATTTTAGTGTAAAGACTATAATTCATTCCAAATCCACGTGGTTTAATGATTACCAATCAATAAGAATCAGCCTTTCATTAGGAAGATAACTAAAAAGTACAAATGCAAAACAAGACTTAAAATTGATAATTTAATATAAGGTTTCCTGCTTGCTGATTTAAATCAGGATTAAAATATGAGGTTTTAAATCACCTTAATTCGAAGTCAATCTACGCTGGTATATAATTCCCACATTCCTGAACTCTAGTTGCAGATCCAAGACCATGCTGCCGTGCCACTAAAGTTATCACTGAAGCCACTGCAAATACATGCCAAGGAAGATGTAAATGTAGAGTATCTATATATATTTGAGTTGTTTGAATAAATTACTTATAGTGCACAGTTATGTTAAGTGCTACATGGAAAACACAAAACAGGTGCATGCCCCAAAAATCTAAAAGTCTAAGTGATTGATTTGACAGACAAGTAGGGATAACATATACCTAGAAGGATAGGGATGAGGAAGAATTTGGGTAACAAAGATGATTCCCAGTTTATCAGTTTAACCAGACATACCTTGATAGTTCCAGGTTTTTTTTTCTCATATATGCAAGTTTCAAGCTTTCATTTTAAAGAAATTTATGTTTGTAGACTTTCAGGTTGCAAAAATAGCTACCCAATTGCAATCCAGTGCTGTTTTTCAAAGTCTGGGGACAGTCTAGACAATAGCCTTCAAACATTTGAATTGACTTTTTCAGCAAAATGGGGCAGTAAATTAGAAAAACAGTGATAACAAGGTAAATAGTAATATTAATTATTTCACTGCAAATCATAGTAGTAGAAACATCCTACTAACATTTTGTCAGCTGTGCTTGGATTTGTTTGAAAAGTCATTCCACAGGAATAAACTTTATTTTAACTTTAAACTTTAAAGAAGCCCATAGTTGAATGTATTCTTGCTCCCCTGCATATAGTAATCAGGCAGAGTGGGAGTGGGGAATGATAGATCATTCTAGGGGGATTTGAAAGAGGTCCAGGAGGAGGGGAAGATCCCAAGCAGAGAATGAACAATCTCAGTGATATGGGTGATATATTTATTGTTTCATTTAAAAAAAAAAATTGAAATTAGTTAGTTTTATGTAAATAGTTTCAATGGGAGCTATTTGTTTTTGCAGTTCTAAATGTAAAAGCATAAAATGCAGGCCCTGGTGTCTCCTTCAAGATGGCTACCAGGTACAATATTACCTTCTACCCAAGAAGGGAAATGGGCCCAATAACTTCCACTCAAGTGATATACTCTGCTAAATACTTATTTGGTGGTGAAAAGACCAGGATTAATTATATATAAAAAGGGAATTAAAATCAGTGCATCTCTCTGTCCTTGTGTAGGCTGAGCAGGGTTAGATACAGTGGAGCTGCACTGGTGGTGAATAATGGTGGACAAGGCCCCAATACCTGTTAGCAGCAACAAGTGCAGTTGTGCTGGTATTGACAACAGTTTAACTGCTATAAGCACCTTTGCTCAGTCTCCTGTCTCGCACTTTGATGGGGGAAAACCTCCCCATTATAATCCATAAACCCACCCACCTTATCCTTCCATCAGATTCTTCTCTACTGTAGTAACTACTGAACACTGCCATCTGATCATGTCTAGCCAGATGGTGAGCTGAGACTAATACTTATTATGCAAAACACATTAGTTTTTTTGCTCTTCCTCACCCCACCTATAAAATGTTTCAACTGTGTGCTATGTCTTGTCAGAAACCTAGACTCTAAGAGCTCTGGGACAGATACTGTCTTTTTACTACATATTTGCACAGGACCTAGCACAAAGGGTCTCTTATCCTTTATTAGGATCCCTAGGTACAACTATAATATAAAGAATAAATAATAAAATGCTAATGGAGGCAGGAATAAACCATTTTTAACAGTGTCAGGAAAAGTTACTCCAAACAGATGTACTTGTCACTGTGAAAAAATAAGATGTTGTAGTTAGAAAAGGTATAAGATTCTCAAGCCTTGTCTATGCCATGGAAAAATCTTTTGTCATTTTTAACAGTCTGATTATAGCAAGGGTTTACAGACAGGTTGGTGATTGCTTTTTGGTAACAGTTCCTAAATTCTATGACAACGTTAATTTATTTTGTTACCATGAAATACTCTTTATTTGCATCCCTCCCACCCCCATACAGATATACACAGTTCATGGCTCATAGTTGAAAATACTTCAGTGTAAAATTCACTGATGATTATTTTCCACAGTTTTTATTTTTTGATAATGGAGCTTTTTGCTGTGCACTGCAGGTGGCTTGGCTCCACTCCCCAGGCCCCCATTCCCATGTTATTGTCAAGGTGAACTGGCTCAGAATGTCCTTTCGCCGTGTGTGCCAGAGAATGAAGGAACTTGTAGGTGGCTTCAGTGGCTCATCTCCCCACTTCTTTGATTGCTGTACTGTTTAAAACAAAACAAAACAGCTAGGGCTTGTCTACAGTACGCAGCTTTTAGCGACAAGGCTGTGTCAACACAGCCTTGTCGCTAAAAGTCAGCGTGTGTAAACACACTCTGTCGGTTTTTTGTCAGCACTTTTGCCGACAAAATACTTCCAGCCCCACGAGCGGTGTTAGCTTTGTCGGCAGGAGAGCACTCCTGCCGACAAAGCCACGTTCACACTGTCACTTGTGTTGGCAAAATTTTTGTCTTTAAGTATCCTTGAAAGACACAAGGTTTGTCGACCACATCACAGTGTAGACAAGTCCTAGAAAGTGAGAGAGTAGACAGGTGGAGAGTCAAATCAGAAGGATTGCAGAGACCACTACTAAAGAAGAAAGAGGAATCCTACATAAAATGTGTCTGGAATGCTCTGCCTTTGGATATCATCTTTCTCCACATGTTAGACTGGATGATCCAGTGCATTTGATCTAACATCTCTCAGGTTTAATTGCTGTGGTTTGAAGAGAGTGCATTTTCTATGAGGTGTGAAATTTGCTCCCACCTCAGTTCATCATAGGCTGAGTCTGTGGATCATCATAAGCTGAATCTGTGGTCATGCTGCAAGGCCTATTTATTCTCCAGGCTTTTCCTTGGAAAAGGGATACATTTTGATGGGAAGTGGCTTATTTAAGAGTTTTGAGATAAGTTGGTAGAATTTAAAGATTTGTTTGAATTTATTTTTTTTAAAACTTGTCATGTGGAACTATACCTAGAGCTTCAGGTGTGTTTTTAAAACAAAAAAGAAAACAGTAAAAATGGAATAAATAAAATACGTCTCTGAAAATTAAGGGCTTGAAGTGAATGTCTTCATTTTAATATTATTTTAATTCTAAACTAATTTTGCCCCTGCCCCTTTCCAGTTCTTTTCCAAACATCACTTTAGATATCAGATTACCACCAAATTAAGAATGCATGCTAATGACAATGGACATGGGATAAAAATCTAAACACTGTGAAACCTCATCTTGAGCACTTTCCATCCTATGTCAGAGACCTGAGAGGGTCTGTCTCTTCAACACTTGGCAACACTTTGTTTGGCTTGTTTTTCCCGTAAAGTAGTACTGAAATTAAACAGAAAATTTCGTGCCATGCCAAGCCATATTAAAATAGTGTGTGGAAAACCTTTTTTTTTTTTTTTTTTTAATTGTTAAACATGGAAGTGTATATCCCTTTAAGTTAAAAAACCATTGAGGGTAAACAGCAGAGTGCCCTTCCAATTGTTCTCCAGAGCAGTTAAGAACCATTTTTCTTTTACTCTGAGTGACTTGCAAAGGATTTTTTTAAAATGGAGCTTGTTCTTTTTGTCTTTCAATAATAGGTAAAAGTCTGAAACTCTTTTTTATAATGTCTCTTTCTGCCATTCTATTAACATTATAAATACAAGGAATATATGCAGTGTTGTAGCTGCATCGGTCCCTGGATATTAGAGAGACAAGGTGGGTGAGGTAATATCTTCTGTTGGGCCAACGTCTGCTGGTGAGAGAGAGACAAGCTTTTGAGCTACACAGAGGTATTCTTTAGGCCTGGATCCAATATAAAAGATATTACCTCACCCACCTTGTCTTTCAAATATAAGGAATGTAAGTTCTAGCCTTTTTGCATAGTTTTGCTAAAAAAGTGTGTTGGTCATAGAAGATGTACATTGGCAGTTTTTTACACCTTAATTGAAACAGTGGAAGTACTGAATCTTTATCAAAGGCTTTCTTTCTCGAGAATTTTTAGCATTTAAAGTTAAGTAGAGGAAAACAAACACATTAGATTGCTTAACTAAAAATGTCTTTCCCTCTTTTCCCTCTCAGTTACATAATGTTCACACTCTGCTCTAGTTCTCCAGTAAACATAGATAGATATGTCTTCACTGCATCATTAGCTCAAGGTATATCCTGAAGGTTATCCCTAGCTGGACCCACAACCACACACACAATTGCTAGCTCAAATTAAGTGCAGTGTTAAGCTCAAGGTAGCTCGCTTGTTGGATGTGGGAGTGGTGTTTGAAGCTCGTGGGGACTCAGCTCTAGAGTTTTCCAGCTTAGGCAAAACCTGCAATTTAAAATGTTTAAAAAAAAAAAAACACTTTCAAAAGTCATCATTATGCATTATAAGGAAGCAACAAAGATGACATATCCAGGTTTTTCCCTTTCAAGTCTGTCCCTGTTGTGTTTACTGCTGAGGAATTGGGTATGAAGGCATGTTATAAACATTCTTCACATATAAAGAGCTCGTGTTCTGAGATAGAAACTGACTGTTCAACCACACAGCTCATTTGAAGCTAGAAGTACACAATCAGGCAGCAGCAGAGACAAGACACACAAAAAAACAAATATAGTACAGTACTGTGTGAAATGTAAACTACTTTTAAAAGGTGGGGGAAGGGGATTAATTTTTTTTGACAAGATAAGGAAGCTGTCTTGCTTTTAACCATCTTAATTTAAATGATTTTTTCTTCTGCATACTAAAGTTTCAAAGCTGTATTAAGTCAATGTTCAGTTGTAAACTTTTGGAAGAACAACCATAATGTTTTGTTCAGAGTTACGAACATTTCAGAGTTACAAACAACCTCAGTTCCCAAAGGTTTGTAACTCTGAGGTTCTACTGTATTCGATTATGCTTGAATAAAGTGTCCTTTTTTATTCCCTTTTGTTCTGTCAGCTGTCTTACATACAGCTGACCACAAAGTGGACTGTAACAGGTGACTGGAGGTTCTCCTTAGTCCTGAGGTTCTAGGTGGTAGTTTGGGCAGTTGCTTTTTATCCTGAGATCTCTTTTCATGGATGGTTCTGCAGCATTTCATGCTGTTCTTTCCTGCTGAATGTTTATATGAAATTACTAAGAAGGTTAGCATGGAATCGTGGACTGTGGTGTCTTTTAGTTTGCTGATGGCATCTTACTCTGCATCTCCATCTCATCTGAACTGGAACAAATGACCTGAGGTCTAAATGAAATTGTTGGATGAGGGCCAGTTCACTGAGGCTCAACCCTGACAAGACTGAGATAACAGTAGTAGTTTGGGGGAAGCAACATGAAGAGTTTTCAAAGATTACATCTGCACCCCCGATGGAGAGCATGTGTCAGCTATTTGTTACAGTGGTAGTGACCAAGAATTTCATTGGTTTTTGACAAGATGAGTGCTACAGTTTTTTTCATATATGGTTTTTCATTTCAAGTCTAGGCTACTGCAGTGCTGCCTCAATGGACCTGTATTATGAGGGCATATGGAAGCTTAAAATACCACACCTTTCTATTAAGACACAAGCCACTCAGCACATTGCATCAGTTCTATGTAATCTATAGTCTGTTACTTTTCGGGTGGAGTTAAAGGTACTGATTTTTAAGTGGACCTAGTCGCTTGAGACAGTGCCACTCTCTCTGTGAGTGGTACTGCTGCATTTGTGAGCAGTAGACACTTGAGCTACAATTCCTCTTGTTTAAATGGAAGAAGCATTTGGCAGGGCTTACTGTATGTGGGGGATCTTTGGCTCTGGAATTCATCTGCTTGATCTACCAAAGCACGCATTCGTTAAATTTCTAGGCACATTTCAAAGCCTATTTTTCTAGGCATTAGGTGATGAGGGTGGACTGAAAGTGGAGGGCAGTGAGATGAGGTTACTGTCACTGTTTTTTGTTTGCCACTGTAGGCCTCCATAATAATAGCTTTCTGATGCATACCATAGTCCTATAAAAATTGTTTATTTTGAATTAAATTTGATCAACTGTTTCCTTACAACAACAAATATTTATAAGTAAGGAAATCATAAGCAACAATTCCCATGTCCAAGAATTAGCCCACTGCCATCACAATATTCAGCAACACAATAAGACCTTTACATGGCAGTGTTACAACTCTGTAGTTTGTTTGCTCTGTTGTGATTTAAAAATAGTGGACTAAAGTGTTTCCACATGACTTTGTTATGGCATTTCCATTGTTGATCATTGCATCCACATAGCTCGGCAGCAGTGTCCACTAGCCATTCAGCATTACTGGGCAAATATCCCATGATGTACTGTTCTGCTGCTTTGCTCTGTTTTTTTTTCTTGTGGGGCATTGTCGGATGCATACCAGAAACTACAGGACACAGAATTTGAGGTCCAACTAACAAATTTCCATGATTCCTCTCTTGTCATCCATTCCATTTTGCCAGCACCACTTTCAAACTGATGTCAGGCAGCCTGAAGGATCCAGTGCTGAGCACCATGATCATGACGGTCATTAATATGAACAGAATGATATACATGCATTCTGAGTTGCTCCAGTGGATCAGTTTGGCTCTGCAGCTTTAAAAGAGCCGTTGATGCTGCAGTGGTATGGCTAATGGCTGAGGATGAAATTGAGCATTTGCTTCTGCAGAGCATATATGTGGAGCACCTGTACTCGGTGGGACATCACTTCTAGTCTTGGCCAGCTATCACTGACTGGTGGGAGAGCGTAATGATGCAGAACTGAGATGACTAGCAGTAGTGACACAACTTGCTTCAACTTTCCTAGAAATCTGTGCAGATCTCATCTCTGAGTTGCAGTGGCAGAAGACTAACATGAGCTTTCCTTAATATAGAGAAGCATGTTACCATCATCATCTGGAAGATTGCCACTCCCAGTTACTACCGGTTGGTAGGGAATCCAGGTTGATGTGGGTAAATCAACTGTTGGAGGTGCTATGAGGAGGATGCTGTTATGTCAAAGCTTGGCAGTGCACAGGAGGTTATTGATGTATTTGCACAGATGGGATTCCCAAACTGTATTAGGTTTGTTGATGGGACACGCATTCCTATTCTTTGCACCCCGCACCAGGCCAAAGACTTGATTAACAGGAAGGGGTGTTTTTCCATGGTATGGCAGCCTGCTTGATCATTGTGGAAGATTTGCCACTATTAATGTGGAGTGATCTGGAAAGGTCCATGATGCAAAGATATTTAAAAATTCATGCCTGTCCTCTTGAATGAGCAAAGGAACTTTTGTTCATTGGAACACCGGACATTAATGGAGTTATGCTTATTCCTATCATTCTTGGAGACCCAGCTTACCTTCTGAAAAGGTTGGAGGAGTTTAGCTGTATGTGAATTACTTTTTTAAGTTATTAAATGCATTTGAATAGCAGGGGGTGAGGGAAGTGACAATGCTACTTTGAAAGTGTGGGAGGAGCAGTGCTCCTTGTGGACTTTCCAGGTGCCCTGACAGGGCTGCCGGTTTCCTGGCAGGAGGGAGAAGTCTTCGCCTCTGCAGCCCACTGTAGTGGGGCTCTGTCACACCAGGTAATTGTCCCTTCAGTCTTATCCCCAATGTGGGAGTTGGAGGTGCTAAGCCCTGAAACAGAAGGCAAACCCAGCTCAATACTGGGCCATCCCCCAACCTTCCAGTGAGGTACCCATCTATCTCCCTTCAGACTTGTGTCCCAAACAGTTTCTTATTTATGCATAACTCACTCTTGGTCTGTCTACTCTTCCCTAGTGGCTGCTCCAGTTAGCAGGTCCAGCCCTCTGCAAGCAAAGCTCCTTCATTGTGGCCCTCTATTTTGATGAAGAGAATACTTAATGGAAGAGATTATCTGCATCATTTTATTTTTCTGATAGCCTCTCTGTGGGTGACAACTCCCCTTTCTGTGCAATTACAGGTTTTAAGGGAAATCAGGAAAAAAAAAAGCCACAGGAGTGGAACAATAAGTGCCTGGTAATCTGAAAGCCAATACTAATAAAATTCCTTTTCCCACAATTTTGGAATGCCATTCCCATCATCTCTTCCCACTCTGTGATTCCTTTTAAGATGGTAAGATGTTTTCAGGCTTACTTCACAATATTTGTGGTGTCTGGCATTATTGTTAGTTTTCTGGGGTGCCTGAAATTTGTAGAGTGGATGCCTGGAGGTATCTTTTTGTTTTTTAGTTTTTCTTGTGGACTGTAAGGTTGATGGCTGGATGCATCTTCTCTCTTTTTAGATGGATGGTGGCGCATTAGTAATTGCACATGAAGCTCGGCAGGCTGTTTTTATGTTGGATGACATCACGTTTAGCCAAGTCACCAGTAGACAGAAAAAGTTCCTGTTCAAAAAGGCAGTGGGCAAAAGGAGAAGATATGCAATGCTGTCATTTAAATGGATGGTTTCTCTGCAGCTGCCGCAAGATTAGAAGGGAACAACCTTGCTATATGGGGAACCCTAATAGAGCTGCTTTGCCAGGCAATCTTTGAGCAAAAATTTAACACTATCTTTTTGTCTTGAATTCTTTTATTACTCCTATAGGTCGGCTTAAAGTGCACTGCAAAATTTAATAGAATTCTGCTTTAAGTACTCTGTATCCAATGTGACAAAGTTCCTCCTCTATCTGTGTGGTCCTGTGCTTATTAGCAGATTTGTTCACCTCACAGATTCACCATGTAGGTCAGGGAACAGCCCAGAGACCTGCTGCTTGGGTAGAACCCATAGTCCAGGTCCATTCCTCCTGTGTCTGATCAGGAGTTGGGACGTTTGGGGGGAACCCAGGCCCACCCTCTACTCCAGGTTCCAGCCCAGGGCCCTGTGAACTGCAGCTGTCTAGAGTGCCTCCTGGATCCACTGCGTGACAGCTACAACTCCCTAGGCTACTTCCCCGTGGCCTTCTCCCAACACCACCTTTATCCTCACCACAGGACCTTTCTCCTGGTGTCTGATAATGCTTGTATTCTTCAATCCTCCAGCAATACACCTTCCCACTCTCAGCTTCTAGTGCCTCTTGCTCCCAGCTCCTCGCATGCACACTACAAACTGAAGTGAGGTCCTTTTTAAACTCAGGTGCCCTGATTAGACAGCCTGTCCTAATTGATTGTAGCAGTTCCTTCTTAATTGGCTCCAGGTGTCCTAATTAGCCTGCCTGCCTTAATTGATTCTAGCAAGTTCCTGCTTGTTCTGGAACTGCCCCTGTTACCTTACCCAGGGAAAAGGGATCTACTTAATCTGGGACTAATATATCTGCCTTCTAACACTCCTGTATCCATCTGGCAAGACCCTGTCACACCAAATATATTATAGTGCTTTAAAATATCTGTGCATTTTGACTGTCTCTGTAGCCTGATTTGAGGCATTTACCTCATGAACTCTATGAAGTTCAGTAACACCTGAGTGCACTAATGAACATAAATCACTGTACCTTTTCTCATTTTTGTTTGTATGTGGGGCTACACTAAAGATGCTTTACATGCAGTATACTTCCTTTCTTAACACCTGTGGTGCCAACATCCTGAGCAAAGGAGGCATGGGGTGGAGGAAAGGGCAAGCAAGCAGAAAATGTCTCAATAAAGAATGGGTTTTCTGCGATGCAGAAAAGGTACTGGTGGCTGTAGGGTTAGATACAAAAGAGAATTAAAAAAATAAAGTTTGAGTGGCACAGATGACATGGACAGCATATTGGGAGGGAGAGGGTTTAAATGCATTGCAGGTGAAGAGGGTCTTCAAACTCTGCCCAAGTTGGTGCTGAAAATCCCATATCAGGAAAAAGTAGTTTAAATTCCCCAAAGTGGCTATATTATAGTACAACACAATTCGTAGTGTCACATCTTTCCTCTGCAGCAGTTTCAGGCAGGGTGATGGTAGAGCCCTCCTCCAGAGTGATTTCCATATGGCTGGCTGTATTGGATTCTTGTGCGTTGTCCATATCAAGCAAGTCCTGTAGTTCTTGGCTACCATGATAAATCTCCTCCTGGTTGGACAGCATGGCATTCTTGAGGTCAAGCAAGGAGTTGGCACTATTGGGCACTTGCCATGTGGTGTGCGGTGCTATCTATCACATGATCTTTATGTTCAGTGATGGTATTGCTTTCAAAAATGTGGTGCAGTTCCTCATAATATGGACAAGTAGTAGTGGCATTACTGAAGGTCCTGGTCCCTTATCTTCAGGTACTTATTCCAGACCTCCTTTTGCTTTGTCTTTTGCACTGGGACCTGCTCTGAAAGTGCTCATTCACCTTTGTTTTTGCTGACTGGGCCTTGTAGATGTCAGCATTACAATGAAGCTTACTCAGATGGAACTGCATATGTATGTCTCCAAAGAGTCCAACCAAGTCCAGGACCTCTGCATGTTTCCACATGGAAGCATGGGGGCAGCACGGCTGCTATCATCAGTATGTGATCTCACTATTGTCTGGTATTGAAAAGGGGCATTCCTGTCTGCCTGCCAGCATTTAAACAGAGATATTACATTAAGACAAGATGGCCTGGAGCAATGGAGAGCGCAAGTACAAAAGCAGGTCAACCCAGGTGTGAAGTAGTGCAGTTTGGGATACTAGCTGGAGGACTGCCAACAGCACAGTAGTTAGAAATTGGTCCACACAAACGTTAGAGCAAATGAAGTGACTGCAAAGTGGAGTTACTCTTGTTCCAAGGAGGATTACTTACTGCAACCTAAGATGCTAAATAAATCGCTTTGAATACCATTTTGGTGTGGACATAAGGCACTGTAGTATAGCTACTTACTACAGCAATGGAAAGGGTTTTTTCATTGGTATAAGTCCATCCCTTGAGGGTTGGTAACTAGGTCGATGGAAGAATTCTTCCATTTGACCTAATGGTACATACACTATGACTTAGGTCGATTTAACTACATGTCTTAGGGGTATGAATTTTTCAAACCTCTGAGTGACCAAACCTAGATCAACCAATGGTTTAGGTGTAGACCAGACCAAGGCCTAATACTCTTAATGCAGTCACTCTCAATTCAACAATGCCATCACCTTCAGTGCACTCAAAGAAGTGAAAATTGTCCTTAACTTGTATCTTCCAGTGCTACATTTAATAACTTAATGACAATTTACAGTTTTAAAATTTCAGTTTTAGCATTTTCACCTATGATGCTGAGAATAGAAAGGTGACTTACATAGTCAGAATTTTTTTTCAAAAGCAAACCCCTATATGTTTGACTTTAAATCAGAATCATGTGTAATACATATTAGAAAAAAAATTGGAAGTGTACACAACACACCTACAAAAATGCAGAATGTTAGAGAAAAAAATTGACGCTATCAGCAGATTCAGGAAGTAAATACTGTATTGCTTTACACTTAGGTTTTCTTCACAACCATAAGGACTATAAACATTTTTAAAATGAAAATTTAGGTTTATAGATTCATAGACTCTAGGACTGGAAGGGACCTCGAGAGGTCATTGAGTCCAGTCCCCTGCCCTCATGGCAGGACCAAATACTGTCTAGACCATCCCTGATAGACATTTATCTAACCTACTCTTAAATATCTCCAGAGATGGAGATTCCACAACCTCCCTAGGCAATTTATTCCAGTGTTTTAACCACCCTGACAGTTAGGAACTTTTTCCTAATGTCCAACCTAAATCTCCCTTGCTGCAGTTTAAGCCCATTGCTGCTTGTTCTATCATTAGAGGCTAAGGTGAACAAGTTTTCTCCCTCCTCCTGATGACACCCTTTTAGATACCTGAAAACTGCTATCATGTCCCCTCTCAGTCTTCTCTTTTCCAAACTAAATAAACCCAGTTCTTTCAGCCTTCCTTCATAGGTCATGTTCTCAAGACCTTTAATCATTCTTGTTGCTCTTCTCTGGACCCTCTCCAATTTCTCCACATCTTTCTTGAAATGCGATGCCCAGAACTGGACACACTACTCCAGTTGAGGCCTAACCAGCGCAGAGTAGAGCGGAAGAATGACTTCTCGTGTCTTGCTCACAACACACCTGTTAATGCATCCCAGAATCACGTTTGCTTTTTTTGCAACAGTATCACACTGTTGACTCATATTTAGCTTGTGGTCCACTATGACCCCTAGATCTCTTTCTGCCATACTCCTTCCTAGACAGGTTCTCAAAGCAAATAATTGACAATGAAAATATTAGTTGGCTATCACTGCAATGTGGCTAGAAATAGTTATTCATACTGTTAATAAAATATGAACACATTAAAGAATACCCTGTGTCTTTTATCTTGCCACAATACCTAAATTAGTCTTTTTTGCATATTGGGAATAAGAAATTTTTTTCTCTTGGGATCTTATTGGAGTCATCTAAAGTGATTCTAACTTGTAAACTAACATTTAATTGAAAATTCTCAGAAATCATTTTGAACATAAATTTGGAATGGATACACTTTATTACTCATACATATCAGGTTTAATCTCTGCTTTAAATTCTGATCTCAATGCAGCCCTAATTATGGAGCCACATTGCATAAAAACATAAGAATGCTGGGTCAGCCCAATGGTCCATCTAGCCCAGTATCCTGTCTTCCGATAATGGCCAGTGCCAGAGGCTTCAGAGGGAATGAACAGAAGAGGGAAATTTGTCGAGTGATCCATCTCCTGTCATCCAGTCCCAGCTTCTGGCATTCACAGTTTTAGGGACACGTGGAGCATGGAGTTGCATCCCTGACCATCTTGGCTAATAGCCACTGATCCTCCATGAACTTTTTCCTAATTCTTTTTAAAATGCAGTTATATCTTTGGCCTTACCATAGGTTGACTGTGTGCTGCGTGAAGAAGTACTTCATTTTGTTTGTTTTAAACCAGTTGCCTATTAATTTCATTGGGCGATTCCCCTGGTTTTTGTGTTGTGTGAAGAGGTAAAATACATTTCCCTATTCATTTTCTCCACACCATTCATGATTTTATAGACTTCTGTCATATCCCCCCCCCCTTAGCTGTCTCTTTTCTAAGATGAACAGTCTCAGTCTTTTTAATCTTTCCTCATATGGAAGTTGTCCCATATCCCTAATCATTTTTGTTGCCCTTCTCTGTACTTTTTCAAATTCCAGTATATCTTTTAGAGATGAGGCAACCAGAACTGCTAGAGCAATACTGCACATGGTATTCAAGATGTGGGCATATCATGGATTTATACAGTGGCATTAAGATATTTTCTGTCGTCTTATCTATCCCTTACCTAATGGTTCCTGACATTGTTAGCTTTTTTTGACTGTCGCTGCACACTGAGCAGATGTTTTCAAAGAACTATCCATGATGACTTCAAGATCTTTCTTCAATGGTAACAGCTAATTTAGATCTCGTGTTTTTATATGGGATTATTTTTTCCAGGGTGCATTACTTTGCATTTATCAACACTGATAAAGCTCTCCAAATCCCACCTATCCAAGATCCAGCATGGGCAAAATGGGACTACCCCCTTCCTACCCTCTCCCTCATATTGACCATTTCTACGCTGGTCCAGTCATCAGCATAGTTTAGAGAAGCTTCAGGGCTCCTCTATACAATGCTAGTTGCCAACAGCCCATAGGCACCATTTCCGTAAATAGGGATTTCTGGAATTGATATGGTCGGGCATAGGTGCTGGAAGTAAGGGTACTGTAGGTACTGCTGAACCCCCTGGCTTGAAGTGATTTCCATCATATATAGGGTTTACAGTTTGGTTCAATGGCTGTCAACAGCCCCACTATAAAATTGTCATCAAGAAGATATCCTTGCACCAGGGGAATTCTTAGTGGCCAGGCAATCCCAAAAAATGTAAAGGGACCCTACGAGGACCAAGAATCTTGCCTATAATGTTATGAATTCATAACACAGCTATTTTTATTTAATACATAAGGGAGTGTGTTTTGTAAAATTGGCTGCTGTACATGTTTGCTGACATATTAGAGACCAGAATCTCTGTGTAGACTTCCATGGAACACAATGGAATGAACAGCACAGGAGGTAAATTCAGTGAAGTTACACAACCCTAAAGAAGCATGCTTTACATCTGTCATGGAGTGTAGGGGAGTCAGGGCCCTACACCCCCCACTTCCTGCGATTCACTGTGACTCTTAGCCAGCCAGTAAAACAGAAGGTTTGTTAAACAACAGGAACACAGTCCCAAGCAGGGCTTGTAGATACAACCAGAACCCCTCAGCCAGGTCCCTCTGGGGGGCAAGGATCTTAGACCCCAAACTTGGGGTTCCCTGCCTCTTCCCAGCCAGCCTAAAACTGAAACCAAAAACCCCTCCAGCAGGGTCTCTCCCTTGGTCCAGTTTCTATGGCAAAGGTGTTAACTCGCCCCACCTCCTCCTGGCTCAGGTTACAGGTCTCAGGTACCGTCCCTCACCTAAAGTCATCCCCTGCTCTCCCATCCCTCACGCAGACAGTTCCAGTAAAACTAAATGACATTCCCAGGTCAGTCCACCCCGCTCCCTACTGCATCACAGCATCCCAATGCTGTTTTTAGTTTCTTTTGATAAAACTGCAAATGGGCACATATTGTGTGGACCTTAAATTGAGATTAGCAAAGACCAGTTTAAACTACGTGAAGAAATAACTATTCTAAGAATTCACATCCAGTTTAAGCAATATGTGGAAAGTTGTAGAGTCATGTAACCCTAAGAAATATTTTAATTCTCTATTAATAAACTATTTTTATATTTAAACATACACACACACAGCCTTTCAAAGGTTCTACTTAATATTTTTATGATCATCAACTAAAGTATTTCCAAAAGCAAGAAGTGGAAATGTTAGCATGAACATTGACATCTTCATCATAATAATACCTAGATCTGATACAGAGCTTTTCACCAGTTCTAAAAGCACTTTACAAAAGTCAAGAATTCCACTTACATTTCAGGAAGATTTTATGTATAATAGCAAATGCTATTAGCCACAATTTTCAGATTCAGTAACTAAATCATAGTGATTTATCTGAGTGGCTCTATGGTATGGAAAATTAGGCAATGGCTATGGAACCAAAAGACCTGTGTGCTAATCTTGAGTGTGGTGTTCAGTTTGCTATATTTTTAGAACTTTCTTATCAGAATTTGAAATTAAGGTGGCTGTGAGTGTGTTGCAGGCACAGAGAGTGCCCGAGGCAAGCAACAGTGGTTCGTGCCTGGAGTGCTTAGCGCCAATGAACACACACCAGGGTGGAGAAGCAAGCAAAGTTTATTTGAGATCTCAAAGCGGTGCTGGGAGACTTGGCATGCCTCAGATCCAGCCCTCCTACACAAGCGGCTTTTCCCTTTTTATAAGTTTTTTTTCTCTTTCTTCTTTCTTTCCCCCCTCCTCCTTCCTCCCCCTGTAGCAGTTATGTAAGTGCAGGTGCATTAAGTAATCTTGGCCGTGGCAGCTCGTTAGTAAGTTTTCCTTCTGCAAGTTATCTTGTCCTTCTGCTAAAGGTGCACAGGCCTCATTATTTCTGCTTTAGACCAGTTAGAACTGTTGCAACTGATAACGACTGTTACACCTGGCCTTTTAGGTCGATTAAAGTTCAAACATGGAGGGACTCTTGTCTGCTGAGGCCCAAAACCAGGAAGGCTCCATACCCTTGTGGCCTTCCACCCTCCCGAGTTACTTAGGGTTATGCTTAGTGACACCAACAACTCCCTCCTTTGAGAATACTCAACAAACTTTTGGCTGAGTGTTCTCACATTTAAAGGATAACATGTGATTTAGCTCTAGGGAGCTGAAGTGCTTTACAGCAAGCAAGCAAGAGAAGAGTAACAATACACAACACCACACCAGTGAGCAGGAGGTGAACAATGCCTTCCCCTAGTCCTCCCAGGTTGGGTAACCAGCCCCAGAGGGAATCAGAAATAGTGGGTTTCCTTTCCTGGGCATTCCACTGTTCAAAAGCCTGTTTGGCTGACAGGATGTGCTTGTTAATATCCTGTGCTCTTTCTGGGACATAAGTACAGCATTCATCCCCTATAAGGGCGACACCCCGCCCTGGGAAGCCACACTTCCACCCAGGAAGTGTCCACGTAGGTCTCGATCACAGATCAGATGGTATTTCTGATGCGTCTGTAAGGGCAGTGGGCTAAGTCTGGTACTCAAGATCACTCCAAATGGCCATCAGCTGGTCATTCAGGAAATCCTGAATTCCTAAACTTACTAGATCCCACTGCAATGCCTTCCCAGCCTCAGTGATATTCAATACCATCTTTCCTTGGTGTAGTACTATAATACACCTGTTATTTAACTATTCTCAGGTACTTTCAAAAGGCATCGACATTAATAGCATAGGAGGGGGGGTTACATTATTAGTCACTCTCCAGGACACAGGGCGCAGCCTGTAGAATAAACCCCAAGCTCCAATCAATACCACATTCCCAAGCATGGGTCCCACAAATGTCCTCTAGCCAGTGTATAATTCTTTGTTTCTTCACCAGGGTCAGTTCTTAATGTCCTTTCTAGTCAGGAATTCCTGGACTTCGGCAATTTCTGAGTGTTCCTTCTTCTTTCCCGAAACAGTCGTGGTTCAGCGTCCTACAGGGGAGAGGTTACTAGCACATCACCGTGTAATGGTTTTGATTCTTCTAGAAAAATTCAAAGGCACAGTAGATCTGTCAGTGGACAAGGGAGAGGTTACTAGCACTTCACCTTGTACTTTTTCCCTGCTGTCCAGAAGGCACAGTGGAGCTAGAAGGCGAAATAGGCTAATCATCAGTAGGAGAATTCTCCCGATGTGGAGGGGTCTTTTTGCAGTGAGAATCTTGGGTCCAAGCAGTCAGTCTTTGGCACTTCACAGTGGTGTTGGTAGGTAACAGGACTTAATAAGAGCCTTTCCAGGGTGGAGCCAGAGCAGTCTTTCATTGGTGGATCTTTACATCAATCCCGTCTCCTGGTTCCAAGGAGTGGCAGGGCTGTTAGGGTCTTTGGGTAGCGCTTCTTTACCTGTGAGAAAAGAAACTTAACACATTTCATTAGTGCCTGGCAGTGTTTTGCAAATCTCATAGCTGCGTGGGCAAATTCAAGCCCTCCTTTTCCTGGTTGTTAGCCAAGTCTTAACTGTGAGCAGTGTCCTTGAATGGAGTCAGTGTCTTACCTATAGTCTGAGCTTGCTATTTTATTTCTTTTTTCCAGTTAATTCATTCTGTTCTTTATCCTTCTTCCCTTCTTGGCTTCTTTTAACCTGCAAAGGAAACTTCCACTTTTCACTTATACACCTTTTTCCCAGCAATGAACACCTACACATTGTCATTATACAGTACATTAGTCTTATTATTCAATATATGCCACATATACCCTTTTACTAAAATAACCTTATTACAGAACTTTGGAGCAACAAGCTAGAACAAGCACACCCACTTTGAGGAGTTCATTCAATTCAACCTCTAGTTCAATAGCCTCCCACCATCCCCAGCCCTCTGGCTAGAAATCTGAGGTAGCCAGAAAGATCCCATGTACAATATGGGGAGTGGGTTAACTTTTCATGTCTTTGCTTTCAAAGACTGTTGGTATGCAAATTTTAACAACAATTTTTGCAATTAACAACTTGGCCAATGAAGTTTCTTTTCCTTACTTAAGGAAATGCATTAGACTTTAGTATATCACATTCTCCTGATTTATCCAAACACTTTGTATTCCAAGGTGAACAAGACAAGTATCTGCATTTTAATTTAACCTTTTTGTTTAATTTTAAAATAGACTATTCTATGAAAATATTAAACACAACAATTCCAGCCACAAGACAAACACCACAGGACAGAACATAGAACACAAAACATGATTCCTATTGTGCCAGTAAATGCATTGTACGTTGAATGCTGTTCAGCTGACCTCAGTTTTCTCTGGTTATCTGAAAGACAAAAAAACAGAGGTCTACCCACCCCTTCTGGGCAGACAATCATCGCTTGAAATATACAAATACCCTTAGAAGCAGCAAAGAATCCTGTGGCGCCTTATAGACTAACAGACGTTTTGGAGCATGAGCTTTCGTGGGTGAATACCCACTTCCTCAGATGCATGTAATGGAAATATCCAGGGGCAGGTATATATATGTGTGCTAGCAAGCAAGCTAGAGATAACGAGGTCAGTTCAATCAGGGAGGATGAGGCCCTGTTCTAGCAGTTGAGGTGTGAAAACCAAGAGAGGAGAAACTGGTTCTGTAATTGGCAAGCCATTCACAGTCTTTGTTCAATCCTGAGCTGATGGTGTCAAATTTGCAGATGAATTGAAGCTCAGCAGTTTCTCTTTGAAGTCTGGTCCTGAAGTTTTTTTGCTGCAGGATGGCCACCTTAAGGTCTGCTATAGTGTGGCCAGGGAGGTTGAAGTGCTCTCCCACAGGTTTTTGTATATTGCCATTCCTAATGTCTGATTTGTGTCCATTTATCCTTTTCCGTAGAGACTGTCCAGTTTGGCCGATGTACATAGCAGAGGGGCATTGCTGGCATATGATGGCGTATATTACATTGGTGGATGTGCAGGTGAATGAACCAGTGATGGTGTGGCTGATCTGGTTAGGTCCTGTGATGGTGTCGCTGGTGTAGATATGTGGGCAGAGTTGGCATCGAGGTTTGTTGCATGGATTGGTTCCTGAGCTAGAGTTATTATGGTGCGGTGTGCAGTTACTGGTGAGAATATGTTTCAGGTTGGCAGGTTGTCTGTGGGCAAGGATTGGCCTGCCACCCAAGGCCTGTGAAAGTGTGGGATCATTGTCCAGGATGGGTTGTAGATCCTTGATGATGCGTTGGAGGGGTTTTAGCTGGGGGCTGTATGTGATGGCCAATGGAGTCCTGTTGGTTTCTCTCTTGGGTTTGTCTTGCAGTAGGAGGCTTCTGGGTACACGTCTGACACAAATACCCTTGTTGACTTCAGGCAAAACAGAGGAATTACCCCATATTTTCTTGTATTTGTTTCATAGGCAGCCCAGGTTTTCAATTACATAACACTGTATACATTCTTCAGCTAATTCAACTAAATTGTTCATAGCCAAACCAAATGATTGCAATCCAATAATTTCTTTGCCTGAATTTATTTACAAACATTTCACAGACACCAAGAACTTTCTTCTTTAGCATTTTTACAAAGTTCAACTGCTGTTCCCTCCAGCAACTACAGAGTTCACTTCTCACTCTCCCTTAAATCACTTGCTTATCTTTCAACAGCCACTTTTATCAACTTAACTCACCATTCCAAGTAAGTCCTGGGTATTTGAAATCCCCATGCTTACACTTACTGACTCCTTCCTTCCACTACACCCTTAAAGTTTTCCAATCTGTTTTCCAATCTCTCTGTCTGTTGCCTGCCCGCCTGGGCCCGATCCTGCTTTTCTTGCTGAACCGTCCCTTCCATGGGCACCAACTTGTTCCACTACCAGTTTAGCTAGGAGGGTGGGCTTCTCAACTAGCCTCCACCCCTCCTGGTCTCTTTCCTTAAACATTCTTACTCACAAGACTACCCGAGTCCTCCCTCGTGAGGCTTGTCACCTGGACAAAAACACATGGCCCATCGGGCAAAGGCCATTTACTTAACATATAATCCAAACCCCTTTAGAGGGTTTACCCAAAGACCCATCCATCTGTCTGCTGACACTTAAACAGAAGAGAGAATTACACAGAGCAGAGGAACTTAGTCTAAGCCAGGCTTTCCCACTTCTATACACTGACCGCTACAGGGGACGGGACAGAAGGATCTCAATTCGACCTCAGAGCTTCCTCGCACGCATGGCTTCCACTCCGAGGAATTACGAATGAGAGGTTCAGTTCCGCCCACACTCCTAACGCCCAAATGAACAGAGCAGACAAACAACAGTAACCGGTTAAACAGAACAGAACCAGAAGCAGATAGCGTTTTCTTATCCTATTAGGACTCACTTTTACTCATGCAGTTCTCAACATATAACACCAACAGTACCAAGCAAAGCAAACATAAAATAACAAGGGTAAAACAAATAGATGGTATAAATTCTGCATGGCTCCCCCCTTCTTAATTGCTCACCAAACTGTGACAAATTTCTGTTACCAATCTATCCCTCGTGTCAGGTGATCAGGCTGACGCTACAGGATCATTGGGGGAAGATAAAGAAAACACACCATATAACTGAATTTTTAAAGCTCCAATAATAAAACAACAACGGAGAGTGTTGGGAACGCTCCCTCATCACTCAGGAAAATATTAATGCCCGAAGCCCCTTTCATACTCTCACACGTACGTCCAGACTGGCCACTTCTGTGTATAATGTTCAGAGAAGGGGGAGAGGTGGATAGGAGATTATCCTGTATACAGCTTGTCGAGAATTTCCAACATGCTTCTGCTCTTGGGAGGGCTGTTCTCTTACACCCTGGAATCTCCTGCGGCGTCTTTTTCAGAGATTCCAGTCCAGGTCGGCTGCCTGTGGCTTCTTTGGTGTAACCAAGCCACACCGACTCCGGGGTCACAAAGGCACATTGTTGGATCTTACTGGACAGTTAAGCTTTGCAAATTTAATCTCAGTTCTGTAACTTGTATTGCCTTGGGTTCTCCTCTGTCTATATTTTTTCCTTCACAGCCAGCTGGGGCCGAAAGCAGTTTTTCTTTGTACTTAGCATAGTCTGCGTTGATTCTTGACCTTGAATGCAGAGCAACCCCCCCACTTCCATCCCTGGGCCAAGATGATTTTTAAATTAACCCGTTCCTTTCCTCAATAGAGAAATTTGCTCACGCTGTGTCAGGGCTTTTTGGTGATTAAACGCTCCTCTTAGATGTATGATCTTATCTAGACTGAAGTACCTTCTAATGGGCATTGTTTAGATGGATTTTCACGCGTGTAAATATTCCAATTCTCTAAATACCTGCAGGTTGATGAACCATAATGTATGTACATGTAATATGCGGGAGTACCCTTAGGGGGTGAGATGGAATGTTTAGTCTGGCGCCCCCCCCCACCCATTTTCCACTTACACACACAGGGAGGGTGCCCTGTCCACGCTAGCGGCTCATAAACTAAGGATTTTTCCCTACAGGGTACTCACACAGGAGAGGCTAACGAGGATGGCCACGACCCTCCTACATCTCCCTTCAGCAAAGAGCGTCGGCTAGTCTCTGGGAAACGGCGCCGCTTACTCTGATTGCATCCAGTGAGATGATCAGACTGTCAGTAGCCCACACGGAAAGGAAAGGGGAAGGGAAGATGGGTACACACACTCCTAGACCCAGGCAGCTTCCTCACCAGACGATGCCAGGCCGAGTCAGCCCACCATGGGTCGGACCTCCTAAAGATCCACTAGTTACCGGGCTTGCGTTAGAGTAGTCCTGGTCACAAGCTTTTGCTTCACAGGGTACTCTGGGTGTCTTCCGGTAACAGTCACTCACACTGGCCCCCAGTACCATTCTGCATCTGATCTTGCTTTTTAGCTACAACAAGGAGAGAGTGCACTAGGACATAGGGTCTCCCCTTTCTAAACAGGTCCCTCCTTTGTCCCTGCACTATCCTTAACCTGCTTTTGAATCCTTGCATTCCGCCAGACAGGGGGGAAAACAGGAGCTATGGTGGGGGATTTTTACAAGAGCTCTCCATACAAACAGCTTCAGAAGCTACCCGTTCGCTGACAAAACAGGAGTAATTGGAGGATCGTGTTATAATTAAGTGATCCTTCCAGTGGCCACCTTTCTGGTCCTCTAGTTGGTATTGAGGCCAGTCTACTATACAGAACTTTTTAGTTTGCTTTTAGTTAGTGGATCTGATCCAAACACTTCCCAATTTGCTAGAATGCATTCTAAGGGTGTACACCATGCCCTGCCTGTACTCTTTCCCTGCCCCATATCCTAGGGTGACACTGGGTGTCCCCAGGTCTTAACAGGCAAAAATCCAGACCACTGGACTGTTCCTACCTTATCCAAGGGACTGGTTCCTCACCGTCGCTCTCAACTGCTTCTCCACTACTCGAGCGCGTTGCACCATTGTGCCCTCTGGGGTCGGTCGAACTGCGTCTCCACCAAGGCCCCTGGTGAAGTCACCGGTGCGCGCTGGGCGTCGGTCGTCGCCGCGATCCGCCGGCCACCGAGAGGGGTCCAGGCAAGGCTGATTTTAGCCTCGAGGCCCACCCAGGGATGCCAAAACTGTTCAAGGCACAGAGGGTGCCCGAGGCTAGCAACAGTGGTTCGTGCCTGGAGTGCTTAGCGCCAATGAACACACACCAGGGTGGAGAAGCAAGCAAAGTTTATTTGAGATCTCAAAGCGGTGCTGGGAGACTTGACATGCCTCAGATCCAGCCCTCCTACACAAGCGGCTTTTCCCTTTTTATAAGTTTTTTTTCTCTTTCTTCCCCCCTTCCTCCTTCCTCCCCCGTAGCAATTACGTAAGCACAGGTGCATTAAGTAATCTTGGCCGTGGCAGCTCGTTAGTAAGTTTTCCTTCTGCAAGTTATCTTGTCCTTCTGCTAAAGGTGCACAGGCCTCATTATTTCTGCTTTAGACCAGTTAGAACTGTTACAACTGATAACGGCTGTTACACCTGGCCTTTTAGGTCGATTAAAGTTCAAACATGGAGGGACTCTTGTCTGCTGAGGCCTAAAACCAGGAAGGCTCCATACCCTTGTGGCCTTCCACCCTCCCGAGTTACTTAGGGTTATGCTTAGTGACACCAACAAGTGCATGTACTAACTAAGCTATGTAGTGAACCAGGGGTAGGCAACCTATGGCACATGTGCCGAAGGCAGCATGCAAACAGATTTTCAGTGGCACTCACGCTGCCTGGGTCCTGGCTACTGGTCCGGGGGGCTCTGCATTTTAATTTAATTTTAAATGAAGCTTCTTAAACATTTAAAAAACCTTATTTACTTTACGTACAATAGTTTAGTTATACGTTATAGACTTACAGAAAGAGACCTTCTAAAAATGTTAAAATGTATTACTACCATCGAAAACCTTAAATTAGAGTGAATAAACGAAGACTCGGCACACAGTTCTGGAAGGTTGCCGACCCCGGTAGTGAACATACATGTTTTCAGGTGCGCACTGAATCAAGCAGGGCTCCCCAGAAACCAATTAGCTGTCTGCTCAAACTCAACATGGATGAAACAGCTCTTAATCTCCCCCTGTCCCAGTCTCCCTCTCCCCTCCCCACCAAATCCTCCACACTACCTCCTTTCTCGGTCACCATGGACAACATCAACATCCTGGCTGTTTCCCTATTAGAATAGAAAAGCATGATTTCTTAGAACTACTATGTCCTTCAAGCTCTTTCCTGAACACCTGTATCCTGCAAGCTAGAGAAATGGTTTTTTAATTTGTGCCTGTGTACCAGAGCACAATAATTTTTCTTGGTCTATGTAAAAATTCAGTTTGAGGTTTCAGATCCCATATAGACTTTATCTAAGATTATTCTATCTGGCTGTCAGGGAGGAAGTTTGGTTAGGCTTGGAGTTTTTAATAAAAATCTAGATTAAATTAAAAATCATACTGTGTTTTTTGGAACTGGATGAAAAATTATTTTAGTTTAATTTAACTCTTGGCTAAAAATGTTTGAAAAGAAACAAACAAAAACCTCAAACCAACACTACCCACGCCAAACCCAGACCAGATTATATAGATATACATATTATGGAGGTGCCAGAAAAATGTCATCATGCCATGATATAAACACCCTGAATACTGCATGCAGTTCTCATTATCCCATATCAAAAAAGATGTGTTACACTTGAAAAAGTACAGAGAAGGGCAACAAAAATGATTAGGGATATGGAACAACTTCCAAATGAGGAGAGATTAAAAAGACTGGGACTGTTCATCTTAGAAAAGAGATGACTAAGGAGGGATATGATAGAGGTCTATAAAATCATGAATGATGTGGAGAAAGTGAATAAGGAAGTTTTACACCTCCATATAACACAAGAATCATGGGTCACTTAATGAAATTAATAGGCAGCAGGTTTAAAACAAATATAAATACTTCTTCACACAATGCACTGTCAACCTGTGGAACTTGTGGACAGAGGATGTTGTTAAGGTGAAAGGTATAATTGGGTTAATAAAAATTAAATAAATTCATGGAGCATAGGTGCATCAATGGCTATTACCCAAGATGGTCAGGGACTCAATGCCATGCCCCACATGTCCCTAAACCTGTCATTGCCAAAAGCTGGGCCATGGGATGGATCACTTGATAATTGTCCCGTCTCTTCCCTCTGAAACATCTAGCACTGACCATGGTTGGAAGACAGGATACTGAACTAGATGAATGGTTGGTCTGACCCAGTATGGCCAGTCTTACGTGCTTATGACCATCTAGTCTCGCCTCCTGTATAACACAGGTCATATCGATAAAAGCAAAGTAGTGCACATTGGAAAGCATAATCCCAACTATACATATAAAACAATGGGGGCTAACGTAGCAGTTACCACTTAAGAAAAAGATCTTGGAGTTGTGTGGATAGTTCTCTGAAAACATCCACTCAATGTGCAGTGGCAGTCAAAAAAGCGAACAGAATGCTGGGAATAATTAAGAAAGGGATAGATAATAGGACAAAAAATATCATGTTGCCTCTATATAAACACATGGTATGCCCACGTCTTGAATACTGTGTGCAGATGTGGTCACCCCATCTCAAAAAAGATATATTGGAATTAGAAAAGGTTCAGAAAAGGGCAACAAAAATGATTAGAGGTATGGAAAAGCTTCCGTATGAGGAGAGATTAGTAAGACTGGGACTTTTCAGCTTGGAAAAGAGATGGCTAAGGGGAGATCTGACTGAGGTCTATAAAATCATGACTGGTATAGAGAAATTAGGTAAGGAAGTGTTGTTTACTTCTCATAACACAAGAACTAGGGGTCACCAAATGAAATTAATAGGCAGCAGGTTTAAAACAAATAAAAGGAAGTATTTCTTCACACAACAGACAGTCAACCTGTGGAACTCCTTGCCAGAGGAGGTTGTGAAGGCCAAGACCATAACAGGGTTCAAAAAAGAACTAGCTAAATTCATGGAGGATAGGTCCATCAATGGCTATTAGCCAGGATGGGCAGAAATGGTGTCCCTAGCCTCTGTTTGCCAGAAGCTGGGAGTGAGCAACACGGGATGGATCACTTGATTACTTGTTCAGTCTCTCTGGGGCACCTGCAGGGCCGGTGCAACCCATTAGGCAACCTAGGCGGTCGCCTAGAGCACTAGCATTTGGGGGGCAGCATTTCGGGTCCTTCAGTGGCAACCGCAGCAGCCGGATCTTCGGCTGCCCCGGTCATTGTTGGCATTTAAGTTGAGGGAGCTGGGGCAGGGGGGTGCGGGGAGGGCCGCCTGCAGCAAGTAAGGGGGGGGCGGCGCGGCACGCAGGGGAACTCCCCACCCCAGCTCACCTCTCCTCCACCTCCTCCCCTGAGCATGCCGCCCTGCTCTGCTTCTCTCCCTCCCAGGCTTGCGGTGCCAAACATCTGTTTGGCACCGCAAGCCTGGGAGGCGGGAGAAGTGGAGTGGCGACAGCATGCTTGGAGAGGAGGTGGAGCAGAGATGAACTGAGGCGGGGAGCTGCCGCACGGCTCCCTGAGCCGGGGGGAGCTGCTGCAGGGGGGGCACCTCAGGGTGGAGGAGGGGGCGGAGAGCTGCCATAGGGCTCGTGGGCGGGGGCAAGGTGGAAGTTTCGCCTAGGGCATGAAACATCCTTGCACCTGCCCTGGGCACCTGCCACTGTCCACTGTTGGAAGACAGGATACTGGGCTAGGTGGACCTTTTGTCTGATCCAGTAGGGCTGTTCTTATAGAACTTCTCTAAATTCATAGAGCATATCTTATAGAAAAATATCCAACTTTGATTTTAAAATTTTGAGTGATGGAGCATCCACCATGACTTTTGGTAAATTGTTCCAATGGTTAATTACCCTTGCTGTTAAAAATTAATGCCATATTTCCAGTCTGAATTTGTCTAGCCTGAACTTCCAGCAATTGGATCGTGTTATAACTTTCTCTAATCAATTGAAGAGCCCATTATTATTTGTTCCCCATGTAGATACTTATAGACTGTAATCAAGTCACTCCTTAATGTTCTCTTTGTTAGACTCAAAGAGCTCAGTCTGTTTATCTTATACATCATGTTTTCTGATCCTTTAATCATTCTCTTCTCTGAGCCCTCTCCAATTTATCAACGTCCTTCTTCAATTGTGGGCACCAGAACTGGACACAGTATTCCAGCAGCAGTTGCACCAATATATAGGTGTAAAATAAACTCTCCGCTCCTACTCGAGATTCCCATTTGTTCATCGCAGGATCGCATTAGCTCTTTTGGCTACAGTGTCTCATTGGGAGCTCATGTTCACCTGATTATCCACCCTGACCCCCCAAATCTTTTTCAGAGAAGCTGCTTCCCAGGAAAGAGTTCCCCATCTGGTAAGTATGGCCTACATTCTTTGTTCCTAGATGTATACCTATACATTTAGCCATATTAAAGCGCATATTATTTGCTTGCACCAGTTTACCAAGAGATCTGGATTGCTCTGCATTAGTGACTTGTCCCCTTCATTATTTACCACTCCACCATCTTTGTGTAATCTGAAATCATTATCAGTGATGATTTTGTTTTCTTCCACATCACTGATAAAAATGTTAAATAGCATAGGGCCAATAGCTGATCTCTCTGGGATCTAACTGAATGCACATCCACTCGATAACAATTCCCTGTTTACAATTGCATTTTGAGACCTATGAGTTAGCCAGTTTTTAATCCATTTAACATGTGCCATGTTAATTTTATGTTATAGTTTTTTAATCAAAATGTTGTGCAGTGCTAAATCAAACACCGTACAGAAGTGTAAGTATATTATGTCAACACTGTTACCTTTTTATCCTCCAAACTTGTAATTTAATCAAAAATGGTATCAGGTTAGTTTGAAGGCTCTATTTTCCATCAGTGTACATGGATTTTCATTAATTACATTACCCCCTTTAAATCTTTATTAATAAAGTCTCGTGTCAGCTGCTCCATTATCTTGCTAGGAACTGATGTTTAGCTGAGAGGCCTATAATTATCTGGTTCATCCCATTTACCCTTTCTAAATATTGGCACAACGCTAGCTTTCTTCCTGTCTTGTGGAACTAGGGTGACCAGATGTCCCGATTTTATAGGGACAGTCCTGATCTTTGGGTCTTTTTCTTATATAGGCTTCTATTACCTCTCACCTCCTGTCCTGATTTTTCACACTTGCTATCTGACCACTTTATGTGGAACTTTCCCCTGTGCTGCGAGACTTACTGAAAATCAGCATCAACAGTCAAACAAGCTGCCCACCAGCTCTTTTAAAACTCTTGAATGCAAGTTATCTGGACCTGCTGATTTAAAAATATCTAACTTTATTAGTTTTTGTTTAATGTCTTCTGGAGATCCTAGTGGAGTGGAAAGAATGTCACCACCCTATGATGAGACGAGATCTTCTGTTTTCCCCCAAATACAGAACTGAAATATTTATTGAATACTGCTGCCTTTTCTACATTATTATGGATAATTCTACCTTTTCCATCTAGTAATGGACCAATACCATTTTCTGGATTCTTTTTGTTCCAAATATATTTTAAAAATTCCTTCTTATTGTCCTTAACTCTGCTGGCCATAGATTCCTGCTTATGTACTTTTGCTTTACCTGTCAATTTTCTACAATTCCTGACTTCTGATTTATATTCATTACTATCAACTTCCTCTTTCTTTCACTTGTTTTTTTTTTTCAATCTAGCTGTCTTTTCTTATAGCTGCCTTAACTTCCCCTCTAAACCAGGTTTTTTAAATCATCGGTGCCTTCTTCCTCAGTTGTGGGATTTGGGGGCATCTAGTAAGGTGTTCTTAAATTATTCCCAATTATCATTCATATTTTTCTGATTAAATTCTTCCTTCCAGCTGATTTGGCTCATAATTGTTTTAAACTTTGTGAAATTGGCCCTGTTAAAGCACCAAGTATTATTATTATTATTATTATTATTATTATTATTATTGGAGTGGACTTTATTCTCCTTGCACTTTATAAATGTTATCAAGTCATGATCACTTGTACCTAAGCTACTATTTTTTAGTTATGTGATGAGTTCCTCTTTATCTGTTAGGACAAGGCCTAATTAAAAAAATTCCTCCATGTTGGATGCAACATACTTTGGGTTAGGAAATTATTATCTGTAACGTTTAGAAATTACAATGATGTTTTAGTACTGGCAGCATGAGACCCCCAGCATATGTCACTCAAATTGAAGTCCCCCATTATCACTCATCTTTTTTCCCTACACATTATAGATAGGAATGTAAAGGTATAGTCTTCCTGTTCCCTGGTGGAATTTGGTGGTCTGTAGCAGACACCAACTGATACCTTATTTTGTGCTTTATCTGCTAGGACGTTGAGAGATAAGCTTTCATGATCACTTTCTTCCAAGTTATCAGTGACTCAGAAACAGTAATGCCATTTTTTATAGAGTTCCCCTCTCCCTCCCCTTTTGCCCACTCGATCCTTCCTAGATAGGTTGTAACCATTGATTTTAACATTCCAATCATGCAAATCATCCCTTCAAATTTCAGGAGTAGCAACTAGACTGAATTTATGCTCATAAATGAGCAATTCCAGTTCATCTTGTTTGTTATCCAGGCTCCTATAGATTGATGAATAGGCAATTAAAGATTGTTTTTCTCTTCATGTCCTTAGGTTGTTTGATTAATTTTGTTCTCAACATCTCAATTTTTGTGCTGAATGCTCATATCCTCTCTCTTTTTACCACCCACTTTTACTATTCATTTAATGCCCACTTAACTATTCTAGTCAGCCTGTCTCCAAAAAAATTTATCCCCCTTCTACTGAGGCAGCGGCTATCCAAGCTTTACATCTGCCTCTCACTATAGAAGGTATACCAGTTTTCCACAAAATCAAAACCCTGCTCCCTACAACATTTACCAGGCCAGAATCTGATATCTTCTATTTTCCTTTTTTTGTTTGTTTTTGTGTTTGTACAGCATCTAGCACATGGGGCACTTAGGCGCGGCAATAATATAAATAATTAATAGGGCAGTGCCACTTCTTAACTTTTATTAATAATTTAGTGATCCCTTCATTGCACTTGCTTAAGGCTTTCAAAAGTTGAGGTGGGGAAGAGAAGAGAGATTCCAAGACAAAAAACTTGTTTCAAACAACAGTTGTTGTTGTTAAGTAAGGTCAATGTTATGTCATTTACAAAACACGAGCATTTAATGGTAAAGAAAGCATAGTTAAGTATATCCTAAATCTTACATTCCTCATGTAAACATACACATTATTCTTATCAAGTATTATTAATTTTCATTGCTTGCTATAGTTCAGTATTAGGTAATCATGCATGCTTATTTGACAGCTTCAGTGTGGACATCTCATCATGATTTAAAGTTATTAAAAATAAAATAAAAAGTAAGAACATATAGGCATAAATGGCAGTCCCTAAGCAAGACATCCAAGATGAGGTTTTTATCTGGGGATGTCTCCTGTTAGCTCTCTTTAGTAAAGACCCTTAATTTGGGTAATTTACATTAGCTAGATCAACAGGAAAATAAGAAATACTTTCTTGAGTTATAAAGCCCTATTTGCATCCATTAAAAACAGTGCAGACTTTTCAACCACAATATGCAACAAGGGGAAGTGAAATGCTAAATCATCTGCATGTGGGCCAGCTTAGAACTGCAGAAACAAAAAAGGAAAGCAATAGTCTGGATATATATCAATAGGGCTGACGAACCTCACCGAACAAACTATTGCACCTTTAAAATGCTTTGCTCATTGAAAGCACACCCTGCTACGTTGTGGTTGGTCAACCCAAGAGGAGAGAGCTTTGGATTACTCCTTTTCCATTTAAGGGAGCATATGGTTCCACGCTATGTTATTTTGGGAAATGAGAGTGGCATCTTGTTTAGTCTCCAGGCCGTAGGACAGATCATGGCTGCCCCCACAGCTGTCTGTTTTGTGTGTGCAAAGGAAAAAAGCTCCTCTGAAATGTGAAGCCCTGGTACAATTTACATAAGATTGCAGCTGCCGTGGAAAAGCTGGGCTCCGTGCCAAACTGTTCTCCATATTACAAAATCCCTCTAGCGCTAGTAGCTTCCAAAGCAAACAATTGAGAAGTTCCTGGAGGCATCAACTCTCTGAAACGGAAGGGCCTAGAGCAGGGGTGGGCAAACTTTTTAACTGGAGGGCCACATTGAGATTGCAAAACTGTCTGGAGGGCCAGGTAGGGAAGGCAGTGCCTCCCTAAACAGCCTGGGCGTCATCCCCTAACTGCCCCCTCCCACTTCCCGCAACCCTCAGAACCCCTGACCCATCCAACCCCCCCGCTCCTTGTCCCCTAACCGCCCCCTCCTGGGACCCCACTCCCTATCCAACCCCCCTGCTCCCAGTCTCCTGATTGCCCCAACCCCTATCCACACCCCGGCCCCCTGAGACCCCACGAGTATCCAGCCCTCCCGTTCCCCGTCACCTGACTGCTATCCACACCCCTGCCAGGCCCCCTGGGACACCCATGCTTATGCAACCCCCCTGTTCCCTGTCCCCTAATGACTCCCCCCAAACCTCTGCCCCATCCAACCGCCCCCTGCTCCCCGTTCCCTGACTGCCTTCTGGAACCCCCACCCCTTATCCAGCCCCCGGCCCCCTTACCATGCCGCTCAGAGCAGCATGTTTGACAGCCATGCCACGCAGACGGAGCTAGACATGCTGCCGCTCTGCTCCGCAGGAGCGCACAATCCCACTGCCCAGAGCGCTGCCCGTGTGGCTGCAGGGGAGGGGCCAGGGGCTAACTTCCCCAGCCAGGAGCTCAAGAGCCAGGCAGGACGGTCCCATGGGCCACATCCGGCCCGCAGGCCATAGTTTGCCAACCTCTGGCCTAGAGGGATCTGACCCAATAGGTTTTTGCTTTAGAAAGGACTTTAATCAAGAACACATCACCGCTTTGTGGAAGGCTGTTTGATTTCTGGAGTCACTCCTTGGGCCAGCAGGGCAGTGAGCATTGTGTAAAGTGACATTCAGCTACTGGGGCCTGGTCTATGCAGAGATTTTTAGACAATTCTCCCACCCTTGATCTAGCACAGGTACTCGCAAGGATCTAAACTGTAATGTAGGCTGGCCACAGACATGTATACTGCCATGTTGTCTGACCTAATCTGAGCAATGTTTGATGACATTGTTATTTGTCTATACTAGCATTCACACCATTGCTAGAACTGTTGGAGTTGGACTGATGCCAGATTAGTGGAAGACTTATCTAAATGATCAATGTAGATGCAGCCTGGGAGGCAGTTTGAAGATAGGTCTGCAACCAAGAGGTGGGAGGAAGTGGTAAATGAGTCCGGTTTCTTTGGTTTAGTATTGATGGGCAATAAAGAGGGTAAAGTCTGCAACATTGCAGGAAGATCAGAAATTCTAGTTGTGCCTCCAAAGATTATCTGTATATTTTAGGTGATGATAAAGACCAAAGCCTTTGGTTGAAGAAAGTATTTGAAAATAATAAAATTCTTAGTGTTCCAGTTATCATCAGCTGTATGCATCACTTTTGAATTCCAGGGTCAAAGGGCTGTCAGCAGCTTGCCAACAGTCCCCTCTTCTAAAATGAGGGAGCTGTAGCTAATGGGAAGGAGGTTGGACTGTCCAGTCCAGAAGCAGCTAGGGTTAATGTCCTAGCTACTAATGCAACCAGATCTTGTAGTCAGGATGCTTTTTCACATTTGTTGTATTGTAAAGGTGGACCAGCCACCAGTGTCATCACCCCTCTCCTATCACTGTGATCCTTCAGCTGCCCATCCTCACTATCTCTTATCTATTGTGTTTCTTATTAATCTTCCCTTCCTCCTTTTCTATTTCCACTTCTCTCTCACTCAGCTTCCCTTTAGGCATTCTTGTCTCTCACTCCTGCAACTTCTTTCCACCACTCCCCTATCACACTTCAACCCCAAGTGCTCAGACACAAACTCCTAACTTTTGTAATATAAATTAAACAGTGTAAAACACATCTTCAAAGAAGACAACATTAAATTCATTAAGATGGTTGCAATACTTCCTGTGCAATCATACAATCTTGCTATTGCAACCCTCGTCCTCCTCTCTCATTCTCCATACCCTTGTTCTTCATCTTTAGTCAAATTATAAGCACTTCAGGGCAGGACCCATGTGTTTTTGTTGTTAGGAAGGCAATTTACGACACTTTTGGGTGCTGTGAAGCAAATAAGGAGTTATGAGAGACTAAAACAATCATAAAAATAGATAATTGTACAAACCTTAGTAATGGTATATGTTTATAAGCAGGAGGAGGACTCCCATTGATTTTGAGAGATCTGTGAAGTGAAAAGCCTTAGTACCTCAGCAGTATTCCCAGGTTCATCTAGGAGCATTTTAGAAATCACTTTTTTAAATTATCAAAATTATTTAATTTTTTAAAATCCTACTTTTGTTTGAACACCAGACACTTGTTGCAGTAAAGAAGCTTCAGGCATTAAATATATTTTGATTGGTTGAGCTCTGAAGCAATTGATAATGGGGAAAGGTGGTGAAATACTGTCTTTGCAATTCAGTTGACTGTTTACATGGTTCAGCAAGTTAATCAGTCAGACAATAGCATGTGAGTGATTTATTTTTATTTACATAAATCACTTGATGTCACCAGCCCTCAATTATTTAACATTCCAGAGAATAGGGTTAACAAAGAGCTGTTCTGTTGATCCAGGTTATAAATGTTGCCTTTCATAATGGGTTTGTAACTACACTAGCAGTCTATTGATATAGAAGTCTCCTAGGGAGACAAAATGTTCTCAATATCAAGATGTCTCTATTAACTGGATTTGTTTTATTTTATATCCAATTAACAAAATGAAATTGGTTCACAAAAACTGTATGTTAAACCAGATCTTTTCTGTTAACGTACTTGTGATTAATTGATTTTTTTTAACTGTAAAATTAAAAATACTTGGTTTCCAAACTAGGACAGAGGCTTGGTTTCTGGAGTTGCAGGCAAAAATAAAGGTTTCTTCCAACCTCTTTGTCTTTAATTCAGCAGCAGTTTCAGTTTATTTCCCCCCACCCCTGTGTTTGACAATTATTTTCTATGGGCTTGAAATATGCACTCACTCAGGATGAGGAAGAAGCTTTTCAGGGTGAGTGCCATCAATTTCTGCAAAATCTGTGCTCGTTTAATAACAAAGTTTCAAGATCTTGACCTCCCCTCCCATCGAAGACTAGTTTGATCTGCACCTTTCTCCAAGAATATATTGCAGGCAATCAAAACCTGTGCACATGCTTTGGGACTTGGTCCAAATTAGTACATGACTTGAAGAGGACAGTTTGAGTTCTTACAGTTTGAAACAACTTTTCAACTGTGACCTGAGGGTAAACTAAGTGCAGTGCTGTTTTCCTAAATCTGCCAACAGACACATGAAGTATCTACAGCTGCTCAGAGCTTTCCAACCTGCAACAAAATGAAAATTGATCAGCCTTCTCCATTTTCACTGCTGCTGTTCAGATCCTTTTTGGAAAATATTCCAGTTTTGTGAAACTGACAGGAATCAAATCAATTTTGCTACAATGCTCTGAGTTGAACCATGGTAGAGGCAGGTGCTGGAACTATTCACTGAGGAGCAGGACCTACAAGAGAGAGTTGGGAAAAGGGTAGAGTAGCTGAGGCACCTTCCTGAAGAAAACAAGCCCTGGGTTTGAAGGAGGGACACAGGCATATATAGAGAGTGAGAATGTGCACCTTCGGGTCCCTTCTGACAGTCAGAGGATTTGCAAGGAGAGGCCTTCCAATTTATCACTCTTGCTAGCCAAAGACATCTACAAAATATGGCAAACTGAGCAGGGTCCCAGGACAAGATTTCTAGTATAATTCCCTATCCCAGCAGTTCAGGGGGGCAGGGATTGCCTCTCAGTTTGGTTTTGCCCCAGACAGTGAGGTCTCAAATACTTCACTGTCTAGTAAAACTTCCAAGTCCTGTGTATAGGAGCATGGGTGGGTCTAAAAGGGGAGAGATTGATGGGATACATTAGAAAAGAGAAGTGCAGCATGTAAAGAGATATTGGAGAAGAAGGGAGAAACATGAAATATCAAGTAGGAGTCAGAGTCCACAATGTATCAAAAGGGAAAGAAAGAGAGCTGTAGGAAAAAGAGAAGGAAGAGAGGAAATAGACTATTGATTAAAATTTTTGAAAATAGGAGCCACAAATTAGGCTCCTAGGTGTCAGTGGACTGGGTCATAGGCAGTTATGCCTAGTGGTCAGAATCCGAGTGCCAGAGACAAGAGGCAAGACGGAGTTGAAGACAGGAATCAGAATCGAGGGTCAGGACTGAAGTCAGAGCCCAAATGCCAGAGCCAGGGGTTGAGGTGGAGTCAGAGTCAAAGCTGAGGGTCAGAGCCGGATTACCAGGAGTCAGGGATGGCAGAAGCAGAGCTGGTTCTGAGGCAGGAGCAAGGCTGAGTGCAGAACAGGGTCTGGGTTTGGAGATGTGGAGGAGCAGGAGCAGGCTCAGAGAGACAGGCTTAGGGAGGCAGAGTCCCATGGGCATGGGCATTGAGCAGCCAGCGAGTAGCTGCTGCTGCTAGGTTTAAGAGCTGGCCTGCTGGCTTCCTCAGCCAGTCAGGCAAGGTGATCCATCAGGCAGCCTGGCTGGCTCATTAGGGTGTCAGGAGTACTGAGCAGATGCGGCTGAGGGCCTTACTCCTGACACCAAGTACATATATAGGTGCCTTAGTTATGGGATTTTCAAAAGTGCTTAAGTCAATTAGGAGCACAAATCCCATTGACTGTACATGAACATAAGAGCCTAAATTTAGCCTCCTTTTTCTAATCAAAATTTTAGCTGCTCAAGACTGCATAAAAGAGTGGGTAAAGCCAGGAAGGGAAAAAAGGTCTATCAAAAGCACGATACTGAAGTAAGTAAGACTGGTCAAAAGAACACTGCTAATATATTATAATTACTACATTAGCATCACTGGTATATCAGCAGTTTTGTTTTTCAGTATTTGAGCAGCTCTATTGCTTGTTACCTCCTGTTCACCAAATAATATTAAATGAATTATGGTGACATTTGAATATATTCAACAAATATTTTTTCTGCTATTTGGCCAGCCCAAGTTAGTTTTGTAAAATTTATTAAATACAAAACTGATTGTCAATTAAGTAACAGTAAAAATAAACTGTGTACAATTTTTGTATTAATTTAAATGTCAGGGAGGATGATGTTGGGTGAGCATGGTAGCACCAATATTTTTCACCCTGGATAATAGGCTTAATCCTCAGGCCAGTAGGTGTCAGGTAAGTTTCTTCAAACCTTGTACTTTCTACTTCATTACCTGATAATTATAAGAAATGAGTATCAGTTCCTTCCCCAGCTCCCAATAGAAGTTAATACATGTCATGCATTTCTAGGATCTCTATTGGGAGCGGTATATAAGAGGTGAAAATCCTCTGTAAGGAAAAGGTTAATTTACTGGAACATCCCCAAAAACGTTTAGTGATGTAATGGATTATTGTATTAGCATAGCTTTTCCCCTCTCGAGACTAGATTTCAAATATAGTTTGAGCCACAGCTGCAAATAATTTTGGTAGTCTCTAGTCCTCATTTTTCCAGTGTACAAACCACCATGCAGTTCAGTATATTTTAGCACAGTTAGCAGTCTACTGTGCTGAAAGCCCATGACCACTCCAATCAATAGAACAGATTAAGTTACTTGGACTGGATGTTGTGAAGGTGTGTGGGTGATAGTTGTTTTATAAAAGCCTGTATTTGTCCACTGAAATGTGTTCTTTTAAAAATGATACAGTTCATTGAGATGCAACATCTCATTCACAGTGATCCCTTATCAAACAGCAATGATTAATTACATCAACACTATAGGGTAGTATGATTAGAGAAAACTAACTTTTGTTTTTACTTGGTTTCTAAAGTATTTTTCTTATTTAAACTTTTAGGACCCTTCAAAGTTTTGCAAGAAAGCTGGAGAAATTGCAACAGTTGAATTACATGCTGAGGAAGACATACAAGGAGAAACCAGTCCTGTACCTAAGTTTTCTCCACCACCCACTGAAATGACAGATTATGTAAAGTCAGCTCCTCCTACTCGTGTTGGTAGCCGTGATCCTGACTTGAAGGATAGAGCACAAATTAATGGAGCAACAACTGTAACAGAAAAATTGGCTCAACTTATTGCAATTTGCCCCCCCTCAAAGTCTTCCAAAACAAAGCAGAAGAAGCCAGGAACTGGATCTCCATCTGGGTTCGTTAAAAACTCTGGGAAGAAGCTACCAGGAACTGGAACTGCAGCTGGACTGGTTAACAAGGATTTAGTAAAGAAATTTCCAGGAACTAGCATTGCTGCTGGATTGGTTAACAAGGACTCAGGGAAGAAGCCACTGGGGACTGGCACTGCAGCCATATTGGTTAACAAAGAGTCTGGGAAGAAGCCACCAGGGATTGGCTCTTTAGCTGGATTAATTAACAAGGACTGTGGAAAGAGGCCACCAGGGATTGGCTCTCAATCTGGATTACTTAACAAGGACTCTGGGAAGAAGCAGCCAGTGACTAACTCTGTGGCTGGATTAGTTAATAAGGACTCTGTGAAGAAACTACCAGGGATTGGCAACCCAACAGGATTGGTTAACAAGGAGTTGGTGAAGAAGTCATTGGGGATTGGCACCCCAGTGGGATTGGTTAACAAGGAGTTGGGGAAGAAGTTGCTGGGGATTGGTACCCCAGTGGGACTGGTAAATAAAGAATCAGGGAAGAAGCTTCTGGGGATTAGCACCCCAGCAGGATTGATTAACAAAGACTCTGGGAAGAAGCTGCTAGGGATTGGCACCCCAGTGGGACTAGTTAACAAGGACTCTGGGAAGAAACTGCCAGGGATTGGCATTTCAGCAGGATTAACTAACAAGGACTCTGGAAGTCTGAAAGCTGATTCTCTCAGTCCTGCCTCAGAGCCCTTCAAGCTTTCTTGCAGTACAAACCTCAATAATCTTGAAAGCCATGAGACTACAGAATTATTGAAAGATAATATCAGCAGTAAAACTTTTGAGAAACATATTATAAGACAGAATAAAGACAATATCTTGGAAAAGATTTCATTTCGAAAAGAGGTTGCTGGTATAGACAAAGAAATATTTAATGAAGGAACCTGTATTCAGCAGGATTGTTTCCAATCCAATGAAAAGGGGATTTATGAAACATCTAAGCATGAAAAGCAGCTTCCAGTATATTGCACTTCACCAGACTTCAGAACAGGAGGCGCTTCAGATGTATCTACAGCAAAGTCCCCATTTAGTGCTGTTGGAGAAGGAAACCTCCCATCACCCTCACCCACAGTGTCTGTTACTACCTTAAACAGGAGCCCCACAGCAACCTCCTCTCAGTTAGCTTCAAATCCATCACATACAAGTACCACCACAACAGATGTCTTAGAAGGAATTTCTGAGCAGATTGGGAAGACTCAGTTTTCTTCGGACAGTACACTTCTGAACCTGAGCAGGTCATTGAATCACAGTCTGAGCACTGATTTTAAAGGTGTGGATAAAGAATTAAATGATTCAAAAGCCACACACACAGACACCACAAGAACTAGTCCCTCCATAGGGAAAAAAACCAGTCTGGCAACTGAATCAAATGTTCATGCTACCGTCACCTCTTCAGTGGTTAGCTTCACAAGTTTGTTTAATACCAAACAGTTTCTAAAGATTGGTGCAATAACTGCATCAGGGAAACCTTGCCAAGGAGCTGATGACCTGAGTGCTACTCAGTCAAAATCTTTAAAGAAAAGAAAAGGAAGGAAACCACGATGGACTAAAGAGGTGTCTAGAAACATATGTCAGCCTCCAAAGGGTCTAGAATTAGAAAGGTCAGAGCTTTTTAAAAACATTTCATGCACTGCACTATCAAACAATAGTCTGGAGCAGGCTAAATTCTTGAAAAATATAGGGTCAACTTCATTTATAGAGCATGAATTTGTCAAACATCAGTTGCCAAAACTGAGCAAATCTAGCAGCGGACAGTCTCTTGCTCTGTTAACTGAAGCTGACAAACAGACTCAAAAATTCTATAGTACTCACAAACAGCCCTCCAGTGTGTGTGTGTCAGATGTCATTTTACCAGAAGTTTATAAGCCCAAAAGAGGAAGGCCTAAATCAAAGGAGATGCCCCAGCTGGAAGGTCCCCCAAAGAGAACCCTAAAAATTCCAGCATCAAAAGTCTTCTCAGTGCAGTCAAAGGAAGAGCAGGAGCCTCCTGTTCTGCAGCCAGAGATAGAAATTCCCTCCCTAAAACAAAACTTAACAGGACAGACTTTTCCTAAGAAGAGAGGGAGACCTAAAAGACAGATCAGATCAGCTGTTAAAATGAAACCACCTATTCTGTCTGTGGCATCTTTTGTTGCTACAGATAATTCAAACAAAATGGAATCTGAAAGTGATCAGCAATGTAGTGGGGATTTTTTTGAGAGGAAGGACCAAGTCAGAGGTCCAGAGGAAGCTCAGAAAACGATGTGTAGCATGAGAGATGTTGAGGTAGAATCAGATAGGAAAGTTACCAAGAGAAGTAATGGACAATTAATGAAAACAATTATCCGAAAAATAAACAAAATGAAAACTCTGAAGCGAAAAAAGCTTTTGAATCAAATCCTCTCTAGCACAGTGGAGCCAAATAACAAAGGGAAAGTGCAATCAAAACTCCACAATACGGTGTCAACCCTTGCTGCCACATTTGGTTCAAGATTAGGCCAGCAGATAAATGTCAGCAAGAAAGGAACCATTTACATAGGAAAGAGGAGAGGTAGGAAACCTAAAGCTGTCCTAAATGGTATTTTAACTAGTAATTCTGCCAGTTTAACTGTTCTTGAGAATACTACCCAGGAAACAGCGGGGACAATACTGGGACAAGTACTTCCTCCTTTGCTGCCTTCAGCAGCTAATAATTCAGAGGTTCTTCCATCTCCAGTATGCTCTCAGTCTTCTGCAGCAAGTGGGGCGCAGAGCCCTGTCAGCAGTGATGCAGGATTTGTTGAGCCCAGTTCAGTGCCATATTTACATCTACACTCCAGACAAGGAAGTGTAGTTCAGACCGTTGCAATGAAAAAGGCCTCCAAGGGAAGGAGGAGATTATCTCCTCCTACTTTACTGCCAAACTCTCCTTCTCACTTGAGTGAACTGACATCTCTGAAGGAAGCCACTCCTTCACCAATTAGTGAGTCTCACAGTGATGAGACAGTTCCCAGTGACAGTGGAATAGGAACAGATAATAACAGTACTTCAGACCGAGCAGAGAAATTCTGTGGGCAGAAGAAGAAAAGACATTCATTTGAGCATGTTTCCCTCATTTCCCCTGAAACCTCAACAGTTTTAAGTAGCCTAAAAGAAAAACATAAACATAAATGTAAGCGCAGGGGTCATGATTACCTCAGCTACGATAAAATGAAAAGACAGAAGCGAAAAAGGAAAAAGAAATATCCTCAGCTCCGAGGTAGGCAAGACCCTGATTTCCTTGCTGAGTTAGAGGAACTAATAAGTCGTTTGAGTGAAATTAGAATAACCCACAGAAGTCATCATTTTATACCCCGAGACCTACTGCCTACTATTTTTAGGATAAACTTCAATAGCTTCTATACTCATCCAACATTTCCTTTAGATCCTTTGCACTACATTCGAAAACCTGATTTAAAGAAGAAGAGAGGCAGACCCCCCAAGATGCGGGAGGCTATGGCAGAAATGCCTTTCATGCATAGTCTTAGTTTTCCTCTTTCCAGTACTGGATTCTATCCCTCTTATGGCATGCCTTATTCTCCTTCTCCCCTTGCAGCTACTCCAATAGGATTAGGTTATTATGGAAGGTATCCTCCAACTCTTTATCCTCCACCACCTTCTCCTTCTTTTACTACCCCACTGCCACCACCTTCTTACATGCATACAGGCCATTTGCTTCTAAATCCCGCCAAATACCACAAGAAGAAGCATAAGCTTCTACGTCAAGAAGCCTTCCTCACAACTAGCAGGACTCCACTCCTCTCTATGAGCACCTACCCCAGTGTTCCACCTGAAATGGCTTATGGCTGGATGCTTGAACATAAACACAGACATCGTCATAAACATAGAGAACATCGTTCTTCAGAGCAACCACAGGTTTCCATGGACACTATAACAGCTAACAGCTCTTCCAGAACAGTCCTGGAATCCTTGAAGCGCTACAGATTTGGGAAGGAGGCTGTTGGTGAGAGATATAAACATAAAGAGAAGCACAGATGTCATATGTCTTGTCCACACCTTTCGCCTTCAAAGGGTTTGCTAAGCAGAGAGGAACAGTGGGTCAGGAGAGAGCCTTCAGAGTCTAATTCATTAGCATTGGGATTACAGACACCATTACAGATAGACTGTTCTGAAAACTCTGCAGGTCTGTCCTTGGGAGGATTTACCCCTAGCTCTGAGCCAGCTACCAGTGATGAACACACAAATCTTTTCACAAGTGCAATAGGCAGCTGCAGAGTCACTAACTCTACCAGCACTAGTGGACGTAAAAAGTTAACTGACGGCCCTGGACTCTTCAGTGCACAGGAGGCTTCACTCAGCCGACCTCTCAGAAAGGACCCATTGCCTTCTATTGAAAAGGCACTACAGTCACTATCAGGTAGGAGAGCTTTTTATGCTACCTCCCTTCTCATTGATGGTATTACTATATTATTGTATTCCATATCTAATAAGATAATTTTAAAAGGTTTGGTGGTAAAAGTTACATTAGCTTATAAAATTTTTCCTATATTAGGAAACTACCAGTATAATGGAGTTCTGAAATGCTGTTTTTCACTTTGAGCATCTCCACTATATTGGAATACTGTCCTATACCGTACTGATACAGTGTATTGTACTTTCTTATACATAGAGACATTATCAAGATTACCTAAGTGGAATTTCACACAATCCTTTATTATTGTTTTGCTGTAACAATACTATCATTATGATTAAGGATGAACTTTCATTATAAGCTCCTATTTTTCAGCACTTTTAACTTTCTGGGAAAATTGTTCTTTGGATTGAAATTTTTCATGCTTGATTCCAGTCTAAAAGTGAAGCGTGTTGGTTTTTTGTGTGTGTGTGTTTAATTTGATAACATTTTGTTTGGCTGGTTTTGAGCTAGCCAGTAATACACTTTTTTCCCCCTGTGCTGTAAGAAAATGTTCAGATTTTTCTTTACTCTTATAAACTCAGTTCAGTTTTTAAACTATGGTAATGGTCATAAAAGTAACTATATAAAATTAGCACCTTTTTGTACAACAGATCCTTTATCCTTTTGTGTTTGTAAATCATATCTACTTGCTTAACCAAATAAAATATTTTTTTCTGTTTTACTCTCCATGGTACTATGGAGTCAATGCAGTTATGGGAGAGTCCGCTGGATTCTTTAATACTCTGTGCATCAACAAAATTGTTAACTAAATGCCAATTGCAGAATCTTTATTACTGGTGACTAGGCAGTTGATGTGCTTTGACTGCTGCTTATCATCATAAACTCTCAGTTATTTTGTGCTGTCATCTGTTTTTTGTATCCACCTGTTGTCTTTCATATTATATTTAGGCTTTGTCTACACTAGACTTTTATTGGTAAAACTTTTGTCATTCAGAGGTGTGATTAAAAACACCCCCCAAACGACAGAAGTTTTACCGACGAAAAGCGCCAGGGTGAACAGTACTTTATCGGCAGGAGAGCTCTCCCGCTGACAAAGCTACTGCTTCTCATTGGGGATGGAAATTTTTTGTCAGCGGGAGAGCTCTCTCGCGCCGACAAAGAGCGACTACACTGCGCATCTTTTAGCGGTGTGGCTGTAGCAGCACAGCTGTATTGCTAAAAGATGCATAGTGTAGACATAGCTTTAAATTGTAAACTCTTTGGGACAGGAACTTTCCTTTCCTACAGTGCAGCCTAGATGCCTGATTGGTGTCTCTAGACGCTACTGCAAAATAATCACAGTAATATGGTGGTGATGCATGAGCCAGGAAGAATACATCTTAATATTACTATTCCAGGTTGGTTTACATAACTGAGAAGTTATCTGACTATCTTTTTACTTATAACTTGAGCAAAGTTGAAGTGAAAGCTAACATGAGACAATAAACAGAATCCTGTGACGGCATTTTTACTGAATTACAGTTCAGAATATACATATACTCTATAATTTTCAAACCTGTTTACAATGGTGGTGTAGCCGTGTTAGTCCTAGGATATGAGAGACACAAGGTAGGTGAGGTGATATCTTTTTTTGGGCCAACTTTTGTTGATGGAAGATCCTAATTTTCAAACTACACAGAGTTCTTCAGATTTGGGGGAAAAATCAGAATGTCTGAGCTAAATACAAGTTGAGACAGATAGTTAAGCATAAGTGGTAACACATTGTAGGAGGTCACTTGAGATGGTGTGGCAATAAGGGTTAGAGTGTTATGCAAAAGAGATTTGAAGTGAGCCATTAAGGGATAATAGGCAGGTGTGTGTTACAGATCATTGTAATGAGCCATGAAACCAAGGTCCCCATTAAGTCCATGGTTTTTAGTGTCCAGCAGCATTATGAACTTAAGTTCCCAGAGTTGGGTTTTGAAGGTGGTGGTGTGCAGGCTTGCTTTGAGGGTGAATATGAATATTGAAAGATCATATATGAAGTGATCACTTTGAGAAAAGTTTTTGTCTACAGAGGATATTTTCTGGCTTATTATCTGTCCCTTTCCTAATGGTTGCTAACATGTTAGCGTTTTTGACTGCCACTGCACATTGAGAAGATGTTTTCAGAGAACTATCCACAATAACTCCAAAATCTCTCTTAAGTGGTAACTGCTAATTTAGACCCCATCATTTTGTATGTATAGTTGGGATTATTTTTTTCAAATGTCCATTGCTTTGCATTTATTAACATTGAATTTCTTCTGCCATTTTGTTGTCTAATCATCCAGTTTTGAGAGTCAGCTTTAGACTTAATTATTTTGAGTAATTTAGTATTGTCTGCAAACTTTGCCACCTCACTGTTTACCCCTTTTTCCAGATTATTTATGAATATGTTGAAGAGCACGGGTCCCAGTACAGAGCCTTGGGAAAACCTTGCTATTTACCGTTCTCCACTATGGAAAACTGACCATTTATTCTTAACTTTTGTTTCCTATCTTTTAACCAGTTACTGATCCATGAGAGGACCTTTCCTCTCACCCCATGACTGCCTACTTTGCTTAAGAGCCTTTGGTGTAGGACCTTGTCAAAGACTTTCTGAAAGTCCAAGTACACTGTGTCGACTGGATCACCCTTGTCCACATGTTTCTTGACCCCCTCAAATAATTTTAATAGGTTGGTGAGTTGATGTAGGTGAGGTGATTGGTGATCACAGAATCATAGACTATCAGGGTTGGAAGGGACCTCAGGAGGTCATCTAGTCCAATGTAGTGATGTAGATGCATGCACATAAACAGATTGGATGTACCACATTTGATGGTAAAGCAGTGGTCAATATGTATGTTTGTTGACCACATGTCTGTAAATTTAACTTGTAAAGAAGATAACCTCAAGCTAAACTTCTTCTTATCTCTAATCTGGAGAAAACGTAGAAGCATAAAAACAAGATATGTCTCATCTTCAGGTGCTGGAGTAGAAAGCACCTTGTTTTCCAGTATTGGACAGAAAACAGAGACAATTAAATTAGCTAGAACAACTTTTCAAGTTTTCCAACAAGAAACTACTCGAACAGACATTCTTTTGAAGCTGCTTATAAACATCAAAAGCTGCCAAGGGCTCCGGTGTATTCTAAACTTCTGTCTCTAAGGTAAAAATTGAAAACTAGTTAAACAAAGGATCCATTTGATTGGTCTCTCCAGAATCCAGTATCCACTTAAAGCTACAACCATCGCTAATCAGCTGCTTGAAAATTAAATAATCACAGTTTTAGATGTAGCAGTAAAGACCATTATAAATAGTGTAAGTAATTGGGGCCTTACAGCACAATTATGAACTGATGTATTGAAAGAGATTCCCTCTTGAAGGACTCCTGGAGAATGCAGTTAGGCCCAAGTAGCATATAGTCAGCCTGAAATATTGCCTATGGGCAGGAAGTGGCAAATTAGACTTCTCATGGATTTCAGTAATAGAAAGTTGTCTTTCATATGAAGAAAGGCATCAACAGGTACAGCATGTAAAGGAACAGAGCAGTGATTAATCATAACTTAGTTAAATATTTACTACACAAGTGTGTGTATATATATATATAACACATGTTGGGATAGTGACATAAGGTTTTTTAAATTGTCAGTGGGACAATTTCTTTTATACCTCTTCCTGTAAAAGACAGTGGCCTTAGTTTATCATGAGTGAAATGATATAGGTCTCCCTGGAAGTGAAAAACTATATTAATTAATATATATGATTATATTATATATCTAATTATGTATATTAAAGGAATATTAGTTTTTTAAAACTTATTTTAATGACTTCGTACCTTTTCTGTACATAAAAATATCATAACTTCAAAATCAGGTATATCTTGCCCTTCTAGAGCTATAAAAGTGTTGTGTCCCCCACTGGAATGGGAAGATTTTCATTTTTCCAGTGATATAAAGCTCTAATTTCTAGCTTTGCTAGGACAGAAATATTAGCTCTTACGCCCGTCACAACTTCAGGACCGAATATTGTCCATTATGAGACTTGGGAGGGTGGAATGGGGATTCCACATTTGGAAGGGAAAAAACTAGTCATTTGGTTAGCAAGTTGAAATTTTTTAAATGGTGGCTGTTTGAAGCTGCTCAGAAGCTTGGAATGTTAGAGTAAAGAAAGTTTCTATGCAGTGCTACACTCTTCTATACAATTAGTGAAAGAGAGAGTGCATTTAAGGAGTCCTGCTTATTTGCACATAAGATATGTTGAAAAAGTAATATGTGATCCCTATAATAAAAGTCTACATTGTAATACATATGCATGGGGGAAGAGTTAAGGTTGCACAGGCAGCTTTAATATTGTTGATTCTTGTCTTTTGAATACTGTGCTATGCAGTATAGAAGTGCTTCTTTTTCTTCCTCCAGCAAGGAAGAAAATTGTGGTAATTAAAAAAAAAATGAAAAGGTAGCAAATGGAGTCTCAGGCTAGCAAAAGTCAAAGCTCATTGCATAGATGTGTCTCACCAGTGGTTCTTAAGTCATGGAAAGTAATTTTTAAAGAAATGACAATAGAAACATGACTGTGTGTTTCCTGCCAATGATAGAGGATATTCTTAGTGCTTGCTGGGTTGCTGTCTTGCAGAAATTATATTAGGATTAGCTGTTTGTCTCTGTGTTTGTTTAAAAAGTATATCTGAGTAAATTATATTAGTTGTTTGAAGCATATGTTTGTGTTATGACCCAGTGGTCCAATGTAACCCATGTAAAATGCCAGATACCATGATGATTGGTAGTGTATTCATGTGTAGTCATAATAATTGTGACTTTCCTATCTCTGTATTTCAGATTATTAAAAATCTTTTAGTTACATAAGAACTAAATTTATATAGCTCTTCCTGCTATTTATGAAGAAAGCTCCAAAATGCTAAGTCATCAAGGGGTTAAGGGTAGAAAACGAGTTGTGGTAGTTAGTGCAGTTCTGGGAATTTCCTGAGGAATTCCATTATGGTGAATGATCTGACTTGGGTTTTATTAGAGACAGTCTAATTAGAGGAAAAGTAGAGACATTTTAGGTTAAAACCTGCTGGTGTAGGCTCTGAATCACCCTCCCTCTTGTAGTGCATATAATTGGTGAGTCAGATGAAATGTATTGCTTTCAGTAAGTATATTTCCCACAATTGGAACCAGCTGTTTTTATTGTTGAACCAGCTTTTAGCTCAGCATTCAGCTCATTCACGAGAAGTTTCTAGTGCTGCATATCAGCAGTGTGAGACAGCAAAGGCCGTAAGAACTGCATCTAGGAACAAGTTCCATAATAAGAGTTTTATGAAAAGATCAGTGTCAGTTTCGTGTTTGCTTTTGCCTTTTTTACCATCACATGAATATGATTCTGAAACACCAAGTATTCATAAAAAGTTCAGATTTGTATACACTTTAGAGACAATAAGGTGGAAGGAAGAGAAAACTTCTGGTATAGTAAAGTGAGTTCATTTTATTAAAGCAGATGTAAATTATGTGCCATCATGGAGAGAAGATTGAATCAGAGCAGTTAAAATGACTGGTAGGAAGTGCGAGTAATGGTAGGGAATGTCTTTTAAAATTGTTGTAAATGGTCACTGGGGCCAACCACAATATTCTATTTTAAACTGTCCACTCCATAAAGTGTTCTTCCTGGTGGAATAGTCTTTTCATCAGTCACACAAGGTTTGTGTCTACCATTTGAAGCTATTAACAGGTGTTTTCATCATTCTGGGATGTTACTGATCCCATAAGTCTTACAGGATATCTAGTATCAGTAGCATCACAGATGCATGCATTCTGGGGCAAGTAGTAAACCAGGAAGTGTCAGGATTTCACAGAGAATAAAAAAAAATTTCAAAAGATAAGTTAAAGCTTTTTGTGATACATTACATTTCTTTGCAGAAACATTCAGCATGTAAATCCATACTAACTCAAAAATCACCAGTCCTTTGCAGTTCACCTTTAAATGACAAGACTAGAATCTGGCTTGGATAGTAAGGGTATGTCTCCACTGCAGTCAAACACCCACAGCTGGCCCATGTTATCTGATTTGGGCTTGTGGGACTTGGGCTACTGAGCTGTAAAATTGCAGTGTAAACACTCTGGCTGGAGCCTGGGCTCTTGGACCCTTTGTGGGGTATGCCATACCCTAAGGGTATGTCTACACTGCAGTATAAACGTTAGGGTTAGTAAAACTCAAGTTAGCAGACCTTGGGTTTGTTAATCTAGGATTTGAGTGTCTATACTAATTTGTAACCTCAGATTAGGAGTTGTTGAACCCTGGGTCCCAACTGGGGACTTAGCGTCTACACTGTTTTGTGCGGGCCTGAGTCCAACCACCCATATCCCAAACTTCCTAGCACCTTTCCAAAATGGGGCCACTCTATTTCTTTGTTTGTGGTGCAGTGTGGGAAAACTTGACTGTCCACCTAACGTGACTGTCCAGAGGACAAAGAAAGTGGGATTGTGGGATACTTTTGTTGGACTCCCAGAGCACAAGTCCACACTACTGAGCAATAGGAATTGAATTCTGGATCCTGGCTTGACTCAGTTTTGGACCTTCAGGCCCTGTGGGATCCTTCTACTCTGGGTCCAAGTCCTGGGTTAGCATGATTTGCACATAGAGAGAAGGGAGACTAGGTTTGACCCTGAGTTCAAACTATGGGCTTACATAGACATGCCCTAATTATTCAAGGCCCCAGTGTTCTCCTGTCAGGGTATGTCTACACTGCAATTAGAAACCCACAGCTGGCCCATGCCAGCTGACCCAGGCTAAGTAGCTATTTAATTGTGGTGTAGATGTTCAGGTTCAAACTAAGATCAGGCTATAGGACCCTGCAAAGTGGGAGGGTCCCAGAGCTCAGGCTGCAGCCCAAGCCTGCTCCACAATTAAACTGCCCCTTAGCCTGCGCCCTCTGAGTCGGAGTCAGCTGGCATGGGGGTGTCTAACTGCAGTGTAGACATATGCTTAGCGATATCACTTGTGCATCAGTTCCTAACAGCTGGGAATGCAGTGCAGTAAAGTTATGTAAGTAAGCCAAATAATTGTGCTTTGGGCTAACTTCCAGCAAGACATACATAGTCTCGTAGTGTTCCTTGTAGAGAGCCTCTGTAGGGTTACTTTGCATCATAGAAGAGCTAACAGCCCATCTGTTGTCTATCTGATATCTCATTGCAACTTTAGGATCCAGAAGAATATACTCATCCTTAGAACTCTGGCCTGAGATACTGAGGAAGAGTATATTTATAATGAGGGCCCACAAGCGCCATCCCCTCCTTATTTCCCCATTTTGTTTTCACCTCTCTAAAATAAGGTTTTCTCCTAATGTGTCCCAGTCTACCTTCCAATCTCATGACAGTTGGAAGACAAACATGCCGCTCTCAATGGGCAGAAATGGGTTCATACTCTCTACCTGCTTGTACACACCTGCTGGCCTGCCTCTTTACAAAGAGCAAATTCTGGTTTCCTTGTCAGCTTCTTCACGCTGCCAGCTTCTACTTTTGACAGTTGACCCCCCTGCTGTTTGCTTAGGATTTTGGATTTGTCAGAAGAATGAGGTGCCAATAAGGTAGGCCAGGCCAGAGGATGCATGAGTACAAGTCTAACTGGGATTCACAGTGGGCCTGAGACCAGGCCTAGCACCTTTTTATCAACACAGTTTCTCCCAGTGTCCTCCCTAATTCCTTAAGAAATTCACATCCAGCTGTGCATTTGATTTGTTAGTTTCCTAAATTGAACAGTCTGGTCACAGCTATTGTATTGCTCATATACCTCTTTTTTAAAAGTTCTGAATTTATCTCTTTTCTGGATGTTATTTTAAGACACAATGTTATTTAGAAAACTCATTTGTTCATCTTTGTAGTTTGTTAAACATACTCTAATCTCATTAAGCCATCTTTATGATTACTCTGTTCCTGGAAGAAAACTCTCTGCATCCAAAAGTACTTTCTCTATCTATTCAGCTAAAGGAGAATCTGCTTTTTCTATCAGGCCTGTAAGCCATAGTCTGGTGTATAACACAAACACGTGTTCCGTATGGAAGCTGTTCCATACCCCTGATCATTTTTGTTGCCCTTCTCTTCACCTTTTCCAGTTCTAATATATCTTTTTTGAAATGAGGTTACCAGAACTGCAGGTCATATTCAAGGTGTGGTAATACCGTGGATCTTGATAGTGGCATTATGGTTTTTTCTGTCTTCTTATCTATCCCTTTCCTAATGGTTCCTAACATTCAGTTAGCTTTTTTGGCTGTCACTGCACATTGAGCAGATGTTTTCAGAGAACTATCCATGACAATGCCAAGATTTCTTTCTTGAGTGGTAATAGCTAATTTAGATCCCATCATTTTGTATGTATAGTTGCAGTTGTCTCCAGCAGTCATTCTCTTTGTCTGACACTCAAAGAATACTATTAACCTGGAAGAACAGGTGGAGAATTACTCTTTCTCTGTCCATTCTGGAGTAGACTCTCTAGTTTCTCTAATGTAGGAATATATAGTTGCAATGTAGAAACATATAGATCTGGTCACTCACAATGCATTTGGGCTGCACAAATTTCCCAAGGAAATGTAGTCCATATTGGGTCACTATCCCAAAGTAGATCTCTCTGTGGTGTCAAATTCAAGTTGGGCTAATATTCTAGCTAATATTCTCCTACTGATAGCTCCCAAAGACATCTGCTTGACAAAATGATTGACACTTCCCTAAGAAAAAAATTGACTGTTCTTTCCTACTAGCAGTCACATGTATACTCTCTCTATGCCTAGAATGTTAATGATCACATCATCTTCCCCCACGCACACCTGAGAGATGTAGACATAGGAAAGCAAAAACCCTCAAGTGCTCACTGGCAGCATCTTTTTACAAGGACACCTCTCAGAACAGTCTGAAAATCTTCACCACAAGCATGATATGCAACTCAATGGCATATAAAGCTTTATGGCCCTTGCCTTATTGAGGAGAATTAGTAGAGAAGTTTAGCTTAATTTCTCTGCCCTTTAAGAGAGGTTAGCCATCTGGAGATACTTCACCTGTAACCTCAAAGAACTTGCTTAGTAATGAAGTCCTCTCCTATATCTCCCAAGAAAACCCAGGAACTTCTCCACTCGCAAGCATCTCAGATGTTATACTACAAGTTACTGTGATGATTGAAAACTTTCAGAGGCAAGACAGGAGATACGCATCTAGAAGATGATCTCAGGGCTGGTCCACACTAGGGGGGGGAAATCAATCTTAGATACGCAACTTCAGCTACGTGAATAACGTAGCTGAAGTCGAATATCTAAGATCGGATTACTCACCCGTCCACACCGCGCGGGATCGATGTTCGCGGCTCTCCCTGTCGATTCCGGAACTCCGTTGGGGTTGATGGAGTTCCGGAATCGATATAAGCGCGCTCGGGGATCGATATATCGCGTCTAGATTAGACGCGATATATCGATCCCCGAGCAATCGATTTTAACCCGCCGATACGGCGGGTAGTCTGGACGTGGCCTCAGAAAGTAAAAGGTCTCTGACTAAGTTTTGACTCAGTCTCATCTACCAGTTCTTAAGATTCTCTCATCCCCTGTTCCCAAAGATCTCACAGAATTGTGCAGCATTTGAGACACTTGTCTCTCATTTACTTACATAATGGTACTGGTTCCTGATATAGGGCATAGTTTTAGAGGTCTGCTGTCTTTATTTGCTTGTAGCCAAATGGTCAGGCACTAAGGGGTAGATTCACAAAAGGATGTAGGTGCCTAACTCCCACTTTAGGTTCCTAAATCCCAGAATCAGGCCCCATTGAGATTCACAAACCCACACACCCCCAGCTGCTCCCAAGCCCTGTAGATGCCTAAAAAACCCTTGCTGCCTAAATTTTAGTAGTAAAAATTCCCCTAGGCACCTATGTTTCTGCCTTTGAGCATGCATGCTACAGCCCCATGCCAAGTGTCCAGACACATAAGCCCCAGTGCAAAACATGAACTGAGAGAAGATAGGTGGTCCTCTGCCTAACTCAACCTGCAGGCTAGGGGGAAGGAGGGGGAAGAGGAGGAGGATGGCCTCCCTCATAACTTTAGCCCAATGGCTAGGATACATATCTGGGATGTGGGAGACCCCTGGGTCAAGTCAAGTCCCCACTCCACTTGAGAGGGAGTTCGCTTTTTTCCCCAAGATAAATATATAGTGTGTGGATGCTAATATGTTTGAGGGGGCTACACTGCAAGAAAGCTAAATCAAAGACATTTTCCCCCCCTCAGGTTTGCCATTGGAAGGTGTCAATACCACTTTTGGGTTTGGGCTGTACTCTTCAGGCTCACAATGGCACCAAGAGTTTTTACAAAGTTTATGGTGGTCATGGCCATCACCACAAGACAACATGTGCCAGTAGGACTATAGCTGATGACTAAGGCTACGTTTTAGTCACAGGTATTTTTAGTAAAAATCACGGACAGGTCACGGGCAGTGAATTTTTGTTTACTGTCCATGACATTTACTATATACCCCTGATTAAAACTCGGGGGGGAGGGCTGTGGCTCGAGAGGATGGCCTTGGGGGCACCACTTGTCCCAGACCTTGGACTATCTGGATCCTCATAGATGCTGCTCAAGGCAAAACTTTTCTTTCTCCGAGAAGATCAAAAATAAAATAAAAGCACCAGAAAAGCCAAAGCCAAGAAATATGGTCTACCAGGGAGGACCTTCCTTCCTCCCATAGTAATACAGTTTGTGACATCCTGGGTAAAACCATTCAATCTAGACAAAAGAACAAGGAATTAATTTACCTAAAATGTCTACCTCAGAGTAGCAACCTATATGGTGTTCGCTTAGCAAATGGGACACATTTTCAGTGGGAATCCCTCCTACACATCAACTTATTGGAAATGACAGCAGTCAGGAGAGTCCAAAGGAAATTTTTTCTTTCCATTTGGTTCCTTAATTCCAAAGAGTTTTTGGAAAGTGGAGGAGAACAGTTATCCTAATGGCTCCAGACTGGCTCTGTATGGAGAACTAGAGACTTTCTCAAAGATATTGACCACTGAAAGGATACAGTTATAGAGCCCAGCCCTGTCTCAAAAAAAGTAACAGGTACTCACTTCAAATTAACTCAAGGAAGGCCTCAGTATTGTCCTCCTTTTCCAAAGTATAATGTGCCTTTCCTCTTGGTATGAGGCCAGAGACATCTTTGACATGTATATTAGCTTTTCTGTTGTCAGGACTGGCCCTCTGGACATAGGGCAAGGCCCATCCACTCTCACGGTCCAGATGTAAGCTCTGATCCCAGGCAGAAAATAGATTGACCATCTTCCTCCATTTCCAGATTTTACAGAGCTGTTTTATTTCGGCCCGTGCCTGTGGTTATGATACATTCCCTATAGAGTCATAACATCCTTCTAAACCAGTTTTACTCTCCAGCTGTGGCTAGCAAATTCTTAGATCTCCTAATCCAAGTTCATTAAAGTTCCTGACGTCTTCTAGTAGCTGTCAAGTCTGACCAGAGTGCAGGCAGAGGATCACAGGGACAGATTTTCAAAAGAGCTCAGCACCCAATAGTTCTCATTTGAGGCACCTAAATCAGCAGTCAGATTTCCAAAAGAGCTCAGGTCCCAGTTAGCTACCTTTTTTTCCAATGGAATCTGCTGAATTCTGAACACTTTTGAAAATATGTCTCACAGGCTTTATCTGCTCTTATCGAGTCCTAATCTCAGATCTGTGCTTTCCTTCCTCCCTAAGGTGATCTGTCCCTTGCACACTGGCCAAGAAATTTCCTCTCTATTTTCTGCCCTAACCCAAAGAACATTATAGAAATGTGCTGGTTTTCCCTAGGCATATATGAAGCCTTCAGTTTGTGTGATTACAAGATTAAGACATGGAGAAAACCTGAACTCTTTTTATGGTAGCAGAATCCTAAGAAAGGTCTTGTAAGTCTCCAACGGTACTATATTCAGATGGATTTGATTGTGCATTTCCATGACTTGCAAGATTTTCTATCCATGAAAATTTCTAACCTGCTGTGGCAGCATAGTGGGAGGAGACAAGCAGAGGCTTCCAAAACTCTTCCTGATCCTTACTGGCCAGCTGCTTCTTGCGGATTTGGTCATCTAGAGGAGGACCCTCTCTCACTTATTAGTGTCTCAGAACACAGGCAAAAAAAAGTCCACAGCGAGAAATTTTTTTAAACATTATTTAGAACCATTTCCTCTCATATTTCTTATACAATCTCTATTGGGTTAGCTGTCAGGTTTTATCCAGTTCTGTCTCCTTGGAACCTATGTCAATTTACCCTCTTTTAATTGTGAAGTTTTCCTTTTGTCCTTACCTGAAGTCTGCAAGTGAAAGAATTTGGCTACCATTTATGTAATTCAGGTTCTTAGGTTCTTTCTGGAGAGCAGTAAGGAGCCAACAAAAAAGTAGATTTTTTTTTTTTGGTCTCGATTCTTCTAAGCAGTGTCTGACCATATCTGCATGTTACATGTAGATGGATTTACTCCTGTATTTGTGAATCTTTTTGGATGTAAGAGCCTGTTCTCAGTTATGGTTGAAACCCATGCCTCCAAATATATTTCTGCCATCTGCTTAAGGGAGTTTCTTTAGATGAGACATTTGTAAGCCAATTTTATATGAAAGTTGCAACACTCTTCTTACCAAGTATATGGGCACTTTTTTATTAAGTCTTTGACTATAGTTTCTTAGTTCAACTTTACTTCTTTACAGTTATAATTTAGTAATGAATTGCTCACTAAAGACAGTGATTGAGAAAGTATTTAAGAAGATTCATGGTAAAGAGCATGCTTGGGTACTTTGAGGAAAAAAATCTTTAGCCTTTCATTGCTGACAATGGACTGTGACAAAGTTCCTCCTCTACCTTGGTGGGTCCTGCGCTTATTGGCAGATTGCTCACCTCACAGATTCACCCTGTGGGTCAGGAAACAGCCCAAAGATTTTCCCCTCTGGTAGAAGCCACAGTCCAGGTCAATTCCTCCTGTGTTTGATCAGGAGTTGGGAGGTTTGGGGGGAATCCGGGCCCACTCTCTACTGTGGGTTCCAGCCCAGGGCCCTGTGGACTGCAGCTGTGTAGAGTGCTTTCTGGTACAGTTGCGCAACAGCTACAACTCCCTGGGCTACTTCTCCATGGCCTCTTCCCAACACCTTCTTTGTCCTCACCACCAAACCTTCCTCCTGATGTCTGATAACGCTTGTACTTCTCAGTCCTCCAGCAGTATGCCTACTCACTCTCAGCTTCTTGCACACCTCTTGCTACCAGTTCCTCGCACGCACTTCCTCTCCTCTGGCTCCCTGGCTCTCTTTGGCCTGACTGGAGTGAGCCTTTTTATAACATCAGAGGGGCCTTAATTAGAGTCAGCTACTTAACAGCCTCACCTGACTCTTAGCAGGTTAATTGGAGTCAGGTGTTCTCATTAGCCTGGAGCAGCCCCCGCTCAGGTCACTCAGGGAACAGACAACTGCTTCTCCAGTGGCCAGTATATCTCCCTTCTGCTACTGTGCTGTTCTCCTCCATCTGTTCACGCATCCGGGCAGAGTTCCTCTGGGCGGTGTCCACTGGCTCCCTTGACGCCTTTGAGGAGCAGTGGGCGTTGTCCGGGGTTCTCTGCTCGGTGTCCCCATCAGGTTCCCTTCGTTTAGCCCTATGACCTCACTCCCGATCCTGTTTTTTCATTAGTTGCCCCCCGTAATTACTTGGTGTCCCAGACCTGTGGGTCCTCCCCTTAGGCTGGGGGGAGGCCCTTTAGAAGTGGGCGGGCTTTGCCCGCGCACCCCCGCTGGATGCCAATAGGACTACTGTGCTGTTCTCCTCTATCTGTTCACACATCCGGGCAGAGTTACTCTGGGCAGCGTCCGCTGGCTCCCTTGACACCTTTGAGGAGCAGTGGGCGTTGTCCAGGGTTCTCTGCTTGGTGTCCCCATCAGGTTCCCTTCATTTAGCCCTGTGACCTCACTCCCAATCCTGTTTTTTTCATTAGTTGTCCCACGTATTTATTTGGTATCACAGACCTGTGGATCCTCCCCTTAGGCTGGGGGGAGGTCCTTCTGCAGTGGGCAGGCTTCGGATACAGGACTACTCTGCTGTTCCCAACTGGCCTGGGTCTATCACAGGACTTATATTATTATTTTTATTATTTATTTTTAATGTAATAGTGCTTAGGAGCGCCACTCATGCAGTTCTGTACAGACACATGAGATGAAGACTGTAGCTATCTTGCCTATTAGGCTATATATCTACACTGAAATCTAGAGTTGTCATTGCAGCACATGTAGATACTGATCAAAGCTAGCTTGAGTAACAATAGCAGTGAATTCATAGCAAAACAGGCAGTTACAAAGGCTAGCTCCATCTACCCATAAGTTTGGATACTTACTCTAGCTAGCTCAGGTATGTCTACGTGTGATGCTGTCACACCTCCCGATTGCACTGTAGACATACCCAGAATCTCTCAGTACTACTTGAAGATAACACAGCCACCATTCATAACTGGCATATTGGCTTTACTGTGGCAACATAAGATTAATCTCCATTTTCTATATTATTACAAATCTAGTAATGCATACAGTATGTGGGTGAAATCTTGGCCACATTTAAGTCAATGGCAAAACTCTCATTGACTTCAATAGGACCAGGATTTCACTCTATATTTAATTGCCTGAAGTAATTCTTATTTATAATAAGGTCCACAGATCCATGGCTTTGTGTGCTCTATTCTATGCAGCCTTGGAGGCAAATCAAACCTGCCATTCATAGGCAGGGGAGGTATGGCTCCATCTCTGAGAAACCCTCCAGATTTCATCTGCCTTTCCAGCTACCGGCAGGCAGACCTGCTCCTCCCTGTTGCAAGTCATATGTAAAGAAGAAGAAGAAAGAGGAAAAAAGCTTAAAATCTCTAGGCTTATAGGGGTTTGCTTTTATTGGCAGAGAGGATTCCCTTTCTCCTCATTTGCTGGGACCTTCCATGCTCCCTGCTCACCCACACCAAGTGAAGCATGGCAGAGAAGGCTGAGAGGGGAGAACCAGATTTTTCCTGAACCTTCTCTGCTGATTAAATACCTGCATAGAGATCTGTGCCTGTTCTTTGAAGACCAAGGTCTGTCTCAGATGCTCAGACAGGGGTAGGTTTTCCAGCAGCCTCCTCCTCTGAGCAGGAGAACTCCCAGGAAGCAGTGGCAGTACCTCAGCAGCAGCGAAGTCCCCCAGGCCTGACACAGGTGACAGCAGCAGTCAGACTTGGGATCAGCAAGCAGTGCTGGCAGCTGCTCCCCGTGTGGACCCACAGTATCAAAAGGCAAAGGAAGCTTCCTCTCAACCACTGGAGCTCACATTCACAGCCCCATCTGTTGACCTTGAAGCAGCTGCCCAGTCCCACCCCCATGCTTCTACAGTGGCAGGGAGCTACTGTACTGTCAAAGATTCACAGACAGAATAAGGAGAGCCTAGTAAGGGGCCCTTGGACCCAACTCCTTCCTCCATTCTATAGCATGCCCACTGCCCAAGCCTGCAGTGGCTCAGGGTTACACCCTGACAGCAATGTCAGCCCAGAGATGTCTTCGAGTGCAGCAAATGGGTCAAGGACTCCCTTTAAATGTCCAGGGTTGAAGCCTGGTGGCTTTGTATTGGCCACCTTGGGTGGGCTCAACCTATCTCTGGGCCACATCCAGGAATCTCCCTTACACAGAGCCTGAGACCTGGGAAGTTGCCTTTTGGACCCAATCCAGCACAAAACTCCTGTTTCTCAGGGCAAGAAAGCCATTCAAAAGAATAATCACAAGGCCCTGCTCCCTTCCAGGGAACCATCAATTTGAAATTTCTCTCCCTCATGAGGAGGAGGATGATCAAGGGGAGTCGTAAGAAAGAGTCTCAGATGTTCACACCAATCTAGACAACCTAACATAAAGTGCACGCACGCACACACACATGAGCCCCTAATTCTCTTCATCTACTGAAAAGTCTGATTTAGAGGATTCCTCTAGGAGGCACTCTAGAGGCAAAAAGTGGAGTCTGTTTCCCTCAAACTGCATAAGTCTGTGCAGTGCAGCCAGTCTGATAATCCTCAGCACCTTGCTCCCTTGCTCACCTTCATGGAGGGCAGCAGGGAAAAAATCCTCAGCAACTTGTTCTCCTATTCAGCTTCATGGACTGTGACAGGGCAAATATTCTTCAGTACCTAGTTCTCCTGCTCACCTTCATGGAGTGCAGCCCAGGGTACTCCACCAACATTTAGCTCCCCTGCTCTCCTTCATAAAGTGCAGCATGGCAAATCAATGCAAAAAAGACCAAGTCAAAGACATATTCTGTTTCCTCTAGGCATTTGTACACACAACCCCACAAAGGAAATTCTCCCTGCTTAGGGGAGGAAGGCCAACACATCAGATCACATAACACATCCATCAGCTCAATTTATAAAATACTGGGGGGGAACCCTACACAAAGAATAGACTTTCAGGGAAAGTGTATTGTGAACTGCGTTTATCTCTGCAGATGTCTTCGACAGGTTATAGCTATATATCTCTGGTCATGCACCCTGTGAATGTGTAATAGTAGAATAAGGATTTCTTGTCAGACCTAAAAACTGGAAAAGCTTTGGGCTGTTGTCTTCAGCTGCCACTGCAGGTCACCATGTCTTAAATATTGGATTGTCATTTTCAGCTGTTGCTGTGAATCACCAGGTCCTAATGTACTAGTTATTGCTCTTTTCCCACCATATCTTCTATCCCACATGTCCCCTGGGCTTCATTCTGTGAAGCCAGAAGGTTCCTCAGTATGCATCAGTCAAAATTTATCCTGGTATCACTACCAAAGATATATGTGCCCTTTCCCCTGATGGTCAAGTACTCATAATTTCTAACTGGGAAAAACTTTTACCTGAAAGAGGGGCCTCCTCACTATACAGGCCCTTTGTAGGCAGCCAGGTCAAGGCAGGCATAATTCCAGCCTCCTTCAGGCATAAACACTATCAAGGGCATCTGTCCAGGAAGAATAAATATATAAACAAAAGAGAACTGTTATCTAACACCCTAAGGCAGGGGTGGGCAAACTACGGCTTGCGGGCGACATCTAACCTGCCAGCCGATTTAATCTGGCCCTCGAGCTCCTTCTGGGAAGCAGGGTGTGGGGCTTGCCCTACTCCCACACTCCAGCTGGGGAGCGAGGTCGGGGGCGGCTCTGCGCAGCTCCTGGAAGCAGCAGCATGCCCCCCTTTGACTCCTACATTTACAGTCAGCCAGGAGGCCTCATGCACTGTCCCCACTCCAAGTGCTGCTCCCACAGCTACAATTGGCTGAGAGCTGCAGCAATGGGAGCTGTAGGGGCAGCGCTTAGGGTGGGGGCAGCGTGCAGAGCCCCTTGGTTGACCTTAAACGTACGAGCTGGAGGGGGTACTTGCTGCTACTTCCAGGAGCTGCTTGAGGTAAGTGCCGCTCGGAGCCTGCATCCCTGAGCCCCAATCCCCTGCCCCAGCCCTACCATACAATTTCCATACCCAGATGTGGCCCTCAGGCCAAAAAGTTTGCCCTCCCCTGCCCTAAGGGTATGTCTACACTGCAAAAAAAAGAAAAAGAAAAAACCTGCGATAGTGTGTCTCAGAGGCCAGGTCAACTGACTTGGGCTCCCGAGGCTTGCATTACCGGGCTACAAACAATGTGTAGACATTCCAACTTGATTTGGAGCTTAAGCTTTGAGGCCCACTCCACTTGCCGGTTTCAGAACCCCAGCCCAAGCAGGAACATCTACAGTGCTGGTTTTAGCCCCATTGTGCAAGCTCAAGTCAGTTGGCCTAGGCTCTGAGATTCGCTGATGATGATTTTGCCATGCAGGCATACCCTGTGTGCCCTGCAGTGCTAACATTGATGGACAGTATGGCAAGTATGATCTCTGTCAACCAATTACTCATAGACTCATAGACTCTAGGACTGGAAGGGACCTCAAGAGGTCATCGAGTCCAGTCCCCTGCCCTCATGGCAGGACCAAATACTGTCTAGACCATCCCTAATAGACATTTATCAAACCTACTCTTAAATATCTCCAGAGATGGAGATTCCACAACTTCCCTAGGCAATCTATTCCAGTGTTTAACTACCCTGACAGTTAGGAACTTTTTCCTAATGTCCAACCTAAATCTCCCTTGCTGCAGTTTATGCCCATTGCTTCTTGTTCTATCATGGGAGGCTAAGGTGAACAAGTTTTCTCCCTCCTCCTGATGACACCCTTTTAGATACCTGAAAACTGCTATCATGTCCCCTCTCAGTCTTCTCTTTTCCAAACTAAACAAACCCAATTCCTTCAGCCTTCCTTCATAGGTCATGTTCTCAAGACCTTTAATCATTCTTGTTGCTCTTCTCTGGACCCTCTCCAATTTCTCCACATCTTTCTTGAAATGCGGTGCCCAGAATTGGACACAATACTCCAGTTGAGGCCTAACCAGCACAGAGTAAAGCGGAAGAATGACTTCTCGTGTCTTGTTTACAACACACCTGTTAATGCATCCCAGAATCACATTTGCTTTTTTTGCAACAGTATCACACTGTTGACTCATATTAAGCTTGTGGTCCACTATGACCCCTAGATCTCTTTCTGCCATACTCCTTCCTAGACAGTCTCTTCCCATTCTGTATGTGTGAAACTGATTGTTCCTTCCTAAGTGGAGCACTTTGCCTTTATCTTTATTGAACTTCATCCTGTTTACCTCAGACCATTTCTCCAATTTGTCCAGATCATTTTGAATTTTTACCCTGTCCTCCAAAGCAGTTGCAATACCTCTCAGTTTGGTATCGTCTGCAAACTTAATAAGCATACTTTCTATGCCAACATCTAAATCGTTGATGAAGATATTGAACAGAGCCGGTCCCAAAACAGACCCCTGCGGAGCCTCACTTGTTATACCTTTCCAGCAGGATTGGGAGCCATTAATAACTACTCTCTGAGTACGGTTATCCAGCCAGTTATGCACCCACCTTATAGTAGCCCCATCTAAATTATACTTTCCTAGTTTATCTATAAGAATATCATGCGAGACCGTATCAAATGCCTTACTAAAGTCTAGGTATACCACATCCACCGCTTCTCCCTTATCCACAAGGCTCGTTATCCTATCAAAGAATGCTCCTAGGCTGTGTAAAAAACATTTGCACAGCCTAGGAGGTTTTGCCTGAGAAGTAGTCAGGGCATACAGACAGCCATCCTGCATCTCCTGCAAATGGGAGCACTTGAACCTGTCCACATCTCTTCAGAAGAAAGAAGGCCTTATTCCATATTGTTCTTCATTTAAAAAAAAATCAGAAGGCTACACAGCACTTCTCAATGTCAGGTATCTCCACAGATTAAAAAATAAATTAAATTCAAGATGGAGATTTTAAAATCCAGACTAACTGCCATCCACAGAGGGAACTGCATGATATCTGTAGATTTGAAGGATGCCTGTCTGAATGTCTATGAGACTCAATTTTTCAGTCTCACAGATGCTGCTTCACCTTTGCTCTCAGAGCACAACGTTACTGATACAAGTCCTTGCCATTTGGTTTGGCAACAGCACTGCAAGTGTTTGCAAAAATGCTGCTAGTGTTAATATCAGCCATCAGAAAGGATGGCTTCCAGTCTACCCCTTTCTGGGTGACCTCCTTTCCTGAGCCTCATTCAGTCAGTCATGGATTGTACTATCAAAGCAATAAAGGCTGCAGAGCCATGGTTTTATGAGAGTCAGTTTGCAGTCTCAGCATATTCACAGTCTGAGTGGGAACAGTAACTGTCCTCTACAAATTGCAGGAAACAAATGAGAAGCAGACCCATTTTATTAAAATGGTCAACTTCTCAAGGGGAGAGTATCCATTCATATGTTTCTGTCTCTTCTGGGATTAGTGATCTCCTGTGTGGATATTCTTAGTGCATCAGTGCTCACGTGAGGCCACTACAGAACTTCATCTTATCCCTCCCTCAACTGTCTCTTATCCACTGCTCAACTAAGGTATATCATGCCAGGAGAATTCTCAGGTCATTCACGAAGGGACAGAGATTGTACAAGGAATCTAATCCAAACAATAGCACAAGCATACCATAAACTGAGGAGAGCTCAGGGCAATCCAGTATGGTCTCAAGGCTCTGCTCCCATCTCTGGACTTACCTCAAGTGCTGATCAAGATAGACAACAGCTCAGCTGTATCATGCATCAACAGATTAAGGGAACAAGGTCTACTCTCCTGTGAAGAGAAACTCATCTCCTGATGACTTGGGCAAAGGAGAATCTGCAGTCAATTCACTCTTTTCTTATCCAAGGCAAAATTGAATGCTACAGCCAACTAGCTCAAGAAGCAAAGGCTAGAACATCCGGAATGAAAACTACGCCTTAGACGTGTTTCATCTCCTAGTATAAAAATAGTACTCTCTCAGCAATAGATATGTTTGCCCCCCACCTGAATTGCATGGTTTCAGAGTTATTCTCTTACTGGTGGGATCACAGACCCAATGCAACAAATGCCTTGTTGCAAAGATGGCCAAAAGGGACTCTTACATGCCTTCCCTCCCTTTTTCTGTCCTCCTCAGAATTCCACAGAAGATTAGGAGTGAAGCAGCACCGGTAATTCTGTTATCCCTATTCTGGCCAAGGAGGCCTTGGTACTTTTATCATCTTCACAGGGTACAGAGATCACTCATCTACCTTCCATCTAGAAGAGAGATGATATTTCAAGAGCCAATCAAAATCCAGACAGTCTGAGACTAGCTGTATGGTTCTTGGACAGAGCCTCTTAAGTCAGAGGTAATTCGGAGAGATAATATCCACAATTTTAGCTTCCAGAAATAAATCTACTCAGTGTATTCAAGGGCCTGGTTGAGCTTTAACCGTTGGTCCCAAGTCAAAGGTCTGACCTCTCCTCACCCGCTCCCACCTGTATTGGTACCACAGATTCTCATATATCTTCAGAATTGACTTAAGGTTAGGCCTGGCAGTTCAAACACAAAGATCAAGTTGCTGTTTTATCTATTATCCCCTGTGCAGTAGACAACTCGTGAATTTTCATCATACCCAGTTATCCAGCATTTTTCTTATGAGAGCATCATCTCATCTACGTCGTCCTGATGTGCATAAAGTTATTTTATGCACATCATAGGGCCTCCATTTGAACCATTAGTGAAGGTGTGTAATTACTTTTTAACCATTTAAAATGGTTTTGTTTCATGAGAATTACATCTGTTTGCAGGGTGTTTGAGTTAGGAGCTCTTTTCCTGGAACTTCATTACTGCATGTTCTATAAGGCTTAAGTGATCCTCAGAACCAACCCTGTCTTCATAATCAAGATAAACTCCAAGCTCCCTAGAGCAGGAAATTGTTCTTCCCTCTTTCTGTCAAGTTCTGTCACACTCCAAAGAGAATTTGTGACATACTTTGGATGTCTGCAGAGATCTCAAAGTATATATTCACTACAGAGCACAGGTCAGAATGGCAAACACTTTTTTTATGCTTTATTATCCACTGTTTAGAGGGAAAGAAGGCTTCAAAATCCTCCCTTCCAAGTGGCTGAGATATTGTATCTCAGAGGCGTACAAGTCAAAAAGCCTAATTGCATTTTCCAATATCAGAGTTCACTGCCTCAGAGCCAAGGCAGCTTCATGGGCAGAAAGACCATGTGCCCCATACAAGAAAATCTGTAAACCAGCCACCTGGTCATCTGTTCATGCCACCTTTAAAATTCTACAAGTTGAACATCCAGTCATCATTTGCTGCTGCCTTCAGTAGACGGTGCTCTTCACTGTAGCATTCTTGTAACTATTTGGAAAGGGTTATCCCCTTTCACCTCTGTGCATGTCTGTATATAGTTCCCTTCCTGAGTGAACACTGCTATAAAATCCCAGTGTCATGGATCTGGGGATCTCATTACGTATAAGAAAAGGAAAATGTATCCATGTCTTACCTGAAAACTACTTTTCTTAGAATAATGAGGTCCACAGATTCAATCCACACTAAATGGGGTGTTAAGTGGGAAAAGATACTGACTTATTATCAAAGTTTATTAACTTAATTCCTTGCTCTGCAGAATTCCTTGTTCTGTTTAGGCTTAATGACTCATCTTCCTTACTGATATAGAGTGCTTCATTTTTCCTAGGCTATGGAAATGTCTCAACTGACGGTTTCTCGGAGGTTGCCCTGCCCTTCCACAGCTGCCCTGCCTCTGATTGACAGGGTTAGTCTGCCTCCAAGGCTGCATAGAGCAGAGTACCCAATGTCCTCGGTCTGTGGCCCCCATTATTCCAAGAAAGGAAATATTCAGCTAAGACATGGATAAAATTTGTTAAGTATTTCACAGTCTCATGCAGGCAGCTCATTTATGTACGTTAGAACTGTAATATGGTTTAGATTATTATTACATATTATTTTTGGAGATTAAGTGCCAAATTTCTGTGTGGTTCTCTACCCAGCCTCCTCTTGTGCTTGTGCATATAACGCATTGCACTTTGCAGATATAGATAGCTCCACTAACACTTTAAATATACAAACCCTTGTATATACCCAGAGATGCAAGAATTCTTCTAATCTTGTTTACTTTCCTGCAAAGTGAGGTATTGGGGGAGTGTGTATGCTGTTGCTGATGTACAACCATGAGTTTAAAAGTCTTTAATCTGAATTACATATAGTAAAAGTTAGTTTAAATATAAAACAGCCCCCTCTATCTAGGAGGGTAGTGTTTATGATTGTCACTAACCATGGGACCTGAGAAACTCTGCCTTTCCCCACTTGCATGCCCCATACAAACAAGTGTTATTTCTGGTAAAAATTGTTATCCTGCTTTAAACATTTGACATCTGGAATGTGTTTCATTGGCATTTCTAATTTTAAGTTAATTTAAGTTCTCTTGGGCTTTTGTTTTCCCTCCTCTGCTTTTTAGGCACCCTGCCAGCACAGGACAAGCCCTCCCAGAGACAGCCAGAGAGCACAAATTGCAGCCCTTCCAGAAAGAGATCTACTTCTGAGAGCACGTCTTCTACAGGCAAGTAACATTTGTTCTTCACCAAGGTTGTCTGGATAGATACTATGCTGAGGGCTGAATTACAATAGACAGGGAAGGCAGCAGTACGAGAGGAGACCTAACAGCAATAGTGCCTCAGCACACAGATGCTGGGCTCCCCCACCCCAGTAGACACTTTCAGTTGTGTCTCATGCCCTTTCTTAAAGCAGGAGTGACTTCTACACTTAATGATGCAAAACAGTTTCTATTGTAGCCCTTGCTTTTGATTGGGCCATTCCTCTGAGATACTGTCATCTTTGGGTCTGGAATTGGTTCTCTGTAAAGAGGCTATTTCCTTTAAAAAAAATAAAAATTAAAAAATGAAGGGAAAAAAGGGGGCAGAACAAGATCGGCCATTATTAGTGAAGGAAGAGATGAAAAAGTGCATTTTCCTTTACCAGACATAAGGATAGGGTGACCAGACAGCAAATGTGAAAAATCGGGACGGGGTGGGAGGTAATAGGAGCCTATATGAGAAAAAGACCCAAAAATCGGGACTGTCCCTGTAAAATCGGGACATCTGGTCACCCTACATAAGAATGACACAAAGACTTGACACTTCTTTCTCATCTCTATGTATACTTTCCCTCTAATGTGGTGACTACAGAATAGTTCAGTAACATTTCTCCTGGAAGACACCAGTGAAGAATAATTCTGCTTATTGAAGTAAGGGGTACTGGAAAGTTTAATAAATCATGAGCAATGATGCAGCCTCAATCGTCCTCTTCTCTGACCAACCATTCATGCACTCTCCTATGTGGGTAAAGTGCCCAGTCAAAATCTATGAAGTTACCACCCCTTCTTCAAAGCTCACCGCCTGCAGAATGCATACAGAAAACAGCAACGTGATAACATCTTGGCAGATGGCAAGGTGTGATCATTGCTACAGAATGACTAAGAACTGTGCACATCCTATTATATTTGGTACCCTGTCTCCCTGTTACCCTGGCTTGTTTGTCTCATCCACTTGTCACTTCTTATGTTTTATATTATATATAGGCTAGGGAGGATTAGATTTTTATTGGTAAATGTCAATTTGAGTGTACACACACGCAAACCAACAACAAAAAATATTTCCACTGATATTAATCAAAATGTACAGATAGGCAAAGTAAGAAAAACACTTCATGAGAACTTGAGATTTTTAGTTAAGGATATTTACTTTGTCAATGTCATATGTCAACATACACAATTTGTCATTAATGATTATAAAGCTTTAAGGTTTTGAATCTCAGTGTTTACTGTTCTTAAATAATTATTATCTGATTCCCATCCCCAATTTTCCACAACTGTGAAAATTTAAATAGATAAAAATAAAAAAGCTTAAAAATAAACATTGATATTATCCATTTAAATTATAAAAAAATAAAAATAGAATTCTGCCAAGCCTCATAATAAGTTCTTTGGGTAGTGTACTATCATTACCGTATGCTTGTATAGTGCCTATCACAATGACTGTATTTGTTAAAAAATGAATATAATTGTTAAAAAATAAGGTGGTGAGCACCTTGAAAATCCAAAAACAGACTGTCAGTATGTAATTAGATTAGTAGTATGGCTGTTTTTTGCTGTGTAAATTGGATTCAAGTGCACTTATGTAAACTGGTAGCGTGGCCATATGCAGTTGATTGGCAGCATTCATTATCTCTTACAACATAAATTGGATTGGCGGCACAGCCACCAGTCATTGCAGAAATTGTTGTTCATTTTTATCATTTCCAAGGGTCCACAAGGTGCCAAGATTGCTCAGATCCTTAATTTAAACAGCGAAATTTAAAGTTCTTTTTTTTTTTTTTTAGCATATTCCTATACAGAGCGAAGATGTCCCGTTTGACTGACTGACTTACTTTTTACATGTTCATTTTAAAGAGACAATTAAAAACAGTTAATCCACTGGCACAAGTCTGTGTGCAGGAAGACATTGAAAATTCAGGATGTCTCTTGTGAAAGAAGAGTACAAATAGAAAACTGAATGGCAAATTTATCATCACCATAGAGATGAAGCTGTTAGAGCTTCTGATGTGACCATTTGTGTCTTTAAATTCTTTATAGATTGTGAGCACATTGTGTATTTCAGTGTTTTTGTCATAGAAAGCATCTTTGTTACCAAGTGCTCTAGGCATGCATGATCAGTGCTGCAGCTGTCATTGGGATCATACATTTTGTCTGATCCTTTTTGGATTAGTTTCAAAACAGGAACACCAGTTCAAGGACAGGCCATCAAATGACACATCCGAAAATGTGTTGTGTTGTATAGTTTGATTATCTTCAGTTAGTGCAGCTGTTTGCATAGCTAGGTTTACTAAACAGATGGTGTGCCTGTAAGGAATCCCAGAGGCATTCCATTTCCTCAACATTTTTTATCTAAAAAGTTGTAACAGAGCTAAGGATGATTTATTTGTTTTTAATATTACATCTAAAATTGAAAGCAGACAGTGTGAATCTTCCCCTTGTTTCAGTGAGAATGAGGTTGCTGAGTTTACGAAGTGTTCACAGTTGACACTAATAGCTGTGATCTATCACATGTTCTTGTATTTCTTTCCAAACACCTTTAAGAAGTGATTTGGTCATAAGAAGATTTTAGAAGTTGTATGGCCGATTCTTTCTCATTTAAGTTGCCTTCCATCTTTGAAAACTATTGTCAATTGTGTTTGTAGATTTATTAATTTGAGAACTCAGTGGTGTGTACATTTTCATTAATAATCTTTTTCTTGTCTTCTGGGTCTTTGACTTGGACTGGTGAACACAAACATTTATCTTAAACTCTCTGTGTCTTATCTGTCAACTAACGCAGTGGCTCTCAATCATTCCAGACTACTGTACCCCTTTCAGGAATCTGATTTGTCTTGCGTACCCCAAGATTCACCTCACTTAAAAACTACTTGCTTACAAAGTCAGACAGAAAAATACAAAAGTGTCACAGCATACTACTACTGAAAAATTGCTTATTTTCTAATTTTTACCTTATAATTATAAAATAAACCAACTGGAATATAAATATTGTACTTATATTTCAGTGTGATACTTGAGCCTGTTTTTCACTTGTGAGACTTGTCATTCTAGGAGCCAGTGAAGCAACAGCAACTATTATGTTGTTCTCCACATAGAGTCTATTCCTACTCTCAGGATTGGCATTGGGGGTGGCAAGCAGGGCATTTGCCTGGGGTCCCACGCCACAGAGGGATTCACAAAGTTAAGTTGCTTGGTCTTGGGCTTCAACCCCAGGCCGGGGGGGCTTGGGCTTTGGCTTTTTGCCCTGGGTCCCAGCTAGTCTAACACCGGCCCTGGCGACCCCATGAAAACAAACTCACGACCCACTTTGGAGTCGCAACCCACAGTTTGAGAACTGCTGATATAGTATATAGAGCAGTATAAGCAAGTCATTGTCTGTATGAAATCTTAATACTGACTTTGCTAGCGCTTTTATATAGTCTCTTGTAAAACTAGGCAAACATCTAGATGAGTTGATGTACCCTCTGGAAGACTTCTGTGTACCCCCAGAGGTACATGTACCCCTCATTGAGAACCACTGAGCTAATGCACAATCTCCCTCCTGCCAGAAAATACAAACTTTGCTGACAGCAAAGCTTCATGGTGTCTTTCCTTCAAAAGTTATGCTTACACCAGAACACACTCTACTGTCTTACCATCCAGCCATTTAAGTAGATGTAATCTCAGTAATTGGCAATAATAACTGTAACATTTTGTAAATGCAAATATGTAACTGAAATATATTTAGGAGAAGACTAAGAGCATTCTTTTTATTCCAGTGAGAGCAGAGTTTCTTCTAATAAATCTTGTCTGTAAAAACCAACAGGGCATCTTTGGGAAACAGCTCATTTGGAACAAATCCCTTCTCATACTGCATCAACAGCATGGCTGATCTGGAAACTCTCTCTTTCAAGTAACAGTGTGCAGATGAAGATGCAAAGCACATAGACTAGCCTTCACATTTAAAAAATGGGCTATGTTTGTTTCCTGTGTAAATTATCTTGCTGCTTTCTCTGGGTATTCCAGGTCATTTCCTTAATGCACAGTCAGTTTCATTAGCAGTATAGCTAATGATTTGAAATAGTGCTTAACATTTGATCAGCATTTAAATTATGTGTTCACAGAATTTCTGAAACTGTTATTATTTGCATAGGAATTGATCTCATGGGGGAAAATTTGTTTCTGAACCCAACAATAGCAGTCTTTTTTTCTCCAGTGTTTGTGATCATGAGTCCTACCCCACTTACTCTCCAGGTCATCCTCGGTGTCCATGTTATTTTTCTTTTTTTTAATTCTAATATATTGGATTCTGCAGTCAGTTCTGAGACCAGATTCCAAATGCTGATTACCATCTAACCGGGGGGCGGGGGATGGCAACTATAATTACGATAATGGTTTGGACCAGCTCCTTTCATGGTACTGTACAAACACATACAAAGACATGATCCCTATCCTGAAGAACTTACAATTCAAAGCCCCCAATCCTGAAAACACTTTCACACTTGAATTCATGTGCATAAGTATTTGCAGGATCAGAACATGAGAAGAAAAGTGGCATACTCTTAAGCACTTTACTGCTGCAGACTAATGCATCCTTTCAGGCTTTTCTTTAATTGACAATGTCTTTATCATTCTGCCCTGAAAGAAACAGAAGAGGGAAAAATAGGTGTGCTGATCCGCTTAGATCAAAGAGAAAAGAAAAATGTGAAAGAAATTCATAAAACAGAATGCAGGTACCCCTCTTACTTCCATCCCTAGTCCTCCTACCTAGTAAGAGTGTTACAAAAACAAGTATCTTTACAATATCTAATTTTTAGAAGCTCTATTATAAGAAATTAAAATTTGGCAATATCTCCTTAGTATTCTGAGATCAAGGGGGACATACAGCTATTGGAATTTGTTTTAAACCTGATAGAATTTAGTGATGATCATAACTAAAATCTGTTCTAGTATGCTTATGTTTATTTGTGTTTTCCAGTGATTGGAATACCCACACGAGGAACAAAACTGGGCATTGCTGTAGATGATTCAGTGGACAGTTTACTGCAGCGCATGGCACAACATGACAGCCAGGCTGCACTGGACAAAACCATAGAAGCAGTCATTGCAAATGTATCTGTTCCACCTTCAGCTAGCCCTGGTCGAAACCACAACAGGGAGAGAGGCCTGGGAAAACAGGACAGTCTGTTAGTTCCTACAGTTCCAAGTGATTCTTGCAATGATGGCATCTCACTTCTTTCAGACAGATTACCAAGCAGCTACTCCGCACATCATCTGAAGAGAAGTGTGGTTGAAGCTATGCAGCGACAGGCTAGAAAAATGTGTAGTTACAAGATCTTGGCAACCAAGAAAAATCTGGACCACGTCAATAAAATTCTAAAAGCCAAAAAGCTGCAAAGGCAGTCACGGACAGGGAATAACTTTGTGAAGCGCAAGCCAGGCAGGCCCCGGAAATACCCACTACAGGCTGTAGTTTCAATGCAGGCTTTCCAGGCAGCTCGGTTTGTCAGTCAGGAGTTAGAGGGAAGGAAAGAGAGCAACACTTTACACCTTGGACCTGATACTGTCGCAGATGTAATCGAGGCTGTAGTACAGAGTGTGAACTTGAATGCAGAGCACAGAAAAGGATGGAAGAGGAAGAGATGGCTTGCAGAGGAACAGGCCAGGAAAAGACAGAAGTCTGTACCAGAAGATGAGCAGGAGAGTAATAAAAGGTAATTCCTTTACATTTTTGTACCTTCAAAGAATAGGCAATTGAAACCTGTAGGAAATGTGTTTCTCCAAAACTTCAACTATTCCATCCCCCATCTCACATACACTGCTAGGTACAATTTCTCTGACACAGGGGATCAATTCAGAGGGAATCAGCATATGCTAGTTTTAAGTTATAACTTTTTTAATTTTGTTTTTTGTTAAAGTGAATTTGGTGTTCACTAAAAGTGCTAAATCAGTAGCCCTGAAGACCAAAGTACTTTTCTTCTCTGTACTACTCAGGGCAGCAGTGGCTCTGTAGGGAGAAAGGTTGGTAGATTTGTACTTAAGAGACCTATAAATTCCTGGTTCAGCCATGGACTTCTTGTGTGACCTTGGGCAAATGACTGAATGTGTGCTGTGCCTCAGATTTACAAATAGGGATAAAACTTGCCTCTGAGGATAAAATTAATTAATGCTTATGAGGCTCTCAGATATGATAATAATGAGAGCCATATAAGTACCTAAATAGATAAATTTCCCATTCATTGCTCTATCAGTGTGCTTCAGCCTGGACCTGGTTAGGTTAGAAGGGAGTTAATTGCCATGCAATGTCCATGGTATTTGATTTTTTACTTCTCTGTTGAGAATACCATAAAGAATGCAGTTGAGATGATGGGGTTTAAATTCATACTTGTTTGCTAGAAACTGAACTGAAACTAACTAATTGTATATAGGTACTGAAACAGCCTTCATAATCATAACCAGATTATAAAGACTTTGGGCTAGATTTGAACTGAAGACCTAACCTGAGCCACCCAGTTCCTCAACCTTCATGATTACAATAGTTGACCTGTTTCACATGGTGTCAAATTATGGGCCTTCTATTACATGTGCTAACGGGGAATAGAGTGTAGGGAGCAGTCATCCTCAAAATCAGTGCAGGGAGCAGCCATAATATGGCTTCTGGGAACTGGGTGGTTTGGGATAGAGAGACCATATGCACTGCTAGCCGCACGAGTGGCCCAGAGAGTCCCTCATGACAGTAGAGCTGTGCTGGGCAGAACACGGCTGCATCTTTGCGAATGTGTAGCAAAAGGCACCTCTCCTCACCCCCTATGTGAAGCAAGCAGTGGCCAAGATTTTCAGAAGTAACTGTTTTTTTAGGAATGCCTCAATATTAGGGTGCCAAATTTGAGAAAACTTAAAGGAACTTGATTTTTAGAAGTGGGTTGCCTAACACTTTCTGAAAATCAGCCCTCTTTAAGGTATCTCAGATAGGATCTTTAAACTACTGAATATAACTCACCAAAATGAGAGCGCATCTAAAGTAATTCTAACATTCAGACTTGCAAACACTGGATACAGAAAATCTTGGTGAAACCTATTCTCCCTCTGGGCTTCTGCTTCAAATGGAGCAATTAATGGAAATTATTTGTCTGACTCTTTGATTAGCAAAGAATATTTTTAGGCTATCATAATTATAGTTGACAGTTTGGGTGACAGAAAGGTTATAACAAAGATTGTCCCTACATCACCCACTGAAGAAGTGAAAATAACAGTTCCATCATCATGGAGATCTTTGATTTGAATTTTGTTCAAGTGTGGCCAGGGATCAAAGTAACTTAAAGGACTTACCGGTACGCCGGAGTCCTGAGCAGGGGGGCAGGGCCTCAACCGGAAGAGATGGGGCCTTTAAATCCCCAGACCCTTTAAATCACCACCTGAGCCCCATGGTAGTGGTAGCCACAGCGGCAGCTGGGAGCCCTGAGGCTCTCAGGCGCCACTGCTATCCCAGGGCTACGGCAGCGGGGCTCTGCCAGCAATTTAAAGGGCCCAGGGCCCCAGCCACTGCCAGGAGCCCCAGGCCCTTTAAATTGCCACTGGAGTCCCAGGGCTCCCAACCATCACCACTACCCTAGGGCTCTGGCAGCGGGGCTTTGGTGGCAACTTAAAGGGCCTGGGGATCTGGCTGCCACGGTGGGGAGCCCCAGGCTCTTTAAATCGCTGCCGGAGCCCCAGGACTCCCAGCTGCTGCTGCTACCCCAGGTCTCCAGCAGTGGTGCTCTGGCGGTGATTTAAAGGGCCTGGGGCTGCGGCCGCTGCCGGGAGCCCCGAGCCCTTAAAATCACCGGCCTGGGGAAGCTGCCTCCTGCCAATATGGTCATCTATGTACCAGCTCTTGCCGGTACGCCGGACCGGACCGTTTCGGCTTACTTTCACCTCTGAGTGTGGCATATACCCAATATAAATTAATAACGAAACCGTGTCAGTTAAGGATGACCTGTACATGACATACCCAACATAAAACCAAACAAAGAAAAGTTAAGGCATACACCTTACCACTAGAACAGTCACTGTACACCACAGACAATGAGGTGATAAGCTATGATGATGACCACAAATATAACTCTTCCCTAGAAGGGATGCCACTTTTCCAGTGCCTCCTTCCCCAGACTTATCACCACAAACAGACCACATTTGCCTCAAACTTTCCCTTACTCTGTATTCCGCACAGTTCTGGAAAATCATGCCAACTTATGTTTGGGGAAGAGGGTGCTGGAAGGTGGGCATAACCCAATTTCGGATGCAGGGAACATAACGGGGGCATACGTCAAGAGGCAGTCGTACTCCTTTCTTAAACTGCTCAAAAAGGTTTCCACATACTGCACTGGAGAATGGAAGTAGATAACATAAACCATTATTTCCATCAGCTAACTGCAGAACATAAAGATTAAATTATGACAAATAATGCCAATAATTGTTTGTTTTTAAATAACTACAAATTACATTTACCCCAGACCTCCAAACTCTCATTGTAGAAAGTTAAAAATGTGTTTTTAGTTTTTAACCTAGAGGGGCCCAAATTATCGTGAGACTTAGTAATGTGATCTTTTTAGGCTAATTTAAAACTGATTAGAACCCAGAAATTAACAGATGAATTTTCTGAGGATTTTCAAATACACCTCTACCCCGATATAATGCTGTCCTCTGGAGCCAAAAAATCTTACTACGTTATAGGTGAAACCACATTATATCGAACTTGCTTTGATCCGCTGGAGTGTGCAGCCCCGCGCCCCCCTTGCCCCCAGGAGCGCTGCTTTACCGCGTTACATCCGGGGTGTTATATTGGGGTAGAAGTGTATACGTTCTTCTTCGAGTGCTTGCTCATATTTATTCCAATTAGGTGTGCGCGCGCCACGTGCACGCTCATCGGAAGATTTTTACCCTAGCAACACTCGGTGGGTCGGCTGGGCGCCCCCTGGAGTGGCACCATTATGGCGCTGGATATATACCCCTGCCGACCCAACGGCCCTTCAGTTCCTTCTTACCGCCCGTGATGGTCGTTGGAACTGTGGAGCGCGGCTTTGCTGATCTCCACATCCCTAGCTTCTTGTAGTTCTTTGCTGTTACTGTGTGTATAGTTCGAGTTCTTGTAGTTATAGTTAGTATTAGTTGTTGTCTTTATAGTTAGTGTATATAGTTTAAAGGGGGATCAGGGATAAACTCCTTTCCTCCACCTCAGTGCGGGCCCATGCCCAAGGCACCGGGATTCAAACCATGCTCGGGGTGCCAAAAGCCGATGCCAATAGGGGATCCCCATGACTCCTGCCTCAAGTGCCTAGGGGAATCCCACCTTGCTGATAAGTGCTGCATCTGCAAGTCGTTTAAACCAAGGACGAAGAAGGAGCAGGACTTTTGACTGAAACAGTTTCTCATGGAGTCGGCACTTAGTCCTGCAGCATCGGCACCGAGCGCCCAACAGACTGCTTTGGTAAGGAGCGCCCCTTCGGCCCCGGACCACTCCGGAACCGAGAAGGAGTCCCGGCACTGACCCTTAACCGGCACTGACATCTGTTCAGCGCCGCTCCCTGTCCCTGAAACCCGGGAAGCAACATAGCACTTCAACTTCTGCTCCACGGAAGGAGTGCTCTTCCAAGACAGTTCGTCCAGCACAGTCATCTGCCGCGGCACCGTCAACTGTGGCACCGCAGATTGCGGCTCCGCCAAGCTCGGCACTGTCGATTCTGGTCCCACAAGGGCCGTTGAGTCTGATGCCTGACAGCTCCCTGGCTCATGGTGTGGTTGAGCTTGCCCTCCCTTCTACGCCGGAGATCTTCTCCACGTCAAGGGAGCTCATCGCAATGACGGAGTCAACACAGCCTCAACCCCCAGCACCACCAGTGCAGGTCATACAATCCATCGGCATGCCGGCCATAGTAAGGCCTCCTTCCTGTTGGTCCAACAGAGAGACGTCGTTCAAGATCTTGGTCTCGCAGATGCTCTCGATCGCACCATTCCCGCTTCCAGCGCCACTCTCCTTCGTGGTACCGGTCGTACTCGTGGCACCATTCGACATCTCGTTGGCTGGACAGATACTCCTGTAACCAATCCTGCTCACGGCACCGATCTCGGCACCGTGTATCCCGCAGTCGCTCCAGACAAAGGGACTCGAGATCTCGGTCAATCTCCCAGCACCGATATGGTAGAAGGTCCTGGTCTTGCTCGCGGTGCCGTTATAGCTCCCGGTACCACTCCCCGGCACCGCCCCACGCCCAAGCGTCAAGAACAGTGGCGCCTTCCCAGGGCCTGTCGGCACCGCCGTGGCCTTCCAGACATACATCGGTGTCATCGCAGGCTGGTAGCTCATCCTATCATCAGGAGCGTGACTCTGACGTCCCCAGCCATATATTCCCAGAGAGACAGAGCCATGAGCAAGGGTCTCGTCACTGGTCCTTCTGGACACCATGGGCATACCACCAAAGCCAAGGTGCGCCATCAGTGGCTCAACGATCGGCCCCATCAGAACACCGGGTACCAGAGGCAACATTAAGCCGCTCTTCCCCCCCCCCCCCCCCCCCCCCCACAGGCACAGATGAGGCTCCAATTCCATCTGCAGTCGCCGAGGTTCCATCGGATGCAGATGACGCCCCTCAAGTACAGGAGCCACCACAGGACCCTTTGGTTCCGGGCCTCTCCTCCTCCTCCTCGCCTGATGAGGCGGTGGCAGAGACATCCTCCTCAGGCCCTCCACCAGTTGACCTCAGGGCCCATCAGGACCTTTTGAGGTGAGTGGCTCAGAATATGAATTTGCAGGTGGAGAAGGTCCCTGAAATAGAGGACCTGGTCATGGACATCCTATCGGCTGATACACCTACTAGAGTCGCGCTTCCGTTCATCCGCACGATACGGGCTAATGCAGACACCGTTTGGCAATCCCCAGCTTCGATTCCACCTACAGCGAGGGGAGTAGAGAGAAAATATATGGTCCCCTCAAAGGAGTATGAATATCTCTACACTCACCCACCTCCTTGCTCTCTAGTTGTCCAATCGGTGAACGAACGGGAGCGTCATGGCCAACAAGCCACGGCTCCTAAGTCAAAGGAGGCTAGGCGCATGGACCTCCTAGGCCGCAAAAATATACTCGGCCGGGGGCCTCCAACTTAGGGTGGTGAACCAACAAGCCCTCCTAAGTAGGTATAACTTTAACACTTGGGTGTCCTTGGGGAAGTTTACGGACCTTCTTCCCCAGGAGTCCCATCAAGAATTCACCGCCCTACTTGAGGAGGGTAAAAAGGTAGCGAGAACCTCCCTCCAGGCCTCTCTGGATGCAGCGAACTCTGCAGCCAGAACTCTGGCGTCAGGAGCGACGATGAGGCGTATCTCCTGGCTCCAGGTATCAGGCCTTCCCCCTGAATTGCAACAAGCTATTCAGAATTTACCCTTCGAAGGGCAGGGCCTTTTCTCAGACAAGACTGACCCCAGGTTGCAAAATCTGAAGGACAATCGCGTTATACTGCGCTTGCTGGGTATGCACACGCCAGTGACCCAAACGCAGGACCTTCCGGCCCCACCTACACCGTCCTTATGCCCAGCCTTGGCCGCGTCAGGACGTTACCAGAAGGTGTGGCAGGGGGAATCGTCTGAGACAGTCTGGCCCTCAAGGACCTCAAAATCAGGCACCCCCTAAACCACCAGCGGGGCCCAAGCAGAACTTTTGATGGGACGCCCGAGGACGGCCCACCAGTTACCCTACCGGATCCTTCTCCTCCCTTTTTCAACTGCCTCTCCCAATTCCTCCCTGCCTGGTCCCAGCTAACTTCAGATCATTGGGTCCTACGCACAGTGGAAGGGGGATACCACCTCCAGTTTGCTTCAACCCCGTAGTCACATGGCCTCCTGCACCTTCATGACCAAGCATGCCGGGCTACGCCTTCGTCCCTTCCAAGCCTGGCTTGCTTCAATATACCAACCACGCAGAGACAGCCTGGACTAGGTGCTCACTATCCCCAGGAAGGTTCTGGGTTCCCTCACCTGGTGGCTACACCCCGCTCTAGTCTGTACAGGGATGCCATTTCACCCACCACAACCCTCAATGGCCCTAACCACGGATGCGTCATCTCTGGGTTGGGGTGCCCACCTCGGAAGCCTTCACATTCAAGGCCTCTGATCGCTCCAAGAACTGGCCTTACACATTAATGTGCGGGAGCTGAGAGCAGTCTGTCTAGCATGCCAAGTGTTTCGAGACCATCTCCAAGGCCATTGTTTATCAGTGTTCACGGACAACACAACGGCCATGTTTTACATAAACAAGCAGGGCGGAGCATGCTCCTCCCTCCTTTGTCAAGAAACCGTCCACCTTTGGAACTTTTGCATAGCCCACTCAATCGAATTGGTAGCATCTTTTCTCCCAGGAGTCCAGAACACTGATGGATCACCTCAGCAGATCCTTCCTGTCTCTCGAGTGGTTGATTCGCCCGGACGTCATCCATTCTGTTTTCCAGAAGTGGGGCTTTCCCCACAAAGACCTCTTTGCCTCCCGAGAGAACAGGAAATTCCAGGTGTTCTGCTCCTTCCAGGGACACTCCTCGGGCTCCCTCTCAGACGCATTTCTGATCCCATGGAACAGGCACCTATTTTATGTCTTCCTATCGTTTCCACTCGTCCACAGAGTCCTACTTAAGCTCCGCAGGGACAGCGCCCACCTGATCCTGATTGCTCCAGTGTGGCTGAGGCAGCACTGGTACACCACGTTGTTTGACCTCTCAGTGGCAGACCCGATTCCCCTGCCACTCTGGCCGGACCTCATAACACAGGACTTCGGCAGGCTTCACCATCCGGACCTGCAATCCCTTCATCTCACAGCATGGTTGCTGCATGGTTGAGCCAGTCTGAGTTGCGTTGCTCTGCTTCGGTCCAGCAGGTGCTCTTGGGCAGTAGGAAGCCTTCCACTAGGATGATATATCTCGCCAAGTGGAAGCGTTTCTCCTGTTGGTGCGCTCAGCGTAACTTAGTCTCCAGACAGGTGTCCGTTCCCACTGTCCTGGACTACCTCTGGTCCCTAAAAGAGCAGGGCCTAGCAGTCTCTTCCATAAAGGTGCATCTGGTAGCCATTTCTGCCTTCCATCCAGGGGAAAATGACCGATCAATCTTCTCTCACCCTATAGTTTCAAGGTTCCTCAAAGGATTGGAATGTTTGTATCCTCAAGTTGGATGCCCGACCCCTACTGGGATCTAAACCTGTTGCTAGCCAAGCTTATGGGTGCTCCTTTCGAACCACTGGCTGCCTGCTCGCTGCTGTACCTTTCCTGGAAGACAGTATTCCTCATCGCTATTACTTTGGCGAGACGAATATCTGAGCTTCAGGCTTTGACAGCGGCCCCCCCGCTCACGGTATTCCATAAGGACAAGGTACAGCTGCGACCACACCCCTCTTTCCTCCCTGAGGTGGTGTCCGCCTTTCATGTCAACTAAGACATCTTCCTCACAGTCTTCTTCAACGAAGCCGCACCCATCACGTCGGGAACAACAGCTACACACCCTAGACGTCCGCAGGGCTCTCACCTTTTATATCGAGAGAACCAAACCCTTCTGAAAGTCACCTCAGCTCTTTGTAGCTGTTGCAGACCGGATGAAAGGCCTACCGGTCTCTTCCCAACGGATTTCATCTTGGGTAACATCCTGCATCCACACATGCTATGAATTGGCTCACGTTCCGGCTAGCCACCTCAGTGCCCATTCTACTCGGGCGCAAGCTTCATCTGCTGCCTTCCTGGTCCATGTCCCTATCCAGGAAATATGTCGGGCAGCTACCTGGTCATCGATTCACGCCTTTGCCGCACATTACGCATTGGTTCAACAGTCCAGAGATGATGCAGCATTTGGCTCAGCAGTTTTGTATTCTGCAACATCTGGCTGTGACCCCACCGCCTAGGTAAGGCTTGGGAATCACCTAATTGTAATCAATATGAGCAAGCACTCGAAGAAGAAAAGACGGTTACTCACCTTTGTAACTGTTGTTCTTCGAGATATGTTGCTCATATCCATTCCAAACTCGCCCTCCTTCCCCTCTGTCGGAGTAGCTGGCAAGTAGGAACTGAAGGGCCGTTGGGTCAGCAGGCGTATATATCCAGCGCCATAACGGCGCCACTCCAGGGGGCGCCCAGCCGACCCACCGAGTGTTGCTAGGGTAAAAATCTTCCGACAAACGTGCATGCGGCGCACACACGCCTAATTGGAATGGATATGAGCAACACATCTCGAAGAACAACAGTTACAAAGGTGAGTAACCGTCTTTTTTATTCAGAGGTTATGTACTGAAAAATTGGGGCAGATATACTGTCTTTTTCATACAAAAAAAAGAGGTTGAACTCTCAGTTTAAGTGCAAAATAGAACCCTGTCATAACCATGGTACTTCAACATCTCCACCTAATTCAGTCCTTTATATTGGAAAGCTAAATTCTACATCAGTTTAGTCTCCACCAACAGACGGACAAATCTCAGTACTGGTATTTCTCTGTGTCCCTCAGTAAGATATGGGTAGAACTTTCCCCTTGCTTGTCCAGGATGTGTTGGCCAGGCAGTATTTACTGCTAACATTTGTATATAATATCACAGATCACAAGTTGCCCCTTATTTGATTCTTAAGGAGCAAGACTTTGCATTGCTTAAAATGATATCATAAGAATGGCCATACTGGGTGAGCATCCACTTCAAACATTCATTAGCTAATAATTCAACCTGTGCAGCAGCAAGCTGTCATTCTTGCTTTCACAATAGCTTTAGAAACAAAGCTTAAGGTTGTCTGTATTGTATGGGGTTGCAGACCAGACCCATCAAAATAGGGAACTCTGACATGGGTAAGACCATTCTGAATATGTCTACATTGCACACTCCTTATGGTGGCAAGCAGAGTACATACACTGCATGCCCTTTAGCCCAGGTATAAATAGGAACCCTGTGGGTAGGTACTCTACACAGCTCTGTAACACACCCAAGCAATGCCTCACCTGTCTATACTGCTATTTTTAGCAATGTCATGTCCTGTTGCCTCCCCACTGCTGGAATCTTTCTGCCACAGGGAAAGGCTTCAGCAGCAAGGAAAGGCTCTGGGAGCAAGGAGGCAGTGTGCAAAGGCTCCGGCAGCTTCCTGCTGCCAGAGCCTTTCCCTGCTGGCTCCACCGTCCTAAGTCTTTCACTGATGTGTGTAGCTAGACACTGCAGCATGGGCGCAACCTGCTTTTCACTGCAGCATGTAGCAACAAATAACCTACATACCACTGCCAGCGGCATGCAATGTAGACATAGCCTATGTTTAATACTCAAATTTTATAACAATTGAATATTATTTCATCATCAGGGCGTTTCATAGACACTACGTCAAGCCCTGTTTAGAAACCAAGGACCTGATTATCCTCAGGGTACGTCTACACCACAAATGAAGGGGTGTTTGCAACATGGGTAAATGTATCCACTCTAGCTTTAATCTAATTGGCGCAGGTAACGTTAGTATGGATGTGGCAGCGCAGGTTTTGGTGGGGACTCTGGGTACTTATTCAAGTTCCTGGCCCACCCTGGATTCTGTGCCATTTGGTTTTCACAACTACTGTTATCCACGCTAACTAGACTAAAGCTAGCATGGATATGCCTACCTGCACTGCAGTCACATCTTCATTTGCAGAGTAGACATACCCTCGGTTACACTCACCAACACTAGGTTGTCCCATTGACTGTAGTGGAGTCACTTCTGATTTATACTAGTGTAAATGAGAGAGAATCAAGCCCTAGGTCTTCATGACTATGAGGAAAATAACCATCTTAAAATTCTGGAGGAGTCCTGGATAACTTCATCAGTTTGTCAACAAACAGCTTGCTGTTTCCAGAACCAAAAATGAACTTACGTTGAAATGAAATTAGTTCTAAAGTTTTAAATATTTCTCTCTATAGGCTGGAGAAATTTAGTAACATGGTGTGAGCATGTATGCCTACTTGTATATACGTGCACAGACTGCTAGACACCTGTTTATGATTATACATATATAAAACAGATATTTAAGTTACTTTGTGCTTTACACTCCAATAAAGTTGATTTCTTGTTTTTGTACAATGTTAATTGTTACTTGTAAAATATCCTGTCTGAAATGCAAAAATTGGCAAAAAAAGTTTTAATCTGATAAAGACATCTGGCCATTTAACAATCTGCAGAGACTTCTTTGTTGGGCTTCTTTGTACGATATAGAATAATACTGTTGCATTAAGTTCATCTTTACATTTTCTTCCAGCTTTTCTGAGACATCAGCTGAATCACCTAGTCACCTAGAAGCCATTGGGAAGGCGCATGAATCTGAAAACACTGAGCAGCATTTGCCTACTTTTACCCAGCGTGAGAAAAAGGCTCCTAGGCCCCCAAAGAAGAAGTACCAGAAGGCGGGGTTGTACTCTGATGTGTACAAAACAACAGAGTAAGTAGTACCAGTGAAACACTGCTGTCTGATATTCCAGAGGAAACTCTCTTCTTTCAACTAGAACCTTGAAGAGCTGCTACTAATAAGCAGCTGAAATAAAACCACCAACTTAATTCAAGCCTGTGAAAAATTACATGCATGATAATTATCAGAATCTGACCCAGTGAAGATTTAAAATGTAACCCCAGTCAGCAAACAACCTCCAGCAATCTGAAAGTGTTGCTGAGTATCAGCCTTGAAGAAGGTAAGACAGCTTTATTCAACAACCTAAAAGATCATGACAATAAAGGGGCTGGTGGAGCTTGAGATACTCAGGTACTGAGCACAGTGTCAACATAAAAAGTGCCTTTAGTTGTCTTGCTTTTATTGATTTATGATAACACAGTCATGTTTAGTGTGACTGGCTTGTAAAGTGAAGGAACTTCATGTTTTACCAATGACGCATTTCTGCTTCCTATTCATTGTATAGCTAAGTGCTGTTCATCTGCTGCTTTTTATACGTGATGGTTAATGTAAAGAACTGAGGTTCCGAAACTTTTTTTTCACAAGGTAGCTCTCAACTTAATAGAGAGATTGTTTCATGGACATCTCTCCTCCCATTTCTGATTGCATGGACCCAATTCCCCTCCCATTTGTGATCACATAACATCCCTGCCGCAGCTACAGCAATTGTTTATGTTAGTAAAATATTGTATTTTTAGTTTTCTTTTAATGAGATTTGGCAGATGGAAACGAAGAGGAGAGCTGGCATCATGTGACCAGTGAGCTCTCCATAGACAATTAGCAAATGCTTCAGAGACTACAGTGAGACATACTGGTGTATGGTTTAGTAACTGTTCCTGATTACATCTCTTTTCACATTAAAATGTAGTTATTTGAGCAAGACTGTAAGGAAGAAGCTGTGAGGTTCTTGTTTTGACCAAAATGAGACTGCAGTTGTATTTTTATTCAGCTGTTGGTGATTGTTTGTTAGAAAGCACCTCCTCCCCAAGCTGTGATAGTGGTACTCTCCTTTGGATGTTCTGTTTCTAAAGATTAGAGTCTTTTCCGAAAATAAGCGTTAAATGTCTAGCGTCTGAGCATTTTTGTTTGCAATAGTATATTCCCAATGGAGCAGATAGACATGTTACCATGGCTGAGGAACTGAAAATCTATTTTTTCTTTGTAATAAAATGTTAATGATCCTGCCAGAAGCCTACCCAGACAATGGGAGCACTCATTGCAGGTTTGGTGGACAGACATGTCACTTTTCAAATTTTAATTAAAAGTTCAAGTGAATTTCTAGATTTATCAGAATTGGGCATGAACGTAGAGAAGTTCAACACAAAACCTATATACTATTACTAACCTTTTAAATTCTAAAAACACAATGTGATGGAGTGTACAGATCCCACACTGATGACAAAAGTGCCAGAGACGCCCTATGTGCAGGACTAGCCCTGCCCCTCCGTCCCTGTCAATTATGTATTGTAGGGAGCAGGCCTTTAAAAAGGAGGAAACTGTAGTGAGCAGGGGAGAGAGATCACCCTGAGCAGGAAACTGCTGGAGCAACTCCTGAAGCCACGGGCAAACTAGTATCCAGGAGATCTCCATCGAGGACCCTGTGGGGAGCCTAGCAAACTCCCAGGGAAAGCCTGACAAAGTGGGCCAGATTCAGCAGCCCAGCCGGAAGGACTCCTTGGAATCTGCTGTGCAGATAGCCCAGAACTAAGAAAGTACTGTTGATCCCAAGAAGAAGTTATTCTTGGGTGAGCTGAAATGCTTAATTTTCCTTTTGAGTCCCCATCAGAAGAGACTTAAGAAGGGCATGGTTCCCCCTTACAAGGACTAAGAAACAAGGAGCCTATATATAAGTCCACCCCCCAATACCATGTAGATAACTGAGCATGTCTGGGGTCTCCTACTGTCGAGAGAAAATAACTAAGGAGATTCTTTTACATAGTACTTAGACCTTGTGCTGGTCCTCTGCACAGGGCAAATTTTCACTCTTAAGCAGTGTTGATGAGCTCCAAAAGATAAATAATAATAATAGTACTTATGTAGCACTTTTCTACAGTAGGGACCTGATTTTCACAGATTCCGAGTACTTGCAGCTCCTGTTGATTTCATTTGGAGATGTGAATGCCTGGCACATCTGAAAATCAAGGCCTATATCTCAAAATACTTTACAAAGATGAGTAAGTATTATTATCCTCCTTTTACAGATGAAGAAACCATCTAATTAAGCATTTATAGGTGTGCTTATCACAATAGTATCTAGAGTGGTACAGAAGAGTTAGATAACATGTTTTAAATCTTTACAGAGTTCCCCACTCTAAGTCCTGTGCCCAGTCTTTTGACAGAAATAACATTGCTGCCATGGAAGGCTTCAAGGATAGGTGTAGAGTGGAAGAAATGTGAACCTTAAGAACTCCAAAAGGGATGTGGAGAAATTCCCTGCTATGGTTGTTTATTAATATAGCTATTTAGAGCCAATTTTTACATCCTTTCTCAAAATGAGTAGGACCTTATTCCATAAATAGTTCCATTGGTATCAAACTGTTCGTGAAGTAAAATATTATTCAGTGTGCATAAAGATAGTGGCACCTGGCCCATAATAATCAACTTAAAATTTTAAAAAAATTGACTGATTTAAGTCAATCACCAGTCTCTCTTTAAACTGTAAAGAGACAGCTTTGACTGTCAGTGCCATAACTGACTGAAAATGACGTAACTGATCTGCAATGACTGAGTTCTTTGCAGGTGGAATGTATTATAGTAGGGGTGGCCAACCTGTGGCTCCTGAGTGCATGCAGCTCTTCAGAGGTTAATATGCAGCTCCTTGTATAGGTGCTGACTCTGAGGGTAGAGCTACAGATGCTAACTTTCCAATGTGCTGTGGAGCGCTCACTGCTCAACCCCTTGCTCTGCCCCAGGTCCTGCCACCACTCTACCCCTTCCCCCAAGACCCCTGCCCCTTCTCCTGAGCCTGCTATGCTCTCGCTCCGCCCCTACAGCTGATTGCAGCGGGTGGGGGGAGTGAGGAGGCGCTGATTGGTGGGGCTGCCGGTGGGCTGGGGGCTGGAAGGCAGTAGCGGATGGGGGGATGCTGACATATTACTGTGGTTCTTTGGCAATGTTCATTGGTAAATTCTGGCTCCTTTTCAGGCTCAGGTTGGCCACCCCTGTATTACAGGATGCATCCTAGCAGGATCCTTGAAGTCAGTAACTAATTATTGTCTCTTGGACTGCGTACCACCATTTTAAAAAATTGCTGCTAGTATTTTGCATATCATAAGCTTCTACAAAACTGAACTGTAAACTGGGAAGTTGTTCTTTGGTCCCATGCAAAGCTAAAAAAGAATCCCTTACATCTGTCTTTTAAACAAACTTGTAATGTAACTGTCAACATGCACAAAATAATTAAGAAAATCAGGGTGTATGAAAATCACTATAAGACATAAATGTGATATATCCCCTTCACAACCCACACCAGAGATTCCTGACTATGATCCAAGTTAAAAAATCTATCTCTCTTAAGCACACCTGACTTTCTGGTTTTTATTTAGAGACAGATTGTGAGTGCCTTACTAACATCGGTGAGCAGTTACTTATACAAATTCATTGACTTCAGTGGAACTACTCATGAGTAACTGCTTACCAGTGTGATTAAGGGGTTTGCAATCTGGCATCTAGTATAATGTTTTTTATTTTAAAAACGACAAGGTTTTCACTGTGGTTTATTAAATTAATAGATTATTCCATGTCTTGGAATGATGAAACTGAATGTAATAGTAAATTAAATGATCCACAGAGAAGATATTCATACACTGAAGATCTCTTCATAACCACCTAATTCCCTTTTACCACTGTAATGTCCTAAATGGATTTCCCATTCTTCTCACCAATGTATTGATCCTCCTTTTTTTTAAGAGGGGCAACCATGCAACAATTTATCACAATATTTTTATAAGTTATTTGCTTGAATAAATGTGATCACCTTTTCTATCCCAGGACTAAGCTTCACCCATTTCCCTTTCTGCTACAGTAAAAGTGATTAAAAAAGGACTGACATTAGGGTGACACGAATCACCTGAAAGTGGGATTTGTGTTGGGCCTCTTTTCTGTTTGTTCTCCTCCCCCCCCCCCCCCAAAAAAAAAAATCTTTACTTGCTGGTTGAAACTTGAGACTTGCTCCTCCACTTCCCTTTTGCAAGTTAAAATCCTAAGCGGGAGAGGAATGATTCTCAACCCTTAGCCAGTAAGCCACTTTTAATCAAATTATTAAAACAGTTTAGTAAGTAAAAAAATTGATAACAATCCATAAAAGAAAATTTAATTATTTCCCAATCTTATTTTCCATCTCTTGGGCAGGCATGAATTGGAGTTGCTGCATTTATGATTAAAGCCTCTGTAGCTACTATTTGGTGTTTCATTAAAAATCATGGGACTAGTAGTTGGGGAAGGAGCAGCTGTTAATATGTGTTCTTCTAGGTTTCATGTAACTTCACCCATACCCGTGTTTTTTTGGCTGTAAAAACATCATGGTTTGGGAAGAATGCAACTGTTACAGTGGCACAGCACCCTCTAGTGATGGTACAGTTAAGTGCTTGTCCATGTTTCCACTAGAAGCCACTGTCTGCATTCTTACATTTTTCCAGTGTGGTATCAATCACTTATTCCCTTTTGCTCTTTACATTATCCAACTTTAGAGATTTTGGCACCTCTAAAACTGGTTTCCTGCACTGCAATGTGGGAGGACAATTGCAGTAGCTGCAGCTCTGCTGAGCTTTGTCATTTCTGTTTGGAGGTTCTCCCTGGATCAGTTATGGGCCAACAGTTAAAAGATAGTAGAGAAAATGTTTGTAGTGCCATTGAAAGCTGTAGCCTGCCATTGCAGGGGTAAGATCTGCATTCATTTCTCTGCCTCTGCTGCCTATGCTTAGGGAATTTGAATTACACAGGTTGCCACTGTAGGATCCCACTCTTTCAACTCAACTAGATATAGAGGTTTTCTTACAGTAAGCTGAAGAAAGCCCAGATGTGCAGTGCATTGCATCAGTGGAGCCTAATTTCTGGGAAGAGAACCAAGAATTAAAGGGATGTTATCTAAGATCTACCTCAGCCTCTATTTCCTAGGGTGGTTTTACTGCCTTGGATAGCAGGTATGGTATTAGTGTACAAGTGGGCTTTCCCCAGTCTTCAACTACCAGTGGAAAAATAATAAAGGCTTTTTGCTGACGAGATGCATCCTGATTTGATATGTCCAGAAAGCATAGACTTGGGGATCTTACCTATATTGGGGCTCATTTGGAGTCTTATAGAAGATGAGCACCTAAGGCCTCTCCTCCTCAGAGAATGGGGTACCTGCATCAGATTTTATCTGAAGCTCCCAAAACTTTAAAAAGTCTCCGAAAATACATAGATTACTCTTTACAACGTTATGAGATAGATAAAAAAGTTCAGTGTGTGCCTGTGCAAGCCAGAGGCCTTGAAAACAAAGGAAGATTGTGGAAAGCAATCACTGCTATTCACCCAACAGTGGCTTTTGTGAAGGAGTTCAGAGTCTCTCTTCTTCCTTCCCCAATTATATTTAATAATTGTTTTAGCTCATGGGGGAAAATAGTTACTGTGGAGTACCTCTGCTAATGGAAATTTGGGGTCACTACCTTATGCAAGAGATGTTCTTCCTACCTTGGGAGTAATGTTCCTCTGGGGATAGTATTGAAAATATATAAATATTAACTAATATAAGCTAAGATTCTAAGGTCAGAATACCTGTTGGGTCTATAATTTTCTGGCTTTTTGTTGTATGCTTGCTGGTTTCTTCGAAGTTGCATAATGCTCTTGGATTTAATGTCCTGAACAAGGCAATAAATATCATAGACAGGAGATCTCTTCAGCTCATGACATTTTTAACAGAGAGTTATCATCCAAAATAAGAACAATAAACAGTTTTTCTCTTCTCTAAGGGAAGTTCTGAGTTAAGGTCTGATGGGTATAGCATATCCTAAAGACTGCCATCCTACCTCTGCTTGAAACCCTTGGAAATATGTGTGCTCATGGCACCTCCTTAAATTGTTTGTTTGCAGAATTGCAGCCCTCCTCAGTTTTAGTGTCTTAGCCCCAGGAGCATGTGGACATTTCTTTTCTTAGGAACAGATGAAAGAATGCTGTGATGGACAAATGCTTGTGGGCAGTCTTCTTGTGACGCTGCCAGCCATACTTCCAGCTGCACAGCAGTAGATCATCTTCCTGTGGTGCTGCCACCACAGCTATTTTGCCCATACCAGAAGAAAACATAACCTCCTTATAAGTCTAAATAAATTCTTTGAAAGTTTAACTGCAGCATGAATTTTATTTTAAGATTCACTTATGTGTCTTTAAACTATATATGATTCCTTTTGTTTTTACTGGAGTTTTTTAATACTGCATCACAGTCATCGTGTTTGTCATGGCAAAGCTTTACTTTTGACCAGAGACAGAAGTTGGACTGTGTAATGGGTTGCACTCACCTCACGCAAGAGCCTCCTGTTTGAGTGTGTGCCTGCAGTTTTTTTCTCCGCTCACAGTGCCCCTGTCATCCGCTGCACTTGTCAAGCTGGTCTTTGGTGCCTCAGCCCTCTGGCTGAGTCACATTCTGTCCATGTACAAAACAAACAAACGTCTCCTGGGGTACACAGTCCAAAACATACTTAGTGTCCTGCAGCCCTCACTGGGCTTAGTCTTTAACAGTCCAACAGGGCCTGTCACGGTACCCTCGTGTGGTCCAGCTGGGTTGCAAGGTTCCTACCTTGGTATTGAGCAGTGCTCCTAGGGCTTCCTCCGTGGGGGTTCCTTGCCTCTCCTTGAGTCCTCAGTGATCCCAGCCTTCCTGCTGAGCCATCCCTCTTAGAATCATAGAATATTAGGGTTGGAAGAGACCTCAGGAAGTCATCTAGTCCAATCCCCTGCTCAAAGCAGGATCAACACCAACTAAATCATCCCAGCCAGGGCTTTGTCAGCCCAGGCCTTAAAAACCTCTCAGGATGGGGATTTTACCACCTCCCTAGGTAACCCATTCCAGTGTTTCACCACCCTCCTAGTGAAATAGTGTTTCCTAATATCCAACATAGACCTCCCCCACTGCAACTTGAGACCACTGCTTCTTGTTCTGTTATCTGCCACCACTGAGAACAGCCTAGCTCCAACCTCTTTGGAACCCCCCTTAAGATAGTTGAAGGCTGCTATCAAATCCCCCCACTCTTCTGCAGACTAAATAACCCCAGTTCCGTCAGCCTCTCCTCATAAGTCATGTTCCCCACCCTCCTAATCATTTTCGTTGCCTTCTGCTGGACTCTCCCCAATTCATCCACATCCCTTCTGTAGTGGGGGGACCAAAACTGGACACAGTACTCCAGGTGTGGCCTCACCATTACCGAATAGAGCAGAATAATCACTTCCATCAATCTGCTGGCAGTGCTCCTACTAATACAGCCCAATGTGCCATTGGCCTTCTTGGCAACAAGGGCACACTGCTGACTCATGTCCAGCTTCTCATCCACTGTAATCCCCAGGTCCTTTTCTGCAGAACTGCTGTTTAGCCAGTCAGTCCCCAGCCTGTAGCGATGCATGGGATTCTTCCTTCCTAAGTGCAGGACTCTGCACTTGTCCTTGTTGAACCTCATCAGATTTCTTTTGGCCTAATCCTCCAATTTGTCTAGGTCACTCTGTACCCTATCCCTACCCAGCAGCATATCTACCTCTCCCTCCAGCTTAATGTCATCTGCAAACTTGCTGAGGGTGCAATTCATCCCATCATCCAGATCATTAATAAAGATGTTGAGCAAAACTGGCCCCAGGACTGACCCCTGGGGCACTCTGCTTGATACTGGCTGCCAACTAGACATCGAGCCATTGATCACTACCCGTTGAGCCTGACAATCTAGCCAGCTTTCTATCCACCTTATAGTCCATTCATCCAATCCATACTTCTTTAACTTGCCGTCAAGAATACTGTGGGAGACCGTATCAAAAGCTTTGCTAGAGTTAATATATATCACATCCACTGCTTTCCCTATATCCATAGAACCAGTTATCTCATCATAGAAGGCAGTCAGGTTGGTCAGACATGACTTGCCCTTGGTGAATCCATGTTGACTGTTCCTGATCATCTTCCTCCCCTCCAAGTGCTTGAAAATGGATTCCTTGAGGACCTGCTCCATGGTTTTGCTGGGGACTGAAGTGAGGCTGACCAGTCTGTAGTTCCCCAGGTTCTCTTTCTTCTCTTTTTTAAATATGGGCACTATATTTGCCCTTTTCCAGTCATCCAGGACCTCCCCTGATCGCCACAAATTTTCAAAGATAATGGCCAATGACTCTGTAATCACATCAGTTACTCCCTCCGCACCCTTGGATGCATTAGTTCTGGACCCATGGACTTGTGCATGTCCAGTTTTTCTAAATAGTCCTTAACCTGTTCTTTCACCACTGAGGGCTGCTCACCTCCTCCCCATACTGTGTTGCCCAGTGCAACAGTCTGGAAGCTGACCTTGTCTGTGAAGACCGAGGTTAAAAAAAAGCATTGAGTACTTCAGCTTTTTCCACAGCATCTGTCACTATGTTGCCTCCCCCATTCAGTAAGGGTCTCACACTTTCCCTGACCGCCGCCTTGTTGCTAACATACCTGTAGAAACCCTTCTTGTTACCCTTCACATCCCTTGCTAGCTGCAACTCCAATTGTGCCTTGGCCTGCTTGATTACACCCCTGCATGCTCTAGCAATTTTTTATACTTCTCCCTAGTCATCTTTCCAAATTTTCACTTCTTGTAAGCTTCCTTTTTGAGTTTAAGCTCACCAAAGATTTCACTCTTGGACTCACTTCAATGTCCACAGCTCCCCACTGAGTCAGTCCCAGTGCAGTCCCCTTCCCTGGGTTGCCACAATTCTAATTCTCTTCCTTAGGGCATAGCAGTCTCACCCACTGCTCTGGGTCGCAACCCTGGGACCTTTTAAGTATAGCAGCCTCATGCTGTGTCCCTTTACTAATTGCTGCCCTATGGTTCCCCAGGCTACTTCCTTGTAGCCTATTTTTGAGTCCCAGCAGCCAGCCAGAAGCTCCTTCCTCACTCCCCTGGTCCCTGCCAGTAACTACCTGCTTAGTCCCAGCAGAGAACCAAGAGCTGTTCTCTGGCTCTCACGGTCCATGACAGCAACTGATCTGTCCAGCCCTTTCAGCCCCTGCAGCCAGCCAGGAGCACCTCTTGATCATCCAGTCTCACTCTGGCCCTCAGCTCCTTTTATACAAGCTTGCTGGACCCTGACTGGCTGATCCCTGCAGCCTCTCTCCTGATTGGCTGTGTCTGATGCTGCCTCTCTAGGCAACTGGAGGACCCTCTCCAATACCCTTTTCTGAGGCAGTTTGGTCTCCAGCAGGTGTCTCAGGGCCTAGTGCACCCTGGCACGCTGTCTGGAGCACTAAAAGTTATTCTTTTGAGTGCTTGTTCATGTTGTTTCTGTTCTAGGTGTGTGCATGCCCACATGCACAATCATCAGGGATTTTTCCCTTAGTGCAGTGGTCCCCAACCTTTCGAGCCATGGAGGACTGTGGCGGCAGACGAGCATCTGCTGAAATTCTGCCAACAAGCGGCAACGTTAATAGGCGTCACCACCGAAATGCTGCTGACAAGCAGCCTCATCCAAAGGCTTCGCCGCCAAAATGCCACCGAAAATCAGCAGCATTTCGGCAGCGATGCCTCTGGATGACACAGCTTGTCGGCGGCATTTCGGCGGATGCTCGTCCACCAGCCAGTACGCGGGCACACTTAGACGCCCCAGCGGGCGTCATGGGGCCCAGGGCACCACGTTGTGGACTCCTGCCTTAGTGGTATCTGTAGGGTCAGCTTTAGCACCCTCTTGAGTGCCGCCTTCTTGCGCTGGTATATTAGGCGCTGCCAACCCTACGCCCTCTCAGTTCCTTCTCAACGCCCGTGATGGTTGGTTGGAGTGCCTTGTGTTGCATTGCAAGAGCGTTAGCTGTTCTTACAGTCCATTGTTCTGTCTCCTTTATTGTTAGTTGATAGGTACTTAGACCTTTAAATTAAGTGTCAGAGTAATTGTTTAGGAGTTAGAATCCCAGCTGGGACCTCACCTCAGAATGCGGCATGCCATTAACCCATGTTCATCATGCAGCTGGGCAGTGCCCATTAGTGACCCCCACGAGAGCTGTTTGAAGTATTTGGGGTTGTCCCACAGAAAGGATAAGATCTGCAAAAACTTTTGCCCTCAAACTCAGAAGGAGCGGGATATCCGCTTGAGGGCCCTTTTCATGGAGAGTGCGCTTCATCCTACCTCAGAGCTCTCTCGATCGGATTCCACGCCCAGCATCTCAGCGTCAGCACACAGCGCACCACCAGCATCAGAACCCTCCTGACACCGTTCCCCCTTCCCAGTGCCTAAGAAGCAGTTGAAGTCAATTGTCCTGCCAGCACTACAGAAAAAGGGGGCCTTTGGCAGAGGGCCTGTGTCAGGCCATGTGCCCACCCCAGAACTGTTCAGGAGTATCGCTGTGGTTGGACCCTCTAGACCAACCAGGGACCCCTCCACGACTTCTGAGAGTGGCAGGGGGTCCCAGCCCCTAGTAGGGTCATCTGTGCCCAAAGTGGGCCTGGTGGCCAAAGAGCAGGCAGGCCAGCAGCACTGCAGACACCAAGCCAGGTGACAGACCCAGCCAAGGCCCCAGCATCTACAGGTAGGTTACGGGACAGCCTGCTAAAGCAGTGGAGCATCCCTGATCACTGGACTGCAGGTGTCGGTCCCCATCACTACGGTCTCGCACCCTGGCACTGCAGCCTCAGTCCCTGATTAGAAGACACAGGTCCCTGATGCCAAGGTCTGTGCCTGCAAGGCACGGGACACTTGAGTCACAACACTGATCCCCATACCCATTGGGCCTCCTGCCAGAGTTCACCACTGCACAGATCACCATCGCCTAGGCAGTCTCCCAGGCATCGATTTCTCCCCGGTACAGGATCATTCCTGGCCACGGCACTGGTCTCCGGTTCCCCAGTATTGCTCTTTGGGCAGGCACCAGTCCTTGCCCTCTCCTTACCGGTCGCCGACGAGGGTCTGTCAGCAGACTCAGGCATCTGCAACTCGACCCTGGTCACTGGGAGGACAATGGTCTGAGCCTGAAGCGGAGCTCAGCTCCTCGCCTATAAAAGGCAAATCGCCTCTGTTGTCAGTAGCTACTGGTGTGGTGCTCTGCTCTTGTTTGATGATGATAACAATTGGCTGCTTGCGTGTTCCCTCTGTGTGATGCCCCAGTTCGGCACTGATAGCTGACACAGCAGACCCCGAGAGAACCCCCAAAGACCACAGACTCTAGTAAGGTACAAAGGAACCCGAGCCAGGTTTATTGTCAAACGAAGCACAGTAATAGTTTCCTGTAGACTCTACAAGACATATTACAAATTTGTGCCCCCTGGCAATGGACTGGCTCAGTCAGTGGCAGGACTTTCCACTGCCCCCTGGGGCAGACAAAGATGTGCACTCCGGGACCTACTTTTATACAGTTACAGGACAGATTACTCATCCCTACTGACGTATTGAAGTACAGCCCCTTGACTCATTGGGGGCTGTCTCCTTCTTTGATCATGTTGGTTCAAACAAATCTATCCATCATGTTGTCCTTTTGACCCTGTCTTTAAGATGCACCAGCCTGTTTCTTGTTATCTCTGTGGAGTGTTCTCATGCCATCTTGGCACAAGTTCCTCTTATTAGCACTTATGTGTGGATGCACCTGCTTCTAGCAACCCTCTTCTCACCAGCTTCTGTGAGGGGGCCTGCCTCTGGCTCACAGACCAGCTTTTGCTTAGCAATGCCTGGAAGTACTTTGGTTCAGGCTTCAAGCCTCAGACTGGGCCTTTGATACAAGAGTTTATGTTTCAGGGCCTCATCTTACTACAGCCACTGGCCTGCGAGACCAGCATGACTCCTGCAGCGATGGTGGTATGAAGGCAGGGGCAATGGCCCACTCAGTGGCAATACTGGAACCCATGGAGTTTACCTGTTATGCTGGTCCCATACTCCCACCATTCCTCCCAGGCTGCATCAGACAAGCTGCCCCTGGCACAGCCAGCACCCAAGTCGGAACACGGAACTGAATCCAACGCGGGGGTGACACAGTGGGCCCCAACACCCTAGGAGCCGTCCCTGGATGAGCAAGGGGAAGCTGCTGCTCCCCCTGCTGTGCAGTCATCTTTGTTGTCTCCGGACAAAGCGGTGGCCCCTTGCAAACAAATAGCCCCCCCAACGACTTCAAGGAGCACCAGGACCTGCTCAAAAGGGTGGCTGCCAACCTGAACTTGGAGGTCAAGGAACTAGCGGAGGAATCAGACAGCCTCTTTAATGTTATACCCTCCTCCACCCTGGCCCAGGTTGCATTGCTTCTCCACCCAGGGGTCATTAAAATTGCCACATATGTGTGGCAGACCGTTTCTTCCATTTCGCCTACCTCTAACAAGGCAGAAAAGAAGTACTATGTGCCCGCAAAGAGATTTGACTACCTGTATACCAGCCTCCAGTAGAATCTCTGGTCATGTCCACCATCAGTGAAAGGGGACAGGCGAGTGGCACACCAAAATATAAAGTTGCCAAGAGGCTGGACTTGTTTGGCAGGAAAAATTGTTCGACAGCCAGCCTGCAGTTTTGGGTGTCTAACCATCAGGCCCTGCTGGGCAGGTACAACTTCAACCTGTGGGACTCCATCAGCAAGATTAAGGAGGGCCTCCCACAGGACTGAGCCCAGGAGTTCGCCGCGTTGGTAGACAAGGGCAAAGTGGTGGCAAGAGGCACCCTCCAGATGGCCTGGGACAGTACAGATTCGGCAGCCAGGGTAGTCACCTCCACGGTGATCATTCATGAGGCACAACGCCTGGTTATAGTCCTCTGGGCTGTCCCAGGAGATGCAAACTACCTTTCAGGACCTTCCATTTGAGGGAGAAGGGCTCTTTTCAGAGCTGACCAGTGCACGGCTTCATGGCCTTAAAGACTCCCGTGCCACCCTGGGCCCTAATCTAGTGCTCATGTCTGTGAAGGAAAATGGGTGTGGCATGTGCTGCCTGTTTGGAGAGTCCCCTATCTATAATGCTCGCCTCCAGCTAGAATAGTTCTTTGTACTCACTTACTGGGGGAAATACTTCATAAAGTGTAAGGCATGGAAATAATTAGATGCTTGTCCTCATCAATAGCATGCAGCAGATTGGCCCCAGCAGGTATTTGTATCAGTGAGTGTGAATGCTGGGAATTCCTACTGCACTTACCATCTGTAGTGAGGTTTATCTGTTTACTAAACTTCCATGTTTGGTCCAAAAAGAAAACTGACTCTTCCCTGATAAAACCATCTCCACAGAAAGCAGCCCAATTGGCACCCTGGGAACCCTGCCTTTGAGTTTCTGAGATGCCATCATTTTGCCTTTGTGAAATGAAAGAGAGATCTCTTTCCCATAAAGATCATTGATAAAAACAAAAACAAAACCTTCATTTCCTCTCACAAACTCCTACCCAACGTAACTCATTGTCTTTTATCGTCCCAGTGTGAACATGTGGGCATACTGCTGTTGACGTACGCAACACATTCGCCTGATGTATAGTGTTATGAGAGACTTTCCTTTGAACTCACTTGTACTGTATTTATGTTTATAAAACTTGAACCTTAACTCCCATTATTTGTGGCTTCTCATCCTTGACGTTGTGTTTAACTTTCCTTTTCATTAAAATTCACCCTTACTAAGATAACTCGTCCATATCTTATACTCTTTCCAAGTCAGTAGTGTTTGCACCTAATGTTAATCCTTTAGAAACTGCAGAGAAACAGGCACACATTTTTATATAAGTAAAAATTTATCTTCTCCTTAGAGTATCCTCCATTTGTGTGTAATATCTGAACTGCCAAACCAGAATTTCATGAAGTCCAATACCCTATCTGTATAACTGGAGAGTACTATATGCTTCAGAGGAAGACCTAGAGTCTCTAGAATCAACATTACAGAATAATCTGCCCTTAGTAAGAAACTTCTCCTGTCTCTTTCAGTTGGTAGTTGTCTTATGCCCTGAAGCAGGAATATTTATATGTATATGTTTTATCATATATAATGTAATTGAAGTTGCTCTCATTATCCATATAAATGTCTAATCTTTTTTTTTTTTTTTTTTTAAATCTACTAAAGCCTTAGCCTAAGTGGGATTTTGTGGCAATGAGTTTTATGGGCTAATTGATTTCTGTGTAAAAAGTATTTCCTTGCACTGGTTTTAAATTTATTCCCCTTAATTTTCCTTGGCTATCCGCATGTTCATATATTATGAGATGGTAAAATGTGCCATACAATTTACCTTTCTCATGCCATTCATTATTTCATATACTTTTATCATGTTACCTTTTATTCATCTTCTTTCTAAACTAAACAACTCTAATATTTGCAGTGGCTTCTCATATAGAAGTCTTTCCAGGCCTTTAATAATTTTGGCCTTCTGTCTCTTGTACCCCTTTCATTTCTACTGCATCTTTTTTTGAGAAATAGTTGACCAGAACTGAACACAGAACTAGAGATCAGGGCATGCCATCTATTTATATAAAAGCATCATTACCTTTTTCAGCATTATTTTTCTGTTGCAACCTAGCATTTTGTTTGCTTTATTAACCACCACTGCACTTTAAACAGAAGCTTTCACTGATCTATGACCAATTTATTTGATCACGCACCCCCTTTATTTGTGTCTGTAGTCATTTATGTCCCCTCAACCCCAAGTACATATACTACTACCCAGCTCTGAAACAGAGTGGAGAGCACCCTGATCTGAAGGCAGCTGCTCGCCAGCAGCAGTGCAGAAGTAAGGGTGGCAATGTAAAAAGATATTCATGAATTTCATTTTTCACAGCAGACTTAGTGCCCCATTGCCACCCTTAGTTCTACATTGCTGCTGACACCCGCAGCCTGCTGCCTCCATGTGAGGAATACAGCAGGAGAGGAGGAGAGCCTGAGCCTAGGCTGCCTCCCAGTGAGGGATTGGGGTGGGGGGAGGAGAGCCCAAGCCCAGGTAGCAGGGCTCTGTCTGTCTCCGTTATTCCCACCTCCTTCTGTACAAACCCCCAACATCCAGGACTGACAACCAGAGCTCTTCACACTCACACAAAAAAAGCACACAGCTCACACCTTCCTTGACATATGCCCATGCCTCCCTTCAGAGGCCCACCTCATATTTTGAGAACCACTGATTTAGAGAGTAAGGTGCATGAATAGTTCAAATTATTGCTTCTAATTTAAATTATTAAATTTGTCAACCCTGAGTTTCATCTGCCATTGCTGGCTGCTCACCATCCTTAGTTTGGTCCCTCTGGAGTTTCTCAAAGTCTTCTCCAGTTATGACTCTCCTAAATAATCTTGTGTGATTTGCAAACATTGCCATCTCACTGCTAAGCCTCTTTTCCAGGTCATTAATAAATATACTATATCGAAAAGCCCATCTTGTCACATGGGTATAATTTGTACAGTCAGCTAATTTGCATGCAGCAATTTCATTGGTTGTGCAAGGAGATTTATGTTGATTTGTGCAGGTGGAGACTGAGGAGCATCTGCTGTGGTGAGGTGCTATATGTGTTTGGGGTTAGTATGCATGCTGGTTTTGTTTTATTGGTGGTTTTGAGGCACTGTGGCAATTGGGCCAAGAAATCCACCATCTGTTTTGTCTCCCTCATACAACTAATGAAATTGTTACATACAAATCAGCTATAGGGTAAGGGTGGTGATTGGTTGAGTTATCTAATATCACAGTGGTCTAGGCCTCTTGGCATGGCATAGCTACATGTCTTATTGTAGCTGAAACTCCATGCTGTCTCAGGGTGTCGATTGTAAGGTCAAAATGGCTGAGAATTTAATAGTTTGATGTAGATAAAGCAGAGTATATTTTCTACCCTCCACTTGTCTGGTACAGCAGCTCTTTTAATGATAAATTGCATATTTTTGTTAGCAACTCAGACCCTTCTTAAGTTCCTTGTACTCTGGTTATTTTTATCTGTAAAACACTGTGCATACCTGTGGCACTATATATATAATAAGAAAATATACTGAAACTGTTTGACTCTTGTATTTTCATATTAAATAATAATAATAATAATGCTTTGCACTTATAAGGCACCTTTCATCCAAGGATCTCCAAGCATATTAAAAAGGTGGGTAAATATTGTACCCCTTATACAGGTGGGGAAAGTAACGCACCTTTTGTAGGTCCTCTTTAATAAGTTAGTGGCAGAGCCACTGGTATCTTTATTTTTTATGATGTTTGATACAGTAAAGGTTATTGGTGATTGGAGGAAAGCGGATGATATACCAATTTTTGAAAAAGCTTGCAAGGGAGAGCTCTTAACTGCAGACCAATAACTGAATTCTGTCTGAGAGAACATATTGGAATGGTTTATTAGGGAAGAAATTGTGCATCACTTAGCTAAAAATTCACAAGTTCAATATCAATATATCATATCAAACAATACAGTATTTGATGACCAATGACTCACTTGTGCCTATGTGCTCCAAGGGATCTTCAGGTAACATTTTGCCACCAAGAGGAGTTTTATGTCTCTTGGAGTTCCCCATCCTCAAGGGAGCAGTATGTGCTCAGCCTGACTTGCTAGTGTGCAAAAAAGTGAATCCGCACATCTTTTGGCATGGCTGTCACCAAGCGTGGTACTGCAAGGAGTAGTCCTTACAACTGAGGAAAGTCCATGGACAGTATTGTGGCTGGGTTCTGTTCAGGGGATGAAAAGGTTGAGGAGGCTCTTGAACATAGGTACAGTGGCTGGTCACAGTCTTGCCCCAAATGAAATGAAAACAGGAGAGGTAGTTGACACGATGGAGGCTATAATGATTTCACTGGGTACTTGTGACGTGGAAGATGTTTTTCAGTCTCAGGAAACATGCATGTATATGAAGATATATACATTAAACGTATCCTGTTTTTTTTCATCTTTTCTCGGAGGTCAGATTTTCTAAACCTTATCATTTTTGTTGGTCAAATTTGGACTCTCTCCAGTCGGTCCACATCTTTCCAAAAGTGTGGTGCCCAATACTCCAGCTGAGGCCTCACCAGTGCTGAGTAGAGCAAGACAGTAACCTCTAGTGTCTTACATACAAAACTCTTGTCAATGCACTCCCAAATATTAGCCTTTTCCACAACTCCTTCACATTGTTGACTCATTCAATTTGTGATCCACTGTAACCACCAGATCTTTATCAACTGTACTACCACTTACCCAATTATTCCCCATTTTGTAGTTGTGCATTTGATTTTTCCTTCCTAAGTGAACTACTTTGCACTTGTCTTTATTGAATTTCATGTTGTGGATTTCAGACCAATTCTCCAATTGTCAGGGCAGTTTTGAATTCTAATCCTGTCCTCCAAAGTACTTGTAACCCATCCCATCTTGCTGTCATCTGCAGATTTGATAAGCATACTCTCTACTCCATTATCCAAGTAATTAATTATAATATTTAATAGTATCAGACCCAGGACTGACCTCTGTGGGGCCCCACTAGATACACCCTCACAGTCTGGCAGCAAACCGTTGGTAACTACACTTCGACTATGGTCTTTTAACCAGTTGTGCACCACCTTGTAGTAATTTCACTTTGGCCACATTTCCCTAGTTTGCTTATGAGAATGTCACATTGGACTGTGTCAAAAGTCTTACTAAAATCACATATAGCACATCATCTGCTTCCACCTTATCCAGTAACACTGTCAAAGAATAATGATGTAGAAGCAAATGCATAAATGAGTTTGAAGTAAAGTTGGATATATACTTGGAATTAAGTAACAAATGTAAGTGTATCTAGTAGGTAGAATAATGGACTGGGAGTGATGGGACTTCAGTTCCATTCCTGCATCTGCCACTGATTCACTGTGTGATTTTGAGAAAGTTGCTTAATCTGCCCATGCCTCAGTTTCCTCATCTATAGGGTGGGAATCATCCTAATTTTTTCTCAAGTAATAAAGTGCTTGGATGAAAGGCACTAAGAGCAAAGTACAATAATAATGTAAAAGAGGGGGAGGAATGGTTCTGTGCATAAGGCACTGCTTTGGGACTTTATGTTCACTTCGCTGCTCTGCCATAGACTTGCTCTATGGCAGAGCTTAACTTTATGCCTTCCCTACCCAGCCCTCCATACTGTTTCGCAACCATGTCGTGGCCCTCGGCCAAAAAGTTTGCCCATCCCTGCTTTAAACTCTGGTATCAATGTCAAGTTGGGTTTTTTTAACTGATGACTAAACATTCAATTTTCTGATTGAGTATCCTTTAAATACTATGCCATGGTATGTTGTTTAAAATTTTTCTTCAAATAAAAGCTAGAATTTTTCTGTCCCCCTGCTCATGTTTAGATGGGCCTGTTGAGCATGCCTCAGATCTACAATACCAAATGTGCCCAGGCTGACTTCTTCCCTTCATCTTTTCCTCTGCTGGTTGCTGTCTGTTTAGTTTCAGCTCTTCCGCTGTTTTACTAGTTAACAACCTCTTGAAGGGTTTGGAGGAAGGCATATGCAGTCAATAAAACAGTGAAACTGACTATACACAAAATGCTATCAAATGCACTAAGTACGCAAACTGAAAAAAGAGTATATTATTTTATGTAATCTCTTACCTTTTTTGTTCTAGTAATCTTGGGCATTACTTATAACAACTGTAGGTACAAATATTCAGATGGAAATGTGATTTTTCAAGTCGATGTTTTCCCTTTAAGTATTGTCAACAAAGAAATTATACAATTAAAAATAATTTTGACCATTAGTCTTGAAACAGGGGGTTAGATCTACTTGGAAAACATCTTGGAAAGTTGATTTAGGCTTTTGGAGTTTGTATCTTCTTTAGTCCATGTAAATATGACATATAAAAATAAGCTATATGAGTCCAAGTTACAGTTTTCAAAATAGTATGTCTAAAGATCCCTACATTCCTATTTAAACACTGAAATACAAGTGGCCTGACCTTCAGAAGCCCTGAATCCAAGAAAAGGCCTGATTTTCAAGCATGGTAGAGGTCCAGAAAAGCGGTACAGACAATTACTATCTCACAGACTAGAGGATTAATACCTTCATTAGCATAGAAAGTGTTGTTTTCACAAGTGATAAAACTCTCTCACTCTGGCTTTCTCTGCTTCTTTCTGCCTCTCATTCTCAGCCCAAAGAGCCGCCTGATCCAATTAAAGAAAGAGAAGCTGGAGTACACTCCTGGAGAGCATGAACATGGATTGTTCCCAGCTCCTATTCATGTTGGTGAGTACTTCATGTGTGTTTTCTATTGCTGAGAATCAAGTGCCACTCCTCAAGTTGGGGGTTAAACTTTTCCATTTAAATTTTCTGTTCTTTCTCTCCTTTTCCTCCCCATCTTTTTCTGCCTTTTTCTTGTAGGGTCACTCATTTCATCTACTCTTTAACTGTCAGAACTCATACTCACTCCTCTGTTCTCTGTGAACTGTCTTCAGCCTAACAGTTCAGACTGAAGGGCATTCTGTATGTTAGGTTTGTTTGTGTAGAAATGGCTTTGTAGCTCTTCAGTAACCAAAGTTTCTTGCCCCCAAAACTGTATCAAACTCATTTGATTCAGACTCTGAATGCTTTCATCATTCAGAGGTCTATGGGAACAAGATGGACTGGATGAGAAATACAATAAAAGCTTTTCTTTAATTATTGTTTGGATTTTACTGTTTGCAATTTTTCTGTTTAATCTGCATTATCAAGATCTTAATCTAGTTTTCCTCCTTTTTTTTAATCAGAAAATATTATATACTTTATTCTTTAAACATTATATACTTTGCTTAAATGTTGTACAATAATTTTCTTTTCAAACCAGCTGGAAACCAGTAAAATAATGAACACCTGTTACATCTCTAAAACAAAACACAAACATTAATAAATCCTTCCCACATACCTGTGAAGGTTTTTAGCTTCCACTTTCTAGATGAGGAAAGCGTAGGTATAGAGAGGTTAAGTCACTTGCTCTAAGTCACACAGGTTGAAATTCACCTTTGTGCAGAAGGCAAGTGCATACCTGTGCATCACTTCAGTCTTATTTTGAGAGTTTAAATAAGACTTAAGTGATGGATACGTCTTGTGCTGACTCTCTTTCACAAAGGTCAGTTTTACCCGCAATGTGCTAGTGGTAGCATTAGGATTAGAACTCAACAAATTCTTGGCTCTTAGTCACATACTCAGACAACTAGATTATACTGCTTCTTATTAGTTTATAGTTTGACATAGGACTTCCAGACTGAGGGCTTTCAGAAACAGGTCACTTCCCAGGATAGCAGCAACCAATCAAAAATGACTTTTGAACACAATTGTCTAGTGCATTGAGCAGAGCATGTAGGTTACTCCTGAGGACATTCTGCATGAAAAAATTTAAAATTCTGTGCACAATATTTTAAAATTCTGCAAATGTTATTTGTCAAATAAATGCGGAGGCTCCAGCATAGCACTGGGAAGCACAGGTCACCAGCTGCACAGAGGTGAGAGATCACAGGCCCTTCTTGGGGGGTTCTGGGTGCAAAGGTAATGGGACTTTGCGGGGGGGTCCAAGTGAAGGTGTTTGGGGTTCAATGAGGGGGGGAGTCTTGATGTGAGGGGTAGGGAGATTGGCCGGGGGGGGTCTCAGTGTGGGGGGCTCAGTACAGGGTTCAGATGCTGGGGGAGTGGTGCTTAGTAGGGTGGGGATCCAGGTGCCACTGGTTGGGGCTTGGTGGCGTGAGGATCTGGGTGGTCCAGATGCAGGGGGAGTGGGGCTTATCAGGGGGTTCTGAGTGCAGGGGTGTGAGGCTCAGCGGGAGGGTCTGGGGATGAGAGGGTTTGAACTCATGGGGGTTGGAAAGATGGGAGAGCAGCTCACTGTGCTGGGATCCTTCCCCCTGCAGCTGAGGAGCAAAAAGTGTCGGACGCAGAGCGGGAGAGGGAGTTTGCAGAGCTTCCTGCAGCCGGGGAAGAAATCTGGTGGTGGGTCTGACCTGGCCCTGGATATTGTGCAGGGGAAGAGGAAGTCCCATCCTCCTCAGACCAGCGCAGATTAGCAGCTGAGCCCAGCACAGAGTAGGAGCCACCAGCCGGGTCTTCCCCAGTTCCACCTCCTGACCCACAGTGATTCACATGTCTGCCAACTGCCCTGGGCACCCAAAACATGCTGTTGGGAGAGGGTTGCATGACCGCCCTTGTGTCTTCCCTTTGCTTCCCAATCAGAAAGTCATTTTTCTGCAGGGGAGCAAAGAAATATGTGGGGGACATCAATTTTGCACGTGGTCAGTGGTGCAGAATTCCCCCAGGATTAATAGGTGTAAACTCCCTGTGTTCTATTGATTTTTATTGCAACATTACACTGGGAAAAGGGGTTTGTAGGGAACTTTGCATTGTTCAGACAGAATGTTTATGCCATCAAATGTTTTTGTTTGATTAGAATGTCTACTTTAGCCAACTCCTTGTGTGTTGTGTTGTGAGTTAGCTTATTTAATGAAACAACAGCTGAAGGATATGATAGATCTTCATGTGTAAATCAATAACCATGAACTTTTAAGAATTCAGATTTCAGAATTAAAGATATTAACAAGATATCTGTGAACTTTCTCAATAAGTTCCTCCTTTTTTTATTAGTTCATGTGGCTTTGTCCCACAATTGAACTGTCTCTCTAGAGGCTCAGGTTTAGTATGCAATGCAATGATCCTTTTCTCTTTTTTCCACGCAAAGCCCCGACCTCCAGTTTATTTGTACCAGCAGACACAAACTTCTACAGTAAAGATAAGGCAGCTTTAATTACTCTGTATTGAGTAGCTGGAGAGTGGTTTAACTGCAGAATAGTGTTACAAGGTTTAATTCTCCCAGATAACTTTACTAGTGCCTGCTTAATGAGGGCTAGAGAATGTTCCATTTTCTCCAGGCTCAGTGCCAGGGCACTTGAAAGAGCCTTTTGTTTCACTCAGTGAGGTCATAGAAGTGAAAGCAAATTCCCAGCAGATTTAGCTGTTTCCTGGAACCTGCTGAGGATAAAAAAAGATTTGAAAATAAAAACTAATTTAAGAGTAAGTTGTAAGGAAAACATTACAATTTTTATTTTCCAGTTTTCTCAGTGATGGAGATATGCATTTGAATCTAATTTAAACCACAACAATTATTGCTAGAGGAACATGAAGAGGCTTGATTAGATCCAGGAAAGCCAGGATGTTTGGGCACTGGGCTGACACTTTATATTTATTCACTCCTTTTGGTTTCAGATCTGTGCAACGATATCCCAACAAAATGGCAGGACAACATTTTAATCTTAATTTTGAAAGTCCTGGTGTTTGCAGTGTCAAACCCTGACACTTGTAGTAGCCAGGTTCTTCATGGCAGAAACTTTGCTTACACTAAGAAATTGAACTATTTCTGAACATGTTTTTTCAATACCATGTCCCCTTGAAACATTATTAGGAATGGCCTTGTCAAATCGACACTTAACATTTAAGCCACCGTTAATACCAGTTCATAGTAACCAATTACTGAACGTCATTTTCAGCACTGGTTCATATTCTTAGGGTGTAATAGGCTTGAGAGTTAGTACATTAGACCCTAATGGATTCTCTTGACCCCTCTGGTCTATTGTGTAAATTAGGCTTGTGGAAACTTTTTGTATATATTTGTTATCTGTGCTAGATCATTCTAGTTCTTTGGGCACAGTAATGAGAATTAAAGAGAGAGTATCAAACTTTATTTGAGATTTCCTAGTTAGAAGTTACTGATGAATAATGTATGAGACAAAGCTTCTCTGCTCCAGTCAGATAGCTGTTTTCCTTAGTAAGTCTCCTTAAGTAACTTCATTTCTGGAAGTTACAACAGATTTGTACTATGCAGTATCTGTGTCCTCTACTAACTGTTTGACACCAGCTGTTGAAATAGGAAGGAATATCTCTTACACAAAAACAGTGGGATGGGCTGTAGATACCTCTCCAAAAAGAACATTTGTACAACAGGTTTTATTCAGGTCACTTATATTGGTTAGGAAAGAGGAAATGATATGAAGATGTGGAGCTTGGAGTCAGGAAGCACTTCATATATACTGAAACCCTGCACTGCATAGGCAGATACGATTGTTTTTAGAGATCTCCTTGTTAAATTATGCAGCATAATGCCAGCAAAAGAGACATTCACTGTCTCATTGGTTAAGAAATCAAGTCTGGTCAGAGTTCTGGAATTCTTGTCTAGATACTTAAGAACCAACCCAGCCACTATCTTGTCTCTCTTTACAAAGTGTAATTCAGTGCAAACTGTTCTGTCTCTTCCATCCATCCTCTCTTCTCTTCATTGTACGATTTAGTAAATCAAAAGTGCTTAAAGAATTCCTCTTTTCTTCCAACATCTTTTTTCATGTCATATAATAAACAGTATATACATAGTAATAGTCTTAGTGCTCACTTCGGTAAAATAAGTAGGGGAAAAATGTGCCTTCCTGAGAAAATCTGACTGGATAAAACCTAATGTAAAATAGATTGAATGCCTAAGAACACTATTCACTTTCTACATGCCATATATTTTAGTACACCCAATTGTATTGCCCACCTAAGTTCTATATACCGGGAGCAAGGGAAGCACTGATGGGGTCTCAGCTGATTCTTAGGCGCATCCAATTGAGGACTTTATCGAGATGACTTGGTCAGATTTTCCAGAAGAATGGACAGCATCAGTGCAGAAGGGACAGCATCGGTTACTTGTTTTACAGACATCTCACATTGATAGGAAGTACATTTTTAATGAGGATTGGCAACATAAATTCTCCACAGTGTTTCTCTGACGGAGGGCAGGGCTTCATGGATCAGAAAAGTTCACTTTGAGTCTGGCTGGGAAAAAATCCAGGATAGTCTCACCTTTTGGAAATTTAACTGAGATCCCATTTCAGTGCATTCATGGGTGGGGGGCGGGGAGGGGGGAGAGACTCATCCTCTACATACTAGTACATTGTTTGGAGAAAGGGAGTTTTGAAGAGCAAATGTCAGGATGAAGTCCTGACCTAAAAGCACAACAATGAAAATTGCTAGTGGAAAGGATCTGTTACTGCACTCTTGGATCACCAGGACCCCATTGTACACACTGTCCCAGTAATAACATTGAGATGTTACAATGTGAAAAATACTGCAAAACCAGAGTAGGTACCTTCTTGAGGAAAATAGATTTTTGAAGATTAAAAGGTAAGTCTTTTTATATCTGTAAAATGTATTCTGGCCTTCCAGTTTCTTGCTTTACAATGACCTCTACTGTGAGAACCCCTGCAGAGTTCCTGGCGTTGTCAGGAGTTTAGCTGCAAACAGCAGAGTTTTATGATCTCTCTCTAAGGCCAGTCATCAAAGTACAGTTTAAGTCCCCTCTCTGCAGAAAGCAGAGTGCCTTTCCCCTCTCACCTTCCCCAGCAAACCAATCTTCATATTTGGAAGTACAGTTTATGTGACCCTACTTAAGAGGCTAATGGAAAAGATCTGTTACTGCACTGTTGGGTCACCAGGACCCCACTGCACACACTGTCCCAGTAATAACACTGAGGATGTTACAATGTGAAAAAAACTCATTCAGTACCCATAAGAATAAACCTAGCTGTGGCACTAGAGGAAAGCCAACAACACCAGCATGTTTTGAAGGATTCTTTACTGACATGTTTCCTGTGTTGCCCCTAATAAACAAAATGTTCTTTGAGGATTTCTGCTGTTCTGCCTTTTACTATTTTCAGAGACTGAGGGGCTCTGTCAGAATTTGGGCTCTGTGCCCATTCGTGGCCCTCTTTCCTCATGAGTATATGTGAATGAGTGTGTGACATATAAACCATTTTGTTTCAGGGAAGTATCTGAGACAGAAGAGAATAGATTTCCAGCTGCCCTACGACATCCTCTGGCAGTGGAAACATAATCAGGTACAAGACAAAAATGTTACTAAGTGGTAAGATTGCATTCAGAAATGCTAGAAATAGACGAGGGTTCTTATACCACAGCTACAGTTACGTTTTCTGAATATTGGTAAATATTCATGTTGACATTAATGAGAAAAAATAATAATTTGCATGTATATATTTAATGTGAACAATTTCCATTTTTCCCTTCCCTGCAAAATAGCAGCGGTCCACTGGGTTTCTGAAAAAGCCCATCTTTAATTTTGCAATGGACTTTTGTTTTGGAAGCCCGCCTACTTTTTATAAGGATCTTGTTTTAGACGCGCCTCAGGAGAATTCAGATGTACTGCCAAGAGCACTGAGAAATTTCAGGCTTTATTTTTCTTGAATCAGTCCCAGCAGAATGGAATTTATTTTTCATTTGCAAGCTGAAATTTTCATACTGAGTGGACTGGAGAGAGTGTCTAACAGTTACATACTTTAAAGATCTTTAAAAAGAATAGGAGTACTTGTGGCATCTTAAAGACTAACAAATTTATTTGAGCATAAGTTTTCGTGGGCTACAGCCCACTTCATCGGATGCATGCAGTGGAAAATACAGTAGGAAAATACATATATATACACACACAGAGAACATGAAACAATGGGTGTTACCACACACACTCTAACGAGAGTGATCAGTTAAGGTGAGCTATTATCAGCAGGAGAGAAAAAATATTTTTGTAATGGTAATCAAAATGGTCCATTTGCAGCAGTTGACAGGAAGGTATGAGGAACAGTGGGGCGATGGGGGGGGAAATAAACATGGGAAAATAGTTGTAGATGTGCAGGTGAACAAGCCTCTGATAGTGTGAATCACCAATGTGATATATGCCATCATGTGCCAGCAATGCTCCTCTGCCATGTACATTGGCCAAACCGGACAGTCTCTACGTAAAAGAATAAATGGACGCAAATCAGATGTCAAGAATTGTAATATTCAAAAACCAGTCGGAGAACACTTCAGTCTCCCTGGTCACTCGATTACAGACCTAAAAGTCGCAATATTACAACAAAAAAACTTCAAAACCAGACTCCAACGAGAGACTGCTGAATTGGAATTAATTTGCAAAATGGACACCATTAAATTAGGCTTGAATAAAGACTGGGAGTGGATGGGTCATTACACGAAGTAAAACTATTTCCCCATGTTTATTCCCCCACACATACTGTTCCTCACACCTTCCTGTCAACTGCTGCAAATGGACCATTTTGATTACCACTATAAAAAGATTTTTTTCTCTCCAGCTGATAATAGCTCACCTTAACTGATGACTCTCGTTAGAGAGTGTATGGTAACACCAGTTGTTTCATGTTCTGTGTGTGTGTATATATATATCTTCTGTGACAGACCCAGGCCAGTGGGGTACAGGAGTCTGGTAGAGGTCAAATATACTGGTCACTGTCTGAGTAGTTTTCTGTTCCCTGAGTGGCCAGAGCAGGGGCTGCACTAGAGTAATCAGGAACCTGCTAGAACCAATTCAGGCAGACAAACTGATTAGAACACCTGCAGCCAATCAAGGCAGGCTAATCAGGGCACCTGGGTTTAAAAAGGAGCTCACTCCAGTCAGGAAGGGGGGAGCCAGAGGAGAGGAAATGTGTGTGAGGAGCGGGGAGCAAGAGGCTCAAGGAGCTGAGAGTAAGAGGCTGTGCTGCTGGAGGACTAAGGAGTACAAGCGTTATCAGACACCAGGAGGAAGATCCTGTAGTAAGGATAAAGAAGGTGTTTGGAGGAGGTCATGGGGAAGTAGCCCAGGGAGGTGTAGCTGTCATGCAGCTGTTACAGGAGGTACTATAGACAGCTGCAATCCACAGGGCCCTGGTCTGGAACCCGGAGTAGAGGGCGAGCCCAGGTTCTCCCTAAACCCCCCAACTCCTGATCAGACACAGGAGGAGTTGACCCACACTGTGGGGAAGATCACTGAGGTCAGCAAATCTGCCAATAAGTGCAGGACCCACAAAGGTAGAGGAGAAACTTTGTCATACTTCCTACTGTATTTTCCAGTGTATGCGTCCAATGAAGTGGGCTGTAGCCCACGAAAGCTTATGCTCAAATAAATTTATTAGTCTCTAAGGTGCCACAAGTACTGCTGTTCTTTTTGCGGATACAGACTAACACGGCTGCTACTCTGAAACCTTTAAAAAGAATGTAAGACTAAAAATAGGGTTTTCTTTTCTTTTTCTTAACTGAGAAGTCTTCACAGGTGATTTAACACAGGCAGGGTAAATCCATCTCCAAATCCACAGCAAGAAATGAGCTCTAGGAGATGTAACCTTGCCATGTAAATAAACTAAACAAATTCCCAAGGTAGTGTGGCTCATCAGAATACCACCAAAGGCTAATCTTAAAATAATGAAAGCTGTTAACATTCTACTTGGAGAGAGTTCCTGGCTTCGACTTTAAGATTATCTACCTCTATCTATATATTATCTATAGTATAATATTGCATAGTTAAAAATTGTATACACTCCTTATGCACCTAATATCTGAACACTTATAGAATCATTTTGTAATATGATATCTGAGACATTTGGTACTGAAAGGGGCTACTAGTAAAGTACACACAAAAAGTAAATTGTAATTTTTCTTTTAAAACACAATTAAAAGAAGAAGTAATTAATGTTCTTCTTCGAGTGGTTGCTGATATCGATTCCAGTTAGGTGTGCGCGCACCGCGTGCACGCTCGTCAGAAGGTTTTTACCCTAGCAACACTCGGTGGGTCGGCTGGGCGCCCCCTGGAGTGGCGCCGCTATGGCAATGGATATATACCCCTGCCAACCCAACGGCCCTTCAGTTCCTTCTTACCGCCCGTGACGGTCATTGGAACTGTGGAGCGTGGCTTTGCTGATTTCCACATCCCTAGCTACTCGTAGTTCTTTGCTGTTACTGTGTGTATAGTTCGAGTTCTTGTAGTTATAGTTAGTATTAGTTGTTGTCTTTATAGTTAGTGTATATAGTTTAAGGAGGGATCGGGGATTAGCCCCTTTCCTCCGCCCCGGTGCAGGCCCATGCCCAAGGCACCGGGATTCAAACTGTGCTCTGCGTGCCAAAAGCCGATGCCAATAGGGGATCCCCACGACTCCTGCCTCAAGTGCCATGGGGAATCCCACCTTCCTGATAAGTGCTGCATCTGCAAGTCATTTAAACCAAGGACGAAGAAGGAGCGGGACTTTCGACTGAAACAACTCCTCATAGAGTTGGCACTTAGTCCTGCAGCGTCGGCACCGAGCGCCCAACAGACTGCTTTGGTCAGGAGCGCCCCTTTGGCCCCAGACCGCTCCGGTACCGAGAAGGAGTCCCGGCACTGACATCTGCTCGGTGCCGCTCCCTGTCCTGGAGACCCGAGAAGCAACATAGCATTTCAACTTCTGCTCCACGGAAGGAGCGCTCTTCCGAGACGGTTTGTCCGGCACCATCATCTGCCGCGGCACCGTCGACTGTGGCACCACAGATTGCGGCTCCGCCAAGCTCGGCACCGTCGATTCCTGTCCCACAAGGGCCGTTGAGTCCGATGCCTGACAGCTCCCCGACTCATGCTGTGGTTGAGCTTGCCCTCCCTTGTACACTGGAGACCTTCTCCACGTCAAGGGAGCTCATCGCAATGACGGAGTCAACACGGCCTCAACCCCCAGCACCACCGGTGCGGGTCATACAATCCATCGGCAAGCCGGCCATGATAAGACCTCCTTCCGTTGGTCCACCAGAGAGATGTCATTCAAGATCCCAGTCTCGCAGACGCTCTCGATCGTGCCGTTCCCGCTCCCGGCACCGCTCACAGTCCCGGTGCCGCTCTCCATCGCGGTACCGGTCGCACTTGCGGCACCGTTGGACATCTCGTTCGCCGGACAGATACTCCTGGTACCAGTCCGGCTCACAGCACCAGTCTTGGCACCGTGTATCCCGCAGTCGCTCCAGACGGAGGGACTCGAGATCTCGGTCGACCTCATAGACTCATAGACTCTAGGACTGGAAGGGACCTCGAGAGGTCATCGAGTCCAGTCCCCTGCCCTCATGGCAGGACCAAATACTGTCTAGACCATCCCTAATAGACATTTATCTAACCTACTCTTAAATATCTCCAGAGATGGAGATTCCACAACTTCCCTAGGCAATCTATTCCAGTGTTTAACTACCCTGACAGTTAGGAACTTTTTCCTAATGTCCAACCTAAATCTTCCTTGCTGCAGTTTAAGCCCATTGCTTCTTGTTCTATCATTGGAGGCTAAGGTGAACAAGTTTTCTCCCTCCTCCTGATGACACCCTTTTAGATACCTGAAAACTGCTATCATGTCCCCTCTCAGTCTTCTCTTTTCCAAACTAAACAAACCCAATTCCTTCAGCCTTCCTTCATAGGTCATGTTCTCAAGACCTTTAATCATTCTTGTTGCTCTTCTCTGGACCCTCTCCAATTTCTCCACATCTTTCTTGAAATGCGGTGCCCAGAATTGGACACAATACTCCAGTTGAGGCCTAACCAGCGCAGAGTAAAGTGGAAGAATGACTTCTCGTGTCTTGTTTACAACACACCTGTTAATGCTCCGGAACCTCCCGGCTCCGATACGGTAGAAGGTCCCGGTCTCGCTCGCGGTACCGTTATATCTCCCGGGCCCAAGCATCGAGAACAGTGGCTCCCTCCCAGGGCCTATCGGCACCACCGTGGCCTTCCAGACACACATCGGTGTCATCGCAGGCTGGTAGCGTATCCTATCATCAGGAGCGTGACTCTGACGTCCCCAGCCATATATTCTCAGAGAGACAGAGCCACGAGCAAGGGCCTCATCACTGGTCCTTCTGGACACCATGGGCATACCACCAATGGCAAGGTACACCATCAGTGGCTCAACGGTCGACACCGTCAGAACACCGGGTATAAGAGGCGACAGTAAGCCGCCCACCCCCACAGGCACGGCTGAGGCTCTAATTCCATCTGCAGTCACCAAGGTTCCACCGGATGCAGATGATGCCCCTCAAGTACAGGAGCCACCACAGGACCCTTTGGTCCCGGGCCTCTCCTCCTCCTCCTCACCTGATGAGGCAGTGGCGGGGACATCCTCTTCATGCCCTCCACCAATTGACCTCAGGGCCCATTAGGACCTTTTGAGGCGAGTGGCTCAGAATATGAACTTGCAGGTGGAGGAGGTCCCTCAAATAGAGGACCCGGTCGTGGACATCCTATCAGCTGATGCACTTACCAGAGTCGCTCTTCCGTTCATCCGCACGGTACAGGCTAATGCGGACACCATTTGGCAATCCCCAGCTTCAATTCCACCTACAGCAAGGGGAGTAGAGAGAGAATATATGGTCCCCTCAAAGGGGTATGAATATCTCTACACTCACCCACCTCCTTGCTCTCTAGTTGTCCAATTGGTGAACGAACGGGAGCGTCATGGCCAACAAGCCATGGCTCCTAAGTCAAAGGAGGCTAGGCGCATGGACCTCCTAGGCCGCAAAATATACTCAGCCGGGGGCCTCCAACTTAGGGTGGCGAACCAACAAACCCTCCTAAGTAGGTATAACTTTAACACTTGAGTCTCCTTGGGGAAGTTTACGGACCTTCTTCCCCAGGAGTCCCATCAAGAATTCACTGCCCTACTTGAGGAGGGTAAAAAGGTAGCGAGAACCTCCCTCCAGGCCTCTCTGGATGCAGCGAACTCTGCAGCCAGAACTCTGGCGTCAGGAGTGACGATGAGGCGTATCTCCTGGTTCCAGGTATCAGGCCTTCCCCTTGAATTGCAACAAACTATTCAGGATTTACCCTTCGAAGGCCAGGGCCTTTTCTCAGACAAGACTGACCCCAGGTTGAAAAGTCTGAAGGACAATCACGTTATAATGCGCTTGCTGGGTATGCACACGCCAGTGACCCAAACGCAGGACCTTCCGGCCCCAGCTACACCGTCCTTATGCCCAGCCTAGGCTGCGTCAGGACGTTACCAGAAGGCGTGGCAGGGGGAATCATCTGAGACAGTCTGGCCCTCAAGGACCTCAAAATCAGGCACCCCCTAAACCACCAGTGGGGCCGAAGCAGAACTTTTGATGGGACGCCCGAGGACGGCTCACCAGTTACCCTACCGGATCCTTCTCCTCCCTTTTTTAATCATCTCTCCCAATTCCTCCCTGCCTGGTCCCAGCCAGCTTCAGATCGTTGGGTCCTGCACACAGTGGAAGGGGGATACCACCTCCAGTTTGCTTCAACCCTGCCTTCCCACCCTCCCTACCCATCCCTCTTCAGGGACCCCTCTCACAAGCAATTCCTCTTAGAAGAGATCCAGTCGCTCCTAGCCATGGGAGCCATAGAGGAGATTCCAAAGGACATGAGAGGCAAGGGGTTTTATTCCCGCTACTTCTTAATCCCCAAGGTAAAGGAAGGTCTACGACCAATCCTAGACCTTCGAGAACTCAACAAATTCTTGATAAAGCTGAAGTTCCGCATGGTATCCCTGGGGACCATTATCCCGTCCCTGGATCCGGGAGACTGGTATGCCGCCCTCGATACGAAAGATGCGTATTTATCCACCACACAGATGGTACCTCCGTTTTGTGGTCAACCACCAACACTTTCAGTTCACTGTACTTCCGTTTGGCCTTTCTGCAGCTCCGCGTGTCTTCACAAAATGCATGGCTGTAGTCGCTGCCTCCCTCCGGTGTCGTTGAGTACACGTCTACCTGTATCTCGACAATTGGCTCATTCGAGGGACTTCCCAGTGGCAAGTATCACAGCACCTACACATGGTCAGAGACCTCTTCGGGAGCCTAGGCCTCATGATCAACACAGAAAAGTCTACTCTCATACCCACGAAGAGAATAGACTTCATTGGAGTGGTTCTGGACTCCAATCTGGCCAGAGCCTGCCTCCCGCAGTCACATTTTCAGGCAATGGCTTCAATAATCCGAAGTCTTCAGACCTTCCCGACAACGTCGGTGTGCACGTGCCTCAGCCTAGTAGGTCACATAGCCTCCTGCACCTTCGTGACCAAGCACGCCAAGCTACGCCTCCGTCCCTTCCAAGCCTGGCTTGCTTCAGTATACCAACCACGCAGAGACAGCCTGGACTCAGTGCTCACTATCCCCAGGAAGGTTCTGGGCTCCCTAATCTTGGTGGCTAGACCCCACTCTAGTCTGTGCAGGGATGCCATTCCACCCACCACAACCCTCGATGGCCCTAACCATGGACGCGTCATCTCTGGGTTGGGGTGCCCACCTTGGGGGCCTTCGCACTCAAGGCCTCTGGTCGCCCCAAGAACTGGCCTTACACATTAATGTGCGGGAGCTGAGAGCAGTCCGTCTAGCATGCCAAGTGTTTCGAGACCATCTCCAAGGCCATTGTTTATCAGTGTTCACGGACAACACAACGGCCATGTTTTACATAAACAAGCAGGGCGGAGCATGCTCCTCCCTCCTTTGTCAAGAAGCCGTCCACCTTTGGAACTTTTGCGTAGCCCATTCAATCGAATTGGTAGCGTCTTTTCTCCCAGGAGTCCAGAACACTCTGGCGGATCACCTCAGCAGATCCTTCCTGTCTCACGAGTGGTCAATTCGTCCGGACGTCATCCATTCTGTTTTCCGGAAGTGGGGCTTTTCCCACATAGATCTCTTTGCCTCCCAAGAGAACAGGAAATTCCAGGTGTTCTGCTCCTTCCAGGGACACTCCCCGGGCTCCCTCTCAGACACATTTCTGATCCTGTGGAACAGGCACCTACTTTATGCCTTCCCACCGTTTCCACTCGTCCACAGAGTTCTACTGAAGCTCTGCAGGGACAGCGTCCATCTGATCCTGATTGCTCCAGCATGGCCAAGGCAGCACTGGTACACCACGTTGTTTGACCTCTCAGTGGCAGACCCGATTCCCCTGCCACTCTGGCCGGACCTCATAACTCAGGACTTCGGCAGGCTTCACCATCCGGACCTGCAGTCCCTTCATCTCACAGCATGATTGCTGCGTGGTTGAGCCAGTCTGAATTGCATTGCTCTGCCTCGGTCCAGCAGGTGCTCTTGGGCAGTAGGAAGCCTTCCACTAGGATGACATATCTCGCCAAGTGGAAGCGTTTCTCCTGTTGGTGCGCTCAGCGTAACTTAGTCCCCAGACAGGTGTCCGTTCCCACTGTCCTGGACTACCTCTGGTCCCTAAAAGAGCAGGGCCTAGTGGTCTCTTCCATAAAGGTGCATCTGGCAGCCATTTACGCCTTCCATCCAGGGGAAAATGACCGATCAATCTTCTCTCACCCTATAGTTTCAAGGTTCCTCAAAGGATTGGAACGTTTGTATCCTCAAGTTAGATGCCCGACCCCTACCTGAGATCTAAACCTGGTGCTAGCTAAGCTTATGGGTGCTCCTTTCGAACCACTGGCTACCTGCTCGCTGCTGTACCTTTCCTGGAAGACAGTCTTCCTCGTCACTATTACTTTGGCGAGACGAATATCTGAGCTTCAGGCTTTGACAGCAGACTCCCCACTCACAGTATTCCATAAGGACAAGGTACAGCTGCGACCACACCCCTCTTTCCTCCCTAAGGTGGTGTCCACCTTTCATGTCAACCAAGACATCTTCCTCACAGTCTTCTTCCCGAAGCCGCACCCATCGCGTCGGGAACAACAGCTACACACCCTGGATGTCCGCAGGGCTCTCACCTTTTATATCGAGAGAACCAAACCCTTCCGAAGGTCACGTCAGCTCTTTGTAGCTGTTGCAGACCGGATGAGAGGCCTACCGGTCTCTTCCCAACGGATTTCATCTTGGGTAACATCCTGCATCCGCACATGCTATGAATTGGCTCACATTCCGGCTAGCCACCTCAGTGCCCATTCTACTCGGGTGCAAGCTTCGTCTGCTGCCTTCCCGGCCCATGTCCCCATCCAGGAAATATGTCGGGCAGCTACCTGGTCATCGATTCACACCTTTGCCGCACATTACGCATTAGTTCAACAGTCCAGAGATGATGCAGCATTTGGCTCAGCAGTTTTGTGTTCTGCAACATCTCACTCCGACCCCATCGCCTAGGTAAGGCTTGGGAATCACCTAATTGTAATCAATATGAGCAAGCACTCGAAGAAGAAAAGACAGTTACTCACCTTTGTAACTGTTGTTCTTCGAGATGTGTTGCTCATATCCATTCCAAACCCACCGTCCTTCCCCTCTGTCAGAGTAGCCGGCAAGTAGGAACTGAAGAGCTGTTGGGTTGGCAGGCGTATATTTCCAGCACCATAACAGCACCACTCCAGGGGGCGCCCAGCTGACCCACTGAGTGTTGCTAGGGTAAAAATCTTCCGACAAACGTGCACGTGGCGCGCACACGCCTAATTGGAATGGATATGAGCAACACATCTCGAAGAACAACAGTTACAAAGGTGAGTAACCGTCTTTTACTTTATATTGAATTATTAGCTGAAATCTAGTTCTGTAATAGCTTATATAGTAAATATATAACAGGGAGAACTCCCTTTTGTCTCCTGTCCTCTCCTTATATATAGCAAATTATTCTGACGAAAGGATCTGCATTTCCCTTGGTTCCAACCCAGAGATCTTGGTCTTGAATTCTGATTTCCCCCTCCTTCCCACTGTACTGAGTATAAGTGTACTGCATTTCCACAAGAGCGGGTGCCCCTACTCAAAGTTATTTTAAATAAGTATTTTTCACTGGAATGCTGAGGAAAATATTAGTACCCCAAAGAGCTATGTCTGTTTGCATAGATATTCTGTTTGACTTTTCCTGCTTGCTATGGTCAGACAATATGGAGGAATAAACCATACTGGAACTTGTGTTCAATGAGCACTCTAAACTTAGGTATTTTTTATTCAGATACATTTTTAATCTCTCTTCTGATGTCTGCACACAGAGAAATAGCCTGAACTGATGAAGAGAGAGCTTTATGCATATATTTTATCCAGTAATTAACATTAACATATACATATGAACACAGTGTGCCCATCATTTTCCTGACACTTCTGAATGGCGGTTGCAGTTGCGCAATGTATTAAGTAAGAACTTTCTTTTTCTTCCTTTTAGTTGTACAAAAAGCCAGATGTCCCACTTTATAAAAAAATCCGTTCTAGTAAGTAACTTTATTTATTATTATTATTTATTTATTTTATTTATTACTTAATATAGGGTGTCGTTATACATGTGCCTTACACTAAGCAGTGTAACTATGGAACGTTGACATGACTTCCACTCTTCCACCACCCTCTGTTCCACAAAGGACTGGCTGTCCATCTTCTTCTCAGCTTTCTGTCATTGGGGTGAAAGCATTTCAAATAGCTGTTTTAATCTGGAAAAATGATTTATTTTCCTTTTTTCTTTTTCCAGATGTCTATGTAGATGTTAAGCCTCTTTCTGGCTATGAGGCCACCACCTGCAATTGTAAGAAACCAGATGATAGCAATGGAAAGGGCTGTTTAGATGACTGTCTTAACAGGTAGGAAATGTGCTCACTAACGAGAATAGGGGAATTCCCCTTAACAGGCTTATCGCCATAAACTAATACTATTTGAAAGTTAAAGAGATGTGATGTGTGTGATCTGAAGCTCGTCAGTCTGAAATGATCCCAGTACAACGAAGTGTGGATATGGAAGCATATAGCATAGTTTCGTTTACTGGCTACCGCTTTAATAATAAGAGAGCATGCTATTTCTTTCCCCTCCTCAGACAGGAAAGCAGTCTATTGGGCTGTGCTTGAAGCTTTCAAAGACCCATTTTACTCTATGGACAATAGTAGAAGCCATTGTTTTGATGTTTCCTTTTGAAGAACTTTAGTTTGAGGGCAGGAAGGAATCTCTCAGTTGTTCAGAGGTCAGAGCTATGTTCGGAAAAGAGCAGTTGCTGATGGAGCTGGAAATGGATGACTCAGGAGGGAATGGAAGGTATGAAGAAAGAGCAGGACTCCCATGAGGAGGAGAGAAACAGAATGCAGTCATTATCACAAAGAGGAGAGCCAGGAAGAAACTATGAACTGAGACACATTATAGGGATTTTCGATTCCATTCATGACTACCAGAACAGTTCTCTGTGGGGAAGAGCATGACATTTCTTCAATCTTAGGGACTAGTAATAACATCTTAGACTAATTTGCCATTTTATTATGATTAAATCAACTTTGCTTATGAAAGTTCTTCAGATCTTGCATGCTAAGCACAGCTCTAGTCTTCATAATTTAGTTTACTGGAGAGGTTACATTTTTAAAAAATGATAATTTCATTAATTTCCCATTGTTCCTGAATCTAAACAACACCCTATCTCCCCAGTGTTCCTGTCCCTCAAAGCTCTTCTGCCATTCAGCAAAGTGGCATCAGAAAAAATGAGATTTTTCTAAGAATTTATTTAAATTTTCTAATCTTTTATCCCAGAAGGTATGAAAAGATCAGGTTTTCCTGTTCAGCATAACATGTCCCTCAAATGAAGCATCTGCAGTTTACTCATCCTCCTTGGAACATTGCCATAGAGTCCACTGCCCTTTCCAATTCAGGCCTGTATTACAGCATAACTGGAAGAATTAAAATGGAACACTGTACCAAAAATGTTGTTGTTCATCATCCCAGAAGCAGAGCCAATCCACAGGGGACTCTGAAAAAAACAGGTTGCACAAATGTAGAATAGATATCCAGAGATTAGTGTAAGAGATTTCTATACCTTTTACTAGCAATTAAACTGCGAGAGATATTGAGCCTGATTCTCTTCACCACGGTGTGACTTTGTTGAAATTGCAGAGCAGCTAAACTGACATAAAAGAGTGGAGAATCAGGACTGGAGACTGTTGAAATGCTATACATAAATTATGCCACATGCCCCTATAAGAAGCATAGTAACGGTAGAGCAGGGCAGGAAATGCTTTTCTGATCCTGGGAAGATTTTTCAAAATCTCAAAAAATTCATCCCCAATCAGGACTCAAAATTCAAATCTCAAAAATATTTACAAATTAATAGGAAAAAAATCATTTCAGATCAATCAAAATGTTTAATTTCAGTTTTGACCTTCTTATTTAAAAAGGACAATTGTATTATAATTAGTTTAACTTTTGAAACAAAAAGGCATTTTGAACCTATAGCCATAAGTTTTCATTTTGAAAATATTGAAATGAGACATTTCAACAATTTCTAAACTTGTTTCAAAAAAAATTTTGAACTGAGAAATTCACCGAAACCAATCCTTTCCCATGAAGAATTTCTGTTTTGACAAATTGCCATTTTACTACCAAAAAAAGCTGTCAAAAATTCCCAGTCAGCTCTAATTAGAGGGTTTTTTGGCTCTGCATCTTCACTTGGATGTGTAGACCGACAAATTTCCATGTGATAGACAGCTCATCGCATTGCTACTTCTGAGATAGGAACTGGGACTGAGATAGTATCAGTTTTGTGACAGAGGAAGGAAAGGGGATCCCATTGTCATCAGAGATTTGGGGAAAAGTGACACCTTTAAAAGGATTTACAGTGTGTTTTGCTTGAACAGCAGCTCTCCATGTATGTTTACCATCTTTCTTTAGCTTGTTTGTCTTTGATTTTAGAATGATCTTTGCTGAGTGTTCCCCTAACACTTGCCCTTGTGGTGAACAATGTTGTAACCAGAGGATTCAGAGGCATGAGTGGGTGCAGTGTCTGGAAAGATTCCGTGCTGAAGAAAAAGGATGGGGTATTCGCACTAAAGAGCCCCTGAAAGCAGGACAGTTTATCATCGAGTATTTGGGAGAAGTTGTTAGTGAACAAGAATTCAGGTAGAAACTTATCATTACTGTTTCAAATGGCAGACTCACTAAGTAGCTTTGAGAACATATTATCCCCTGTAGGGAATTAGTTACTAAGTATGAGGAGGGAAGGAAGGGGCAGTATTTTTCTGTCCACTAGCACCAGGTAGAACGCATAGAATTTATCATTTTAATCAATAAACTTTTCTTCAGTCAAGTTGAGAAAGGTTATTAGCCTCTGCAACATAGTGCCTGCAACATCTGTTCTGTAAATGCCCAATGCCACAAGTGAATATGAATTTGATACAGAAACAAGCTCTGTACAGGATTCCAATTGTACAAGACAATCAGCAAGCAGCATTGCTTAGGAAAATAAATGAGCCTTTACAGGCAAATATAGAGACAAAGAACAACAGGTGGGATGGTTAATACTTGTTGAAAGGAATAAATCCCTAGTCGTGTTAACTACATACCAACTACTGTCAGGGTTCAGTCAGAAGATAGATATAATGTTTACGTGAAGAGTGAGCTACTGACATGGCTGAACCCATTTCTGCACTGCTAAGGAGGAGTAGCTCTTACCCTAGGACATAGCCCAGGAAACTATCCAACCCCGGTGTGATGGGTTGGGTCACAAAAAACCCCTCAGGACTGCCACGTGATGTGCTGAGACTAGCTCTGAGCCCATTTTCCCTGGCACCTTGAGATTTCAGTACCCTGTCTTGTTGAGCCAGACATGCTAGCCTGCTGCAAACATAGGCGCCAACTCCGTTGGCATTCCAGAGCTGGAGCACCCATGGGGAAAGCTCCCCTCACCCGCCACCCCATCTCCTCCTCCTCCTCCTCCTCCCCTGAGCATGCTGTGTCCCCGCTCCTTCGCCTACCTCCAAGCGCTTCCCGCCCAGCCGCTGCCGAACAGATGTTTGGCAGTGTTAGCATGCTATGGGAGGGAGGGGAAGGAGTGGGAATGTGGCATGTTCAGGGGAAGAGGCAGGGTCAGGGCAGAGATTTGGGGAAGGAGTTAGAATAGGGGCAGGGAGGGGGCAGAGTTGGGGCAGGAACTTTGGGGAAGGGGTTGGAATAGGGGTGGGGCAGGGTTGGGAAGAGATGGGGCAGGGGCGGGGCTTCATAGGAGGGATGGAGTGGGGGCAGGCAGGGGGCAGAGGGGGATTGAGCACCCATGGGAAAGAGAGGAAGTCAGTGCCTATGGCTGCAAACACAGACCCAGGTCTGAACTACGTCCCCCAAAAGCTACAGACTTAACTGAAACAACAAAGTGCTGCTGTCTCTAGCACCCAGATATCCAATTCCCAGTGGGATCCAAACTCCAAATAAATCCGTTCTACTCTGTATAAAGCTTATACAGGGTAAACTCATAAATTGTTCTCCCTCTATAACACTGATAGAGAGAGATGCACCACTGTTTGCTCCCCCAGGTATTAATTACTTGCTCTGAGTTAATTAATAAGCAAAAAGTGATTTTATTAAATATAAAAAGTAGAATTTAAGTGGTTCTAAGTAATAACAGACAGACCAGAGTAAATTACCAAGCAAAATAAAACAAAAACACATAAGTCTAAGCCTAATACAGTAAGAAACTGATTACAGATGAAACCTGACCCTCAGAGATGTTCCAATAAGCTTCTTTCACAGACTCAACTCCTTTCTAGTCTGGGCCCAAGCCTTTCCCCAGTACATTCCTTGTTCCAGCTCAGGTTGTAGCTAGGGGATTTCTCATGATTGCAGCCCCCTTTCTTCTGTTCCACCCCCTTATATATCTTTGGCTCAAGGCGGGAATCCTTTGTCCCTCTCTGGGTTCCTGCCCATCTTTCTAAATGGAAAAGCACCAGGTTAAAGATGGATTCCAGTTCAGATGACATAATCACATGTCACTATAAGACTTAATTACCCACTTGCCAGCACACACACATACAGGAAGACTTACAAGTAAACAGAGCCATTTACAACCAATTGTCCTGGTTAATGGGAGCCATCAAGATTCCAAACCACTATTAATGGCCCACACTTTGCATAACTACAATAGGACCTCAGAGTTATATTTTATATTCCTAGTTTCAGATACAAGAATTATACATTCATACAATAGGATGAACACACTCAGTAGATCATAACCTTTGCAAAGATATGTTACATGGCATATCTAATGTAAAACATATTTCAGTTATGTCATATTTGCACTCATAAGTATATTTCTGTAAAGCATTATGGGGTGTAACGTCATACTCAGAAAACCAAGATGAAGAGAAGTGATAATTTTGGAGAATATATACCAATTGTTCATACGTGCACACAAACCAGACAGCCTTGTACTTGCACAGTCCACTGCCATGTGCATGTGACCAAAATGAAACCTGTACAATTAATTTGCATAACAAGAGGTAGCATGGTCTGGAGGGAACAGCTCCCAAATTCTAATCCCAGCTCTTTCAGTGACCTTGGTCAAATCACTGCCCTTGTCTGTGCTTCAGTTACCTTATCTGTAAAAACAGAGATGACAATGCTTATCCTCTATCTCTGGATGTAAATGCAAAGTGTTTCAGTTGTCTCTCTAAAGCCACCTCCCAGAGTTCCTGCACATTCTGTTTCCATATTAACTATGTGTGTGCTTTGCTTTGACAGTTGAAATCACAATAACTTTGCTGTGTTGCTTTCTAGGAACCGGATGATTGAACAGTACCATAATCACAGTGATCATTATTGCCTGAACTTAGACAGTGGGATGGTGATTGACAGCTATCGCATGGGCAATGAGGCTCGATTTATCAACCACAGCTGTAATCCTAACTGCGAGATGCAGAAATGGTAAGAAACAAATACTGTACATGCTGGAGCTCTGGCTATACCCGTGGTTAAAATGTAGATAGGATGAGCATCTTTCTTAGGCCTGGTCTACACTACGCGTTTAAACCAATTTTAGCAGCATTAAACTGATTTAACAGTGCACCAGTCCACACTACGAGGCCCTTTCTATCGATATAAAGGGCTCTTTAAATCGGTTTCTGTACTCCTCCCCAACGAGAGGAGTAGCGCTAAAATCGGTATTACCATATCGGATTAGGGTTAGTGTGGCCGCAAATCGATGGTATTGGCCTCCAGGCGGTATCCCACAGTGCACCATTGTGACGGCTCTGGACAGCAATCTGAACTCGGATGCAGTGGCCAGGTAAACAGGAAAAGCCCCGCAAACTTTTGAATTACATTTCCTGTTTGCCTAGCGTGGAGCTCTGATCAGCACAGGTGGCAATGCAGTCCCAAATCCAAAAAGAGCTCCAGCATGGACCGTATGGGAGATACTGGATCTGATCACTGTATGGGGAGACAAATCTGTTCTATCAGAGCTCCGTTACAGAAGACGAAATGCCAAAGCGTTTGAAAAAAATCTCCAGGCTACACAGTGCTGCATGACAAGCGTAACGGAAAGCCAAATAATCAAATGGTCGCTCATGGGGGGAAAGAGGGGTACTGAGGACTCCAGCTATCCCACAGTCCACAGCAGTCTCCGAAAACTATTTGCATTCTTGGCTGAGTTCCCAGTGCCTGTAGGTTCAAACACATTGTCCAGCGTGGTTCAGGGAATAGCTCGTCAATTTACTCCCTCCCCCCACCACGTGAAAGAAAAGGGAAAGAAATAGTTTCTTGACTTTTTTCAGTGTCACCCTATGTCAACTGAATGCTGCTGGTAGATGCGATGCTGTAGCAGTGAAGAGCAGTATCCGCTCCTCTCCCCTCCCTGGTGGCAGACGATACAATATGACTGATATCCTTCGTCACCATCAGCCCGTGAGTGCTCCTGGCTGGCCTCAGGTGAGGTCGGCCGGGGGCGCCTGGGTAAAAATAGGAATGATTCCTGGTCATTCCCAGTAGATGGTACAGAACGGCTGGTAATTGTCCTCATCATAGCAACTCGGGGCTGAGCGCCATCAGCCCCCTCCCTTTCCTGTGTAAAGGAAAGATTCTGTACTGCCTGGACTATCATAGCAGCGGGATGCTGGACTCCTCTCCTCTGCACCGCTTAATGTCCTGCCTGGACTGTCATAGCACCGGGAGGCTGCCTCCCCCTCATTTTATCTCACTAACAAGTCACTGTTTCTTATTCCTGCATTCTTTATAACTTCATGACACAAATGCGGGGACACTGCCATGGTAGCGCAGGAAGGTTGGGGGAGGAGGGAAGCAACGGGTAGGGTTGTTGCAGGGGCACCCCCCATGAGTGGCATGTAGCTCATCATTTCTGCGGGATCTGACATGGAGCAGCTGTGCTCTCTGATACACTGGTTCTCTAGCACACTTGCCCCATATTCTAGGCAGGACTGACTCTATTTTTAGAAACCGTAAAGGAGGGATTGACTTGGGGAGTCATTCCCAGTTTTGCCTTTGCGCCCCCGGCCGACCTCAGCCAGGGGCACCCATGATAGCAGCAGACAGTACAGAACGACAGATAACCGTCATCTTACTGCCAATTTAGAATAGCAGCAGACGGTACAGAACGACTGATAACAGTCTCTGCTATCATGCAAAAGCAAACGAATGCTGCTGTGTAGCGCTGCAGTAACGCGTCTGTTAGCAGCATCCAGTACACATTCAGTGACAGTAAAAAAAAAGTTGAACAGGCTCCATGGTTGCCGTGCTATGGCGTCTGCCAGGGCAATCCAGGGAAAAAGGGCGCGAAATGATTGTCTGCCGTTGTTTTCCCGGAGGAAGGAATGAGTGACGACATTTACCCAGAACCACCCGCGACAATGATTTTTGCCCCATCAGGCACTGGGATCTCAACCCAGAATTCCAAGAGGCGGGGGAGACTGCGGGGACTATGGGATAGCTACAGAATAGCTACCCACAGTGCAACGCTCCGGAAATCGACGCTTGCCTCGGACCATGGACGCACACCGCCGAATTAATGTGCTTAGTGTGGCCGCGTGCACTCGACTTTATACAATCTGTTTTATAAAACCGGTTTGTGTAAAATTGGAATAATCCCGTAGTGTAGACGTACCCTTAGAGAAGTTGGTCTCGAAATAGGGAAGAGGTGAGTTGGGCAGAGATTGAAACAACATCAAAATATTGACTAAGGATCTTGTATTGTGCAAGACTTGTACCATATTGCTGTCAGGTAAATGTCATCTCTGAGGCAGGCTGCTGTCCTGCATGGATCTAAATAGTCTGTTCTGGTATGGAAGCTCCTACATTATGTATGTCATATTGCTTCGATATTATAAATCATTAAGACTAGATGGTTCAATAAGATAAATCCATATGCTCTTCCCCTCTGACAGTTCAAATGTATTTGAGTTAGGATAATAGTAAAATAGTCAGAATTTACCACTATCTGTTACCACTATTGTCTACTTAGGAAAGACCCTAGTGTTAGGATAGCAGGAAATACAGCAGGTAGGGAGTGAGTGTATTAGCAGAGATTTGCAGGGGTGGCTTTACACTGGAATGTTGGGTGAGCTTAATATGATTTATAATAAGGATAGCATGGTGTGGAAGCTTGCCCTGCTTGTCTGTACCTAGTGTAGCTTTACCCAGTGCTAATTAGTTTTTCCTTTATATGAACAGGAAAACTCAACACAAAAACAATTATGGAAAGTAATAGAATTAATAGATATATTCAATGATAATGTGAGGTCAAGTGTTAGTTTCTGGTTCAGAATAAAGCCCTGAAAATAAGTGAATTTTGGTGCTGGGGTGCGATTCTTTAATTTGTGGTGCCTAATGTGATTTGTGATTATGTTCTTATGGACAAGCCTAATTTCGCTCCACCGCCAATTCTTTTAGCGACCACCTCCAGACTTTGCAATCCCTGCATGATTATAGAAGCCAGGACATTTTCATTGTATTTTCTTTACAGGTCTGTTAATGGTGTCTACCGGATTGGGCTGTACGCACTTAAGGACATGCCTGCTGGTACTGAACTGACTTACGACTACAATTTTCACTCATTTAATGTTGAAAAACAGGTGAGGCTCACACTGCTAAACCTAGATGAGTCTCACAAAAGATGAACGATTCTGTGCAGATTAGGGGTTATTAACAATGCCACACTGTGTTATATGTGAGTGAGCTGGTATTTGGTAATATTGACAGATTTTTCCATTGTTGTGATTTTATTAAAAAATAATTTATTCTCTTTACTTCAAAGCAACTCTGCAAGTGTGGTTTTGACAAATGCAGAGGAATAATTGGGGGCAAGAGTCAGCGAATGAATGGACTCTCAGGCAAAACCACCCAGCCTGTCACCACACACAGAAGGCCTGGACGATCGAAAGAGAAGAGAAAGTCAAAGCACAAACTAAAGAAGGGGGTGAGTACTGAAGCCAACTCTTCTCTCATAAACAGGTTACTGGGAAGTCAGTTTGTTTCAACCAGACCAAGGTGAAGCATATTTGTTACGTATGTGCATAGAAAACTGGAGAAACGATGTTCAGAGATTGTTGCTCAAATGAATTGTTGTACCATTTGTCCTTGGTTTCTCTCACCAGAATTATCTGTTTTACAGAGGGGCCACATTCCAGAGGAGAATAGTGAAAGTGTGAACACGCCAAACAGGCTAACCCCACAGCTTCAGATGAAGCCCATGTCCAACAGAGAAAGGTAATGAAGGATTTCAGTGTTGTTATTCTCCCCAGCAATGCAGGGTTGCTATAAAATCAAAATGAATCTTTTCTCCATTAAAAAAGGCATCACAGAATGTCCAGTTGAAGAAGAAGGGGTGCTGGGATCTGTGTTAAGTAGATTAAATATTAAGATCTGTTGTGGATCAGATAGGATCCATTGTCCTCAATCTGAAATTGTGGCATTAGTATTAGGATGGCCTTTCCAATCACTGTTTTGGAATGGGTCATTACTAGTGGGGTGGAGAATGCGCACACTTCATCAGTGATCACATTGTTCCTGGGTAATGTGTCACTATGTTACTGCTGGAATCAGGCACACCTGTTCAGTCCAGTGTGGAATGCCTCAGCCTGCTCTCTGCTGCTGTTCTGGCAGGAAATCCGCTCTTAGCGAAGCAGAACCAATCAACATGAAGTACTAGTTTGAGTGGAACCAACCACACAAAGGTTTTTCCTGTGCAACTAACAAAATTCATTGCATTAGCATGGCTGGCAATGAGTAGAACAGGGCAGGCAGCAGTTTGGCCTGATGCATTTATTAAGACCTCTTTAGAAAGGAAAATAGTAGAGAGAGAATGTGTAATGTTTTTTATGCAGCATATATTAAAAGTGGGGAGAGATGTGCCAGAAGAGCACGTTCAACACCTTAGCATTGCTCACCAATACAGTGGTGGAACTGTCAGGGCCCAGATTACCATCAGGATGAGGCTGTAAGGATCCATGGACTAGATCCTGGGTCTGAAGAGCCTGAGATAGCTGACATTCCCACAGTGCCACCAGGGGGCCATTGAGAGCCATGACCAGGGAGCACTGTGGAGACTAGATGCTGCAGTAAGTACCGCCCAAGGGACCCAGAGTGACAGTACCCTACCGCCCTCTGCCAAGTGCCCTATTTAACCCTGGAGGATGCCCCAGGAAGCTGTCTGACTTTGGGCCTGCTGCAATTCCACACCTTACCTCAGCTCCTGATCTCTGATCCCAGCATGGCTCTGACCCTGACCCTTGCCTACTGACTCCAGCTTGGTACTACCTCTGGTCTCGGGACTCAGACTCCAGCTTGGTTTTGACTCTGACTTCAGCCTGCTACTATCTCTGGTCTCTGACCCTGACCTGACGTTGATCCTGACTCATGCTTATTGAACCTGGCTCTAGTGATTCCTCCGACCCTTGCTCATGTCCCTGATGTGTGGACCCCAACCCAGCTGTGATCACTAGGCCAAACTGCCTGTGCCCTAGTCCCTTACAGTTTGTCCAGATCCACTTTAAACCACTTTAAACTCAGTCAACTACTTCCTCAGGCAGCCAGCATAAGTAACGCAGGGTGGCAGGCATGATGTGATGGCAGCTCTTAGACCTTTTGGGCAGTTAGTTGCTGTAATCTGCAGCAGCTGCAAGTGGTCCCTAGTAAATGAAAAGGAAAATAATGGCCCCTTGCTGGGAATATGTGTGTTTCTTTGGTAAATTTATCAGAGGGTAAATACCGGTAAGTACACAGCCTGTGCAAATTATGCTGCTGAAAATCAAAGCTGCATAATGTAAATAGCCTTCCTTTTCATGGAAAGAATGTGACTGAAAATAATGAAACCTACTTCACAACTTCCAAAGATAGCCCATCATGAGTGGGGACACAAAGGAAAAGAGACCCTCCTCATACTGATGCTCCCTACCCAGAAGCTAGAATTCTGTCTTTAAGGTAGTCCCTCCAAAAGAGACCCAGCTATCAGGATTCACAAAGCAAGATAATTGAGTGACTGATGCAGGACTCAAATAATAAAGAATTAAAGGAGGATAATATAATTAATGTCAATCATCATGGGTTTATGGAAAATAGATCCCATCAAATTAATCTCACACCTTTTTTTATGAGATTACAAGTTTGGTGTTAAATATAGTAGGGTTGATGTAATATACTTAGACTTTTGTAAGGCATTTAACTTGGTACCGCATGACATTTTGATTAAAAAATAGAAAGCTGTAAAATTAACATGGCACATATTAAATGGATTAAAAAACAGCTAAACTGATAGGTCTTAACATGTAATTGTTAACGGGGGCAGTCACTAAAAGGGTGTGTTTCTAGCAGGGTCCTGCAGCGGTCGGTTCTTGGTCCTATGCCATTTAATTTTTTTTTTAATGACCTGGAAAGAAACATGGTCATCATTGATAAAGTTTGCCGATGACACAAAAATTGGGGTAGTGCTAAATAATAAAGAGGACAGGACACTGATACAGATCAATCTAGATCATTTGGTAAGCTGGGTGCAAATAAGCAATATGTGGTCTAATATGGCTAAATGTAGATGTATACATCTAGGAACAAAGAGTGTAGGCCATACTTGTAGGATGAGAGATTCTATCAGTAACTCTGAAACAGATTTAGGGATTATCAGCTGAACATGACCTGTCACCAAAAGGGCTAAGTGATCTTTGGATACATAAATCTTGAGTAAAAGTGGAGAAGTTATTTTACCTCTAGTTTTGGCATTGGTGTGACTGCTCTGGAATACTGTGTCCAGTTCTGGTATCCAGAATTCAAGAAGAATATTAATAAAGTTGAGAGAGTTTAGAGAAGAGCCACAAGAATGATTAAAGGATTAGAAAACATATCTTCTAGTGATTGAGCTCCTTGAGTCTATCTGTTTAGTGTAACAAAAAGAAGATTAAGGGTCACCTTGATTGCAGTCTAAAAGTACCTACAAGGGGAACAAATATTTAATCATGAGCTCTTCAGTCTAGCAGAGACGGATATAATACTGTCCAATGGCTGGAAGTTGAAGCTAGACAAATTCAGACTGGAAATGAACTGTAAATTTTTAACACTGAGAGTAATCAACCATTGAAGCAACTTACCAAGGGCCATGGTGTATTCTCCATTGTCAATTTTTAAATTAAGAGCAGTTGTTTTTCTAAAAGATCTGCTCTAGGAATTAGTTTGGGGAAGTTCTCTGGCCTGCGTTATATAGGAGGTCAGACAAGTTGATCACAATGGTCCTTTCTGGCCTTAGAATCTATGGATCTATAACTGTGTTATCAGCAAACTGATATATTTAGGAATTATCTCTCAAAAAGGTATTACAGAGGTGACAGAACAGAAACTTGAGGGATGCAACATTTCAAACTCTTCATTGCTGGACATGCATTTACCTATCATTATCATTGTCACTAATAAGAACCACACTACTGGAGGGCAGTTCCAGACACACCGTCGTCACCACTTAGTTACCATTTCAATAACACATGATCAGCCAATTTCAAAAGTCACCAAGAAAACAAGACTTAGACTGTCATGAACCCATTTGAAACAAAGGGCTCCCATCAATACCTCCAAATTGAGTTCTGGCGTGCTGCATAATAGATGGCATGTGGTATCCCAACAGTACTTCCAAATAGATGGGGGAATATCTAAGCTGTTGTCTTCTTTCTTCTCCTTCCCATAGCCAACATTAAGACTGAGGTGATTTGAAAATGAATGTTTTTAATTTTTGCAGGAATTTTGTGCTAAAACGTCATGTTTTTCTGGTACGGAATTGGGAGAAGATTAGGCAAAAACAAGAGGAAGTGAAACATGTCAGTGACAACATCCATTCCGCATCATTATATAATCGCTGGAATGGAATCTGCCGCGATGACGGCAACATCAAATCTGGTGAGGCCTGCACAGTCTCCTGCTGTTACCTCTTTCTTCTGTGGGACCTAGTCAAATCACATTGGTGTGAAACTTTACAGATGGATAATTCAGATCAGTTCTCAGATCCAATAGAAAGTTGCTGCCAAGTCCAAATAGCTTTTCAAATACTGATCGGGGTGTTTATGTACAGATCTGTTTTCACTGTCACCCTAAGTGAGGAAGAAAATCCCTCTGTAGGCATATTATTTTAATATTATTTGTTATGAGGTTTTACACTTTCCTCTGAAGCATCTGGTATTTGCCTTTGCCATTGTCAGAGCTAGGGACTGGACTGGATAGACCACTGGTCTATTCAGTACAGAAATCCCTGTGTTCCTCTGCTGGATCCTGAAGGCTCACAGCTCCCACTGGAAATGCTATTGTTCGTTTGGAATTCCTGTCCCTTCTTCCCACAGGTGATTTTTCAGAGAAGGAGAAACCTGATGTGGACATTTTAGGGAATTGGCATAACAGCATAAATAATGCAGGGCAGGATTGGTCCTTAATGAGAAAAGAGCTGCTCAGCACCTGCAGCAGCAATCCACACTAACTTTGAGAGTTCTCATTATCCTCATAACAGTGAGCATCTCTGAGTTTAGGCCTTTGGGAAACAAGGTTTTCTGGCTTGCCATCTGTTATGGGGATGGGACATGACTGCCACAGGAAAGTTACAAGCCCCACTCCAAAATGCTGCTCCATTCAGAAGATCAAATACTGCCCTCAGTTATACCCCTGCAATCCCATTCCAGCATTTGGCTCCCCTCTGGCAGCTAAGTGAGAAATTGGGACCCACATGCCTTGGTTCACATTCCCTAGTTTGTTCTGGTTCCTTTTTTCCACTGTAGCAACACAACATAGCCATAAATCCAGCTTAGCTGGCTAGAGCAGCACAAAATAGCCAGAAAATACAAGTGAATCTGACCCTTTACTTTTAATTGTAACCCAAATCAGTGTCAGTGGTGTGGGAGAGGAGACAGCATCTGGTGTCATCTTAAGTATTCAATTTGAGAAGAGGACATTAGTTCCTCTTGAGGTAGAACTTCTATATAAAGGTTTGTATTTGTCCCTTCTTTCAGATGTCTTCATGACACAGTTCTCAGCCCTCCAAACCTCCCGTTCTGTGCGAACACGGCGCTTGGCTGCAGCTGAAGAGAACATTGAAGTGGCTCGTGCTGCACGCCTTGCACAAATCTTCAAGGAGATCTGTGATAGCATCATCTCCTACAAAGGTGAAGCAGACACTCTGCTATCAGCCTGCATTGAGACCTTATCACTCTTCAGAACACAGGGATGAGGGTCTTCAGAGCATATCGTATTAAAGAAGAATAAATTTATTTCATGACTTCAAACAACCCCTTCTCCATTCCCCCTTATCCTACCCCCAGCTCCACCCTCCATTTCCCACAATTTTTTCTCCTGCTACCACAGGTGGGGCTGTCCTACAAAAGTTATTTTGCATAGATTTAGCTCTATGATTCAGTGTGCAAGATGCTGCTGCAGTGTGAACTGATCTCCAATGCTGTACATGTGAAGAGTGCCCAATAGCCAATTCCTTAAAATACCCAACAATTCCTGTTTCCTGTGTCTGAGGGTGAAAAGGGGGCTCTCTTTAGACTGAGTTCACTGTTTACATCTCGTGTTTAATTCTGATATGGCAAAGCACTGTTCAACTCTGTGCTTCCTTTACAGACTCTTCCAGGCAGGCTCTCGCAGCTCCACTGCTGAACCTTCCTCCTAAGAAAAAGTAAGTTCTTGCTTCTCAAATCAGTCTGTAATTTTATTCTAACAGGTTTGTGCATCTTTGAAGGGTTGGTGAAAATAACACTATAGATTCCCTCCTCTTTTAGAAATGCAGATTACTATGAGAAGATCTCTGACCCCTTGGACCTTGCCACCATTGAGAAGCAGATCTTGACTGGGTATTATAAAACGGTGGAAGCTTTTGATGGGGACATGCTGAAGGTCTTCCGGAATGCTGAGGTGAGGTTGCCAAGGCATAAAGCTACTGCACAGGCAATGTGGATGTGACCTGAATTAATGGTCATGGCAACAGAGATTCTTGCAACAGAGAGAGAGATTCAGATAACTGTCCTCTGACAAGCTAAGTGAGAGCAGAGAGATGATACTAGTAACTGGTTCACTTCAGCCTGATCTCTCAACTTGCTCCAGCTATATGGTGCCAACAAAGTAAAGACTTGTGAATAGTGTGCATCTTTCCAGCCTGAAGAGACCAGGGTACTTCTCAAAGGAACTAAATTGTATTTCAGGGTCATACAGGGATAGCCAGGACACACGCACTTGCCTCTAAGACATATGGGGCAGGCCCCAGAGATACACAACAGCTGGCCAGGTAGGGACATCTGACCCATAAACATGGCAGTGGGTAGAGTGAACACACCTACCCAGAGGTACATGAGGCACGCAGAGCAGGTCATCTCCCAAGGATGCACACTGAAGCGGGCAGAGTGGATGAATGTGCCCAAAGTAGGGGATGTTCAGAAGATTGAGTTGCTTCTTTTGTTTGTATTCAGAAATATTATGGCAGGAAGTCTCCGATTGGACGTGACGTGTGCCGACTACGGAAGGCATATTACAATGCTCGCCATGAGGCTTCTGCCCAGATCGACGAAATTGTGGGGGAGACAGCAAGCGAAGCCGACAGCAGTGAGACGTCCATCTGTGAGAAGGAGAATGGGCATGAGAAAGATGAGGATGTAATCCGCTGCATCTGTGGCCTTTACAAAGATGAAGGACTCATGATCCAGTGTGACAAGTGCATGGTAAGGGGAAACAAAAGGGAGTGGGAGTGCCCAGCTCCACCTTCCGCATAGTGAATAGTTCCTATACCCACAGCTTCCACACAGCTGATAGGGCAGACTCCCCCTTCTAGATCTCCCTTTTCTCCCCAAAGAGAACTTAGCACCGCTTTTTCCACACAGGAAATGCAAATAAATCACTAGGGATAGGAGCTAACACTCATGAAAAAGCCAGCAATACCTTTATATAGAGAAGTCAAAACTTCAGCAATGATGAATAAAAGCCAACAGCATACGGATCTTATTGTCTTTCATCTGACAATATATGAAATATTTCACAGGAAGCCCTGCATTTCCTTTTGGTTGCTTGTTCTTATGCTCTCTTAATCTGTCTCATGAGGAGGTGTGTTTTATTTACAAATTATAACCCATGTCTTCCTAATCGGGATTTCTTTTTAGGTTTGGCAGCACTGCGATTGCATGGGTGTGAATTCTGATGTTGAACACTACTTGTGTGAACAGTGTGACCCTCGATCTGTGGACAGGGTAAACTATTTTCAGTTGCTTTTGCTCTGATGTAACAATCATAAACTGTAATACTTCTTGCATTTATATTATTGCATGTGCCAGTTAGTCAGAGTGTAACTAATCTATGGAATTAGTGAAGAATGAATTCTTATTGCTCTCAGCTTTGTGCTGGCCTGCAAGTAGTGTGGGATCAGTTCACAGTTCTCTCTCTTGGGCTAGCAAAGGTAGAAAGCAAGCTTCTGAAGCAACCCATGCCAGATTTTAGCAGCTGCAACATTAATCAAGTTGGCAGCAAATTAGTAGTCAGAATCCTACATCTCCTATCCCAGGAAAAGAGAAACTGCACAGAAGCATTTCCCCTCTTTCCAAGGCAGAAGAGTCTGGTTAGGCCAGTATAGAATTATGAGGCCCAGAGCTTTTGACAGCTCACACATGACAGAAAATGCGCATCTGAGGTTCTCCAGCTTTACATTACAATCTTCTTGAGTCCTCTTTAATTCTGTTAAATATTAATTCTTATTCTGTGTCCAGCTCTATTGAGCATTTCCAAAAGGGCAGCATATATGGTTGGCCTCTGCCCCAGTGCTGGAAAGATTGTAAATGATGTAATGAAAGGGTCACCCCAGCTCACCAGTCCATTTCTTTCTTTTGCCAGGAGGTCCCCATGATTCCTCGTCCCCATTATGCCCAGCCTGGCTGTGTTTATTTCATCTGTCTGTTACGGGATGACCTGTTGCTGCGCCAAGGTGTGTGCATTCTCTGGTGACTGCTGTGATTTCCATCAGAAAGGGAGATACAAAGAGCTCTCTGGTTTGACCTTGATTCAAGCACATGCATCTTTCATATGAATATGAAATTGTGCTCTTAGCTATTATGCAGGTGACACAAAGTGAGGAGGTTGAGATGATACATATTGATTGATGGGTAGGCATTATGTTTCTTTAGCAGAGGCACAGGCTTCCTTCTGACCAAAGAGAGAAAGCTGAGACAGCTGCTGGGAATTAACAGGAAAGAGCAAGTCAAAGAAGGAAGGCATGGGCTTCAGCCGCACTTTGGTACCAAGCTGAATAGATCATAGGATCATACAAGCTGGACGTGGAAAAGACCTATTAGATCATCCATCCCCTCCTCTGCTCCTCACAGCGTATACTTCTAGTCATTGTTTCAAAGCTCCAAGCCCTGTAGGAGTCAGCTCTCGTAGAGGTCTCTGTCAGGAGACTTTTCGTGATATTGAACCTGAATTTTTCTTTTTCTTAATTTCATCCCACAGATACAGACAAGGTTAGAAAGAGATTCATACAGTATAAAAAGAACTGATCAAGATTGAGTTAAACCAGTTGGTATGTTTATTAAGGGGTGTGGGGGGATGGGAGACTTTTCAGGAGAGGAGAGAGTAACTAAAAATGAGACCAGGAGCAGTGCCTTCTCCATCTTTTGTGTGGGACTCTAGGATGCTCATTTCCTCAACCTTTCTTAGAATCCTTCTGCGGCAACCATCTTGGCCACATCAAAGACATTTGGTTTCCTCTTTATGTTTTGGTTTCTGTCATTGGGTTGCTGACTGGGGGGATGTTGGGCTTCTAGGTTTGTTCCTTCTCTTTCGTCTAATTCCTCTGTTTCAGCTAGGTTTTTTTGTTGTTGTTGTTGTTTTGTTTGGTTTTTTTGAGACACCCAAAGTATTATTAATGTACTGAGGTCAATTTTGAACCACCCATTCAATACAGACCTGTCAGAATAACAGGGCAGCGCAGATTTTCCAACATACAGAGCTAGGAAACTGCAATTGGAGTTGTACTCTGTAGAATAAACAGGAACTTCCATACCGTAAATTCACCAGTGGCCTGAGATTTGCACAGCTCTTGGGACACCTCAGGGAGCAGGAACAGTGGCACAGAGGCACTCTCACAGCTGCAAACTGCCTTTCAGGGCCAAGGGGGAGTTATTCCTGTTTCACCTATGAGTAATTTTTTAGTAAATTTCCAAATGAAAATATGCTTAGAATTTAGTCATCTGAGCCCTGGCTTTGCAAACAGGCTCTCCCTGTGTCCAGCGGTCAATGATGAAATGCATTTGAGCCACAACTCTCCCCCTCACCGATCTGGCCATGTTTCTACTTCAGGATGCTCTAAAAGGTGAGAGTCATGTACAGTGGATGCTGGAGTTGTTCTGCTGTCTCCCTGTGGGTGGCAGAGGGGTCTAAAGTTGCTTCTCTGTTTTTAAAAACTGAAACTTTATTCATTTAATAAGTCAAAGATTTTAAAAATACTGATTTGCTTCCTGGTGTTCGGCTGAGTGGCCAGCAGTCTATCTCAGCATGGAAGATATGCCTTACAGCCCTTTTAATAGGAAAAGGAAGTGTTCCCTGAAGAAAAGCCCTTAACTCCGTGTGCCAAAGGGTTTAAAGAGAGGCCTATGGCAGCAGGGCACGTGTTAAGGCTAAATAGGAAAAAAGAGCTTTCATTTTTATGTCTATCATTTCTTGACATATTGCAGTATATATATCTCAGTTACTTTGGTGTTGGGCAGCAGTGTAAATCCCTGAAATAGATTTGAGGGGAAGAGTCTCAGAGCTCCTTTTTAATATGTGCAAATTTGACAAATGATCTATTTAACTTTTTTTTTTTTTCAACTTTAATCCAAAAATTGACTGAAAAGGCCCAGGAATCATGAGACCTTTCAGGTCTTCATGGAACTTGATTTCTGAAGACTGCAGCCCCGGTGGCCTGGCATCTCTTGTGTGAAGTTTTGGAAGTAACCAAGGCACAAACTGAACCTACTCTGAACTGAAGTGGGAGAAGTTAGTTGAAAAGGCTATTTTTTTTCCCCTTCCCAGATGATATCAGTCTGTGAGGAAAATACAAATAGATAGTGGGTTTTGCAAACAAACACCAGTTTCTGTCTGCATGTAAAAAGGACTCAGCTTCGCAGGGCCCTACACAGAACTACTAACTGTCTTGGGCTGAAGAACTTGCTGTCCTGGGGCCTTCACAGCTTTTCATTCATTGTGAATGGATTCAAATATAGTTGGAAATATCTTAAAATATTGCACATTAAATCCTGTGGCATTTTAAATGACACTGTACATTTCTCTAGCATTCTCGCTTGCTCTGAGTTCTGGGCCACACTCACTTCCCTGCTATTTCTTCCTTTCATTGGTAAAGAACAAGCAGAAGTTCATGGAATTGTCCCATGATTACACTGAGCAAAGAGTCACAATTCTGAAGAATGATCTCTTTGCTCGGCCCTCTTTAATCTATTTCCTCTGAGCTGCATGTATCTCTCAGGAGCTTTACTCCTGTTAGAGTTCTGTGAGAGTAGTCAGAGGTTTAGTGCTTTTTTGATCAATGATCTTCTTTCCCATCAATGACTTGTTCTCTGGCTAGCCTGGAGAACAGTACAGTTACGATTACAAATTTGAATAACATGTTTTACTAGCCAAATCCTCTTTTGCTGTCAGTCCTAACCCCTTTGATAATTTATTTTTATTTTCTCATATGTTGTAGACAACAGGGAGGAATTCTTTATTAGACCTTATCCTAACAGATGATGAAGAACTGATAACTGAGCTAATAATTAATAGTAGCTTGGGTGCACATGACTTTGACTTCTTTGCATGTATAATGTGCAAGCAGAATAAAATGCACAAGTTATTTATATATATATATTCACTTGGTGCTTTAATAGGGCGAATTTCACAAAGCTGAAAACAATTATGAGCTCAATCAGCTGAGAGGAAGAATTTAATCAGAAAACTGTGATTGATAATTGGGAATCATTTAAGAATTCCTTACTAGCCACAATTGAGGAATAGGGCTGTGCTGGTTACATAAGAACGGCCGTACCAGGTCAGACCAAAGGTCCATCTTGTCCAGTATCCAGTGGCCCTAAAAGGCAATGATCAAGTGATCTCTCTCCTGCCATCCATCTCCACCCTCTGACAAACAGAGGCTAGGGACACCATTCCTTACCTAACCTGGCTAATAGCCATTTATGGACTTAACCACCATGAATTTATCCAGTTCTCTTTTAAACACTGTTATAGTCCTAGCCTGCACAACTTCCTCAGGTAAGGAGTTCCACAAGTTGACTGTGTGCTGCATGAAGAACTTCCTTTTATTTGTTTTAAACCCAGTGCGTGCGTGCGTGCTTCACCAGAAGAGAACGAAGTAAAGAAAGCCATCAACCAGCTGTCAAGTGGCAAAGCCCCAGGGTCAGATGCCATACCAGTAGTGGTGTACAAAGTCGGTGGACCTGTGCTGCTATGGAAACTCACTGAGCTGTTTCAGTCCTTCTGGAAGCAGGGATCCATTTCACAGGAATTTAGAGACGCGTCCATCGTGCACCTCTATAAGAGGAAGGGCAATCGCCAGGTATGCGACAATCACCGTGGAATCTCGCTGCTCTCTACAATGCGGAAAGTTCTTGCACGGGTTCTGTTGAAACGATTGATCACTCACCTGGAGCAGGGCTTACTACCAGAATCACAGTGCGGCTTTCGCAAGGGACGTGGGACTATTGACATGTTCTTCGCTGCGCGTCAGCGACAGGAGAAATGTCAAGAACAGAATCGTGAACTCTACATAACTTTTGTGGACCTCACGAAAGCGTTTGACTCTGTCAGTCGCCAGGGCCTGTGGAGGATCATGTCGAAATTCAGCTGTCCAGACAGATTCATATGAATGGTACGTCAGTTTCATCACGGTATGATGGCCCATGTCCTGGATGACGGTGAAACATCTGAGGCCTTCCCAGTCACCAACGGTGTCAAGCAAGGGTGTGTTTTAGCACCCACTTTGTTAAGCATGATATTCTCTGCCACTCTGACTGATGCCTTTCAACACTGCACTGAAGAAGTAGGCCTGAAGTACAGAACTGACGGGAAACTATTCAATCTGAGACGAACTGAGGCAAGGTGAAGGAAACTGTACTTCGAGACTTTCTCTTTGCCGATGATTGTGCTCTGAATGCTAGTACAGAGCCAGAAATGCAAGCCAGTATGGACAAGTTTTCATCTGCATGCAACAACTTCGGTCTCACCATTAACATCAAGAAGACTGAGGTCATGCACCAGCCAGCTCCCCACGCTCCGTACTCAGAACTGTCCATCACTGTAAATGGACAGAGACTTCAGGCAGTGGACCACTTCACGTACCTGGGCAGTACCCTTTCCCGAACAGTGTCAATCGATGATGAAGTAAACTGCCAAATTGCTAAAGCCAACTCTGCATTTGGCCGATTGCACTGCAACGTCTGGGAACGTCGAGGGATCAGCCTACCAACGAAGCTGAAAGTCTACCGAGCAGTAGTGCTTCCAACTCTGCTGTATGCCTGCGAGACGTGGACTGTCTATCGGAGTCATGCACAAAGGCTCAATCACTTCCACATTTCCTGTCTGCAAAAGCTTCTAAAAATCAGATGGCAGGACAAAGTGCCCAATACTGAAGTCCTTACCAGAGCCAGTCTGCCGTCAGTTCACAAACTGCTGATGGGAGCCCAGACCAGATGGGCCGGACATGTCGTGAGAATGTCAAACGAGTGCATTCCTAAACAGCTCTTCTATGGAGAACTCACCCAGGGAAAGTGCTCCCATGGAGGACAATAGAAGCGGTTCAAGGACACACTGAAGACTTCTCTGAAGTCACTCGAGATCAACACTGCCACATGGGAAACCCTCGCACTGAACCGTCCAGCATGGCGCAGCCTCATTCACACAGGCAGTAATATCTCTGAGGCGAGGCGTACTGCTGAGGCTGAAAGAAAGCGTGAGTTACGCAAGTCCAGGGCTGCCCGACATGTGACATCATTGACAGTGCCATCACATGTCTGCCCGACGTGTGACAGGACGTTCCACGCCTGAATCGGACTGATCAGTCATCTTCGGACGCACAGAGCCCGGTCATCGAACAAATGAGTTGTTGAGGTCTTCATCGACCACGATGGACGAACATCATCATCATATATATAAAAATAAAACAAAATTGGAAGAAAGGGGAAATTCATTGTAATGAAAATAAATCAGAAGTTCGGAACTGTAGAAAATTGATAAGGGAAGCAAAGGGACACAGAGAGAAATCTATGGCCAGCAGAGTTAAGGATGATGAGAAGGGTTTTTTTTAATATATAGGAACAAAAAGAATACTGACAAAGGTATTGGTCTATTACTAGATAGAAATGGTAGAATCATCACTAATAATGCAAAAAGTGCAGAAGTTTTCAATAAATATTTCTGTTCTGTATTTGGGGAAAAAACATGATATAGTCTTATCATGTGGTGCTAGCACATCATCATCAAACAGAAGCTACTGCAGTTATACATTTTAAAATCAGCAGGTCCAGATAACTTGCATCCAAGTATTTTAACAGAGCTGGCTGAGGAGCTCACTGGAACATTAATGTTGATTTTTCAATAAGCCTTGGAGCATGAGGAAAGTTCCAGAAGACTAGATAAAAGCTAATGCTGTATCTGTTTTTAAAAAGGATAAACGGGATGACCCAGGTAATTATAGGCCCATCACCCTGACATCAATCCCTGGCAAGACGGTAAAGTGCCTGATACAGGGCGCAATTAAAAAATAATTTAAAGAGAATAATGGAAATCATCATGAGTGTATGGAAAATAGATTCTGTCAAACTAACTTGATATCTTTTTGATAAGTTTACACATTTAGTTGATAAATGATAGCGTTGACATAATATACTTAGACTTCTGTAAGGCATTTGAGTTGGTACCACATAACATTTTGATTAAAAAACTAGAATATAAAATTAACATGGTGCACATTAAGTGGATTAAAAACTGACTAACCAATAAGTCTCAAAATATAATTTTAAACAGGGAATCTTCATCAGTCACGTGTTTCCAGTAGGATTCTGCAAGGATTTGTTCTTGGCCCTATGCTTTTATCAATGGCTTGGTAGAAAACATAAAATCCTCACTATAAAGTTTGCAGATAACATCAAAATTGGGGGAGTTGTAAATAATAAAGAGGACAGGTTGCTGATTCAGAGCACCATGTATCTCTTGGTAAACTGGGTGCCAGACAAAATATGTGTTTTAATACTGCTAAATGTGTACATCTAGGAACGAAAAAGGTAGGCCATACTTACAGGATGGGGGACTCTGTCCTTGGAAGCAGTGACTGAAAAAGATTTGGGGGTCATGATGGGTAATCAGCTGAACATGATCTCCCAGTACGACACTATGACCAAAAAGGCTAATATGATCCTTGGAAAAATAAATCAGGGAATCTCGAGTAGGACTGGAAAGGTTATTTTACCTCTGTATTTGGCATTGGTGTGACCATTGCTGGAGTACTGTGTCCATTCCTTGTGCCCATAATTCAAGAAGGATGTTAATAAATTAGAGAGGGTTCAGAGAAGAGCCATAAGAATGATTAAAGGATTAGAAAACCTGCCTTACAGTGAGAGATTCAAGGAGCTCAGTCTGTTTAGTTTAACAAAAAGATAATTAAGGGGTGACCTGAGTAAAGTCTGTAAGTATCTACATGGAAAACAAATAGGCTCTTCAGTCTAGCAGAAAAAAGTATGACATGATCGAATGGCTGGAAGTTGAAACTAGACAATTTCAGACTGGGTGTAAGGATAACTGTTTGACAGTGAGGGTAATTAACCATTAGAACCATTTACCAAGGGTCATGGTTGATTCTTTATCACTCACAATTTTGAAATCAAGAGTGGATGTTTTTCTAAAAGATATACTCTACGAATTACTTTGGGCAAGTTCTATGCTTGTGTTATACAAGAGGTCAAACCACTTCTGGCCTTGGAATCAATGAATCTGTATCATCATTTCTGGCTGGGGACATAAAATTCACGTTATGTTTCATTCTCTGCTAGTAGAATGTGTCATGAAGGAAACCAAGGCAATCTGACCCTTGTTCACTTGCTCTGCATTACTTGTATTTTACTCTTCCAGGGTTAAATATGGGGCAGCTTTGTCATGTTATTGTTTTAACTAAACCTGCCTCTTCTTTGTTTTTTGGCCGCTGTGTCACACGAGATGTTCTTTACAGGATGTGTCTCTTGTGCCTATTGCCAGGTGACTGCGTATATCTGATGAGAGACAGCCGAAGAACTCCAGATGGGCACCCTGTCCGGCAATCCTACCGGCTGCTATCACACATTAACAGGGAGAAACTTGATATCTTCCGCATAGAAAAACTTTGGAAAAATGAAAAGTATGTTCAAGGCACTTTCTGCACTCAAGACATTTTGGGTATCTGCCAAAAATAGAATAACTTGCAATAGTCTTCTTTAAATAGTGTAAAGAAAAGGTGGTTTTTTTATGACACAAGATCTAGAGATCAGACTGGAATTGGTATTTGCTGAAGGGGTAAACAAGAAAACACAGGGCACATTGATGTGACCTTGTCTGTGGTCATAACCAATGCTAAAAGGGCAATATAGATAACTCAAAAAGCGTGGTGAATGTAGGGCATGAAGTGAAGTCAAAACCACAGCTCAAGGGAAATTGTCTCTCACACCTTTTAACAGAGAGGAGCGGTTTGCGTTTGGTCATCATTATTTCCGTCCACATGAAACCCACCACTCGCCTTCCCGAAGATTTTATCACAATGAGCTGTTCCGGGTGCCACTGTATGAGATTATCCCCTTAGAGGCTGTGGTGGGGACTTGCTGTGTGCTGGACCTCTACACCTACTGTAAAGGTAAGCAGGCTTTACTCGGTGAGAAAATAAACACTTACAGTAGAGAATGCTCCCTTCTTCCTCTTTAACCCTTCACATCAGCTCTCCTCAGCCCCACCTCCTTGCATTTTCCTTCTCATTAGTTTTTTTTATATATTGTACATGTGGATGGGTGCGTAGTGGGATTAGAGCAAGGAAGTTTCTTTCTTAAATTTAATTAAAGATTCCCCTGTTTGTTATGAATCTGAATTGAATAGAACAAGAGTAGCTGGGACTTCAGTGTAAGTGCTCACAATAAATCGCTATACCATAGTGTATGCTGTTTGTTCTTGTCCTGGAATGCTATATGTACTTTGGTTTTTGCTGTAACTGCAGGGAGGCCAAAAGGAGTGAAGGAGCCGGATGTGTATATCTGTGATTACCGCCTTGATAAATCAGCCCACCTCTTCTATAAAATCCACCGGAATCGCTATCCTGCCTGCACCAAGCCGTATGCCTTTGACCACTTCCCCAAGAAACTCACACCCAAGAGAGACTTCTCAGTAAGTGTTTCTTCTAATGACCTTTCAGTTTCTTAATGTAAGACAGAACACAGTCTTGGAAAACTCTTGCCTCCCTGCTTCCGAATGAAGCCTGGTAAACCAAGGAGAACTGACATGTTAACACTACACTCAGACGGGATAGAAAGTTGATCAGAAAATAATCTGAAAAGAAAATTGATTGCAGTCAGACCATTGCCAATTCTCAGGAAAATGCACTTAGAATGAATGGAGATGTGTACGGCCGAAAACATCCTGGTTTCCAACAGAAACCCCAGTGCTGCTTTCACCAAGGACATTCCTGGCTGGAGAAAACTTGAACCCTGACTCAAGCAACAATTCAGCAGTTGCAGCACATTTTCATATTTCAGTGAACTTCACAGAAAATAGCCCCACAGTGACCCTGTCTGTGCTGGCTTTGTACTCCTGGGCATTAATATTAATAGTAACACTATTAACATTAATTTATTTAGAGACTTGCTCCCTGTCCCAAGCTGCTTACAGTGTAAGCGCATCTCACATTCTGTGTCTAACTATCCCAAGTCCGGGCTCTGCTAAAAGTTGTTTTGAGCAGCCAACCCTAAACAACAGTTCTCAATAGAACAGGAGCAATTTCAAATTTTTTATCTCAGCTCCATCAAATTGCATATCATTGACCTTCAGCACTGAAAATGACATGTCTGTTATCAAGAAGAGAACTCCAGATAGGCTACCAGACCATGAAGTGCAGTGCCCCTCTCTATCTCAAGCATTGATACCTTCACATTTCCCTATCTCTCTCATTCACCACCCCATACCCTGGAAGTACGAGCTGCTTCCTGTACACACCCTTTCCCCTAGCAGTGTCAGCAGCTTAGTCCCCAAGCTCAGAAGCACCTAACTTGGCAGAGCTTTCAGAGCTGAGCTTGTTTCTCCTCCTCAGGAGCAACAAGCTCTTGTAGTTGATCTAGAGGTTCTATCCATATTCCTACAGAGGGAAAATCAGGCTCTCTGAATAGGAGTGTTTTATAGCAAAATATCCCACTGGTTTTGAAGCTTACCCAGGAAACCTAGAGGGCTGCGGTGTTAAGAGATGAGTAATAGGGACTGGTGCTAAAGGATGATTAGTTCTCTGCCTTCACCCTGTATTTATCATGATGGGTCTCAATCCCTTTTCCTAAGCCACTAAATTCCAATGCATGAGGCAGGCCATCTCTTCCTTCTACATTGGATTTAATTTGTGATATTTTTATACTGTCCAATGCTGAGCTCTTAGTGCTTTGTTTAACTGTGACCTTTATTATTGTTGTAGCCTCATTATGTACCAGACAACTACAAGAGAAATGGAGGCAGGTGAGTCCTACCTACTGAGTTGTTCTTTAGTGAAAGAGGTGGGATAGTTGTTTTTATTTGTAAAGGACCCATGCCCTATCAGTACCCTTGAGAGGCTGTAAAAACAGTAAAGCCAAGTAATTAAAAACAACCCACTCAAAATTCAAACAGATACGAGTGAGAGGGAACATGAGGGAACGATAATAAATATGGAGCCAGCAGCAATCCTCCTAAAACACATTTGCAGAAAGACAGGGGGGTTAGGTGCTCTTGAAAGTGGGCAGAAGCAGTTTAAGACGTGTCATGGGAGCCCTAGGGCCCACCACTGCAAAGGCAGAATAGCCACTAAAGATTCCTAAACAGAGGGTGGTGCAGATTGACATCAGGATGAGGCTCAAAGAGATCCCACAGTCTTATGCCATTTAGGGGGTTAGAAACACCTAGTCAAGACTGTTGAAGATTAGAGAGAAAGTTCTCAGTGGATTCTGAGGTTAGGCACTTGGGAAAAAATATTTTTTCAGGGTAGTAGGAGAATTATGTTTTATTTTTTAAATATGCAGAAGTAACCCAGGAAATGTGAAATAACATTTGCAGCTTTGCAAGGTAAACTGATGCTATGGGCATTGCCTCTCATGCTTTATAATTACTGTGTCTGGCTGCAGATTTCCCCTTCATGGATTCTACTGTGTGATTGGCTCCAAACCACAGAAAATTCATAAGCCCCTCCACAGTTGGGATTACTGACTCACTGACAATAGACCTTTTTGTCAAGTGTCTCCAAAACTATGATCTTTAAACCTCTCTCTCCCTGCTAGATCATCCTGGAAGACAGACCGCTCAAAGCCACAGATCAAAGACCTGAACCAAGAAGAAGATCCTCTTCCACTCATTGAGGATGAGCTAGCAAGCCAAGAACAAGCTTCAAATGAGATGCGCAGCCTGGAAGAGCCAGAGAGAGAGGCAGTCTCTAGTGAGGGCTGTGAGAATGATAAAAAGGTGGAGGAAAGTAACTCTGTCACAAGGCAACTGTGCACTCCAGAGGAAAGGCGGCATATTCAGAGAGAGAGACTTAATCAAATCCTGCTCAACCTCTTAGAGAAAATCCCAGGGAAAAATGGTGAGCAAACACCCCTTCCCTCAGTACACTGCAATACAATGATTTCCTCTCTAGGTTTGTTTTTGGAGTCATGCATGGCATATTAGTAAAGCAAATGCTTTTAACTGAACTCATTGCTACTGGACATGATTGTGTCCAGAGTTCTCCTAACAAATGTTTCCTGTTAGCCAGGATGGGCAGGAATGGTGTCCCTAGCCTCTGTTTGCTGGGAATGAGCAACAGGGGATGGATCACTTGATGATTACCTGTTCTGTTCACTCCCTCTGGGGCACCTGGCACTGGCCACTGTTGGAAGACAGGATATTGGGCTAGATGGACCCTTGGTCAGACCCAGTAGGGCCATTCTTATGAATAGGGCCCTACCAAATTCACAGCCATGAAAAACACATCACAGACCATGAAATCTGGTCTTCCTCCATGAAATCTTGTCTTTTTATGTGCTTTTACCCTATACTATACAGATTTCACAGGTGAGAATTGGGGCATCCTGACCCAAAAGGGAGTTGCAGGGGGAACGCAAGGTTATTTTAGGGAGAGTTGTGGTATTGCCACCCTTACTTCTTGCACTGCCTTCAGAGCTAGGTGGCTGGAGAGTGGCAGCTGTTGGCCAGGTGGCCAGCTCTGAAGGGGATGCCCCACCAGTAGCAGTGCAGAAGTAAGTGTGGCAATACCATGCCGTGCCACCCTTACTTCTGCACTGCTGCCTTCAGAGCTGGGTGGCTGGAAAGTGGGAGCTGCTGACAGAGGGCCCAGCTCTGCAGGGAGCAGCGCAGAAGTAAAGGTGACAATACCGTGTCTGCCATCTTTACTTCTGCGCTGCCTGCCGGTGGCGGTGACTCTGCCTTCAGAACTGGAATTCTGGCCAGCAGCCACCTCTCTCCACCTGACCAGCTCTGAAGGCAGTGCCGCCGCCAGCTGCAGCACAGACATAAGGGTAGCAGTACCACACCTAGGGCCGGCTCTGGCTTTTTGGCCGCCCCAAGCAAAACAAAAAACAAAAAAAAAAACGCGGGGGGCGGAGAGCAGCAAAGCAGGAGGGGAAAAAAACAAAACAAAATTAAAAAACCTCTGGCGCGGCCAGAGCAGCAAAGTTGTGGGGGGGGGGCAACTGCAGCGCCGGCCGGAGCGGCAAAGAAAACAAAACAAAAAAACTTGTGTCGTGGCCGGAGCGGCAAAGCAGGAGGGGAAAAAAACAAACAAAAAACCTGCAGCGCAGCCGGAGCAGCGAGGAGGAGGGACCTATAGCGTGGCCAGAGCGGCAAAGCTGGGGGAAAAAAATAACCAAAAAACGCCTACTGGGCAGCCGGAGCCAGGGTGCAGGGGGACTCCCTGTGCTGCAGACGTGCAGCGGAGTGCGCACCCAGTCTAGCGGGGAGGAAGGGAAGGGAGCGGGGGAGAGAGAGAGAGCAGGGGGGCGGCCAAGGCTTCAGCGGGGCACTTGTCCCGTGGTCCCGACCGCTGTGCCGCCTGCAGGGAGGGCTCCGCGCCACTCCAGTCGGTGGAGAGGGAAGAACAGGGGCTGCCCTGCCCAGTTTGCTGCAGGGCGCTCCCCTCCTTCGCACTGCTGCCCCTACAGGGCGGCTGGACCAGCAAACCGAAAACAAAAACAAAAAAACCAACCATGCTGTCCTAGGTTTGGGTGGAATGTCGCCTCATAGAATGTGCCTGGAGCCGGCCCTGACCACACCTCCCATACAGTAATCTTGCGACCCCCATCCCACACAAGTCCTTTTTGGGTTAGGACTCCTACAATTAAAACTCTGTGAAATTTCAGATTTAAATAACTGAAATCATTAAATTTATGATTTTTAAAATCCTATGACCATGAAATTGATCAAAATAGACCAAGAATTTGGTAGGGCCTTATATAAGAAGCATTTGCAATTCCCACTAAATAGATGAGTGAAATCTCCTGTTAATAGTGAAACAGGCATTTATATAGGACTTTTTGAATTTGCATTGTCATTACTAATTATTCACTCCCTCCCTCCAATGAGATAGATAGTTTAATTATTATTGTCTCTGGTTTACAGATGAGAAGATTGAGAGAAAGGCACAAGAGATTGAGGGCTTTATCCAAAACCCACTGAAGTGAATTAAGACTCTTATTGACTTCAGTGAGCTTTGGATCAATTCTTTAGAGACTTGCCCTATGCCTTAGAAAGAGTTTAATGTAACATCAGAATTAGAGCCTAGGAGTTTCTGTGCTCACACCAGTAGACCACACTTCTCTGTCATGTTACAGGGATTAATACTAGAGCATCAGGTACAATGATTAATACTGTATCAGCTCCTTACTAAGAATCCTGTGGTCTGTTGCAGCTATTGATGTCACTTACCTGCTGGAGGAAGGATCAGGAAGAAAATTGAGGAGGCGTACTCTCACCATCCTGGAGAGCAGCTTCAGGAAGTGATGTCCCAGCAGCAGACTGTGATCTGGAGTCCACTACCAGGTCTGCTAGAGACTGATGGGGAAGCTCCCTCCTTCCTGTACAACCAAGGAGAGATGGGTAGAAGAAAACTGACATAAATACAGTTAGCACTTAGAAGTCTGGGCAGGCAGGTGGCCCTGCCTTGCTCTGCAGTGCTCTTATGGTGTGTGTGTTGTTGGGCGTGCCTTGTATTGATGTTAGGTACTGAGAAAACCTTGTGATTATTTGTCCAAGATGGTCAGATTTAATTTATTTTTGCTTAATGTCCCCACTTGGCGGGAAAAAGAGGGGGTAAATAGAAGGATGAGGACTGATTTACTCTGATGAAAATATTCCCCATACAGACCAGTTGTCCTATGATTGTACAAGATACCATTGGCACTGCCAGTGGCATGTACCAATGTATGAAGTCCATAGGGAGGGTGAAGGCCCAGTGGATTAAAATAAAGGCTGTCCTAAAGGAGCGGCCTCAGTTTTGCACAAGTTCAGAGAGGAAGGAAATGTACCAGGATGTATAAAAGGTTCACCGTGAAATGGCCAGTGCCCAGATGCTCCTTTGATCGGTAGAGAGGAAAAGCCCCCAGTCAGCTCAGAGTGAAACAAGAATTGGTTGTTCGAAGCACTTGTTGTTCCACATCCTGAAATGGGGGTGTGTAATTTTTCACATTTTTTCTGCAGAGAAATTTTATAAAGCGAGTCGAATCCTGACGACACCATTGCTGTTGTTTCTTTTGATAAGCTGTGGTTCTTGTGTGTCTAATGTGTTGTGCAAATGAAAATCTGTTAAAAGAAGATAAAAAAAGAAACCATCACTACATGAACCGTCAAGCAGTATTCAGAGCGAGTATTTGTTGTGAACTGTAGAATATATCAACTAATAACACTATTCTTGTGTTCTAACTGTACAGCTTAAAGCGTCTGTCTCTTAAAGAGATAGTGTATTTTACCACTCCCTCTCTCTGCCGTTATGAAAGTGTTGCTCCCAAAGGCTACAGCCAAGGCGTTAACTTTTCACTGCATGATATTGTGATTGCCATAGTTTGCCATAAACTAGTGCTGTACTGGGATCCCCTGTATTTCAACATGTAACCTTCCCCTATAGCCAGTGTCATGGAGCTGTCATCTGTCTCTGGGTCAGGCCCTGCTAGTGGCAAAGGGAGGGGGCAGTAGGCATACACTGCCCCTTTAAAATAGCTTTGCTTTTTTGTCTTTCAGACGTACATATGCATATACAGTCCTGTTTTAGATGTTCTTATAAGAGAAACCAGTTTTTAATGTGCCAAGTTGTATATATCTGCTGCGTGGATGTAAAGCAATACGGTAGTTACATGTTCCTTTTTAATGGACCAAGCTTGTCCTAATGTACATTCTTGTTATTATTATAATTATTATTTTACTCTTAGTGGAACATGACTCATTCCATTAACTTTTATGTGTTGATTTAAAAAGAAAAAAAAAGAAAGGAAAAAACCCTTTGAGGAAAAAAATATTTTATTAAAAAAAAAAAAAGAAATAAGAAAATAGTTTGAAATATTTTCTTACTGTAGAGAAGCACTGTACAGTACCAGGAACCCTGAGTATAAAATACTCATGCGTGTAGTAGGAATATCGCATGTCCAAAATTTTGGGTTGTCTCATTTAGTTAATAACAGAAATCATTGTCTCAAACGGTGTTAAACACTAAAAACTTTTTAAAAAATAAAGTGCGTACAGAAGCAAGACACTAGCTCTGTCATTTTATCTTTCTTTTGTTGAAAGACTAAACAAAATGTTTTTTAGACAATCAAATGTTAGGTAAGTGCAAAGAATTGTTTTTCTTACTGGTGTAGAAATTAATGACTTTTTTTATTTTTTGGTTATTTTATAATAATGAGAAGACCAGTGTGTCACCAGGATCGCTGTTTTAAGACCAGGAAGCACTACATTATTGCAAATAGATATGAACTCTTAGTCTGCATGGGTGTAGGCTGTGTGATTGCTGAAAATAAATGCTGCTAATATATTTCCTTTTTACAAAAGCATATCTAAATAGATCATTGTTTTGATGTTAATCTTTGTAAATTATGTATTACCAATTTTAACATTGGATGTAATTGCATAAAAAGCCTGCATCTCAATCCTGAGAGAGTCTAGTATTAAATGGAAAAACTTTTCCTATTAATGACTTGTGGGTTTTTTTCTTTCACATGTTCTTGATTTCACTTTTTTGCTTCTTTGTCCCAACAGTTCCTGTGATGTGTTCAGAGCTTCTTACAGCCTTTTTTTAAGTTGTATGGCTGCCCCATCTCCTTTGAATATCACGTTGCCTGATCACTGTTGGCATACTGAGCAGATATAGTTGGGTGCTGTTGTTTTTCCTGCTGCTGTACAGCCCGTAGTAGAAAGGATGCTGACAGCATGTGTGCAGGCACTGAATACACCTTGATATGAATCGCAGTGGAGGTGCAAGGAGCCTAAATGGAGCTGCAGCACAAGGCCCAGGCATCCAGTATTACTAAGCACAGGGATGTATAACCTTGATTGCACATGTTGGCAGGTTGGTATATGAGTCATTAAACCTATAAATATGATGCCCATATCCAAAATCAAGAGGAACTCAGATCACTGCCCCAATTCCTGCTAAATTCTCTGCATCAACGCCAGTAACCACAAACTAATCTCAAAGTAGCACCATATCCTGCATATTCACTGCCACTAATATTAGATCAGAGGGCGTGCCAGATAAATACATTGACATTGTAACAGCTAACCATGTCCCATATAAAAGGAAATAGCCAAAAAAACAAAAAGGTGATCTAGGAAAGAATAAGGGACAGTTGGAGTCCCTTGAAGCATTCAGCCTGGCCAAGTATTACCATCCCCTTATGGGCCTTTTGACTCTCCTCAGGAGAGTCTAGTTGCATTGTCGGACACATTGTGAGTGGAATGCATGTAGGAGACAACACCAAAAACCCTTAGAAATCACATTTTTTGGGTCATTTCTAATAACCTGATCCCTGGTTCTGGCTTCCCAAAAACTGCACTAGGTCCCTTGTCACACCATTTCTCAGAAGTTCACCTGGGAGTCAGTCCACTCAGCTCATCCCTCTGAGGTTGGGACCATGACCTTCCAAGAAGGCTGTTCTGAATCCTTTGAAGTGCTTAGCCTGTACTCTGCTGCACATGGAGGAGGTGACAATGAGACTCAGGTCACTATCCTGCTCTGTTAATTTAATGGCCTCCAGAGTTCCCATATATTAAGGAATTCCTGTATTTCACAGGAAAATGGAGCAGTCACCAGGAACATTTTGCTGTCTATTTGTATTGGTCGCTCAGGACAGAATGGTTTCTTGCCAACTGCTGTAATGTAACATACAGAAAAATAAGCATACTGATATGGGAGCCCAGCCCTGGGCTGACTCTCTGTATTACTATTAAAATGCTTCATCTGACCCATACACTTGCATTTGTTCCCTCCATGCTGCAGATATCATCTCAAAGACTGTATTATTAAACAATTAACTGAAAAGCACCCGGATTCATCTCCTGCCAGGCTGACCCCATTTCAGAGTCCAGAGACAGCTGTGGAATTCAGTCATACATACACACAGCACATGCAAGCAAAATAACATTCCAATTAAGATGCAGTGTCCCTTGTCTAAGGCTAAGAATTACACAGAGAGCTGGAAGTAAGAACGGAATAAAATAAGCCCTTTATCCTGTCATATAGAACAATGACCAGTTACCAAAATATTGACTCATGCTATTAAAATCTCATTTAAAGGGTTTAAAAGTCTCTCTGGCCTAGGTGGTCATTCAGAAACCCAGTGGCAGGAAAGCTGGGTCCTAAGAATAGCGGCTATCGACTTTTCAAGTCAGAAACTGGGATAGTGTGCACTCTGTATTGCATCCATAGCAATGATGGGAAATGCAAAGCCAGTTAAGTTTCCAGTGTTGAACATACCAAGAAAAGGAATAAGCAAACAGCATTGCTTTAAGGTTACACCATTTCCATTACTGTAACAATACCTGGCTTTGGTCTCCCGGACATGAGGATACTTATGTACAAGGCAGAGCTCGAGGGGGCTAGACTCATCTCACACCCCAACAGCAGGAAAAGGCAGGGTAGATGCCAGGACTAGACAAGCAAATTTCCAGCTCCAACTGGCAAGTGATATTTTGGCAATAGGAGTTATATATTTCAGATGGAACCCACTTAAATGCTACCTGACATAGAACTGAAGAAAATCTTTCACCAGCAGCTATGGGTCAGGATCTCCTTGGGGTTGAACTCTGAGGGACAGTAAAACAAATTGAAACCTTGATTAGGCCTAAAACAATTGAAAACCGTGAAACAAAGAATATGTGCCTAATCATGGGCACTGGAGATGGAAAAGGCTATCAACTCAGGCACCATTCAGTCCAACTCTAATATTCTGCCAAAGTTCATAGACCTGGTCAGTGCAGGTGCCACACATAGTAATTGTACATGTAATATTTGTGATCATTAGAGGAACCAAAGACTTTGAGTGCCCCCACACACCATCTGTGTTAGTTTGTAGCAGAGCAGGATAGATGACTCAGCCTTTCTGAGGTCATTTCTGGCTTGCCTAGGGGTGCTCACTAAGAAACTCGTTAAGCCATGGAGAGAACTATGGAAATTTCTTACTGGGGAAAACTACTTTCTTCTGTGGTCAGTTGACTGAAAGAATCCCAGATTAATTGTGCTTTGTTTTTCTATGAGATGCCACCTTGAAGCAGACTTTCCACAGGCACCAACTCCAACTTCACAATTAGGAGTAAACCACTCATTTATACTGGCATGCAACCAACTTTTAATCACATTTCTGTAGAGTGGGAAGGGAGGGTACACAGGCCCTCACTGGCAATTGGTTCATGTGCCAGCGCTCAAATCCCAAACACTGAGATAGATGTCCAGTGACTTGGGGTGTCTCTTCTAACTCTCCGCAGCATGTACAATATTCGTCCTGCAAATAAACTATTGGAAATGCTCATAGTCCTGTGGGGCAGGTACCATTGGCGAGACACTGGCTCTCAGTAAATGTGTATGCTTAATCAATTTGCTGATAAATACAAATGGTCAACAGCTGAGTGTCAGGCCCAGGACTACCTCCTACTACAGCCTCCCCAAGGGCAAGATGAAGAGCGAGCCTAGGCCCTGTCAACAGAGAGAGTACTAGGAACCAGGAATTCCTGAACTCTATTCCTGGCTCTGACACTGACTCACTCCTTGTGTGTGAGAGGGTAAATTAATTAATGTGGGAGTAAGGCACTTCCACACACTGGCCTGTTGCCCCCGCACCAGTTTTGAGAGTAGCTTGTTATGCAGCCCATAGGCCCTGCCTGGCTCTTGCTTGCACATCTGCTATGGTAGGTACTCTGAGGTCACCTTCTTTCCGAGGCACAAAGCATGCTGCAGACAACCAGGTGCCCAGGCACATGTACAGTGGTCTCAGAGCATGTCAAGAATGCAGTGTCCTTCGTAAATGGGAAACTCAATCACTCAGCAGGGCTAGTGTGTTGCCTGTTGATTGTGTCAACCTCCATGTCACAAGCACATCACTGCTTTTCCCAAGGGATGTAGAGCTGTTATAAGGTGGAGCGGAAGTACACTTGTCGTTGTGGGGGAGGATCTGAACTGCAGTACCCTACATGCCCCCGCCTCCTCCATCCCATTCATGATGGTATCACCAGTCAACCACAGACTTCTTCCCCTGCAGGAGACAAATGGATGAAGCCCAGTCCATTCAGGAAAGACATTTGCTAGCAAGCCAGCATGACAGAGCAAGCAGGAATGGAAGGGGGGGTGGCTGCCTGGCCCCAAGCTATCCGCATTATGGATGCCCTCAGTGAACTTGTCCCTTCTCAAAAAGAGGCAAGCACCCTATAAGCCCAGCAGGGAAGTCCAGTGTCCCCTATCCCTGGGACAGGGAGAGATGCTGTCACAGGGAATATGGGGAAAGTGTATCCCATAGCTGCTGCTGTGGGAGCAGTGCCTTGGTGCAGGGAGTAATAAAGAGACATCTTGGAATGAAGAGAGGAGGGAAATAAAGGCAAGAGCATAAGAATCCAGGAGACTGGATCTGGGGAGATGCTGAGGAATTGAGGATACATATAAAAGAGATGGGTCTGCTTGCTCCTCCCTCCTGCATGATCATGGCAATCAACATCTAGTTTGTTGAGGAAGCCAGGGTCAGGTTAAGAGATTGGGCTGGAACTCTGGTGATCATGGTTCAATGCCCAGCTCTGCTACTGACTCTTTGTATGACTTTGGGCAAGTCACTTAATGTCTGTATACTTCAGACTCCCATCTGTAAAATGGGACTATTGCTGCTTTTGGGTGCCCACCTTTTGTCTAACTGGTTCGTTTAGCCTGTAAGCACTTTGGAGCAGGGTGTGTCTTGGGGGTGGGGGGGCAGGAAGCAGCACCCAATACACTGGGGCCTCTGCAGCTATGCCCACTAAAAACTAAGAGCAGGAATGAGTGGGTAAATAGGGACTGAAGATAAATCAAGGTGACATGGGAGGAGGTGTGGGGTGAGAAGCAGAGGCAGCCACCAAATGTGTGGACTAGACACACTGCAGGGTGTGGGACTTTTAGCATGGGCTCACAGCATGTGTGCCTGGAGGCCTGTGTCTCCTTTGTGCAGGCTCCAGCACACTTTATTTCTGGTACTTGACTCGCATATGAGAAAGTCAAATGTTCCTCCAGCCACCAAGAAGTTGAGACACAGGGACTGACAAACAGCATGAAGAGACAATGTGCTGTGCCTCATTGAAGTCAGCATCTGCTGCTAGGACATGAGCCCTGCTCATTTCTGTGCATGGGGAGCCGATGCTGCACCCCTGCCCCTTCCAGACTTAAATAAGAGTTCACTGGCAATGCAGGAGGCACGGGGGAGGGCAGCTCAGAGACACTTCAGGCCTTTTCTGGAATGGTCAGTTGTGAAGCTGCATGTGTTGGTCATGTTCAAGTACACAAAGGCAACTTCCCTTCACCCCGCACAAAAGAAAACCCACCAGCCCTTTCACATGCTGGTCCTCTAGTGTCATGTAGGCTGCCCATGCTGCCGGCACCCTAGCAGGCTTGCTGTGACATTCTGCTAAAGACCAGCTGGTATGAGTCTGGGAGCAGCCTCACTTAGCATAGTCTCCCCACATCAGTCCCTCCCATGGGTGTGACAGGGCTGGAGGGGGACATATTTTGTCCAGGCTTCCTGAACTCCTCCCCACACCATATTGGGTCAGAGCTGCACTTGTGTTCAAGTAGCAGAAGCTAGTCTTAACAGGTGATAGAGCCAAGCACGGGGACAACCCTCACCACCTAAGGGATGGCAGTATGAATGGATCAGTATATGCCCAGCTGTGCAGAGGCTAGGAAGAACAGGTTTAAAAAATAATCCAAATTCTGGATCCCACTGGCTCAAAGCACAGACTCACGTTAGACTTAATGTTTTGCCGGACAAGGCCAGCTTTGACTTCCGAGCAGTCACCAGCAGTTGCATTGTGTTGAGAGGAGGGAACATGAACCCTACAGCCCCCTCAGCAGGCTTGTGCCCATGCACCATGTTTGGCCACAGCCAACCTGCTCAGCTCACTGTGATGGCTCAATTGTGTCTTAGTGCACGTCACTCCAGTCTCCTGGGAGCAAGCTCAATAGGTGGAATAGCTGCACCAGGAAACAACAGGCTTTAGGTGGCTTATCTCGTGGCTGGGTCAGGGCTTGTCCAGCACCCAGCCTGTGTCATTCTGCATACCCCAAGCCATTAGGGAAACATGTGACAGTTATGCCTGTTATATTTTCCCTTGAGCCTAGATCCACACTCTTGGAGCAGCCCGCACCTCCCTCCTGCTGCCTTCAACCTTTGGGCTTCACCTCCTTCAGCTCATTCCTTTGTAGGATTTCATGGCCATAGTTTGTGGTGTATCTTTCCCTGAGGTATTGCTGTACAAGCACATCCCTGCTTTCGGAGGTTTAACCCACCTCCCTGACACTATGCAGCCTGTGCTGTAACTGGCACCCCCTTGACCACATCAGGTGCAGCCATCAGCTGGTGGCAAGACAAGGGCAGCAAGCCCACACAGCTATCCTCTCACAGTCTCTTATAGCCCAGGTGCCTCAGCCCAGCCCCAGAAAGGTTACTTGAGGTCACATCCCTCACAGCTAAGAATAGACAAACAACGTGGCTTGCATTAGGGAAAGCGATTCCATCTGGGCCTGGGGATGAAAGCTGTAAACAGCTCCTGCTCCGCACGCAGCACTCTGGTTGATTCCTTACTGCGCAGCCTGCTGGGCCAGAGTCCAGCAGGGACTAACTGTGAGCCCCTTACAAGCAGCACAGAACCAGCAGGATTTAGCTTGAGATGGGACTAACTGTCTAGAAAAAAAAAAAACCACAACTGCCCAACGCAGCACCCCTGATTCCCTGGGGTGTCTGGAGCTGGGGCCTGTGGGGGCGGGCGAGGCAGCGCTGTCGCCTCATGCAAGGGCCTCGCTGGCTTCATTTCAGAACCACAAGGAATTTCCATTGCTCTGACCTTGCTCTGTGGGTTCACTAGACCTGAGCAACAGCTGGGAAAAGCTGCAGGCTGGGGAATAGAGCAATTCTTGGTCAAGCGGCAACTGTGCATCCCAGCCAGCACTCAAGCCCTGCTCCTCAAGACCTTCCTCCATCCCCAATAGCCACCCCCCCCAACCCCTTCCATGTACCGCCATTAGCCACCACACGCCAGCTGTGTACTCCCCCACACTGCTCTTACCACAACCCAGCCCCCGCTCCCTGTGACTCGCCACACACTACTCCTCACTTCCCTCCATGACCCACACCCCCACACACACCCTCGCCCTCCCTCCCTCCGTGGGGATCCCAATTAGCCCTTGTGGGTGCAGGTAACACACTGGCCTGCACCTGCTGCACCTTTTGCCACCTGCTGCCCAGAAATGGCAGCACAGCCCTAGAGATGCTCGTGCCCAGGAAAGTGGAAGCCTGGGCCCTGGAGCTCTGAGTTGCAAGTAGGGTGACCAGATAGAAAGTGTGAAAAATTGGGACAGAGGGTGCAGGGTAATAGGCATCTGTGTAAGAAAAAGCCCCAACTATCAGGCCTGTCCCTATAAAATCGGGACAGCTGATGCACAGGTTCAGCGGGGAGGGGCGCTGTGACAGGCACTCCGGGGGCCTGCCTGCGGTCTGTGCACAGCACCAGGTTTGCAATGAGCCAGCGACAGGTGGTTGTGTTTCAGTTGCACCTTTTATTTCTGCCCCATTCCTGCCCAGTGTTTTTTGTTCCTATGATCACAAGTATTTACATGGTGCTGGGGCTAAGCCCCCCCACCAGCCAAGGGCCCAACCACTGCCCTGCTGCAGCCTGGGCCTGCGTGCTGCAGAACCTAGCCGGGGTTGGGAGGGGGGGGCGCAGCACTCGGGCATGCTGGGCTGACAGGAGGCAGCAGGAAAGGTACACACTCAAGTGTGATTACTGCACAGGAGCAGAGGGACAGCAGTTGAGACAAGACACAAAAGACACAGCAGGACTATTGCGATGCAGGGACAGGGCTCAGAGCGGGCACTAAGTTAACTGTGTACTGCTGCAGAGAAGCATGGGTGGCAGGGAGCCATCTGGCACTTCTGTGAGGATGCATCTCTTGGCTAGAGCCTGCGGCTTGGTGCTGCTAAACTGCAGAGAAATGACAATAGAGAACCCTTTGTACGCGTGTCCTGGAACTAGCCCCCCAAAGCTGCTTAGGGAAATCACAGGGTCACGGCCATTGCCCTGGGGTTGGCAGATGCTCCACGCGGGATTCCCTCTCATAAAATCAGGGACGTGTAGCCAACAGGAACTAGGCCGGTGTTGTTTCCATGGCAACAGCGGATCCAGTCCTCATCCACTGTGGCTAGGAGCTGCAGGATGTCCCCTCTACTGAAGCTCAGGTGATCGTCTCCAGCCCCGGTGTGGTCACACAGCGCCCGCACAACCCTGCACAACAAACAAGGGCTCAATTAGGGGCTAGACCCACGGGAGGAGGCCTGTAGGGCAGGGACATGGTTGAGGGTTGCCAATTTTGGTTGGATGTATTCCTGGAGATTTCCTCCCATGATAGCGTCTTTAATTAAAGATTAATCTTTAATTCCTGGAGACTCCAGGCCAATCCTGGAAGGTTGGCAACCCTATGCCAGGCTCTGATGGGGTTCCACAGAGGGATCGTGGCTGGCAATCCACAAGCCGGGATACATAAAGGGTGAGTAACCTGCAGTCCACAAGCCAAGAAAAAGGCTCCAACAAGACCGAGGTGACAGGTGCTGGCCCATGACCAGACCTTGTGGAGTGACCTGAGACACCCGATGCCCTGTCGTACTCGAGCCAGGATCCCAGAGAGGAAACGCCAGGGCCTTTAGTCCAGATGGCTCCCAAGGTCAATTAGAAAATTCAGTCAGGAATCTCCCTCACAAAGCCACTGTGCAGTTCAGAGAGCTGGAATAGAAGGGGACTGCAGGTTGGGATTGGGACACATCGACAGGGCAGCGCATGTGGAGGCAGCCCAGGGCTGGGCTAGCAGGGGCTGCGGACTTGAAGGACAGTGAGGAAGAAGAACACCGAACCTGGCACCAACCCAGTGCTTTTGGGAACTCAGAAATCCATCAAAGTCTTCAACCCACCCAGTCCCAAACACTGGAAGCCCCCCGGGCACCTGTGCAGCTGCGGCGAGTCAGACACTTTCTTCTCTTGCTGTTCCTGAGGCCAGGCCTTCTCAGAGGGCCCTCCCTTCAGAACCAGGGCAAGAACGTTCACACTGGGGGGCAGCCAGCTGGAAGGTCTCCTGCCAGAGAGCAGAGGGAGTCACCAGAAAGTCTGAGAAACACCTCGATGGGACAGACAAAGGCTCACAGATCTCCAAGGGCAACGAAGGAGGGACAAGATCCCCAGGTCCCCAAGTGTGGCCCCTCAACTAAAACACTGCAAGAAAGAGTCACATTTTCAAAGACTGTGTCCAAAATTTGGAATTCCCCCCCCATAACATTCCCGCCAGGTCCGGTATAAACCGTCCTGGACCCATGGGCGAAGCTGGGTGCAAGCGCCGGGGGCGAGAGGGAGAGGTGTTACTGACCCAACAGTATTGGGCATTTCTTCTCCTGCAGCAACATCCCAGGTGAGTTTGGAATTGGGCAGGTGATGCCAAAGGCTGAGCAAAAGGCCTGAATGTCTATCGGGGAAATGGACCAGAACCTGCTCCTCCACTGGGCCTCACACAGAGCAGCCCGCAGCCCCTCCCCTGGGGGGCAGGTACCATTAGATGCAATAGCACCCAAGAGCCTGTAACTGAGAAGCTGCTAACACCCCATGCTGCAGGCTGTTTGCTGGACACAGATGCGGGGCATGGGCCATGCCACTGCCCTGAAAAAGGAGGAAGCCCTGCAAGGACTCACCCTGCCCCGCCCCGCCCGGCACTGACCTGGACTTGGCTGCACTGGTGTCAGAGTAGGCGGGGAAGCCTCTGGCAGGCGGACACGTGGCCCCAAAGAGTCGGCCCAGCCAGATAGGGCAGATGGGGGAGCCGCCCACGTTCAGGTTGGGCGTGGCCAATGGGCTCCCATCAGGGGCCGGGTCCTTGGACGGGGGCAGGCATGGCTTGCTGGCAGAGGGCTCCAGTGGCTCAGTCTCCCTGGGGCCTGCGTATCCCTTGGTCCTGGCCTGCGGCGGCAGCTCTTCAGCATGAGGAGCCTCCAAGTTTCCTGCCTCGCTGGAGGATGTTGGACCTGGAGCCTCAGCACCACCTTCCCCAGCTCTGGGCTTGAGGAGCTGCAGGTCTGTGTCGCTGGCCCCCTCCCCTCCCCGAGCACCGAACTCATTCGCGGAAGCCTGGCCGGATCCGTGGGGAGGAGCAGCGAGGCTGGAGCTGGTGTCCCCTGCAGCCACCCGCAGTTTTGTCCAGCAGGCGAAGGGAAACCTTTCCTTCGTGGCCGTGGTGTAGACCTCGGAGGTCTGGCTTAACTGCTCCCACCAGCTGCCCCGCCTCTCTCCTGTGTCCTGTGGGACAGGCTGCTGGCGTTTCTCAGGCTCGGCAGGACACTCAGGTCCCAGAAGCGTCTGGGTGATCTGCTCCCCCCACTGCAGCACCTGCTGGAATGTCTGCTTCAGGGCGACGCCTGCCGGGATGCTGGGGGGTGATTTGATGACTGCTGCGCTGTACTGGGATCTAGCACTTTCCTCTGAGCCCACCAGGGCTGCCTTCCTGGGGCCATTGGTGGGCAGCTGGTGCTCTGGGCTAGCACCACTTTCAGCCCCCTCGGCCTGGTCACTAGGGTCCCGGCCCTGTGCGGGAGCAGCCACCAGGGCAGGGCCAAGAGGGTGGCTGTGGGGAGAGTCCGGCCTGTGGGGCAGGGGCCGCACATCCATGGGCAGGTGGTGATGCTCGAAGAGCAGGTCGAGGTGAAAGGTCAGCACAGAGAGGGGCTGGACGAGGAGCAACAGCTCATGGGCCAAGTGCGGGCAGGGGCCGTGGCTCAGGGAGAAGAAGGCCGTGGGCAGGTAGAAGACAGAGATGACATCTAAGAGACACAGGCAGGGTGAGATGGCACCACCCTACCCAGAGCCCTCCCATCCCACAGAACCAACGCACAGAAACCTCTCATCCTACCAAGACCCTCATCTCACAGAGCTCCCCCACGGAACCACTCTTCAGAGCCACCCCACGCCACTGAGCTCCCTCCCACATAACTAACCCCCAGACCCCCTCCACCTCACAGAACCACCCCACCAAGTCCCCCGCATCCCACTCCTCCACCCTGGGACACCAGCTTGTCTCTTCTGGGTCTGTCACTAGCAGCCTGTACAGGGGGAGAGTTTCCATCTGTACTTCAGCAACCAGGCTGCCCGGGATCCTCAGCTGAGGCATGGTGGTGGGAAAGGACTCCTGTGTCCCATTAAAGGAGCCCCAGATAGGCACTGCCCTGGGGGGCTCACAGAGCCCACTGCTCCCTACCTGAGCTCTTCTGCAGGTGGGAGAGCCACAGTTCCAGCTGCTTTATGCTGAATGAGACGGAAAAGGTCCAAGTTACAACTGTTCATAACGACAGACCCAGACTGGGCCGTGCCAACAGCACTAAACTGCCTGACTCGGGGGCCGCCCTAGCTGGAGCAGGCCCAGGAGTCCAGGGCCCACATCTGCTGACGTCTGCCTAGGGGCAGCAACATCCTAGTGCTCCTCCCACCCAGCTGGGTCTCTGGGTTCACTTGGATGAACACAAGGCTTACCAAGGGTCCAGCTCCTGGAGTGTGCAGGAGGCACAGGGGGATCCCCGTCTGAAGGTAGCAGACACGAGGGTGCCCCCAGCCAAGTTCTGCTCATTTGTGCCAGTGTCATACCAGAGCGAAGCTTCTGGCGCCATGGCGCCCTGAACCAGGCCTGAGACTGAACCTGGGTGCTTCATACAGCAGGAGCCAGCATCAGCTCCTCCCCCCATATGCCTGCACCCCAGCTCCTCTCCCCTGGGTTGAGGCGTCCCATCTCACCCTGAATAAGTCCCAGTGTTCAGCTGAGAACAAATGTAGGACCATAAAGATGAGTGAGGCCATGGCCATGAGTGTGAGCGAGCGAGAAAATGGCAGAAACTGAGAGACAGCACACACGGGAGCACCTGTGAGCAGGAGGGTGAGAGCAAGCACGAGAGAGTGCACACGCCCACACACGGGAGCACCCGTGAGCAGGTGGGTGAGAGCAAGCACGAGAGAGTGCACACGCCCACACACGGGAGCATCCGTGAGCAGGAGGGTGAGAGCAAGCACGAGAGAGTGCACACGCCCACACACGGGAGCACCTGTGAGCAGGAGGATGAGAGCAAGCACGAGTGTGCACACCCACGTGAAAGTAAGTCCAGCAGCTGCAGGCTGAGGCACGGAGAAGGGCTCCGAGACACCAGAACCACCCCCTTCCCAGGCCCAGCACTCCCCTGGCAGGGACCATCCTGCCTGGGGAGCCCAGCGGCTCTTCCAGTCTCTCCTAGGGAGGCAAAGCAGTGCCCAAGCCTGGTACTTACTTCAGAAGGCCAAGTATGAAGGCGTGGAACCTCTGCCTGCTGCTGCGGAGGTGAGCCAGCTGGGACACCTGCCAGTACAGCGAGTGCAGGGGCCGAGTGCCGGGGCCTGTAGAACACACAGCACAGAGCCACTCAGCAGCCGTCTCCCCTGAGTTTGGCTCCTCTCCCTCCCGGAAGCTTGGCGTGGAGTTGGGGGCCCTGCTCAGAGAGCAGCCAGCAGCCACAGCTGCATCAGGCCAATGAGAGGCGTTGGGGACATGGCCCCAGTCACCTGCATCCCAAAGTATTGGTGCGTTGGAGCTGGAGGCACCTGGCTGGCCCTTCCCACACACCCCCTGCGCTTTATCTCGCTATTCGACCAGGGGAACCGATGGTGTCTTCTGGGGCCAGACTAAGCCCCCTCCAGCAACATCCCCCCAACCTACCCTGCTTGACCGAGGCCTCCACCACGCTCCAGGGCGAGCTCCTCCTCTGGCCCATGATGATGTCCTTCTGGAAGGGCTTCAAGCCATCTGCCACCAGGGCATAGAGTGCCGGGCACAGGGTGTTGAGCAGCAGGTAGCTCACATCTGGGCTTAGCCAGCTGTCGCCCAGCTGTGTCTGGGTAAGGAGAGGTGCAGGTGATGGTTTGGAGTGGTGGGGAGACAGGAGTCGTGTCCCTCCCCAGAACAGGCAGGACAGGGATGGTGAGTTCCCTTTGCCTGGGACAGCCCGCCATGTTGCTTCCAGCTCCCGCCATTCGTGGCATATGAGACACAGGCCAGGGAACAGGGTGCCCACGATGCCCACATAGCCCCAGCCAGCCAGCCAGCAGGGAGGGGCCAAGACCAAGCTAATAGTCAAGGCAGCAGCTGAGCCTCATCCACCAGATCCACGGCCCAGGCCAGAGACCCCACCCCTACCCAGCGCTTTACCTTCTGCACCAGGCTCCTCGCCATGCTGAAGTGAGCAATGAGCTTCTCCACGGAGCCGCTGATGCCAACCAGCAGGGCTGGGACGGACAGAGAAGGGACAAGTCAGGCCTGTGCTGAGTCCCTACACCAGCTCCAACCACGTAACCCCACAAAAGCTGCATGTGAGCCCACGATAGGGTGACCAGACAGCAAGTGTGAAAAAGCGGGACAGGGGGTGGGGGTAATAGGACCCTATATAAGAAAAAGACCCAAAAATCGGGACTGTCCCTATAAAATCGGGACATCGGGTCACCGTAGCCCACGAAAATGGAAAGGGAGCCCTGAATAGCTAGGGCTGGACAGCATCACTTCATACACTGGTCCCTGCCACGCACCGCCCCCTGCTGGCTGGGGCAGGGATAGCGCCTGTCCCCTGCAATCTCCGCTGGACTGTACCCTGCAGCGCTGCCCCCTGCTGGCTGGGACAGAGACAGCGCCTGTCCCCTGCAATCTCTGATGGACTGTACCCTGCAGCACCGCCCCCTGCTGGCTAAGGCAGGGATAGCGCCTGTCCCCCGCAATCTCCGCTGGACTGTACCCTGCAGCGCCACCCCCTGCTGGCTGGGACAGAGACAGCACCTGTCCCCTGCAATCTCCGCTGGACTGTACCCTGCAGCGCCGCCCCCTGATGGCTAAGGCAGGGATAGTGCCTGTCCCCTGCAATCTCCGCTGGACTGTTCCCTGCAGCGCCACCCCCTGCTGGCTGGGGAGACAGCGCCTGTCCCCTGCAATCTCCGCTGGACTGTACCCTGCAGCGCCACCCCCTGCTGGCTGGGACAGAGACAGCGCCTGTCCCCCGCAATCTCCGCTGGACTGTACCCTGCAGCGCCACCCCCTGCTGGCTAAGGCAGGGATAGCGCCTGTCCCCTGCAATCTCCGCTGGACTGTACCCTGCAGCGCCGCCCCCTGCTGGCTGGGACAGAGACAGCGCCTGTCCCCTGCAATCTCTGCCGGACTGTTCTCTGCAGCACCACCCCCTGCTGGGTAAGGCAGGGATAGCGCCTGTCCCCTGCAATCTCCGCTGGACTGTACCCTGCAGCGCCGCCCCCTGCTGGCTGGGACACAGACAGCGCCTGTCCCCTGCAATCTCTGCCGGACTGTTCTCTGCAGCACCACCCCCTGCTGGGTAAGGCAGGGATAGCGCCTGTCCCCTGCAATCTCTGCTGGACTGTACCCTGCAGCGCTGACCCCTGCTGGCTAAGGCAGGGATAGCGCCTGTCCCCTGCAATTTCTGCTGGACTGTACCCTGCAGCGCCACCCCCTGCTGGCTAAGGCAGGGATAGCGCCTGTCCCCTGCAATCTCCGCTGGACTGTACCCTGCAGCGCTGCCCCCTGCTGGCTGGGACAGAGACAGCGCCTGTCCCCTGCAATCTCTGCCGGACTGTTCTCTGCAGCACCACCCCCTGCTGGGTAAGGCAGGGATAGCGCCTGTCCCCTGCAATCTCCGCTGGACTGTACCCTGCAGCGCCGCCCCCTGCTGGCTGGGACACAGACAGCGCCTGTCCCCTGCAATCTCTGCCGGACTGTTCTCTGCAGCACCACCCCCTGCTGGGTAAGGCAGGGATAGCGCCTGTCCCCTGCAATCTCTGCTGGACTGTACCCTGCAGCGCTGACCCCTGCTGGCTAAGGCAGGGATAGCGCCTGTCCCCTGCAATTTCTGCTGGACTGTACCCTGCAGCACCGCCCCCTGCTGGCTGGGACAGAGACAGCGCCTGTCTCCTGCAATCTCCGCTGGACTGTTCCCTGCAGCACCACCCCCTGCTGGCTGGGACAGGGATAGCGCCTGTCCCCTGCAATCTCTGCTGGACTGTTCCCTGCAGCACTACCCCCTGCTGGCTGGGACAGGGATAGCGCCTGTCCCCTGCAATCTCTGCTGGACTGTTCCCTGCAGCACCCCCGCTGGCTGGGACAGGGCTCGGCCCCTCTCCCCTGTGACATTCCCTCTCCATTCCCTACAGTGCCCCCTGTTGGCTGGGACAGGGATAGCGCCTGTCCCCTGCAATCTCTGCCGGACTGTTCCCTGCAGCACCACCCCCTGCTGGCTAAGGCAAGGAGCATCCCCTCTCCCCTGTGAACCTCCCCCATTCCCCACAGCAGCCCCTGCTGGCTGGGACAGGGATAGCGCCTGTCCCCTGCAATCTCTACCAGACTGTTCCCTGCAGCACCCCCGCTGGCTGGGACAGGGCTCGGCCCCTCTCCCCTGTGAAACTCTCTCCCCATTCCCTACAGTGCCCCCTGTTGGCTGGGACCGAATCGAGCCACAGAACCTGGGCCCCTTGGGGTGGCTCCAGCTGCTCCAGCCTCTGGGTAAGTCTACCCAGCCCTTGGCAGTGCGCCTCCCCCAGCTCCAACCCAAGCTGCAGCTTCCACACAGCTATTTTCAGAGCATTAGTGCCAGCCCTGCAATCCCAAGTCTGTCACCCTTGGTGGCAGGCTGACTGCTGAGGTCTGTGTAGATGCACCAGAGTTGCTGGGGAACCCAGGGCATTGCCATGGGAACCGTCATCTCTTTAGCAATTCTTCGGAGTCTAAGAATAAAGGTGCAATGGAAACTGGCAGTTACCATGACAACAAGCCAAAGATGCAAATGTTTGCTACAGAAGATTAAAGGTATTTGTAGAATCCAGGGCCACCCGCACCAGTCTACTCACCTGGGGCTCCAAGTTTTCAGGCTCAACAGCACCACCTGCTGGAAAAGACTGGGCGCATGATTCCCCAAAGACTAGTCTCCAGGAGCTCCCCACAGCCACAACTCCAGGTCACAAACAAGAATGCATCAGCCAAAAAAGGTACCAAGAGGGTGGGATGTTAGTCCATAAACCCCTAGCTCGCTAATCTCCCAGCCAAAAGGAGAGTGAAGCCTGCCGCTGGAAGGCCAAGTTAGACAAACTGAAACTGCAAATAAGGTACAAATTTGTAAGGGCAAGGCTGATTGCACAGGGCAACATCTCCTAGGGGCAGCGGGTTCTCTGGGATGCACCTGGAGCCTTTGGGTCAAAATTGGGGGTTTCTCAAAGATACGCTCTTGCTAACCCCCATTACTGGCTGGATGCAGGAATTGCTGAGTGGAATTATCTGTCCTGTCATGCAGGAGATTGGCTGAAGGAGCAGAATAAGAACCTAAGAACTGTCACACTGGGTCAGAACAGTGGTGCATCTAGGCCAGTATTGTGTCTCCAACAGTGACCAAAGCCAGAGTTTCATGGGGAGCACACTGAACAGGGCAATTCGACATATCCACCCATCTTCTCGCCTGGTTTCCAGTGGACAGAGGTTTAAGGTGGCCCTGAGCATGAGGCTGCATTTCTGGTCATCTTGGCTAATAGCCATTTGATGGATCTATCCTCCATGAACTTATCTAGTTCTTTGCAAAACCTCAGTTATACTTTTGGCGATCACAACATCCGTTGGCAATGAGTTCCACGGGTTAATTGTGCATTGTGTGAAAAGTACTTCCTCTTTTTGTATTAAACCTGCTGCCTATTAATTTCATTGGGTAACCCCTGTTTTTTGTGTTGTGAAAAAGGATAAATAATAGTTCTATAGTCATCTTTTTAAATGGCAGTCATGATTTTACAGACCACTATCATAGCCCCCCCTTCATCATCTCTTTTCCAAGCTGAACAGCCCTCTTCTTTTTAGTCTCTCTTACTCTGGAAGGTTCCATAGCCTTGATCATCTTTCTGCCCTTCTCTGAACCTTTACCAGGCCCACTACATTCTTTCTGAGCCTGGGCGACCAGATTGGGACACGGTGTTCAAAGTGCAGGTATGCCATGGGTTTATACAGTGGTATTATGATATTTTCTGTCCTATTTTCTATTAATTTCCTAATAGTTCCTTTGGGCTGTAGAGGCGTTTTTAAACTGAGGGCTGGGGAAAGCTGACAGGTCCAGAGGAGCACATGATTTGGACAAAGACATCCCTTAGGGGAGGATAAATAAATAAAAAATAATGATAATTGGAGATATACCAATCTCCTAGAACTGGAAGGGACCTTGAAAGGTCATCAAGTCCAGCCCCCTGCCTTCACTAACAGGACCAATTTTTGCCCCAGATCCCTAAATGGCCCCCTCAAGGATTGAAGTCACAACCCTGGGTTTAGCAGGCCAATGCTCACTCTATATCCTAATAAAGAGGAAAGGCTAGAGGTTAATAAAGCACTGGAAGGAACTAAAGAGAAAAAGGTCAAATGAAAAAGAGCCCCATTTAACTACACCCCATGAAGGCAGACACCTAACTATTGACAAATATTATAAGTGTTCATATATAAATGCAAGAAGTCTAAATACTAAGATGGGTGAACTTGAGTGCCTGATATTAAATGGTGTGGGAGTGGCATATATGTGAAAGAAAGCAAAGAGTCAAATATCATAAGAATCTTAAATGATCCAGACTGTACCATGGAATCTCTATGGATAGAAATTCCTTGCTTGAATAATAAGAGTATTGCAGTGGGAATATACTACCGACCATCTGACCAGGATGGTGACAGTGAATGTGAAATGCTCAGGGAGATTAGAGAGGCTACAAAAACAGAAAACCCAATAATAATGGGGGATTTCAAGTGACCCCATATGAACTGGGTACCTGTCACCTCAGGACAGGATGCAGAGATAAAATTTCTGTACCCCATCTTGAAGCAGCTAGTCCTTGAACTGACAAGGGGAGAGGCAATTCTTGATTTAATCCTAAATGGAGCACAAGATCTGGTTCAAGAGGTGAATATAGGTGAGCTGCTCAGTAACTGTGACCAGGATGCAATTAAATTTAACATCCTTGTTGTGGGAGTGGAAGGAAATATCACCACAGTGACACTGAACTTCAAAGAAGGGAACTACACAAAAATGAGAAAGCTAGTTAAACAGAAATTAAAAGGAACAGTCACAAGGATGAAATGCCTGCAGGCTGCATGGAAACTTTAAAAACCACCATAGAGGCTTAAACTAAATGTATATCCAAACAACCAAACAAAAAACACAGTAAGAAGACCAAAAAAATGCCACCATAGCTAGGGTGACCAGGGACAGCCCTGATTTTGGGGTCTTTTCTTATACAGGCTCCTATTACCCCCACCCTGATTTTTTTGCACTTGCTGTCTGGTCACCCTAACTATAGCTAAACAGCAGAGTAAAAGAAGCGGTTAGAGACATAAAGGAATCCTTTAAAACGGAAGTCAAATCCTACTAAGGAAAATAGAAAGAAGCATAAACTCCAGCAAGTCAAGTGTCAAAGTATAATTAGGAAAGCCAAACAAGAATTGGAAGAGAGTGAACACTTTTTTAAGTACATCAGAAGCAGGAAGCCTGCCAAACAGTCAGCTGAGCACTGGGTGATTAAGTTGCTAAATGAGCACTCAAGGAAGACAAAGCTGTTGCAGAGAAGCTAAATGAATTCTCTACATCAGTCGGTCGTCACTGCAGAGGATGTGAAGAAGATTCCCACATCTCAGGTGACAAACTGTCCCAGATTGAGGTGTCAGTAGAGGAGGTTTTGTAACAAACTGATAAACTAAACAGTAATAAGTGACAAAGAGTCCTGTGGAACCTTATAGACTAACAGACGTATTGGAGCACGAGCTTTCATGGGTGACAAAGTCTGACAGAGTGGGTATTCACCCATGAAAGCTCAAGCTCCAATACGTCTGTTAGTCTATAGTGCCACAGGACTCTTTGCTGCTTTTTACAGATCCAGACTAACACAGCTACAGCTCTGATAGTAAACAGTAATAAGTCACCGGGACCAGATGGTATTCATCTAAGATTCTGAAGGAATTCCAATATGAAACTGCAGAACTCCTAACAGTGGTATGTAACCTATCACTTACATCAGCCTCTGTACCAGACGGCTGGAGGGTAACTAACATAATGCTGATGTTTTTAAAAGGCTCCAGATGCAATTCTGGCACTTCAGTACCAGGCAAATTGATTGAAACTATAGCAGAGAGCGGAATTATCAGACACAAGGATTAACACAATAGGGTGTAGAAGAGTCAACAAGTCTTTTAAGGGGAATCACCTCACCAATCTACTAGAATTCTTCGATAGTGTCAACAAGCAGATGAACAAGGGTGATCCAGTCAACACAGTGTACTTGGACTTCCAGAAACCTTTGACAAGGTCCCTCACCAAAGGCTCTTAAGCCAAGTAGGCAGTCATGGGGGAGAGGAAAGGACCTCTCATGGGTCAGTTATGGGTTGAAAGAGAGGAAACAAAAAGGGTAGGGAATAAAAGCCAGTTTTCACAATGGAAAGTGGTAAATAGCAGGGTCCCCCAGTGCTCTGTACTGGGACCTGTGCTCTTCAACATGTTCATTGACGATCTGGAAAAGGGGGTAAACAGTGAGGTGACAATGTTTGCAGACAATACTAAATTACTCAAGATAGTTAAGTCCAAAGCTGCCTGTGAAGAGTTCCAAAGGCCTCTCACAAAGCTGGGAGACTGGGGAACAAAATGGCAGATGAAATACAACATTAATAAGTGCAGAGCGATGTACATTGGAAAAAATAATCCCAACTATACATTCAAAATGATGGGGTCTAAATTAGCTGTCACCTCTCAAGAAAGAGATCGTGGAGTCATTGTGGATAGTTCTCCGAAAACATCTGTTCAACTGCAGCAGCAGCCAAAAAAGCGAACAGAATGTTAGCAGGGCCAGCTCCGGCTTTTTTGCCGCCCCAAGTGGACAAGAAAAAAAAAATTAAAACCTGATTGAGCTGCCGCAGAAGTGCCACTGAAGACTGAAGCGGAGCGATGGAGTTGCCGCCGAAGGGCAAGCGAGGGACGGACTCGCCGCCAAATTGCCACTGGAGACCTGAACATGCTGCCCCAACAGCGGACGAAGTGCCACCCCTTTCTATTGGCCACCCGAGGCACCTGCTTCCTTCGCTGGTGCCTGGAGCAGGCCCTGAATGTTAGGAATGATTAGGAAAGGGATAGATAATAAGACAGAAAATGTCCTAATGGCACTATATAAATCCATGGTACACTCGCACTTCGAATAGTGCCTGCGGTTCTGGTTCGCCCATCTCAAAAAAGATATATTAGAATTAGAAAAGGTGCAGAGAAGGGCAACCAAAATGATTAGGAACAGCTTCCGCATGAGGAGAGATTTAAAAGACTGGGGGACTGTTCAGCTTGGAAAAGAAACAACTAAGGCGGGATATGATAGAGGTCTATGAAATCATGAAAGGTGTGAGGAAAGTGAATAAATGTTATTTACCCTTTTGCATAACACAAGAACCAGGGTCACCCAATGAAATTAATAGGCAGAAGGTTTAAAACACACATAAAAGGAAGTACTTCACACAACACACAGTCAAACTGTGGAACGCATTTCCAGGGGACATTGTGAAGGCCAAAAGCATAACTGCGTTCAAAAGGAATTAGCTAAGTTCCTTGAGGATAGGTCCATCAATGGCTGTTAGCCAAGATGGTCAGGGGCACAACCCCATGCTCTGGGTGTCCTTAAACTTCTGGCTGCCAGAAGCTGGGACTGGACAACAGGGGATGGATCACTCAGTAATTGCCCTGTTCTGTTCATTCCCTTTGAACCATTTGTCATTGGTCATTGTCGGAGAACAGGATGCTAAGCTAGATGGACCATTGGTCTGACCCAGTGTGGCCATTCTTATGTGAAGACCAATGCAAAGAACTCACATAGCTTCGCTGCAATGGCTGTGTCTTCCTTGAATGCTCTTTGAATGCCTTAGCAGGACAAGGTGAGGGAGAGACAGCTCAGTGGTTTGGGCAGTAGTCTACTAAACCCAGGGTTATGAGTTCAATTCTTGAGGAGGCCATTTAAGGAACCAGGGTTAAATTCTGTCTAGGGATTGGCCCTGCTTTGAGCAGGGGGTTGGACTAGATACCTCTTGAGGTCCCTTCCAACCCTGATATGCTATAAAGTAGTATCTTTTATTGGACCCAAATATTTTGGTGAGACACCAGCTTTAACATCTTGGTCATCCAATGGCCCATTGCTTGTTTGGCAAGCTTTATGTTTCTGAGGTACTTTACAAAACTCTTACTGTTACTTTCTTAGTCTTTAGCAAGTAGCTTCTCAAATCTTTCTTGGCCTGCCTTCAGATACTGTTACACTAATCTGTCAGAGTTTATACATCACACTATTAGCCTCCATAGGATTTGACTTCTAAATTTTACACAATGCCTTTTTGCCGCCAACAGCCTTCATTACTCTGCTGTTTACTCAGAGTGGCATTCATTAGGTCCTCTTACTGTCTTTTAACTAGTTCCCCAGGATGCTTGCAGGCATTTACGACTTGGGACAGCTCCTTTTCAATTTAAGTCTAACAAGCATATCCTCATTCTTGTGTAGTTCCCCTCTGTAAAGTTAAATGTTCCTGTGAGGGGTGTTCTTTGGTATTATCTCCCCTACAAGGATGTGGAATTTAATTACATTATGGTCACTATTACTGAGTGCTTCATCTATAGTTACCTCTTGGACCAGATCCTGTGGTCTACTTAGGACTAAATCAAGAATTGGCTCTGCCCTTGTGGCTTCCAGGACTAGCTGCTCCAAGAACCAGTCATTTATGGTGTCTAGAAATGTTCTCTCTGCATCATGCCATGAGTCAATATGAGGATCGTTGAAGTCACCCAGTGTTATTGCACTTCCTGCTTTTGTGGCTTCTCTAACTTCTCTTAGCTTTTCACAAGAACTATCACTTTCCTGGCCAGATGATGAATAGTATGGTCCTACCGCTATACTCTCTTTAGTCAAACATGGAATTTCTAACCAAAGAGATTCCATAGTACCGTTTATTTCATGTAAGATTTATGCTTTCTTTAATGTATGGTGCCACTTCCCCAGCAGTGTGACTTACTCGGTCATTCCTACATATTTTATACTCTGTACTTCCATGTTCTAAGGATTATCTTCATTCCACCAGGTTTCCATGATGCCTGTTATACGGACATCATCCTGTAATGCCAGGTATTCTGGTTCACCCACCTTAGTATTTAGACTTCTAGTATTTGTATGTAAGCACTTGTACATTTTGTCAATATTCAGTTCTTTGCCTTCATATGTTAGATTTAAATAGGATTCTGTTTCATTTGACTGTTCCCTACCTGGACTTTACCAATTTCTTTCTTAAGTGAATAGCTCCTACCGGCCTTAAAATCGATGCGTCTATAACAAAAGTATCACCCTGTGGTAGGAGAGGAGCAGTGCCTGCCGTAACAAGGGCCAAACGAATGAGGCACTTGCCTCGGGTGTGCAAAGAGGAGGGGCGCAGCTCTACGGCGATCGGCGGCGCTTCGGCGGCAGCAATTCGGTGGCGGCTCCCTGAGTCTGTGTCGGAGGGAAGAACCTGCTGCCAAATTGCCACCACCGCTTCATTCATTCTTCGATGGCAATTCACCGGCAGGTCCTTCTCTCCGAGAGGGACTCCGGGACCCGCCACAGAATTGCCGCCAAGGAAAGAATGAAGTGGCAGCAACAATTAGGCAGTAGGTCCTTCCCTCCAACACAGACTCAGGGACCCGCCACCAAATTGCTGCCAAAGAGCCTGGAGCCGGCCCTTGTCTCGGGTGCAAAAATTCCTTGTTACGGTTCTGGAGAGGCGTTCCAGATGGCATGGACAGTGAAAAACTCCAGGTCTGAGGCAGTCATCTGGGCTCTGATGTCCCAGGGGGCTGGGCCTGCTTGTGCCTTTGCAAAGCTGATTCAGAAATTAAACGAGACCCCCTCAAGAACAGGACTTTCCCACCCATCTGGATTCCAAGAGCACGGAAGGGCTCCCCCTGCACAGATTTCAGGGTGGGCAACGGTTACCTTTCTTTTGCTCTCTCAGATGGTCATAGGCTCTGTCTGTATTTGCCATCCAGTGCTGGCCTGCCCCTGGAACACCAGCAAAGGACTGAGAATGTCTGACTAGAGAGAGAAAGAGAACCTGGTCAGTCAGTTGGCAGGGGCTATGTGACACAGGCACCACAGGGGCCGGGCCCAGCACGCCCTGTCCGGGAGCAAACAGCACCACGGCCACAGTCACTAGGGGCTGGCAGGGTCCTTCCTCATAGGCCTTTCTATGAGCCAGCCAGTGCAGCACATTCCTGCTAGCGGGGCTGCATCCATCCCTGGGAAGGGAGACGGTCCCTCATTCACCTCAGTCTCACCTCTCCCTTCTCATGGACTCCTGGGTGTCCTTAGCCAGAGCGTAGGGAAATGAGGCCAGGTCAGTGTCAGGGCTGGGATGGGGGAGGGAGAGCAATGGAGAAGCCTGCACAGTATGTTCCAGGTTACTAGCCAGTGGCTCAGGGAGCTCAGCCCTGAATGGGTACGTGCAGCGTCTAGACTCCAATTCCCAGGCCAGAGCAAAGGGCTCGGCAGCTGGAGATGAGAGGAAGCTGCTCAGAAGAGATTTCCCAGGGTGGACGAAGATGGAAACATCCCCAGCAAAGGAAACTTGTCCCAGCTCAGCCCCTGGCCCTGGCACTGGCCCCGGGCACTGGCCACAGAACGGCCTCTGGCACTGGGCCCTGGCACTGGCCCTAGATCTGGCACATCCCCTGGTGCAGGCTCTGGCACAGCCCCTGGCCCGGCCCCTAACTCTGACCCTGGCACAGCCCCTGATGCTGGCCCCGGCATGGCCCCTAGCGCTGGCCCTTACAAGCCAGAATCCCTGAGCTGCTGTGGACATGTGGCTTGCCGAATTAATTCCTCTATGGCCACAGCCTCCCTCCAAGCTAGGAACACTTTCTCCCGAGAGTGGGGAGACCAGGACAGCTGCCCAGGGATACAGCCCTCCTTGGGAGCCTGTAACAGGCCCTGTAAGTGAGTCACTCATATACAGACCCCTGGTAAGCAGCTGTCCCTGTGTGAGAGCAGTTGGAGTTCAAGCCCAGCTCCCAGAGAGGCAGGGGCGTTTGCTGCTCTTCCAGCAGGTCACTGCTCCCTCCAAGGGCATCCCACAAACCCAGGCAAGAGAGACCAGAGGGAGACCTAGGAGGAGGCAGGGTCTGGGATGGCAAAGAACTAACTCCCACTCTGCTCCCCACGGAGCCCGCACTCTAGTACTGTGGTGACCCAGAGTGGGTATCCATCTCTGCCGCAGCGCAGGACGCTTGGGGGGTCACAGTCATGAGGCACCCAGGCCTGCCCCAGGGCTGGGGGCTCGGAGGGGAGCACAGCTGGAGGGAACCTGCCCCAGGGCTGGGGGTTCGGAAGGGGGCACAGCTGGAGGGAACCAGCCCCAGGGCTGGGGGTTCGGAGAGGAGCACAGCTGGAGGGAACCAGCCCCAGGGCTGGGGGCTCGGAGGGGAGCACAGCTGGAGGGAACCAGCCCCAGGGCTGGGGGTTCGGAGAGGAGCACAGCTGGAGGGAACCAGTCCCAGGGCTGGGGGCTCGGAGGGGAGCACAGCTGGAGGGAACCAGCCCCAGGGCTGGGGGTTCGGAGAGGAGCACAGCTGGAGGGAACCAGTCCCAGGGCTGGGGGCTCGGAGGGGAGCACAGCTGGAGGGAACCAGCCCCAGGGCTGGGGGTTCGGAGAGGAGCACAGCTGGAGGGAACCAGTCCCAGGGCTGGGGGCTCGGAGGGGAGCACAGCTGGAGGGAACCAGCCCCAGGGCTGGGGGTTCGGAGAGGAGCACAGCTGGAGGGAACCAGTCCCAGGGCTGGGTGCTCGGAGGGGAGCACAACTGGAGGGAACCTGCCCCAGGACTGAGGGTTCGGAGCGGGGCACAGTTGGAGGGAACAAGCCCCAGGGCTGGGGGTTCGGAGGGGAGCACAACTGGAGGGAACCTGCCTCAGGGTTGAGGGCTCGGAAAGCAGCATAGCTGGAAGCAACCTGCCCCAGGACTGAGGGTTCGGAGGGAGGCACAGCTGGAGGGAACCAGCCCCAGGGCTGGGGGTATGGAGGGGGGCACAGCTGGAGGGAACCTGCCCCAGGACTGAGGGTTCGGAGGGAGGCACAGCTGGAGGGAACCAGCCCCAGGGGTGGGGGTATGGAGGGGGGCACAGCTGGAGGGAACCTGCCTCAGGACTGAGGGTTTGGAGGGAGGCACAGCTGGAGGGAACCAGCCCCAGGGCTGGGGGTATGGAGGGGGGCACAGCTGGAGGGAACCTGCCCCAGGACTGAGGGTTCGGAGGGAGGCACAGCTGGAGGGAACCAGCCCGAGGGCTGGGGGTATGGAGGAGGGCACAGCTGGAGGGAACCTGCCCCAGGACTGAGGGTTCGGAGGGAGGCACATCTGGAGGGAACTTGCCCCAGGACTGAGGGTTCGGAGGGAGGCACAGCTGGAGGGAACCAGCCCCAGGGCTGGGGGTATGGAGGGGGGCACAGCTGGAGGGAACCTGCCCCAGGACTGAGGGTTCGGAGGGAGGCACAGCTGGAGGGAACCAGCCTCAGGGCAGGGGGTATGGAGGGGGGCACAGCTGGAGGGAACCTGCCCCAGGACTGAGGGTTCGGAGGGAGGCACAGCTGGAGGGAACCAGCCCCAGGGCTGGGGGTATGGAGGGGGGCACAGCTGGAGGGAACCTGCCCCAGGACTGAGGGTTTGGAGGGAGGCACAGCTGGAGGGAACCGGTCCCAGGGCTGGGGGTCTGGGGTGCTGAGCTGGCAGGTACCGGCTGATCCGCAGGCACCTGGGCACAGCACAGCTCCCCTCCTGCCAGGCCCCATGCACCAGGAAGTGACTGCCCAGCCTCAGCAGCAGCTCCCGGGGGAGGAGGCTGGAAGGCAGGGGCCAGGGAAGGGGGCAGCCAAGGGGAGAGGCTCCCGCTGGGTATGGGACTCACCTACAGGCGCCCCCCAGCCTGGGCAGGGACAGTGTGACAGCAGCAGATGCGAGAGGCCGCTATGGGGGCAGGATGTCAGCGCCCAGCTGACTGCGGCTCTCCAATCGGGAGGCAGCAGGGCCCCAATGCTGGGGTTGGGGTGGGGGGGTACAGCCACAGGGCACCTGCCCCTGTCCCAGTGCTGGAGGTTTGGGGGGACACAGCCACGGGGCACCTGCCCCTGCCCCAGTGCTGGGATTGGGGGGGCACAGTCACAGGGCACCTGCCCCAGTGCTGGGGGTTGGGGGGGGCACAGTCACAGGGCACCTGCCCCAGTGCTGGGGGTTGGGGGGGCACAGTCACGGGGCATCTGCCCCTGTGCTGGGGGTTGGGGGGGCACAGTCACAGGGCATCTGCCCCTGTGCTGGCATGGGGGGGGCAAAGTCACGGGGCACCTGCCCCAGTGCTGGGGGTTGGGGGGGGCACAGTCACAGGGCACCTGCCCCAGTGCTGGGGGTTGGGGGGGTCACAGTCACGGGGCATCTGCCCCTGTGCTGGGGGTTGGGGGGATCACAGTCACAGGGCACCTGCCCCAGTGCTGGGGGTTGGGGGGGCACAGTCACGGGGCATCTGCACCAGTGCTGGGGTTGGGGGGGTGCACACGGCTCTGGGCTCCGCCAGGCAGGTCTGGGAGAGTGACAGGGCAAAGGACAGTGGGAGAGAGGGAATGGGGCAGGACAGACAGATGGACAGAGAGAAGGAGGGGACAGTGAGCGAGCACAGCACCCTGTCCAGACCCCAAAAGGCAGGTGTGCTGGGTCCCTTGGCACAAAGTCTAGCAGGATCCCCCAGCCTAAGCCTCCTTCCTGCTGCTCCAAGCCCCCCTTGGGTAGTCACTGAGAAACCTCAGTGTTAGCTGGGGAGTGGGGGCCACATGCTCCCAGCCCGTCATGCACACACACCTTGAGTCACACACACGCAGGCTTTCTGAGCTTGTAACACAAGAAATGTGTGGCGTGTCTGAGCCCTGTGGTGACCACACAAGCCAGCCAGGATGGGGAGTGGGGCGTTAGAAGCACAGTATCCGATGAGAGCTCCCCTGCTCCACACCTAGGTGCACTCTGGGGGCAACAACTGACAACCTGACCAAGTTACTCTTTGCTAGCTAGGTATCCCAGAGCTTGTCAGGTGAGTTTGACTCTCAGATAAACAGCGTGGGGCACAAAGGAGCAGAGTTGAGAAGGCCAGGGAACCCCAGAAACATCCCCAGCCCGTGGAAAGAGCCTGCAAGATGGTATCAGGTGCCCCTGTATAACAGGGCAGTGTAGTGTTATCCCACTGTCCCAATGGGAACGAAGGCCCAGACAGGCGAGGTGACAGGGAAATTAAACCTAGGTGTCCAGAGTCCCAGGCTAGTGCCCGACCCAAATCACAAGCCATCCTGCCTGTCTTTGTTGCAGCCTTCCCCTGAGTGCTTGGCTCCTGGCACAGAGGAGCAGCCCTGCCTACACACAGCCCCTAGAATCCTTCCAGACACAACCTTGTGTGCGGGTCTCAAGGAAGCTGGCCCCCATACACTGCTCCCATCTACCATGCTCTGCTCTCCTGCACTGTCCCATCCTCTCTGCCCGTCTCCCCGGCATCACTTCCCAATCACCACACACAGCTGCTTCCTGGGTGCCTGGTCCTAGCGCAGAGAGGAAGAGCAGGTGCTCAGACTGCAAACTAGGAAAGGAAACGGGCAGCTTACGTTGCTTGGGAGGTCTTGGATTCTTGGACCCTCTGCTCTGCTTTCTCTCAGGAGACGCTGCCCCAGAGCGTGCTCCAGCCTGACTGTGTGCACATGCCTCTCCCCTGGGGCAGCAGGCTCTGGACACCTCCATGCCGAGTGGCAGCTCTGGGACCTGGTGGGAGGGGAAGGCCATAGTTGGGAAGGTTCTGCTTCGTGGGAAGAGCGGGGAGAAGAGCACAGACAGGTCTGAGCTGTCCAGGAAAGGCAGCACTTCCCGGTGTGGGGGGGAGTAGGCCCCTATGGGGGACAGGCGGATGGGGAGCAGTTCCTCCGGGGAGAAGGTACCCAAGACTCTCCCCTTATTGCTGGCCAGGAGGCAGACTTCATCACAGGACAAGGTCTTCAGCGTGGGGCGAAAGGACGAGGTGAAGAGGGCAGGAGACTTCAGCTCAATGCTCTCCAAGCTGGAGTTAAGGGAGGGGATCAAGGGCAGGGGAGGTGCCACTGGGTCTGCGCTGCAGTAGAGAGGCTTCCCGTCGGCCGAGAAATGGAAGAGCAGAGGCTGGAACGGCAGCATCTGAGGCCTGGGGCAGCGAGAGAGGGGAGAGCCAACTGCAGGCAGGAACATTGCAAAGAAATGCAACCAAAACCAGGGGGGCATGGAGAACACAGTGGGGGGAAGGGGGAATACAGGAGCATGGAGAACACAGCGGAGGAGGAATATGGATGGGGGCATGGGGAACACAGCAGGGGAAAGGAGAGTATGGAGAACACAGTGGGGAGGAATACGGGGGCATGGAGAACACAGCGGGGGGAATACGGGGGCATGGAGAACAAAGTGGGGAGGGATATGGGGGCGTGGAGAACACAGCGGGGTGAATACAGGGGCATGGAGAACACAGTGGGAGGGAATACGGGGGCATGGAGAACACGACGGGGGAGGAATACGGGGGCATGAAGAACACAGCGGGGGGAATATGGGGGCATGGAGAACAAAGTGGGGAGGAATACGGGGGCGTGGAGAACACAGTGGGGTGAATACAGGGGCGTGGAGAACAAAGTGGGGAGGAATACGGGGGCGTGGAGAACACAGTGGGGTGAATACAGGGGCATGGAGAACAAAGTGGGGAGGAATACGGGGGCGTGGAAAACACAGCGGGGTGAATACGGGGGCATGGAGAACACAGCGGGAGGGAATACGGGGGCGTGGAAAACACAGCGGGGGAGAATACCGGGGCATGGAGAAGACAGCAGGGGGGGGAATACGGGGGTATGGAGAACACAGCGGGGGGAAGGAGAAGGGAGTATGGAGAACACAGCGGGGGAGGAATACGGGGGCATGGAGAACACAGCAGGGGAAAGGAGAGTATGGAGAACACAGTGGGGAGGAATATGGGGGCATGGAGAACACAGTGGGGGGATACGGGGGTATGGAGAACACAGCAGGGGGAAGGAGAAGGGAGTATGGAGAACACAGCGGGGGAGGAATACGGGGGCATGGAGAACACAGCCGGGGGATACGGGGGTATGGAGAACACAGCGGGGGGAAGGAGAAGGGAGTATGGAGAACACAGCGGGGGAGGAATACGGGGGCATGGAGAACACAGCAGGGGAAAGGAGAGTATGGAGAACACAGTGGGGAGGAATATGGGGGCATGGAGAACACAGTGGGGAGGAATATGGGGGTATGGAGAACACAGCGGGGGGAAGGAGAAGGGAGTATGGAGAACACAGCGGGGGGAAGGAGAAGGGAGTATGGAGAACACAGCGGGGGAGGAACACGGGGGCATGGAGAACACAGCAGGGGAATACGGGGGTATGGAGAACACAGCGGGGGGAAGGAGAAGGGGGTATGGAGAACACAGCGGGGGAGGAATACGGGGGCATGGAGAACACAGCAGGGGGGAATACGGGGGTATGGAAAACACAGTGGGGGGATACGGGGGTATGGAGAACACAGCGGGGGGAAGGAGAAGGGAGTATGGAGAACACAGAAGGGGAGGAATACGGGGGTATGGAGAACACAGCGGGGGGAAGGAGAAGGGAGTATGGAGAACACAGCGGGGGAGGAATACGGGGGCATGGAGAACACAGCAGGGGAAAGGAGAGTATGGAGAACACAGCGGGGGAGAAATACGGGGGCATGGAGAACACAGCAGGGGAAAGGAGAGTATGGAGAACGCAGCGGGGGAGAAATACGGGGGCATGGAGAACACAGCGGGGGGAAGGAGAAGGGAGTATGGAGAACACAGGGGGGGAGAAATACGGGGTCATGGAGAACACAGCGGGGGAGGAATACGGGGGCATGGAGAACACAGCGGGGGAATACGGGGGTATGGAGAACACAGCGGGGGGAAGGAGAAGGGAGTATGGAGAACACAGCAGGGGGGAATACGGGGGTATGGAAAACACAGTGGGGGGATACGGGGGTATGGAGAACACAGCGGGGGGAAGGAGAAGGGAGTATGGAGAACACAGAAGGGGAGGAATACGGGGGTATGGAGAACACAGCAGGGGGAAGGAGAAGGGAGTATGGAGAACACAGCGGGGGAGGAATACGGGGGCATGGAGAACACAGCAGGGGAAAGGAGAGTATGGAGAACACAGCGGGGGAGAAATACGGGGGCATGGAGAACACAGCAGGGGAAAGGAGAGTATGGAGAACGCAGCGGGGGAGAAATACGGGGGCATGGAGAACACAGCGGGGGGAAGGAGAAGGGAGTATGGAGAACACAGGGGGGGAGAAATACGGGGTCATGGAGAACACAGCGGGGGAGGAATACGGGGGCATGGAGAACACAGCGGGGGAATACGGGGGTATGGAGAACACAGCGGGGGGAAGGAGAAGGGAGTATGGAGAACACAGCCGGGGGATACGGGAGTATGGAGAACACAGCGGGGGAGGAATACGGGGGCATGGAGAACACAGTGGGGGGATACGGGGGTATGGAGAACACAGCAGGGGGAAGGAGAAGGGAGTATGGAGAACACAGCGGGGGAGGAATACGGGGGCATGGAGAACACAGCAGGGGAAAGGAGAGTATGGAGAACGCAGCGGGGGAGAAATACGGGGGCATGGAGAACACAGCGGGAGAAATGGAGAGAGGCAGATATGTGGGCATGGAGAACAAGGGGGTGGAAATCAAACAAACCAGGAAGCATGGAACAGAAAATGGACACCCCCCAATAAATCAGAGTGAGCCATTCCCAGGGCAGCAGCGACAGGGTGGCAGGGGGAGGAGAGAGAGATGGAGAGACAGTTAGCTCAGAGGAGTCACAGCACACACACAGCAACTTCACAACCATGACGACACATGGACACGCCTGTGCCCTCTGTCACTGCACAGGCCCCAACCTGCATCGGGAAAGGGTCTGTGGGGGCCCAGCCCCAGCCCCAGCCCCAGCCCCTGGGAGGTTTCCCCAAGAGAACAGGACAGAGGGACGGAGGTGCTAAGGGCCAAGTGGCTGAGCATGATGAAAATATGGAGGCAGCCTTCAGAGAAAGGGAAATTCAGTCCTGGTCTCCCTCAGACCCAGAGTCCTGGGGCACCCTTCTCAGGAGCAGGGAGCCAAGGCTGTGCTGTCCCCCACTAACAGAGACATTCCTCCAAGTGCCAAGACATGGCCACTCAGGCACAACACTGCAGCCCGGTGGGCCAGCAATGTCCACTGCTCTCCCTAGAGATACTTGGTTTGCTCAGGGTCTCTGGAGCCACTGAACCAAGGGCTCCTCCTACCAACCCACAGGAACCAACGGAGCACCAGGAACCACCCACCCCAGGTAGGGCGCAGGAGGAGAAAGAAGCTATTCCCAGACACTGAGGACAGCCCTAGGAGCCCGCCAACCCAAGGGCTCTCGGGGACCTTGGCTGGAAGCGGGGCCCAGCTCTGCTATCAGCATTCCCTGCAGTGCTCTGTCCCCCATCCTGAGCCATTCTCCATCACCTGCCCCTAAAAAATCCCCTTCAGCCCCCCAGATGGAAACACCCACCCCACTGAAAGCCCATTTCATCTCTCAGCCCAGAGCAGTGTGCGACCCCAGCAAAGCCTCGTGCCCAATAAGGCAACCAAGTGCATCCCCGATGGTCCCTGGGCAGAAGCTGCTCAGGGATCCCACAAGGCTCAGGGTATCCCAGAGCTCTTAGGCTAGGGCAGGACTTCTGCCTGCACCACATTCTATCTGAGGGAACCTGGGCCAGGCTGTCTCCCCAAGTCAACACTCAGGGAGCTGCAGATGGATCAGCTGTTTAACCCATGGCCTTGGGTTCTGCCTGCCACCTAGCTCAGTGCGTCCCTCTCCCCCTGCAGTCAAACAGGCTCCAAGCCCCTTATGCCTGAGTTTGCACTGAAGTGGTGAGCTGCAGCACACCCATGGAGGAAGGAGAGTGCAGCCGGGAGGGAAGGGAGTGTATGCGAGGAGAGGCTAGGACAAGGAGGGTAAGGGTGGGATGCCTCCTCCCAGTAAAGGGGCTCTGTCTTCTGCAAAGCAGCTGAGCTGCACAGAAATCATCTGCACAGCATAGCAAAGAACTGGCCAGCTCAGTGCACAGATGCAACATGCATTCACCACCACTTCACTCTGGCAACCTGTCCCATAAACCTATCCCAGCCCCACCCCACTGCCTCAGCTCAGCCCTACACACCCATTTCAGGCACACCTAACGCAGTCTGCCTGTGCCAGGACCCTGCACCCCAAGCCGAAGCCAGTTCCACATCCCCCAGCCCTGCAGCCCGCCAGGAATGGGGCAAGTGGAGAGACAGGTGGGGTTAGTGATGGAGATGGGGGTGTGCCAGGATCAGGAGAAGGAAACCCTGTATTAACCCCATGGGGACTCTGCAGCTCTGTCCCCAGGGAACACAGGCCTCCATACATGGGGAAATGTCCCCAACCCCAGTCCAGTTCTGGGGAACCCCTATAGCAGAGGAGGGGGAAGTGCCTTGATAGCAGCTGGTGCTCTTACCCTCCTTGCAGGCTCTGTGTCCTCTCTGGGCCTTCCCCGACACCCAGAGATCCCCCTCCGGTCCCCCGAGCCTCCAGCCCAGTGCCTCCTTATCACAGCCAGACCCAGGCATCTTTCTCCTCAGGACGTAGCCCTTCAGGGGTCGCACCCCTTCCTTTGCATCACCCGGTAGCCCCTCTGTGATGGGCTGCAGCCCAGGCCGAGACTGCCTCCTCGTCTGGTGGCTTTCCATAAGTGCCAGGAGGTGCCCATCCAGCTGTGGAGCCAGCACCCCGCCGGGGCCCTGGAGCCTGCTGCTGCCACTGGAGACGTCTCTGCCCATTGCTGCTTGCTGGGGCTCAGGCTGCTCCTGGTATGCTGCTCTGTCCCCTGGCTCCCAGGCCAGCTGGCCCTTCTGCTTGTTGATGGCACTGCGGTACCGGAGCTCCTTGAACGTGGTCACCTCCCTCTGGCTGCAGCTGGGGGGCTTTGCCTGCTCGTCGGGCTGCAGCTGGTGCCCAGGTGGCTCCAGGCACAGGGTGCTGCAGCAGGTGAGCTCATTGGGGGGTGGCAGCTCCTTGTCAGGGGAGAATACAATTAGCCAGTCGCTTCGGTCCTTCCTGGCCTGTGGGGTGGGTGGCCCAGCCATGTTCCTCTTCCGCTTCTGAGCCAACTCATGGAATGAGGTGATGTTCTTCCAAGTGGCATCTCTGCACTGGTCTCCAGGGGGCACCTCTGTTGGGGCAGGCCTCTCCACTCCACTCCTGTTCAGCACCTGCAGACCCCTCTTAGCCCTCGGGGGCACTGGGGGGGGAGCCCTCACTGAACTGTTCAGACTGGGGACCCACTTTCCTGGTGCTAGCGCAGACAGACCACACGGTTGGATTCTTAGGGCAGGCAGGGCATTGCAGTTGGAGTCCAACTCAGCACAGATGCTGGTAGGGAGCGGTTCTGCCATGTTCTCCTGCCCACCCCCACTGGGAGAGTCAGCGTCATCAGATGCGGAGTCAAGCAAACTGCTGCTGCACAGGCTGTCTGGCGTCTCCCGGGCCCCAGGATCTGGTCGCTCTTGTACCTGGAGGTTGAGGTTAGCATCTCTCCCATCAGATGGTTCCCCTTTGTCAGTCAGTGAGGGCGCATCATGGGCATCCTCCAGGGGGACGATGTTTGGCTGATTGTCAGGAGATAGGGCCTCTTCACTGGGGAATGCCTTGCAGTAAACAGAGACTGGTGTGTCATCCAAACTGAAATCAGAGCAGCTGCTGACAGAGGAGGAAGCCAGGTCTGAAGGGGAAGCCACCTCCTCCTCAGTGTGCAGGGAAGGGAAATCCTCCAGGAGAGGCTGGTTCCGAAGATCCAGTGTTGGGGTCTGTTGCGGGTGGGACTTGCAGCACCGGCACTGCATGGAGGTGTTGTTGGAGTTGGCATCGACTTGCTCCAAGGCACCACAGTTCTCCTGGCAGTCGTTGCAGCCTGTCTGGTCTCCCGGAGCCATTGTGACAGGGCCCTCCTGGAGCTCGGGTCGACGGGAGAGGTGCAGCCCCAGGGAGATGTGCTGCAGGTGGATGTGGTTGAGGTTGCACAGCAGACCTTTCTTTGGGGACAGCATGGTGCTAGCTGGCAGCACCTGGATTCCTCAGCTTGTCACAGGCCCCCACAGGCACGCTGCTCCGAACACCCAGCTCAAACTCCCTGCCAACAGCAAAATAGCTTATCAGTCACTGGAGCAGGCAGGTTATCAGCCAAATGGGCATGCACCGGAGGGACCAATTTATGGGGAGAGAATTAAGGGGCTGATCTGGGCAGCTCAGCTAAAGGGAGCGACAGCTCCAGGGTCCACAGATACTAGGAGGGCATGATGGGAGTGTAGGCTGCTACAAGGGGTCACAGCTGGGAGAAATGGGATGGAATCAGGAGAGAGAAAGTTGAGGGCAAGTAACAAAAGAATTCCCAGACAGTGAGATGGATCCAGTCAGGGAATCATCTCCCATGCGGGGCTGAGAGCCCCATCACCTCTGGACAGGGAGATGGGCCTGGCTGGGAATTGATTCCTCCTTGGCGCTGGACAATGTTCTAAAGTATCCAGTCTTAGGGAACTGCCCTGCATTTCTGGGCTAGGTAGAGTCTGTCCCATTTCTCTGGCCCTGGGAGCTGTTCTCTGGGATTTCACATCACGTGGAATGGTAGCTCTGTGGGTCACTGGCGCTCGGCAGGGGCAGCAGGACTGAGTTACCTCTGCCAGGTCTCCGTCAGCCAGTGTCTCAGCAATGCGGAGTCAAGGAGATGATGCCCTTGAAGGCTCAGCCTCGCTGTCAGGAAGGCTTCTGGGCTGTGCCAAAAGGCTCCCCAGCATCAAGAGGAGAGCAGCCAAAAGGCCGGGGTCGCGTCCAGGGAGTTGCTTGGCTTTGCCCCCACACATGGGCAGGCATCAGAGAAATGGACTGCAGGGATAGAAGAGACAAAGCACAGAGACATCACCACTGCTACTGCATGCAGGTCCCATTCCCCAAAGGAAAGCAGGAGGCAGGTCACATTCCCTGCCCCACCCCGGTGCCAGCAACTGCTCCTGACCTGAGGCCTCTCTTGAGCTTCCTGGTCCAGGTACAGCTGGTTTGTGTCAGCTGAGGCCATTGCACTGAATCTCCCAGGAGCTCACCCTCCACGTCCTTTGGTCCCCTCACCACTGCAGATGTGTGTGGCTGTCAGGGCTTTGCAGCAAATGGGGATTGCGCGTGTGTATGCTGATCTCTGAGGGGCCTCGGAGAATTTCGCAGCATGGCACTCGCTGACCCTAGGCCACAAGGATAGTTCTGCTAAACATTGCAGGAAGCACCACTAGGCCAAGTGATGCTGCAACATCCTAGCAGCCAAATGGCAATTTGTTCATTCCCCCCCACACCCCCAGTGGCAGCCCCTGCTGGTACCAACCCCCCACCTATGAGCTTGGAGAGAGGGAATTGGGGCATTTCAGGCTGCTTCACCCCACCAACATAAGAGGCAGCCTCTGCACTCGTACCCCCTCCTGCCTCCGTTTCTCTCCTCTCCCCTCCCCATCTCCATCTCTCTGGTCATCAATAATTCACAAGGAGGGATTTGTTCTCATGACAACCGCTATTTCCTGTCACGTGGACCTGCCCTCTGCACCATGCCCAGCCCTGTTGGACTCTGTGTGCCACACCCAGCTCTGCCCGGCCATCCAGGGAGGGTGGGTAAGGGGGAGTCCGTGGCTGGGACGAGCCACAGGTGGAGCCTGAATCAGCTATGGCCTGATGGATTTTCTTCCTGCTTGTTGGTTACCGCATCTCCAAGAGACTCACCAGCCATGAGTGGTAGGGAGACCCTCCGCTAACAAAGAGCGGGGACAGGCTGGTTTTGGGGGGGGTGGGAGGGGAGGCCTTTCCCCTCTGGGGACACTGGCTTTGATCCAGCCCTGGTGGGAGGTGCCGATCCACGACTCCCACATGAAATGAGTTGGAGGATCTCAAACCAGTTCTTCACAAACCACGTTTCACAATCCAGCCCCAGGCCCCTGTGCTATCAGTCTCAGCAGGCAGAACCTGGTGTCAAATGCACCCTGGGTACATGACCCCTCCTTTGACATCTGAGAGGGCTGGGGCCCGTTGGCAGGTGGAACGACGACAGAGGCTCAGGCAGGGCCAGCTCTAGCCATTTCGCTGCCCCAAGCATGGCGGCACGCTGCGGGGGGCGCTCTGTCGCTCGCCGGTCCCGCGGCTCCTGTGGACCTCCTGCAGGCATTCCTGCGGAGGGTCTGCTGGTCCCGTGGAGCATCCACAGGCGTGCCCGCGGGAGTTCCACTGGAGCCACCTGCCGCCCTCCCGGCAACCGAAAGCACACCCCCCGCGGCATGCCACCTCAAGCACGCGCTTGGCGTGCTGGTGCCTGGAGCCAGCCCTGGGCTCAGGCTCAAGGGGCTGCTGACATCTTTGCTCAGCCCCAGACACCTCCCCTCCCCAACAACTGCTGTAAAAATAAACCAGAGACAAAGCTCTGGGCTCCTCACTGCAATCCCTGCCCCTGGAGGGCAGTCCTGGTTGGAACAGCTCAAGAAAGTCACACTAGGGCCCAGCAGAGACTCCCAGCTCATCACACAGGCAACAGGAAACATCCTATTCCACAGATGTGTGTGTGTGGGAGGGTGTTACATTGTAACCTGCATGCAGACTTTTCAGCCTGTCCCAGCCCCAGCCCCGTCCCGGGTGCCTTCTGTCCTGTTAGCACATCAACCGGCACCAGGAGGACCTGGGGCACGACTGGGGCTCCTAGGCCCTGCACATTGCCCATAGCAATACGAGAAGGGCCTGCACGCAGGCTGCAGGTGGCGAAGTCTTTAGGAGGCAACACAAGCCCATAGCCTGTGCCCAGTTGCATGGAGGGGAGGCTGGTCTCAGTGCCAGGGAGCTGCTGCTGCTCCACTCCAGTGGATCCTGTAACCCTGCCCAGCAGAGAGAGGAGCATGGCCTCTCCAGCAGGGAGGGAAAGGAGCAGCTCTGCTCTGGCCTGGCCCCCGGGCTTTTCCCAGCAAGGCCAATCTAGTCCCCTGGTGCTGCCTTCCTGCCGGAGTGAGGGGGTCACCATCCACCCCCTCCCCGAGTCCATACTAAGAGCACAGCTGCTGGGGCTGGCAATCGGAGGAGGGCTGGAGCCAGGCTCCGATAGGGGCCACTCCCTGCTGAGCCTGGAGCGACCACAGGCAGCCTGCGATGGGACGCACACTCAGGGGAGAGGGGACGGGCTAGGAGCTGACCCCCAGCAGGGACAGGGGGCCTCCACGCTTCCTGCGGGGCAGGGGGAATCAGCTGCAGCCCGCAGAGATGTAACGGGCTGGCACTGGAGAGGGGTTACCACACCTGTGCCTGGCTGGGAAGGGGGGTGAGACCCACTGGCGCTGCAGCTCCACCAGGGCGCTGTGGGGCTTGGGGACCGGCCCCCTGAGGGGTGTGAGTCCCGCACCTGGACCAAGGGGTTCCCACCACAGCTGGGTAATGCCCTGGCAAGCTCCCTGCTGGTACTGGCAGCACAGCCAGGCTGGAGCATGCTGTGTCCCACAGGGGATGCTCACCTGTCCTTGCTGCAGGCAGCGCACGGTTGCCTAGCTCCTGGGATGGCTCTGCGGCTGGAGGGGATGGAGAAAGAGGCTGCAGCAGCTCGGCTGAGCTCACCAGCTGCAGGGAGGAGCCAGTGATGAGTGATCCATCCTCCGCCAGCCTCTGCCATTAACCCTCCCTGCCCCGGGCTGCAGACATCCTCATGCCTGGACTAATCTTCCATTGTCCGCCCCCCCTACACTGCAGAAATACCCTGCACTGGCTGCAAATCCAGGAACTGCCTGCACAAGAGAACCTCTACCAACCCAACCCTCCATCCTCACAAGGAAACCAGTGCTTACAACCCGCCAGCCTGGATCTGTCCTTCCACCCTTACGACCTGCTTTGCTCATTTGTCAGCTTTCACTCCCTGGGAGCCTCTGCATGCGGGAGTCTCCCCAACAGCCTGCTCAGGTGGGATGAGAGCGGATGCTCTGGACAGGCCCTTTACCAAGAGGCCAGATTGGAGACGCTCCCCTTCCCCAGGCCCATCCTGCCAAAGGAACACTAGTGGTGCAGCTAGGTCAGATTCTATGGCAGTTCACCAGCTCATCTCTGGGCCAGCTGAGCTCCTTGGGACCAGATCCCATGTCCACCCCAGGCCAGATAGGCAGCAAAACTGCTCACACCAGCTGAGCAGGGCACAGGTGTCACGCTCCCCCTTCCCTTCCATGCAGGCAGGTGTGCTGGTGAGAGAGGCAGAGGCTCTCAGGGCCAGGTGCCCCCCCATAATGACACAGGCAGCAGCTACAATAAATTATGTTTATTGATACAAATGCTTTGCATCTCTGCTATCACAGTTGATCTGTTACATGGACAGCAGTTTCTCCCACACACTCCAACAAGAGACCATATCAGACAGTATACGGTTCGTCATCCTCAATGGAATGGGCACAGGGGAGGCATCACCTTCCCCACAGCAGATGAATTTGAAGAGTCAGCTCCCATGCCAGAAGCTGGGCCTCGTGGAAGGAGGCCTGTCAATGCCTTTCCTGGTAGAGCCCTGAGGAGCCAACCCCGCCCCGTCATTTCTGACGCTTGTAGATCTTCTCGGTTAGGCCAAGAAAAATTGCTTTGGGGAGGTGGTTGGCATGTTTCTCAACCAGCTCCTCCAGGCGGCGGTAGCTGCTCTCCTCACACTCCTGGTAGGCTTCCCTCATGCCCACAGTTTCATACAACTCCTTCACCCTGGCCACCTTCTCCAGCGATTTTTGCCCATAGTTTTCCTGGAAGCCAAGGAACACGGTCAGACAAGGCCCAGCCCAGAATGCAGCTGCTGGCTGCCACAACCAGCTGCACTGGGAGCCATCATCGCCCCCTGTTCTGGGCTCTGCATCCTCCTGCCATAGGACTCAGCACTATATATTTCTAGATGCCTGTGACAAAGTGGGACTGTTCTTAATGCTTCCGCTGAATACTGTGTGGGTGCCTCAGTTTCCCCAATGCATTTCTTAAGTCTCTAGGTGGTGGGATAAAGGCCAGTGTGCATAAATCACTGACACTCTGTCTCCCAGGCAACAAATGGTCAGGGCCCTTCCCCCTAAGCTAAAGGTGAACAGAGAGATCAGGTGACTCTTGGCCTGGGAAAGAGACAAAGCCCAGAGGAGGAGGGGCTGGAGGGGGTGTCAGTTTGGGGCTGGCTGGGGATGAGGAGTGAGTGCAGACAGGGTTGTCTGGCTTTCTGGGCCCCAGAATGGACCCGGCGGAGGGATCCCATTCGCTGAACCGACAAGACCTGTTTTAGCCCGTGTTCCTGTCATCTAATAAACCTCTGTGTTACTGGCTGGCTTAGAGTCACGTCTGACTGCAAAGTGGAGGTGCAGGACCCTCTGGCTTCCCTAGGACGCCGCCTGGGCAGACTCGCTGTGAGAAGCGCATGGAGAGGCATATGCTGAATGCTCCCAGGAGAGATCCAGGACGTGAAGCCGTGTAAGCTTCCTGCTCTGACAAGAGTCTGCTCCATGGGAGAGGAGGCTCCCCAAAGCCCTGCCTGGCTTTGTGGGGAGCAGTTCCAGAGCATCGCCCAGGGACTCCGTGACAAACCCCGACTATTAGAGCCTAGTAGGTGTCAGGGTCTGCTGGCAGGACTTCTCATGAGTAGCGAGCTTTTCCAGATTCACATTCACATTCACTGTTCTGCCAACAGGTTCACTCTAGGGGAACAAAGCTGGAGCCAAGCTGGTGCCTCAGGGTCAGGACTGTTTCCCACCTACGCCAAGCTGCCTCCCCACCCTCTACCCAGCTGCTGCTGTTACCTCCAGGAGCTGCCTCTGCTCTGGCGAGACACGGTGCAGGCATTCCACCACCAGCCAGCTGCACTTGTTGTCCTGGATGTCAGTGCCAATCTTACCCATCACGTTTGGATCCCCAAAGCAATCAAGGAAGTCATCCTATGGGCAGAGAGCCAGTTACAGGCCTCCGCACTGTGAGCTTCCCAGTCCCAGTGCCCAGGAACACCCTGGGGCAGGGAGGAGTCTCCTACCTGGATCTGGAAGAACTCGCCCATCTCCAGCAAGATGGCTTTGGCATTGGCATGCTCCTCCTCGCTGTCAATGCCGGCCTGAGAGACGGGAGGGGCTGAGACACTCGCTGGCATGTTCCAGCACCTGCATCCCCCAGCCTGTTATATCCTTCCCCACCACCTTTCTTTCCTTCCCCACTTCACCTGATCCTCAGACACCAGCTCCCCTCCATCCCAGCCTCCCACCCCTTCCAGACCCCCCCATCCCCACGCCTGTTAACATGGGACCCCCTGTCCAGCCTGGCTCACACCCCATGGCCTCTGCATTGCTGTTTGAACCCACATAACCAGCAGCTGGAGCTACACTCACCATGTACATAGCAGCTGCAACCGGCAGGTAGAAGGAATAGAAGGCGGTCTTGTACTTAACGATTGCCTTGTACCTGCCAGACAGTATCCACACTCAGTAACACTGGCCTCAGGTCAACTTAAGTCCCTGTATCTGCTCGGTGCAGACACTAGGGTCACTTCCTGTGGGACAGGTCGGGTACAAGTCCTGCTCCGCAACAGGGGAATCAAGTGTCCCAGCTTGAGGAGACAGTGTCCCTTCTCCAGCTAGTTTGGAGGGATAAGTTGCTCCTGCAGGGCTGTCCCCAGAGCCCAATGGGCCTGGAAGAGAGGTAAGCACCCCTCTCTGACAACTCCCAAGCTAGACAGAGCTAGCAGAACTCCGAAGTGACCGGACTATTTGAGAGTTAAGGTCACCTCTCAACCTAGAGAACCGAGGACTCCACTCCTCCCTCACCAGGCAGGATTCTTTTGCCCCAGCACCTCACCTCTGCACAGTGAAACGACTAAGATCAACGTGGCCAGGCGGAGCAGTGATGAGGTCCAGTGCCTGTCCCAGCTCAGTCTGGTACGAGGTCTGGGGACAAGAGATGTTATGAACCCAACCCTACATGACAACGTTCATACTATGCTCTGAGAAGAGACCCAGGAGCTACCTACGTCAGGCAGCACATGGGGAGCCTGAGTGCCCACCTCCTCACCATCACTGAAGGTGGGGGCAGGAATTGCCATCTCACTGTCACTGCCTCACAGGCACTCCCCTCCAGTGCTGCAGGGATGCAGCCCCAGGGCAATGCACAGGAAAGGCAGAGACTTTCCAAGAACAAAGCAGAGAGATTTGAACAAGGTCTGAAGTGCCTTTGAGTGCAGTGAGGTGGGGGTGACCCAAGGATGGGAGATCTTGGGGCACAGGGACCAGCCCCACCTCCAGGAAGAGCTCAAGCAGGTGCACGTAGTAGGGCTGCCCCCGGCAGTATTTCTTCAGCAACTGGTAGATACAAGACTCGAGGAGGAAGGAATCATTCACAGCATCCAAACCAATTCCCTCCTGCAACAGAACAAGGACAGGTTACACCAGCAGGCCCAGCCACACAGGCACCCCCATGCCCACTTTCTAGAGACTCCTCCACCTCTCCCCCAATACCCCAGGCACCCCAGCCTCATTCTCACCCGCCCCAGTGCCCCCACTAAGACCTCAACAGCCTCTATTACCTTCTTATACCAGCAGGGTTGGCCACGTCGGGTGAGTGAGAAGTCCATGATATCATCAGCCACCACAAAAAAAGCTTGAAGCTACAATAAAAGGAGTTATAAGATAAACTTGCACTAGGCCCCATTACGGAGCTTCTGCATCCCAAAATCCCACCTTGACACTGAGATACCACCCCAATAAGAGCATCTTCAGCTCCAGGTTGAGCCCGATTCAGAGTAAACACTAACCAGCTCGATGCACCAGCCAACGGTCAAGGCACACTGGAAGCTTTCTGGGTCCTGCTGCTCTGGCCCCACTAGCTCCCGGAAGGCAGCCAGCACTGTCAGGCCCCGGTTATACTTCCCACCTAAGGTGTTGTATTCCAGAATCTGGAGAGGACACAAGGGGAAAGGAAGCTGTGCAGTCATCCCAGGAGGGCCTCATCCCACAGTTCCCTGCCCATGCTGCAGAGAGGTACAAAGCCCACCTGCATTGTACGCACTGTGAGGAGGAGCCTTTCGCTGGTCCCAGAGGGATGAAGGCCTTGCCTTACTATCACAGTACTGCCATACAATCAACAGCTAGGGACCTATCACACTAGAGAGCAAGAGCGACCGGAACATAGCTGGTCCAGTAAACCTGCAGGCGGCCGGAAACAATAGCTTGGGGGAGGGGGCTGCCCCATTCATCGCAGCGAGACGTTCACTCTGAAGCCTACAGACGGCAGTTAGCACCCAGGTCCCATGCTCCCCCCAGCCGTGCCCTGGCCCGGTAACCTCGAGCCCCCGCAGTCCGCGCTTCACCTCCTTCAGCCGGGCGACCGCGTCGCCCACCTCGGGGTGCTGGAGCCCATCTGCGGTGAGGTCCCGGAGCACCTGGGGGAAGAAGCCCAGGAAGGCCGCCCTGTCCCCCGCTGCCCCGCTCATCGCGGTGCCTGCAACAGGAGAGCCACAGCCTGTCTCCACTCGGCACCGCCCCCACCCGCCGCCGCTCGGAGAGCGACCCGCTGTGCCGCGCGGCACGCTGGGGCTTGTAGTTCTCGCGCTGCCGGAACCCCGCGGCAGACAGCGCCGCTCCTCCATCCACGGACTACAACTCCCGGCATGCCTCGGGAAGGGAGCGGGGCCCCGTGGAGGACCATGGCAGGCGGCAGCGTTCATTGGCCAGCTCCATCGTATGAGACGGGATCGAGAACTCTGAGCCAGTAGAAAGTGAAGGGGCGGGGCTACCCCTTACTGGGCCTTGTGATTGGAGGAGGCTAGAGGAGGGTTATGGGCGGGAACCTGCAAACGTTAACCCTTTAGATTAGGGTGTGAAGGGGGCGGGGGCTGAGGGGAGGGGGTTGGTGGGAAGGGGCGGGGAGGGGGCGGGGGCTGAGGGGAGGGGGTTGGTGGGAAGGGGCGGGGAGGGGGCGGGGGCTGAGGGGAGGGGGTTGGTGGGAAGGGGCGGGGGCTGGTGGGAAGAGGATGGGAAGGGGGCTGAGGGGAGGGGATTGGGTATGATGGGGAGGGGGCGGGGGCCGAGGGGAGGGGGTTGGTGTGAAGGGGAGGGGAAGGGAGCTGAGAGGAGGGGACTGCTGTGAAGAGTATGGGAAGGGGGATGAGAGGAAGAGATTGGGTATGATGGGGAGGGAAGGGGGCAGGGGCCGAGGGGAGGGGGTTGGTGTGAAGGGGAGGAGAAGGGGGCTGAGGGGCTGGGATTGATGTGAAGAGGATGGGAAGGGGGCTGAGGGGAGGGGATTGGGTGTGATGGGGAGTGAAGGGGGTGGGGGCTGAGAGGAGGGGGTTGGTGTGAAGGGGAGGGGAAGGGGGCTGAGGGGAGGGGATTGGTGTGAAGAGGATGGGAAGGGGGCTGAGGTTAGGGGATTGGGTGTGATGGGGAGTGAAGGGGGTGGGGGCTGAGCGGATGGGGTTGGTGGGAGGGGGAGGGGGAGGGGGCTGAGGGGCTGGGATTGATGTGAAGAGGATGGGAAGGGGGCTGAGGGGAGGGGATTGGGTGTGATGGGGAGTGAAGGGGGTGGGGGCTGAGAGGAGGGGGTTGGTGTGAAGGGGAGGGGAAGGGGGCTGAGGGGAGGGGATTGGTGTGAAGAGGATGGGAAGGGGGCTGAGGTTAGGGGATTGGGTGTGATGGGGAGTGAAGGGGGTGGGGGCTGAGCGGATGGGGTTGGTGGGAGGGGGAGGGGGAGGGGGCTGAGGGGCTGGGATTGATGTGAAGAGGATGGGAAGGGGGCTGAGGGGAGGGGATTGGGTGTGATGGGGAGTGAAGGGGGTGGGGGCTGAGAGGAGGGGGTTGGTGTGAAGGGGAGGGGAAGGGGGCTGAGGGGAGGGGATTGGTGTGAAGGGGAGGGGAAGGGGGCTGAGGTTAGGGGATTGGGTGTGATGGGGAGTGAAGGGGGTGGGGGCTGAGCGGATGGGGTTGGTGGGAGGGGGAGGGGGCTGAGGGGAGGGGTTTGGGTGTGACGGGGAAGGGGATTGGGTCTGATGACCGAAAGGAATTTGACCCTTGAGCATGGCAGGGGTTGGCAGCCTGTCTATACTAGGACTGAGATTCTGGGCTGCACCTCCAGTAAGCACAGCCCGGGGGTGGTGAAGGGCTAAAATGTCTGTAAGGGATTCTGAGCTCCAGAGGCTGAAGAGGCTCCCAGCCCCTAGGGAGTGCCAGACTCTTGTAAGCCCCTATAATCCTTCTCCTCCCCAGGCCTGATTGTCCAAAGGGAGCAGCAGTCGCCTGCCTGGACAGGAAGCCAAAGCAAGGGTGTTGTGACCTTCCCCTGGGAGCAGGAACAGGCAGATGGGAGAACCAGTTGACACCTGCCCAGAGGGGGAATTGGGACCATGGGGCTCTTAGGACACATACCAGCATTGGGGGAGAGATGTGTGGTGCATGGGGCAGGGATTGGGGCTGGGAGTTGCTGTAACTGAGACACCCCAGCATTAGGCTGAGCCAATAAATGGGGTTTGGGTTAACAGTTCAGGAAGAGGATGCCCCCAGCTGCCCAGGCGGGAGTGGGACAGCGCCTGGGCCAGGGAGCAGCAGGGAAGGGAGTAAGGAGGGACTGAGAATGGGCGGCTCAAGAGGGGCTGGCAGAGAGTAAGGAAATGGCTTCCACTTCCTTGTTTTTCACTTGGGCGTTGCCACAGAGCCCGCTGAGAAGGAAAGGCAGCAGCAAAACCTGAGTGAGGTGGGTGGCTCCCAATTCACTGCAGGCAGCTCACTCCATCCTGTGCAGACTTGCCAGGAGGAGGGGGAGCGCAGACTGCAGTCTCTATCCTGACAGGGGCCCTCACGTTTGCATCTCTCCTCCTGGGGATGGTCCTTGGAGCTGGGGCCTGACTCTCCCGCAGTATAACTCCACTGGCTTCCCCAGGGCTATTCCCAGTCACCCCAAGCCTACCCCTCCTTCTCCAGGGTGGGGGGCATGTCTATTGGTCCTGAGGAGTGTCTGTGATGTTATAATGCCACAGGAGCATTAGTAATAACAGTGGCTGAGATGGAAATGCCAGGCCTTACCTGTCACCCCACAGCTGAGGACTGACCATGTGCCCTTCGTACTATCCCAGCTGGGGCAGACTCCCATGTTCTCACTGAGACTGGAATGGGTGCAGCCTTTCTGTCCACACAAACTCCAGCTCTGCATCTTTCTGTCCTTGTGTGGCCATAGATGGAGAGGAAGGTGCAGCAGGCAGATACTTGGATGCCTAATGACAGATTTGAGGGTTTGGGTGGGAGTATGTGGCACTCACAGCTCAGGCCTCAGGGTCTGTATATTATCAGACTGACAGCAGGCCAAACCCCTGTTCTATAGGGGTGTGCAGCTTGTATGGTGTCCCAGGTGGTGCTGCCATCTCCTGGGATGGGTAATGGCCTCTCCTGTGCTGTCAGTCAGCTGCAGGGTCAGCCTGGATCTGGTGAGTTTTGAACTGTTCATGTGACCTTTGGGCTGGGAGTGTCCATCCCAGAGACACATGTGACTGGAGGCATGGAGCCAGAAGCTGGTGGGCAAGTGAGCCCCTGGGGATTCTGGATCCACACCATGGAAGGTGAGTCTATGCCCTGCTCAGCTGCTCCTTCACTGAGTCCTGGGAAGCAATCATCCAGGGGCTCCATTTAACAAGGTGTTAATTACCCTGGGGACACAGGCCAGTCTCTGCAGTGAGTTCTAGCACTCAGGGAGCAGCAATGCTGTGAGCACTCTCATCATGAGGCACAGTAGTGATCACTGGGCACTTGTCAGGTGCCTTGATAAGCTGTGCCACTTCCTGCCTGCCTCATCTGCGTGAGAGAGACCCAGCCAAGCAGCCTGACCCAGTGCCTGGGTTGAGGGCCCCTGGAAGAGCGCCCCGGCAGGGTCCTAACACAGGAGTTGTCCCTGTGTCAGCAGGTGCTGAGTTGAGGCTGCTGGACAACATGGCCCAGCTCACCCAGGAGCTTGGCACGGCCTTCTTCCAGAGGCACCAGCAGACAGCGGCCATGGCCGACACCTTCCTGAAGCATCTCTGTTTGCTGGACATCGACTCTGAGCCCGTCACCACCCGCAATACTGGCATCATCTGCACCATAGGTACCCACCCCCTCCCCCACATGGACTGCTGCAGTTAAACCTTGGGAGGACTCACAGCAGCAGCTAACCCAGCGGAGGTGCTGGTTCCTCTGAGGCAGTGTTTCTCAACCTTTTCAATACCAGGGGCTAGCTTGCTGCCCTCTTAAACTGTGTTAGGGAGATGTCAGGAACCGGTGCTGGTCCTCAGACTGGTCATAGAGAACCATGGCTCTAAGGGACACTGGGTTTGGATAAGAGTGTGAGGGACCCATCTAGGGGGAGCAAGGAGCACAGGTGAGCTCCTGGGGCACAAGAACAAGATGTGAGGCACCTCCTGGGGAGGGGGTGGGGTGGGAGGCACCTGCCCATCAGCAGTACTCACCTGAGCCCCATGCTGTTGCAGGTCCTGCCTCCCGCTCTGTGGAGATGCTGAGGGAGATGATTAAGGCTGGGATGAACATCGCACGCCTCAACTTCTCGCATGGCTCACATGAGGTACAGGAGGAGGGACATCACACCACGAACCCCCAGTCTCTCAGGATAGTGGTGGGATCTTTGTAGTGCACAGTTGGGGAATATCCTGCCCACTGGAGACTGCTGGGGAGCAATCCTGCCCTGTGATTGGCTGACAGTCCTGTCTGCTGAGGCTGGAACGAGGAAGATTCCTCATGTTAGGGCCCTGGGGGAAGGGGCTGGGGTGGGAAATGATTCCTGCAGATTTGGAGGCAGACCCAGGATGGGGCCCACCCTGGGGATAGAGTCCCAGAGGCAGAGCACAGAGACCCTGGGGAGAGGGGAAGGGCAAGACAGGGTCCCAGGATGGGTAAGGATTGTGGCAAAGGTGCAGAGCCCCAGGGTGGGGCAGGGTCCCTGGGGACAAGGCACAGGGCCTTTGAATGGTGCCTGCCCTAAAGACCCAGCCCTTCTTTTCCAACAGTATCATGCCAGATCCATTGAAAATATCCGGGAGGCAACTGAGAGCTTCGTCTCCAACCCACTTTTCAACCGCCCTGTGGCCGTCGCCCTGGACACCAAGGGGCCGGAAATCCGCACGGGGCTGGTGAAAGTGGTGAGTATGGCAAGATCAGCAGCAAAAAGCTGGAGTCTGCCCAGCTCTGCTGCTTAAAGTGTCCTTGGAGGGGTCAGTGAGCTGGGCATGGGGGCAATGGTTGCTGCGGGGGAGTAAGTGTGTGTGTGTGGTGTCTGCCCAGCTGTGCTGTAGAGACCGTCATTGGAGGGGTCAGTGAGCTGGACATGGGACAGTGGGTGCTGGGCGTGGGGGAGCATTGTCAGAAGGCTTGGGAAGGTGACTGTGGAGGGCTGGGGCATCGCGGGATGGGCTGCGGTGAGCAGAGCTGCTCTGGTTGGATCAGGGCAGGCCACTCTGTGATGGAGCCCCAATCCCATCCATGCTGCTGCAGGGTGAGAACATGGAGGTGGAGCTAGTGAAGGGTTCCCGGGTGACGGTCACCACTGATGATGCCTTCAAGGAGTGCTGCGACCAGGCCACCATCTGGGTGGATTACAAGAACCTCCCCAACGTTGTCAAGGTCGGTGGGAAGATCTTTGTGGATGATGGGCTCATCTCCCTGCTGGTCAAGGAAATCAGTACGTCCCCCCACACTCTGTGGGCCTCTGCACTGGCTCCCTGCCCACGCTCCTAGAGTGTCTGCACTGCTCCTTGTTGCCCCTCATGTCTGTGCTGCCCCCTCCGTCTAAGTCACCTGTCCCCTTTCCATGTGATTCCCTCACCCTTGCCCCCTCTGTGCCCCTTGCTGCACGCTTGAGCTTCCATGCTGCCCCCTCTGTGCCTCATGCTACTCCCTTGGGCAGGGTGTCTCAGCCTTACCCTGCCACTCTCTCCCTGGCCAGGTGCTGACAGCTGCATAACAGAGGTGGAAAGTGGGGGGATGCTGTGCAGCCGCAAGGGGGTCAACCTGCCAGGGGTAGAGGTTGACCTCCCAGCTGTGTCAGAGCGGGACATCCGTGACCTGCACTTTGGGCTGAAGCATGGTGTGGACATAATCTTTGCCTCCTTCATCCGCAAAGCCGCAGATGTGGCCGCCATCCGGGATGTGCTGGGTGAACGCGGCCGCGCTATCAAGATCATCAGCAAGATTGAGAACCATGAGGGTGTCAGAAAGTAACTTTCTCGTCTTCCCATCTGCCCCACCTAGTACTCACCCTCCCAGTGTCCATCTGCCCCCCATCCATCTGTTCCTATGTCCCACAGCACTTGGCCACCCCATGTCCATCTCCCAGTCTCGCTGCATCCATCCGTTCCTGTGCCCCAGTGAGCCCATCTCTGCCCTGCGTCCGTCTGTCCTTCTGCCCCCTGATCACCCTCAGCTACACACTGCACTGAGTGATCTGCCCCGTTGTCTGTGTATCTGTGTTCCCAGTACCTGGAATCCATCTGCCTCCCACCCATCCCTGGGTGCAGTCCCAGGAATCGGGCACTCCGGAACACTGCCCTATCTGTCCAGCTGTAAAATTGGCCATGGGAAAGAGAAACTCCTACCTGTGCCCTCCTCTTGCCCAAAGCTCCCGACTCTCCTTCCTGCACACTAACCACTAGACTCACTGGTTCTGTTAACACACTCTGCAGCAGTGCAGTATCCCCTGTGAGCTGGCTGGGGTGGTGGACACCAGGGCCAGGTTTCTTCTGTGCCCTGCCCATAGCACTGAGCCTGGCTCTGTCCTGGCTACAGGTTCGATGAGATCCTGGAAGCCAGTGATGGGATAATGGTGGCTCGTGGGGGCCTGGGTGTCGAGATCCCAGCAGAGAAAGTCTTCCTGGCTCAGAAGATGATGATTGGCCGCTGCAACCGTGCCGGGAAGCCTGTGATCTGTGCTACGCAGGTGAGTGTGGTCCCCTGAGTAGCATGAGCTGACCTGGACAGACCCAATCCCTCTGTGCCCAGCTGGGGACTCCAGATCCTGCCCCACCAGGTCTGGGGCACTAGGCAAAACCCCCAACCCCTATATCTGCCTGGGAACCCTGGGGACAGGGCCCCACCTGGAAATGCTGGGTGAAGTGCTGGTCTGGCGCTAGCAATGAGTATCTGGTCATGTCATCGTGTGAAACATGTCCTTGATGTCTCCCTCCCTTTCTCCCACAGATGCTGGAGAGCATGATCAAGAAGCCCCGTCCCACTCGGGCAGAGAGCAGTGACGTGGCCAATGCTGTGCTGGACGGAGCTGACTGCATCATGTTGTCAGGAGAAACAGCCCAGGGGGCCTACCCTGTGGAAGCTGTGCACATGCAGCATGCGGTGCGTACCCTGGAGAGACATAAGAGCGCTTCAGCTTGGTGCTATGGAGAGCAGAGTAGGGGTGCTGTCTGTGGGAGGAGCTTTCTCTTCCATCAGGAGGCAGTGGGGTGGGAGTGTGGCTTTGGCGGGAGCTGCCAGCTCATGGATCAGTCTCCCACAGCAGGGCATGCTGTAGGGAGGGTGGGGTGTGTTGGCTGTAGTGAGCTCATTCACCAGCTGCTTGGTTTCTCTCTGCAGATTGCCAGGGAGGCTGAGGCCGCCATCTATAACCAGCAGCTGTTTGAGGAGTTGCGTAAGGTGACCCCTCTGAGCCAGGACCCCACTGAGGTGACAGCCATTGGGGCTGTGGAGGCGTCCTTCAAGTGCTGCGCTGCGGCCATCATTGTGCTGACCACTTCGGGCAGGTAAGAGGTGAAGGGCTGGGCCTCCTGGGATTGGGGCTGGGCTCTTGGAGAGAGCATGGAGTCAGGCTGCTGTGTGGAAGCTGTACCCTTCAGGGTGCCCAGGGGAGGGAGCAGCACAGAGGAGGGGACCAGTGGGTTGGAACCTTCCCCATGGAACAATGTGTATCACTAACCCCTGGCCTGTTTAGCGCTCTTTCTGCAGGGAGCTTGCAGCACTTCCAGATCTCACAGACCGCAGTGGAGACAGGGCTATCCGCAGTGCATGGATGGGAAACTGAAGCACAGAAAGGGGAAAGGACTTGAGGTCCTTATAAGTGATAGCCAGGGATAGACTCCAGGAGTCCTGACTCCTAGTCCTCTTGCATCCCTTACCACTAGGCCCCTCCCCACCCCCCAGGCTCAGGAGGGAACCCAGGAGTCCCGATTCCCAGACCCCTGCTCTAACTACTAGACTGCACTCCCAATCTGAAATCCAGTCCGCACACCAGGCTGAATCCAAGGAATGAATATGGGAATTGGGGTTAGTTTACTCCTTTTACCCTCCCACCTTTCTCACAGGTCTGCACAGCTGCTCTCCCGCTACCGGCCTCGTGCCCTTATCATCGCCGTGACACGGAATGAGCAGGTGGCACGCCAGGCACACCTGTGCCGGGGCATCTTCCCTGTTCTTTATCGGGGGGCACAGCAGAAGGTGTGGGCAGATGATGTGGATCGCAGAGTGCAATTCAGCATAGAGATGGGTAAATGTGACCCTTCCCACAACACCTGCCTGGCTCAGCCAGCTCTTCTCTACCCCATGCCTGGCACAGTCTTCCCCACTCAGTGCCTAGTCCCAACCACTCCACCCAGCCCCCAGCAATCCCCTCCCCATGCCATCTGTCTGGCCCAACCAGCTCTCCATCCCCCTGCTGCTCCATGGGGACCCTGCCAGGGCCACCTTGCCCGCCACTGCTCCTGCCTGACCTTTCACCAGCCTGCCATCCCCTCATTCACCAGCTCCTTCTCCTCCCCAGGGAGAGTGCGTGGATTCCTGCGCTCCAATGATGCTGTGATTATCGTGACAGGTTGGAGACCTGGCACCGGCTACACCAACATCATGCAGGTGGTGAAGGTGCCGTGAAAAGCTGCTGGAAGCATCTGCCCCAGCCCCTCTCTCCCATTTCCCACACTGGGAGCTCCCTGCTTCACTCCATGCTGTGGCCCTATCTGTACCACACAGCTTCCAGGCTTCAGCCAGTAAACATTCCTACCCAAGACTGTTTCCCTGGCATTACTGAACCGGCCACCCAGGGACTCTGTGGATACATCACCAACATCACTACAGGGACTGCCCCAGACCCAGAGGGAAATGGGGGAGGAAGGTCCCAGACTCCTCAACACAACCTCCCACCCACCCACACCCCCACATCCTCCCAGCCAGGATTCTGCCGCTGCCCCAGGGAGGTCAAGCCAGGAGCTGTTATGGTCCCTGGCCTCCTTGGCAGTGTGGGGGACCCTGGGTCGGGGGGAAGGTGGCAGCTGGGGTGAGGATGATGAACACAAAGGCATGGAGCGGGTAGGGTGTTGGCACCGGAGCCATTGGGACTGGGGCCAGAAGCACGGGGCAGAGACAATTAGAACTCAGTCACACAGTGGTGTGCTGGATGGGTGGCACCCTCGGAGAGGTCGCCAGGGCAGTACAGAGCACCATCAAGGGCAGGGGAATGCCCATCCTGTGCTTCACCAGCTGAGGAGCTCCTGCCCCAGGGTTGGAGTTGCCCTGGGCTGAGACCTCAGACCTATATCTCCCCAGCTCTGACTCTGGGGAAGTTACCAGAACTAGCTCCTTCCTCCCACAGCTGCTGGAGGGAGCCTGTCCCAGCAGCTGGGTCAGGCTCTGGATCATTGGTGCTGCCAGGGCCCTGCAGCATGTTCAGGTGCCTGCCCCTGGGGGCTTCCTATGGGGCCAGGATCCTGCTGGGGTGTGGGGAGGGGGCTAATCCTGGGGCAGGGGCAGAGGAAGTAAAGATGCTCCACTGGCCCTGCTTCCAAGCAGCCAGAAACCTGCCCTTTTCTCAGGACCTTGCTCTGCTGCAGGTTCCCCAGGGCCAGCTCTAGCTTAGGGGATGGGGGTGGGGCTGATGCTGGAGGTTTTCCCCTCTCTGGGAGCAAGGAGCAGCTGGGCTGGTGCTATAGCCCCCCCCCCCCCCCCCGGTCACTCACCCCATGCATTTCTGCTCATGCCCATGTGCTGACTGGCAGTTTCCCTGTTATCTGCCATGAGTCGTTAATCTCCAACTAAACTCACTTTAATCAATCTCTGCCCAACTCCCTGTAATCCCTTTCACCAGCTGCTGCTGCTCCCAGAGGCAGTGGGACCCTAAAGCTAAATCCCACCAATCCCGCTTCTCCATGGCCATAGCAGTGCTGGAGGCTAATGGCCATGGAAGGTGCCTGGCTCCCAAGGGACAAGCTGATGGGACAGAGTCTCTGCTAATCAGTGCAAAACCAGCCTCCTTGGGGCTGCATCTAACACCCCCCAGGACCAGGCTCTAGGAGAGCATTGTAGGAGGGGGAACTGGGCTGCTTGCTCCTCTGGGATACAGGGATTTGGGATTGGCCAAGATGCGCCACTCTCCTCTCTGGACTGGGGCAGGGCCTGCCCCTGGAGCTGCTCTCTCTTCACAGCCACAGGGCAGGCCAGGGGCTGTGATTAGCCTGAGCACTCTCTGTGGTGCCTGACCGTGGCACCCAAGCAGAGGAACTGGGCAGCTGGTGGGTAAATCTGAGCTCTCCCAGCACCCGGGCCATATGGGCAGAAATGACATTTCCGAGCAAATGCTCTTTTCCCTTCCTGCAGCCTCAGTGCATGCAAGAAAACAGCCTGGATAGGGCCCTGCTGGGCCGGGCCCCAGGGACCTGCACCCACAAAGCTGATCGGTGCAGCGGGGCAGTGTAATTTCCCACCTTCTTAGGGGACCCAAAGGGTTAACTGTGATGTGGTTACTCATAGTCATCTCCTGAGGGGAGCCTGTGATGCAGTAGGGACTGTCTGTGTGGGAAGTGGGAGAGCAGGGGAGGACTTTAGGGGATGGACGATGCCAGGGACTGTAACCTGAGCTAGGTAAGGGAGGGGAAAGGTCAACACCTTTGCCCGGGAAGGGGACAAAGGAAGGGAGTGGCAGGAGGGAAGCAGTTGGAGTTTGGGCTTGGGGCTGTGTGGGCGGAATTCAGGGTATCCTAGCTAGGATCCAAGCACGCTGAAAGCCCAGGAGGACTCGGTGGAGGGGTCCTGACTGTGCCTGCAAGCTCTGCTGTAACCTGTGTTCCTGTTGTCCAATAAACCTTCTGTTTTACTGGCTGGCTGAGAGTCACTGTGGGTCCCAGGAAGAGGGGTGCAGGGCCGGACTCCCCCACACTCCGTGACAGAGCCCCCTCTGGAAGGAGCAAAGCCCAGGAGAACAGGCTTGCCCCAGGTTAGGTAGAACCTGTTCCAATTTCTATACAATGGCCCAGCCCCAGGGCTCCCAGCAGATGTCCCCTGCACCCCCCTTTTCCATGGGTGCATGGGCGAGGGAGCAGAAGGACCCTAGTGTAAGCTGTGTGGCTGAGCTTCTTGCCTGAGAGCCAGGGCCTCACTTGCACTTTACTCCAGAGGGATTCCCAGCCCCAGCGAGGGGGTCCTCTCCCTGGTGGCTGTCAGCACCACTGACCACCATCCAGACAAACAGCTGGTAGGCTGCACCGCCACACCTGGTGTTCCTAAATGGGGCCCCTGGGATGCAGGGAGCCTAAGGCCCAGAGTCAGCGTAATCTGAACTAATCAAATTAACAAGAAACCTGCTAATCAGGGCTGAGCTCCTCCTGTGTCATGGAGCCTATTTCTGCATGAGAGGTTGCTGCTAGTGCCTCCAGTGAGCAAATGTCTGGGGACGGACAGACAGACATGGGCACCTGCTGTGCAGCCCCCCCTCCCCATTGCCTCCCCCCGGGGGGCAGGTAGACAGACACTGCTGTGCCTCAGGGGCAGTACTGGGCATCCCAGCTGAGTATGGCCAGGGGCCAGCTCACTGTGTTGGGGGCCTAATCGGGGCCTGCCAGGACACTGCTGCAGGGAAGCTTGCAGCACTGGCAGTCAGCTGAGCACTGCTTTGGGGTCATGCCCTCTGCTTTGCCCCATCTTGGCCTGGCTAGAGAGCTACTGTAAGGCTGCAGCAGCTGCCTGTGGATGGTGTCAGAGCTATGCCCCAGGGCAGGGCCGGGTGGACTTGCTTTGGGCCTGCTCTGAGGGGATGGTTTCGTCTGGGTGCAGCACACACCGCAGAGGGTTCTGCTCCCTGTAGAAATGTTCATTGGCTCCAGGGGCGCTTGGATCCCCAGCACCAGTCCATTGTGCCCTATGTGACCTTGATTTAATCCATTTAATGCCTAAAGTCCAAGCTGCAATCAGGCAAGATCAACTCCCCCCCCCGCCCCCGCGTTAATAAATGGAAGAAAAACTCTAAAGATTAAACACTAATCCCAAAATGAAGGGGGGGGGGGGTCCCTGCTGCTGCCATGCAGCCAGGCTTTGCTTCCTGTTGGGGAGTGGGGGTGGCGGTACAATGCAGCCACACCCTCCTCTTGGCTCCTGAGGTGGAAGCACGGGCCAAGGGCAAACTGCAGACTCTGCACTCTATCCTTGCTTTTAAATTCCACGACAGACTTGGCCCAGTCAAGCCACCCCCTCCCCCAGCTCCCTCTGTTCAGCTAACATTGGCCACTTCCTCTCTGTGCAGCGAGAGCCTTCTCTGCAGTGCCTCCTGTCTAGAATTGTGCTGGCCCATCAAGCCCTCAATGAAATCCCAGGGAGAGCCCAGCCTCTGCCCCCAGCTCTCTCGGTCTCTCTTTTTGGCTTTGCCTGCCCTCTGCGGCACAGCTTCCTGGATCCAATGAGGGCTCGGGGGATACAGTTTTTCCCCCCGCCCATGTGCCATCCCCTCCCAGTAGCTAGATTTGGATTTGCATGGGCCATTGGTCTAGGGAAGCAGCATTGTCCTGTTTCATTGCAGTCTCTGGATGAGGCAAGGACCCATTACAATTTCATCAGGGCTGAAGGGCTTTGAGAATTACTCGTAACTGTCCCAGAGAGCAAGGCAGACCCTGAACTGCCAGCACCAAGGTGCTTGCCCAGCATCACCTGAGCAAAGGGCACAAGGGGCTGCCTTCTCTCTGGCTTGGTGTCACTAATAGGCACCATGACCAAAGAAGCCACTGGCAGGAGGACATCTAGAGCTGTGACTGCTGGAGAGCAGGGGCTAGGGGCTTCTCTAACCCCAGCAGTAGGTGATGGGGTGGGCAGCAGCTGCTTTATTGACAGAGGTGCAGTTAGCTGCCAACTTGGAGTCGCTCTTTATTATTTAAATCTGTTATGTACAATGACTAAAAATTAAAAAACGCTTTTAAAGTCTCTGCAATATGAAAACTACAAGCTCTGTACATCGACTGCTGTGAGTGCAAGAGTGAAGGATCATGGTCTTTGGTGACTAGACACACACACACACACACACACACACACACACACACTCTCTCTCTCCTTCTACTGTGGCCTCTCCCCAGCCGATTCCCCCTGTTGCTAATATGGATAGGAGTGACAGCCTCTCTCTAGGGCAGGAGCTATGTCCTGCTGCATCTAATGCCCCCCCACCTCCTTGGGGTGACGCAGACAGACACGGCTGCTGCATTTGTAACCCTGCTTAGAACAAGGCTGGGCAGCACAGTGGTACTGTGCTGGGGGTTACCCAGAGCACCGTGAATACTGGCACTCTCAGCAGCAGGGCTGCCCGGGGTTAGCAATGATAGGGAACCTGCAGGGGAGGAGTCGCAGGGCGACACAGCCACACAGAGTATGGTTTCCTCTCTGGAAAGACCAGAAAGGTTCCAGATGCTGTGGAAAGAGGGCCACGGCTCTGCGGTTGCCACCTGGGCCAGCCCACACCTTGGCACTCTTCCTCTCAATGGAATCCTACCACAATTGCTACAAATGTCTCTACGTTACGTAGTGTAAACAATAAGATCCTGGAATGTTTGAATCTAAGTGACCTGACTGCAGGCCCCTTCCAGAGGAGCTGCTGGGACAGACACAGGGGGCCAAGTGGAAGGAGGGAGAGGCAGGGACAGAGGGAAAGGACACTCAAGTCCATGAGAAGGCAGTGCTGAATACTCCCTCCAATACAGGCATCAAAGTGATTCCCACTGGACTGAACTCTGCCAAGGGCTGAGCTCCCCCTCTTTGTCCTGCAGTGAAGACTCTGGTCCCAACATCCCAAAATACGAATGAAGAGAAGAACTGAACAACTTACCTTCAAGAAGTATTGTACGAAAAGAACCCCTAGCCCAACACTGTGCCTAGCCACGGCTGGGCCTATCGCCTCTAGCACAGGTACCTACAGGGCTGAGCTCCATATTGTTGACATTGTCAGTCCTCCCAGAGCAGGGACTACAAGATACGATTATCCTGACTGGTAGTGGAAAGAAGCTATACAGCACAGTGGAGTTGGGGGTGGGGGGCACTACTCTAACCCGAATCAGTAACATGTTTGGACCCAAAAGCAACACCGTAAGCAGAATTCAGCTGCTTAGCAGAGCCACGACTCGCACACACATTGCTAACTACTGGTTCCTGGAGAGGGGCAGCTCGGGCTGAGCTGGGAGACTCCCCGAAAATCCTGACCCTTCTGTACAGGGTCGCAGAATCCTCCCCCTGGGGAGGCTACAAGTGCAGGAAGCAACATTGCTTCAAGCTGAGATCCAGGCAGTGATTGGGGCATGACTGACAAGCATGGGGTGGGGGGACGTGAGCATCTCCTCTGCAATCTCCCTGGAGTCACTTTAATGCTGACAAAGAGCATCTTGGACTGACCTCAAGAAACCGGGGCTGGGTCTTTAGCAAGACTTGACCATGGACAGCGGGTGGGGACCAACCCTTCCTGACATCCAACTCCCTGGGACAATGCTGCTCACTCAGACTAACCCCAGGCAATAGGCACCAGCCTGCGAGGTAAGAGGAGAGAGACCCCATGGATCAGCTCTCAAAGACCCTCCGGGGGTGCAGGAGCTAGCAGTCGAGAGCAGAGGTAGCAAAACTCGTTTGCAAGTCCCTTCCCACAAGAGGGGAGCAGGAAACCGTCTGGTCTGCCAAGAACATGCCTAGTGAGAAATGCACATCTCAGGATGATGCTGAGAGCCCTGAGCTGCAGCCCCTGCCCTTAGCCTGTGCTCCTTGCCTCAATACAGTGTAGGGGACAAGACCCAGCCAAGGAGGCCCTTCAGTCAGGTCTCTGGGTCTGGCTGCCCCAAGGCTCCCAGAACATCCATCAGAGCCTGTCTCATAGGAATGCACATCACCTATGGCCACCCAGCACAGGTCCTGAGGGACCTCGGGATGTTTCTATTCAGCTTTTGCATTTCCAGGCCTGGCCTGGCTCCTTGCACGGGGAGGGGGGGGGAGGTTGATTAATCATCTTCTGACCAGCCACAGATACCAAGAACAAGCCTCTCAGGGAAGCCAGCACTGGGCCTATGTCCTCAGAGGCAGCCTCCTGGACCCCAGGGCAGGCCAGGAGCTGTGAGATGGAGGGAACCCACCAGCTCAAATCCAGCCCAGACAGTTACAGCCAGGACAGCCCTGGCCCACAGCCCTGTTCTGCTGGGTCCAGATCTCCCACTTTCTGCAGGGACCACCTGACTATAACGACCAGGTGCTCGGAGCACTGAGGGATGAGACATGCCTCCCTTCCCCAGGGAACTGCATTCTCTAGGCTAGAGGCACTCACATGGGCTCCTGCTGCACACATTTAAAGTCACCTATGGGAGAGATGGAGCAGCTGAGACATGCTCACAAGTGGGAGTGACTTGCCAGCCTCTGGGGGCAGAGGCCAAGCGAATGAGGCCTGGCCTCTCAGACTAGACCAGCTGGGGATGAGAGGGAGAGAGGGGAGACACCTGGAGTCCTGGGGACTCGGAGCTGCTTGGGACCACAGGGTGCTGGATGGATTCATCTTGGCTTCCTGGGTTGGCCATGGTAGCCCGCGCCCTGGGGCCCCGGGCATCCTCCTCTGGGTACAGAGGCTTGGGAGCTGGAGTGAGGGGGATGTCAGTCTCTCAGCAACCTTGCAGCCCCCCACCTCCCTCCCGCTCTGCCCTCCCCCAGTGCAAAGGCCTCTCCATGGGGTCCATCCACCTCACTCTGTCCTCTGCTGTGGGTTAGGGGAAAGGCCTCACCATGGGGCTCTGGCCCTATCCCCCTCCCCCTGCCTCCCCCACAGGGCAAAGGCTTCAAGCAGGCCATTGTGAGGACGCAGCTGACGGATGGGCGAGGTGGAGGGGCTGGGAGAACTTCCTAACATGAGTGGAAGGATCTGCCGAGTGCCTTCCTGACGCTGCTCACCCCAGCGGGGCCTATGCCCTGCAGGGCAGGGCTGGGCCCCTTGGGAGTGGGTGGAGTGAGGGGACAGAGTAGGGGCAAGGTCCCCTTACAAGGTTAGTGTTCCCAGGGAGAGGCAGAGTGCACTGATGGAGTCAGCCCAGCCCATGGCCCTGCTGCCCCCTTGCTGTGGGGAGCAGATGGGGGAAGCCTTTTAGTGGCTTCCTGTCCTCAGTGGAGTCAGGGGAATCCCAGAGCGATCCCTGGGCAGAGCCTGCCCTGCAGCCAGGCACATGACTCTGGCAGAGTCGGTGTCTATGGTAGGTGGTCATCCCTGGCCATCTCCTCTCCTTGCCCAGTCAGCCTCAGCCTGGGGTGGGGGCCTTGGTGGAGGCTGGCCCCCTTTCTCCCTGCCGCAGCCCCATGTCCAACAGCCCCAGGAGCACGGCTCTCCAGAGAGCATACTCCTCTCTCCCCCATGCTGGGACACAGCCCTGGGCTCTCATATGTTGGACGGGAGTTTGGGCTTCCCACTTTCCACCTCAGGACTGAATGCCACGGAACCCTTGCGGGAGGGGCATGCCGCATGCCTGGGCTTGGAGACGGGAGACTGCGGGGTGGACGCTCCGCTCACGGGCCGGCTGGATTGGACCAAAGATCCTGAAGGCATCTGCTGTGGGTGTGCTGGCTGGCCTGGAACCCCAGGGGGTGGCTTGGTGAGTCCAGCTACTGAGGGAGATGACCTGTGAGCCAGGTTCCCCGCTGACTTTCTGCCCTGATGGGAGGAACTCCCGTCCACTTGCTGGGCGACTTCATTGGGCAGGGATGGCTGAGATGCCGACAGGAGCCGGATGTCCTGGGTAAGCCTCCCGATGGGTAGGCCCTGGATGCTCCTGTGCTTCACCAGCTGCTGCGGCTGCATCGGCAGAGAGATGTGGGAGCCAGTGGCTCGGGACAGGCTGTAGTGGAGAGTTCTCCCTGCTGGGAGCGTCTGCTCAGAGCTGGGGGACGGAGCCCCTGCTGGCTGCTGGAGAAGTGACGTGGAAACTGACGTGCCTCGGGACTTGGAGAGCTGGGGTTGGGAGCCCATCAGGGGCTGCTTTGCTATTGCCAGGGGCTCTCCCTTCTGCACCAGCCTTGGCTGCGGCAGTTCCACATGGCCAGCTTTCTGCCCCTCACTTTCCAGAGGCAACTGGGACTGGACCATGGGGGATGCAGGGGAGTTGGCGGCAGGCGTCTGCAGGTGGGACTGTACACCGGACTGGGAGCTCACTGAGGAAGGCTGGGAGCCCCCCCCCAGGCTGGGCTGGGACCTGCGCACTTGCCTGGTCAGCAGGGTGGCCTCAGGCGAGAGTGGGCTGGAGATGGAGGAGGGTGGCAGGAAGATGTGGGCCTGCAGGCTCTGCTGGTGAGTCAAGGCAATGGCCACGTTGGTGGTGGCAGCTGCCGTTTGCAGCGGTGCATGCACCAGAGGCTCCCAGATCACTGGCTTGCCACTCAGCTCCCGGCCTACTGCCATTTGCTGCAGGTCTTGGATGTTGTGGGCCATGTCCCGGTCGTGCTTGACGATCTGCTGGATCATCTCATTGTTCATGGCCCCCGAGCTGTGCTCCGCTCTCTTGCGCAGGAGGATGGAGTTCTTCTTACCTGAGGGGCAGAGAGAAAAGACAGGGTCACCAACACCTGCCTGAGCTGTGCCCAGGTCCGGGGAACCACGGGAGTAGCAGGCAGATATGAGCATCTCCACCGTCTTACAGACAGGGAGGGTGAGGAGCAGGGAGACAGAACCCAGGAGTCCTGGCCCCCTGCTTCTACCATGGAGTTATGCTGACACTAGCAGTTTTCTTGGCTGAGTGTCTATCTACGGCTGTGTAATAAGGGTGTAGGCTGGCACCCCTGGGTCCCATTTTCCCCCAGGGCCAGCAGCTAGTCAGGTCGGCCCTCACCAGTGAGGAGTGCAAGGGGGAGGCAGTGGGAGGCTGAGCTTGGGAGGGGTAACTTACAGACCCTCCTTGTGAACAAAAGCGATGTCATATAGCAGCTCCTCTTACCTCATACTGGGGAGAGGGAGGGAATCCCTGAGCAGGCTCCTCAGCCCAACCCCAAAGGAGGCAGGGAAAGAAATGCCCCTGACATTAGAGGCCCGAGGACAGGGGAAGGGGTTTGGGGAGCAGGTGGGTACATGCCAGTGCAGCAGCTGCCTGGGAGCAAGGAGATTCGTGGGGGTGGCTGGCATGCACCTGGGGTGGGTGCTCCCTCACCGATGCGGTCAAGGCGGTCCATGGCCACGGTCTCGAAGGCCCTGCGCATCATGGGGTGCTCCTCCAGCACCTCGTTGAAGTTATCCACCGAGAGCGAGTAGAGGCGGCAATAGGTGTCGGCACGCACACTGGCTGTCCGCCTCCCCCTCGTCAACAAGCAGATCTCTGTGGGGACACACAGCTTGGCACCATGGCTGTGGCCATCTCCCTGCTGGCACTGACCCCCCAGCCAGAGAGGAGGAGACAGTTACCTTGTCTAGTGCCTCTTATGTTACAGGAGCTTGTGTGCTGAACAAAATTGAAGCACAAAGTTGGGAAGGGATCAATCCCAGGCAACGCAACAGCCACTTACAGAGTCAGGAATAGAACCCAGGAGTCCTGTCTGGCATGGCCACACCTTGCTCTAACCCTGAACACTGCTCCCTTTCCATCCCAGAACTGGAGAGAGAACCCAGGAATCCTGGCTCCCAGCCCCTCCTCTTCCCCCATTCTTACCACCACTGCCTTCCCAGAGCTGGAGAGAGAACCCAGGAGTCCTGTCCAGCATGACCACACCTTGCTCTAAACCTAGACACCGCTCCCTTTCCATCCCAGAGCTGGAGAGAGAACCCAGGAGTCCTGTCCAGCATGGCCACACCTTGCTCTAACCCTAGACACCGCTCCCTTTCCATCCCAGAGGTGGGGAGAGAACCCAGGAGTCCTGGCTCCCAGCCCCTCCAGTTCAAATCCTTGGACAAGACCCCCTCCTCAGCATGAGCAGCAGATTACTAAGTATTTTAACTCAAAGAAGCCTTAGATTGTAGGGTGAGGGGCACCTTAGTAAACCCAGGTGCGTGGGTGGAGCCTAAGTTAGAGCCATGAGGCGATGGGCACAGGAGTACAAGAGCTGGGGCGAGGATTCTCCTGTGACATTCTGTACCTTGGGGGAGTGTCCTGTAACCCCCATCTTCCTCATTTACATATGACTGTGAACTTGCATATAAAACAGGCTGGGTGAGGTATCAAGGGAAAAGTTATGATCTACTGAAAATCATTTCTCTCTCCATAGATATGTATCATTGATGCATGTGACGTTATGGGAATTGTGTTGTATGGTTGTCACTAAAACACGCTGTAAGTTGGGAAATCAGCCAGATATTAGCCCCCTGCCCCCAGAGTCAACAGCAGGAAAGTAACCAACACCCGGGCAAGGTGTCAAACAACCCATCAGCAGCTATAATAATAATAATTGGAGATATACCTATCTCCTAGAACTGGAAGGGACCGTGACAGGTTATTGAGTCCAGCCCCCTGCCTTCCCTAGCAGGACCAAGGACTGATTTTACCCCGATCCCTAAGTGGCCCCCTCAAGGATTGAACTCACAACCTGGGTTTAGCAGGCCAATGCTCAAACCACTGAGCCAGCCCTTGCCCCACCCCCCAGCTACTGTCCTGCAAGGGAGCTACAATGCAACAACTCACCTGCATGAAGCCACACCAGGGGAATTGCTCAGCCTTGCCTGGGGACTCAGCAATGGCCACCAGACATGCCTGGACTTACGGTCTACATGGGACTAAGGGTATAAAACAGAACACAGGGGCCCCCTGCTTGGCCCTTCTCCTGCCACCACCTGTGCTGCAAGCAACAAGGAAACTGAAGACTTGAGACTCCAATGGAGGAGACTGGCCCAGATTTCAAGGGTGAAATCTGCATACTACGAACTGCAATATCTAGTGGGGTGAGAAAAACTGCTTAATCTCGATGTTGCCCAGTCCAGTAGGGTTCAGAGTTTAGGCTGCGTGCTAATATTTTCTTTTCTTTTGGTAACTAACTCTGACTTTTTGCCTATCACTTAAAATCTATCTTTTGTAGTCAATACATTTGTTTAACTGTTTATCTTTACCAGGGAGTTTGCCCAAAGTGTGTGGCAAATGTGCTCAGGTTTGCAAAGGCTGGTGTATATCCACTTTCCATTCATGAAGTGGTGAACCAATTAATAAATCTGCATTGCTCATCTTGAGCAGTGCAGGGTGGTAAATTCCTGAGGTGCAAGGCTGGGAGCTGGGGAGATCTGGCTGGTGCCTTTCCTTGTCTGATTCATGAGTGGCTCTGGGAGCATTCATGCAATATAGCTGGGAGTGGGGCTCCACATGTGGCTGTGCTGCGTGATCACAGTGCCTGGAGGGGCTGCAGCTGGCCACTAGCCAGGCATTGTGAGTGACAGCCCAGGCTGGAGAGTTAAGGGGGCACAGTGGTCCCACGCTCCCAGGCTGTACCCAGGGGATCCCATCACATCTCCATCCCAGACCCTGGAACCACAGACACACCCTCCCATCTGGGGAGCAGCATGGCCGTTTCCAGCCTCACCCCCGAAGTAGGAGCCGTCGGACAGCTTGGTCTCCTTGTTGCCCTTGGTGAGGATGCTGACCACACCATGCTGGATGAAGTACATCTTCCTGCCCACGGTGCCCTCACGGATGATGAAGTCCCCAGGCTGGAAGACCTCAAAGCGCAGTTTGGTCAGCATGGCTGTCACAAAGCTGGGGTCGGCACTGGCAAACAGCGGCATGTTGGCCACCAGGTTCCGACAGTTAAAGTTGATGATTTCCTGGGAGAAGGGCAGCAGAGGGTCACTTTACCTCTCTGAGAGCTGCAACCCGCCAGCGATCACCCCCCGAGGGGCAGCAGGGCTGGCCCCAGCACTCACCCACCCAAAGGGGGCAGCGGGGCTGGCCCTGGCTCCAGAACTGCCTACCTCTTTGAGAGGCTCACTCAGCTCTCCCAGGATGTTCTCCTCATCAAACATCTTGCCCTGGTAGCGGTGCTCATAGTACTCATGGATCCGCTGACGCGTGTCCCCAGGCAGCTTGTGGAACGACATGTACTGCTCCACCTGCTTGTACTGGAGGGACAGACAGAAACACTCATGCCAGGGCTGGACACACCCAAATGGGAAGGGCAGGGGCTCCATATGTGGCTGGGAGGGGGCCCATGCCTGTGGCTTGAGCCCCAGGGCAAGAATGAAGAGTGCAGCATGGTGCCAGGCAGCCCTGGGCCAGCTGTGCCAATGTGGGGACAGAACCAGGGAAGAAGATGGCAAGGAGCGGCACAGGTCGGGCAGTGTTTAGTGACACAAGGATCTGTTCATTCCCAGCTCATACCCAGGCTCTATCTCCCCACCACACACCTCCCCTGCTTGCCTCAAGGCCTGCCCCTTATCACCCTGCCTGAGCTTTGGGGCCTGCTTCACGCCCCCAAGCCCTGCAGGGGCACTCACCTTCTCCTGGTACTGCCGGCGAGAGGAGTCCAGCGACTGGATGAGGGCAGTGGCGTGGCCAATGAACATGGCATAGCAGGTGGCACCCACAATCATGCTGAGCATGGTGAGCCAGACGTCGGTCATCCCCTCTGGAGCCTGCTGGCCGTACCCGATGCAGAGCATGTGGCTCATGGCCTTAAACAAGGCATGGGAGTACTGCTTCCCCCAGGAGTCGTTCTGCAGACAGGAGGGCACCTGAGCAGGCTGGAGCCGGGCTAGTTCCTGCCACTGTAGTCAGGGATTTCTTTGAATACACAGCCTCTCTGAATCTCCCACCCCAGGGTGGGAGAAATGTGAGCTCCCAGCTAGCAGGGGAGCACGTCTGTGGCCACACACCCGGGGCAGGGCCTCCTTCCCCAGGGGGCAGTGGCTTCTGGGCTGATCTAAGGACCAGAGGCTTTGCCCCCAGCCCAGCTCCCAGGGAGGCAGCAGGAGCCCCTCCTGCCTGCTGTCTCTTGGCAGCTGGTGTGAGGGATTTCCCTTGCTTGTCGGATTTAATTAGCAGCAGAGACGTGCTACAGCAGGGACACACCCAGACTGAGAGATTCCCGTCTGACTGTTACCTGCAGGGCTGCAGTCAGACTCCGGGATCTCCATCAACCCCCGGCTGGACAGCACATGTGTGCACGTGTGATTAGCACAGGTATAAGTGTGTGCACCTGGGTGTGTGTAAGAGTGTATGTCTAGTGGCGTGTGTGCCGGGGACGTTCCCAGCCTGGAACATGCATGATAGTCTGGTCCATGAGGTCTCCCAGGCTGGAGCCATCAGCATAAGGTTTATTTATCACCTGCCTGTCACTTTATAAACACTAAGCCTCCCACACCCCATACACATGCCACGATCCCCATTACACAGACTGCAGCCCGTCTCTGCAAACAGCCCCATTCTCTCACTCAGGAGATCAACCCCTCTCCAAAGGCAGTTCTCCTGTTAGCCCTGCAGGGCCAGGGAGGTCAAATTCTGACCTCATCGACCCCATGCAGCCCTTGGCCGCTGAGCTGGGTGAGAGGGGATCTGCCTTCCAGCATATTCATTGTTAACAGAGTGACACAGTGCACGTGTCACGGCCACAGTGGAGACTGGGACTCTGCATGGAGCCCATGGCCCTGGCCAGGGATTCCCGCTTTGATCCCCAGCCAGCCTGCTCCTGGGCTCAGCTCCTCCGGGAGCCCACAGGAACACCGTTCTGTGGCGGCAGTCTGGGATGGGGGATGGTTTTAAACAATTGTCTTGTACAATAAAGGCTTTGCTCCTTATGTCCCATGACAGGCACCAGGGCAGCAGATGGCACTGCTCCATCTTGGGGCTCTCTTAGATCAGAATGGGATGACAGATGCTGAGGAGAGCAGATACCGCAAGGAAGGGATAGGCTGGAGCCCAACAGCCCCATCCCAGGGAGACACAAAGAACCTGGGGATCTCAGGCTCCAGTGTAGAAGAGCTGGGCGGGGCACTCACCACCATGTGATTGATGGAGACCCAGCAGTCCTCAGGAAAATCTTGCAGCATGGGCACCAGGAACTGCAGGCAGCCGTCCCAGTGGCACAACAGCAGCATCATGCCAATGAGGTTAACGATCCGCACCACAGCACTGGCCAAGTCGTAGGTCATGTGGAAAATCTGAGCAAGGGCACAAGCCAGGAGAAAGACTGTGAAAAGCCAGCGCTCTTCTCCAGGTACCCGCATGGGAGGACAGGGAGCCCCCACATGCCCCTTAACTCCCCACAAAAGCTCCCGAAGCCTCCCAGCCACAGGTCCCCAAGATGCCCCTCCCCCTAACCAGAGGTTCTGAAACCCTCCCCCCGAATCCCTCCAGGCAGGGATCCCCCCAGCTGATCCACCCTTCTCCCCGGGCAGTCCCACCTCCTCCCACTGGTGAATGTAGCGGATGAGGCGGGACAGGCGCAGCAGACGCAGCAGGCTGAGGATCTTGGTGAAGCGCACGATGCGCAGGGCCCGGGCCGTCTTGTAGACGTCGGAGTCCACCTGAGTCTCCAGGTCGACGATGAGGAAGATGTAATCCACCGGGATGGAGGAGATGAAATCGACCAGGAACCAGCTCCTCAGGTACTTCATCTTGATGGTGTGTGGATCCAGGATGATCTCCGTGTTGTCCTCCACCACAATGCCCGTGCGGAAGTTCAATACCAGGTCGGCCAGGAAGAAGGTGTCTGAAAGCACGTTGAAGACAATCCAAGGTGGTGTGTTCTCATCCTTGAAAAAGGTGATGCCTACGGGCAGGATGATCAGGTTTCCCACCATCAGCAGCAGCATGATGAGGTCCCAGTAAAACCTGCAGGAGGAATGGAGAGCGGGCACGAAGCAGGGGAGAGAAGCAGAGGAACAAGAAAGGAGATGGGGAATGGAGCCAGGGAAGGAGAAAGGGAGAGAGAGAATGAAAACCTCCTTCTAGTACCTAAACCTGCGTGAGAAATTGGATCAGTTTAAACTGGAGGGTTCAGAGAAGAGCCATGAGAATGATGAAAGGGCTGGAAAACCTGCCTTACAGCGACACAGCTCCATCTGTTTAGAGAGAAGTTTAAGGGTTGATTTGCTCAGTGTCTGTAAGTACCTTCCTGGGGAACAAGACATTTGATCATGGGCTCCTCGGTCGAGCAGCCAAAAATCTAACACGAGCCAACAGCTGGAAGTTGAAAAGAGACAGATTCAAACTGGAAATGAAATGCAAATGTTTAAGAGTGAGTGTAATTAACCACTGGGGCAATTTACCCAGAGCTGTGGGGGATTCTCCATCACCAGAAATACTTTAATCAAAAAGATGAGCTGTAGATCCAACAGGAACCGATTCAGGGAAGTCCTGTGGCCTGCGTGACACAGGATGTCAGACTTGCTGATCAGCAGGGTCCCTTCTGGCCTTGGACTCTCTAAACCCTCTGGAGATTGCGTGCACACACCTCAAACAGATACTCAGCCAGGATGCACACGCATGGACACGGACACACACCCTCCTCCCACTGCATATGCCCCAAACAGATACACAGCCAGGAAGCACACGAGCACACACACGCATGCATGCATCACCCCATTTGTCTCTCCACCTCAGAGGGCTGAGAGCAGCCTGCCGTTCCAAGCTGCAGCTCACCAGCCGTGTGCAAGGGCAACACAACAGGCCAGGCCAGACAGCTCTACTCCCAACCTTTGTGCCCCCAAACAATCAGAGAGCCGTGGTATGAGCACACGGAGGGGCTGCGTCTGCACCCAGCCCAAGGTCCCAAGGGGAAAGGAATTAGCACAGTGGCAGGGAAGGAGAGAGAGGAGGCTCCATGATAAGAATCGGAGAGCTGCTGAGGCAGCAAAGGATAGGGTGGCTGGGCCTGGTAGTACGAGCTGTGGAGGGGAAAGTTCTTGCCCTGACAGTGAGGAGATGCATGAAAGCAGAAGACAGCCAAAGCTTGATGAGAAGAGAACAGAGACCCAGCACCTGAGGGCCTGTAACAACACTGGCTGCCTGGCAAGTGCACCTGGTGGCCTGGGGTGGCTCTGTAGCACCCTGCCTCAGTTTCCCTTTCATTCAGTAATTCCACAAGATGTATTCTCCACCACCCCCACCACAGGGTCTGGCCTCCCTCTCCACCTGGCATCTTGCCCTGCTCTTTATCTCCACAGGAGCTCCCAGGCCTTTTCCATCCACTTACAGCAGCTATGTGGGCCTCCAGGCCCAAACCCTTCCACCTGCTCATCACAGCCTCTGCCCCAGCGTCCTCTCCCGTCTTCTGCCTCCCTCTCTTCACAAACAGCAGGTCTGCATAGAGCCTGACTGTCCTTGGTGCAGCTGTTAATGAGGAACAGGTGGGCCAGATCTGTTCCCTAGCCCTGGGCTAGGCTCTGAAAACAGCGAGGGTGATTCTGACCCAGAAAGGAGAGGGCGGAGTGGGTATCTCACTGTGCCCATGCTGCTGACCAGGGCTTGGCAAGCCTGGCAGAAGAGAGTTGCAATAGTACCGGTGAGAGGGGCTGAAGGCCCGGGGGGGAGTCCAGGAGAGGGGAGGCAAGGCTTCGGGAAATGATGCCAAGATGGTGATCGCCAGTTCTGCCAGGGGAGGAGGAGGAGAGCTTGGGTTCAAGGATGATGCCTGGGCTATGGAGAATGGGGGCCTTATGGAGAGCCCCTGCAGAAACCAACTCTTCCCCCTGCGGAGGGTGCCAGGCTGACTGCTGCCAGCCCAGGGACAGGAGCTCCCTCCCGTGGATGAGGAGGCAAGGTACGGAGACCCTCCCTGGTGGTGCTTTACCCAACAGCATGGACCTCCCAGCATCCCCTTGCAAACCTTCACTCCTGGCACTGTGGGCACCCACCAGGCAGGCGGATCAGGGCCACGGACGGGCAGACTGAGCCCAGAGAGGGGACGGGACTTGCACCCAGTGAAGCAGGGTCGGCACTGGGGTTGGAGTTCAGATGATGGACTCTGTCCCTGTCTGCCCGGAACTCAAGACACAAACTTCCCTCTCCCCCAGAACCCCCCGACTGCTGCCTATTGTGCTAGCCCCGACTTCCAGGAGGGAGCTTTAGGGTGTGGCCCATAGGCGTAGCTGGGGGCGGGGTTGAGGGGGGAAGGATAAAAGAGCCCCCACTGGGTTCGCTTCCGCGCTTCAGGACAATCGGCTTTTGCTGAAGTGCCCAGGCACAAGTGACCAAGAACAGAAGGTCCCAGGTTCTTTCCTCCCCGAGAACTCAGGCTCTGGCCCTCCATCATTGGTGGGGGGCCCTGCCCACAGGGGCTTACAGAGTTTACAATAAGCTCTTTGGTTACACAAGCAGGATGAGATGGGCAGGGCTCTGGGTTCCCAAAGCCTGGCTCATGGTCAGAGCCACGAAGAGGCCGGGGTACTGAGCACATTGTGACCATGCAGGCAGAGGTGGGGGCTGAGGGCTAAAGGAGACGTACCTTCCTGCTGTTCCTCTGTTGGGCTGAGGGATGTCTGCAGCCAGCACCCTCCCCGTGCCAGAGGGTAACCCGCTGCACAAGCCACAGGACCAAAGAACCGCACTTGTTGGGAGAGTGACGCCCCTTGCTGCATCCTACCCAGCCCTGGGTGCTCCAGGGTGCTCCTCGAGTGCCAGAGGGAGTGGTTAGCAGGGAGTGCTCTGCACTGGGCAGAGAGGAGCCCCTGTATCTCCTATAGCACCAATTTTATGCCTGGGCATCTTGCTGTGCTCTGGATTTCAGAGAGGCCAGGTTCCTGCAATTCTCAGCCTGGTTTTTCCCCTGCTGGACTCGCCTCCCACCATATGCTACAGCCCCACTAACTCACTTTGGAAATGTGGTGCCGGTGCCAGATGAATTCACTCTGCAAAGCCAAGCTCTTGGGGAAGAGACTAGAATCCAGCCCTCTGCAGGCAGATGGATGCATCAGGCTTTGCAGGCTGTGACCTCCACAGGGGGCTGGCCTGGCTTACTGGGTTCCTGCCCTGACCTTCACCTACGTAATGTACACACAATGTACACACTTGGACTGAGGTGGAGATGGACATAGGAGACGGAAGTGTTGAGAGTCTCTGGGTTAGGATAAAAGGGGTAAAAAACAAGGGTGATGTCGTGCTAGGAGTCTACTACAGGTCACCTAACCAGGTGGAAGAGGTGGATGAGGCTTTTTTTAAACAACTAACAAAATCATCCAAAGCCCAAGATTTGGTGGTGATGGGGGACTTCAACTATCCAGATATATGTTGGGAAAATAACACAGCAGGGCACAGACTATCCAATAAGTTCCTGGACTGCATTGCAGACAACTTTTTATTTCAGAAGGTTGAAAAAGCTACTGGGGGGAAGCTGTTCTAGACTTGATTTTAACAAATAGGGAGGAACTCGTTGAGAATTTGAAAGTAGAAGGAAGCTTGGGTGAAAGTGATTATGAAATCATAGAGTTTGCAATTCTAAGGAAGGGTAGAAGGGAGTACAGCAAAATAGAGACAATGGATTTCAGGAAGGCGGATTTTGGTGAGCTCAGAGAGCTGATAGGTAAGGTCCCATGGGAATCAAGACTGAGGGGAAAAACAACTGAGGAGAGCTGGCAGTTTTTCAAAGGGACACTATTAAGGGCCCAAAAGCAAGATCTTCTGATGGGTAGGAAAGATAGAAAATGTGGCAAAAGACCACCTTTGGCTTAACCACGAGATCTTGCATGACCTACAACATAAAAAGGAGTCATATAAAAAATGGAAACTAGGTCAGATTACAAAGGATGAATATAGGCAAACAACACAGGAATGTAGGGGCAAGATTAGAAAGGCAAAGGCACAAAACGAGCTCAAACTAGCTATGGGAATAAAGGGAAACAAGAAGACTTTTTATCAATACATTAGAAGCAAGAGGAAGACCAAGGACAGGGTAGGCCCACTGCTCAGTGACGAGGGAGAAACAGTAACAGGAAACTTGGAAATGGCAGAGATGCTTAATGACCTCGTTTTGGTCTTCACTGAGAAGTCTGAAGGAATGCCTAGCATAGTGAATGCTTATGGGAAGGGGGTAGGTTTAGAAGATAAAAATAAAAAAAGAGCAAGTTAAAAATCACTTAGAAAAGTTAGATGCCTGCAAGCCACCAGGGCCTGATGAAATGCATCCTAGAATATTCAAGGAGTTAATAGAGGAGGTATCTGAGCCTCTAGCTATTATCTTTGGAAAGTCATGGGAGACGGGAGAGATTCCAGAAGACTGGAAAAGGGCAAATATAGTGCCCATCTATAAAAAGGGAAATAAAAACTACCCAGGAAACTACAGACCAGTTAGTTTAGCTTCTGTGCCAGGGAAGATAATGGAGCAAGTAATTAAAGAAACCATCTGCAAACACTTGGAAGGTGGTAAGGTGATAGGGAATAGCCAGAATGGATTTGTAAAGAACAAATCATGTCAGACCAATCTGACAGCTTTCTTTGATGGGATAACGAGCCTTGTGGATAAGGGAGAAGCGGTGGATGTGGTATACCTAGACTTTAGTAAGGCATTTGATACAGTCTTGCATGATATCCTTATCGATAAACTAGGCAAATACAATTTAGATGGGGCTACTATAAGGTGGGTGCATAACTGGCTGGATAACCGTACTCAGAGAGTAGTTATTAATGGCTCCCAATCCTGCTGAAAAGGTATAACAAGTGGGGTTCTGCAGGGGTCTGTTTTGGGACCGGCTCTGTTCAATATCTTCATCAACGATTTAGATGTTGGCATAGAAAGTACGCTTATTAAGTTTGCGGACGATACCAAACTGGGAGGGATTGCAACTGCTTTGGAGGACAGGGTCAAAATTCAAAATGATCTGGACAAATTGGAGAAATGGTCTGAGGTAAACCGGATGAAGTTCAATAAACACAAATGCAAAGTGCTCCACTTAGGAAGGAACAATCAGTTTCACACATACAGAATGGGAAGAGACTGTCTAGGAAGGAGTATGGCAGAAAGAGATCTAGGGGTCATAGTGGACCACAAGCTAAATATGAGTCAACAGTGTGATACTGTTGCAAAAAAAGCAAACGTGATTCTGGGATGCATTAACAGGTGTGTTGTGAGCAAGACACGAGAAGTCATTCTTCCGCTCTACTCTGCGCTGGTTAGGCCTCAACTGGAGTATTGTGTCCAGTTCTGGGCACCGCATTTCAAGAAAGATGTGGAGAACTTGAAGAGGGTTCAGAGAAGAGCAACAAGAATGATTAAAGGTCTTGAGAACATGACCTATGAAGGAGGCTGAAAGAATTGGGTTTATTTAGTCTGGAAAAGAGAAGACTGAGAGGGGACATGATAGCAGTTTTCAGGTATCTAAAAGGGTGTCATCAGGAGGAGGGAGAAAACTTGTTCACCTTAGCCTCTAATGATAGAACAAGAAGCAATGGGCTTAAACTGCAGCAAGGGAGATTTAGGTTGGGTATTAGGAAAAAGTTCCTAACTGTCAGGGTAGTTAAACACTGGAATCAATTGCCTAGGGAGGTTGTGGAATCTCCATCTCTGGAGATATTTAAGAGTAGGTTTGATAAATGTCTATCAGGGATGGTCTAGACAGTATTTGGTCCTGCCATGAGGGCAGGGGACTGGACTCGATGACCTCTCGAGGTCCCTTCCAGTCCTAGAGTCTATGAGTCACCGCCACGTTCAGAACGGGGGAAAAAGAAAAGAACCAAAACTTGCTCCTCCATGAGAAAGACACCAGGAGGGAAGTGGGGGGAGAGAGATCAGTCCCCCAGAGACACCGCCAGATGGCCCATCCACCCCACTCCTCTCTCTGACAGTGGCCAGATGCTTCAAAGAAATGGGGAAGAACCCCCATAATAGACTCTTTCAGGGGTTGGATTACACCCTAAATTCTCTCTCTAAACACACTCAGTGGGGCCATGGATGTTCTCATTCTCCCAGTCAGATACACACATCCCCCTTCTCCCCTCTGCCACTCAGCCCCAGACCCCCATGACAAACACTGGGTAATGGAGGAGTCCACAATCATTCACAGAAATCAAGGGCAGTTTTGCTCCTTCCTCCCAGGCCCATGTGGCTCCTTTCCCCATCTCTCTGCGGTAACCTGGCCAGCTCACACTCCGGCTCTTCCTGTGACCCAGCAGAACTGTACCCAGCCCTAGACACCCGTGTCTGTATTGTCGCAAGGTGTCTTTGGTCCTACAGCCAAGAACAGTTTCAAGTAACAAGTTAAAGACAGAGCTAGAGAGCTGCCCCAGTGTCTGGGTTGCACAGAGGCAGGTGCAAAAGCCAACTCAGTACACTGACAGCCCAGTCTCCTAAGGTGGGCACCAAAAAAGGCCTCTGCAGGGAGAGATGGGCTCTGGGGAGTTAACAATGGTGAGACCCCAAATTTCCATAACAGTAGAAACCAACAGTCAGAAGTTGAGGATGAGCAGCTGGTCACTAATGCCTCTCTGGGAGCCACGCTGTATGCTGCGTTAATCTTTTCCAAGTCACAACTCTGGGGACTTTCCAGCTGCAGTCAAGAGCTTTCCTACTGATTAGTACTTTGTTAGGGGTGCCAGCCCAGAAGGACTGTGGCTATGGAGGGGTTAATGTCATCTGCCCCAGCTCATTGGCCCCTGACAAATGCCATGCACAAGCTCACCCAGCTAACCCTGTCCTTCCCCTCCTGCTGACTGCCCAAACCCACCTGGCGCCTCTTGTCTCAGATTTACTTTGTAAGCTCTTTAGGGCGAAGCCTGGCTTTTATTCTATGCCGGGCAGTGCCAGCATAGCAAGGCCCTGATCTTGATTGGTCTCAGTTGCTACCATAATGCGGATAATAAACAACATTGGCGTAATCCAGCCTGGACAGCTACCTACCAGCCCCCCTACATGTCACCCTGTCACCTTCACCAGGCAGAGCTGCAGGGACCATGACTTCACAGGAGCTGCAGCTTGTAAACGTGGGGCTGCTGAGGCCCTTACAGGGGGTGCAGCTGTGACACATGGCTGCTTTACTGCCCTTCACACTCTGCTGGAGCAGTGTAAAGGATCCTTAGCATCCCTGCGAATCAGGGCCTCTCTGCAGGGGGACCCCTGGTTACACCTACATGTGAGCAGACGACTTTCCGTTTCAGGTGCTAGCCTCCTGCTGGGTCACAGTGACCATGGCATAATTTTCCACTAGAAATTATCGTCTTGCAGTTTCAACCCTCACAGAGAAAGCCCATCCGATGTGACTCAACATCCCTGTGACATCCAATTCCTTCCCACCATGTAGACAACCCAGTAACACCCTGGAGACCCCAGGGACAGAGTGTGCCTGGACCTGCCAGCAGAAGGCCTGCCTTCTTGCCATACACCCCGCGCTAAATGGTCACATTGCCCTTCCCAGTGCAACTCCACCAGCAGCCTGCACAGCCAGAGCCATTCCTGCTGAGGGAGGGCTCTGTAAGCGCCCCTTCTGCGAGAGCTGGGACAGGAGTTAATCTCCTTGGATGTGTGCGACGACTCAGTACACTCACAAACTAAAAACAGCTCCGAGTCCACTGGCAGGAGAGAAGGGCTACTCAGGGGCAGACAGAAGGATCTGGCTTCCTCTGTTGGGGGTGCCCCGGTGCCCAGGGTCGGTTCGGCCCAGCTACTTAGAAGCTCTCCCCTGTCCATACACGAAGCACTGTCAGATGCAGGAGCGAGCTGTGGGGGAGAGATTGCTGGGACACTTGGGACTGCAGGGGCAAGAGGGTCTGAGTCACTCCCAAGGGCTGAGCGTGGGATACCACATGTCCTGCTGCCAGAGGAATTAGCCTGGGATTCTATAGGGTTGGTTGGAAAATGCTCAAGCAGAGTGATTGCTGGGCAGCAGAAGCACATCCCGGTCAGTACCCTGGGCTCTCTCCATGTTACTTTTAGCCTCTGCCTTACTGGAGAGTAGTGGCAAGAGGGGAGGACTAATGATGTGCAGGGGCGGCTCCAGGCCCCAGCATGCCAAGCACGTGCTTGGGGCAGCATGCCGCGGGGGGCACTCTGCTGGTCGCCGGGAGGGCGGCAGGCGGCTCCAGTGGACCTCCCACAGATGTGCCTGCGGAGGATCTGCTGGTCCTGTGGCTCCAATGGCAGAGTCGCCCCTGACCACGTGCTGGGCAGAGCCCCTTCCCTGGAAAGTCAGGGACAGGATCCTTCCAAAGAAAAGGGGCAGGGGGTGAATTTTGGGCAGCAGGGGAGTTTCTGATTCTGGTGATCAGCTGGCCTCCCAGGGTCACACCGGGCCTGCTTGAAAGGGGTCCCCAAGAAGAATAGGGGGACCACTCTAGGTGAGGCCTCCTTGGGGTAAATCCCAGTGGTCCAGAGATGCTGGGGAGTCTGGGTGCAGGGAAGGCTGATGACAGCGAGGACTTGGGAATAGAAACTTCCTGCACAGCAAAGTGAACGGCACTGGATTTGTATCCTGTCGGTTCTTAGTCCCCGACTCCCCTACAGCTCCCAGCTGCTGCCCTGCTCCCACCTGGAGGTAGAGGGGCCCTGGTGACAAGACTGATCTCCCTGACTGGTCTGGGGAGGAGGGACCTGACTCCCCCAGTCCCTGGTGCCTGGCTTGCAGGAACAGCACAAGCTGCTGAGGAAGGGCCCCTTCAGGGTTCCTGGGGAATGGAGCCCACCTCCCCAACTCACTGCCCGGTCATCCATGGAATGTCACCCCCTGGCCTCCTACCAGAGCTGTAGGACTCAGGTGCCCCTAGCCTGGTGAGAGGACCCTGGCACCTGGGCCAGCCCCACCTCACCTCCCCCGCAAAATGGGGCTGAGGCTGCAGGCCCCAGAGCACCAGCACGAATAGAAGACAGATGCTCACAGCCCGAGGGAGCAGCCGTTGGAGTATTAGAGGGTATGGGCCATGGGGACCAGGGAGGACAGAACGCAGCACCCTCACTCCACTGAGACCTGAGCCACCGGGACCCACCCCCAGGGCTGAGCAGGGCCCACCTCAGCAGAGGAAGGCCAGACTTAGCCTGCCGCCTCATGCTCAGTACCCAAGACAGCGCCAGCCCCAGGCCGCAGGAGGGCGGACATAGGGGGAGAGGGGGACCTGGGCAGACATCCTTGCATGGGGGTGGGCAGGGATACATGCAACCTGACCACCCTGTGTATCAGCTGGAGGACAGGGGCTTGGCTGGAAGGTGGGGTCAGGAGGGGCAAGGGCCCCTCTCACCTGAAGTCACTGAAGAGGTGGATGGGAAGGGGCACAGGGGTAGGGCCTGGCTGGGTGGACAGGAAGGGGTGGTTAGGCTGGGCGTGGACAGAGACAGCGGAAGGGGAGGCTGGGAGACTGCGGGCGGGGAGTGGCCAACTAGGGAGGACAGGCGCAGGGGCTGGGCAGCTAGCAGGCAGGTCCTTAGCAGGTGCCGGGCCACCTCTCACCTGAAGTTGCCATAGGGGTAGATGGGAAGTGGGTAGGGCCCGGCTGGGTGGCAGAGGATGGCTGACCAGAGAGAATGGAGGCAGTGGGTGGCCAGCGAGCAGGCAGGTCCCTCAGGGACTGCCCAAGCCCTTCTCACCTGAAGTCGCTGTAGGGGTGGATGGGGAAGGGTGGCAGGGGGTGGCTGGCTAGGGAGGATGGGGGCAGGGGGTGGCTGGCTAAGGAGGATGGGGGCAGGGGGTGCCCAGGCCCCTCTCACCTGAAGTCGCTGTAGGGGTGGATGGGGAGGGATAAGGCCCGACTGGGTGGCAGAGGGTAGCTGACTGAGGAGGGGAACAGGAGGTGCCCAGGCCCCCCTCACCTGAAGTCGCTGTAGGGGTGGATGGGGAGGGGTGGCAGAGGTAGCTGGCTAGGGAGGATGGGGGCAGGGGGTGGCTGGCTAAGGAGGATGGGGGCAGGTGGTGCCCAGGCCCCTCTCACCTGAAGTCGCTGTAGGGATGGATGGGGAGGGGTGGCAGAGGGTGGCTGGCTAGGGAGGATGGTGGCAGGGGGTGGCTGGCTAAGGAGGATGGGGGCAGGGGGTGGCCAGGCCCCTCTCACCTGAAGTCGCTGTAGGGGTGCATGGGGAGGGGTAAGGCCCGACTGGGTGGCAGAGGGTAGCTGACTGAGGAGGGGAACAGGAGGTGCCCAGGCCCCTCTCACCTGAAGTCGCTGTAGGGGTGGATGGGGAGGGGTGGCAGAGGGTGGCTGGCTAGGGAGGATGGGGGCAGGGGGTGCCCAGGCCCCTCTCACCTGAAGTTGCTGTAGGGGTGGCTAGGGAGGATGGTGGCAGTGGGTGGCTGGCTAAGAAGGATGGGGGCAGGGGGTGCCCAGGCCCCTCTCACCTGAAGTCGCTGTAGGGGTGGATGGGGAGGGGTGGCAGAGGGTGGCTGGCTAGGGAGGATGGGGGCAGGGGGTGCCCAGGTCCCTCTCACCTGAAGTCGCTGTAGGGGTGGATGGGGAGGGGTGGCAGAGGGTGGCTGGCTAGGGAGGATGGGGGAAGGGGGTGCCCAGGCCCCTCTCACCTGAAGTCGCTGTAGGGGTGGATGGGGAGGGGTGGCAGAGGGTGGCTGGCTAGGGAGGATGGGGGAAGGGGGTGCCCAGGCCCCTCTCACCTGAAGTCGCTGTAGGGGTGGATGGGGAGGGGTGGCAGAGGGTGGCTGGCTAAGAAGGATGGGGGAAGGGGGTGCCCAGGCCCCTCTCACCTGAAGTCGCTGTAGGGGTGGATGGGGAGGGGTGGCAGAGGGTGGCTGGCTAGGGAGGATGGGGGCAGGGGGTGCCCAGGCCCCTCTCACCTGAAGTCGCTGTAGGGGTGGATGATCCAGGACCCGGCCGATTTCACCCGCTGCTGCTCCAGCTCCACCGCCTTGTGGCTGCCAAACATGCGCAGCGAGAACTTGTTGACCGCGGGCTGCAGCATGGCCCCGAGCTGGCGCTGCACGAAGGTGCCGGCCAGCGCGGCTGGGTTCTCGGCGTCCGACAGGATCTGCTCCGCCGCCTGCGCCTTGCCGCCGCCCCCGGGCTGCGAGGCGGGCGCCTCCCCCGGGGTCACTGCGCGGGGCGGCTGGCCTGGCCCAGAGCCCGCGCTACCCTCGGGGCGCCCGGGGGCCTCCCCGTCCAGGGCCAGGGGCTTGTCCCGCGGGTCGGCGCCCTGCGTCCTGTCCCGGGGCTCCGAGCCCGGCGCCGCCTCCATCCTGCCGGGGAAGCGCCCTGCTCAGGTTCCCTTCAAACGCCCTTGCCCGGGCGCCCAGCCCGGCTCCCCTGGGCACATGCTCACCGCAGCCGGAGCCGGCGGGCGGAGGCGGCCGCAGCTCCGGGCTCCGCCGGGGGCGCGGCTGGGGATGCTGCCGGGGGCGCTGGGGACCCCGCGGAGGGGGGGCGCTGGGGACCCCGCGGAGGGGGGCGCCGCTCCCCTCCCTGCCCCGCAGCCGGCTCAGCCGCAGGACGCCGGGGCCGCCGGCCGCTGCTCCCCCATGGCCGCCCCAGAGCCGGTGCCGGCGGGCCACAGCGAGCCTGTTGCACACGCCCAGGCGGGCAGACGTTAGCTGGGCTGGGGGAGCCGCAGCTCCAGCCTCCGGAGCGCGGGCAGGCGGCGGCTTGGCCCAGCCAGCGGCGAGCCGCGGGCTCGGCAAAGCCAGTGCTGCCCCCTGACGAGAGCCCGGAGACTGCAGCGGGGAGGGAGGCGCCCAGCCCCCGCAGGGGGAATCTCAGCTTCCTTCTGTTAAAACAAGCCCTTTCTATCGCTTGTCCTTGAAGCACCCCAGTGAAGGCACCTATTGCAGTTCTGGGGAGCGGAAGGCTTGGCTGAGCCCTGCACCCCCAGCCCCGGCATCCCTTTGGCCAAGAACATCATAAGAATGGCGACACTGGGTCAGACCAATAGTCCCTCTAGCCCAGTGTCTTGTCTTCTGATAGTGCCCGATGCCAGAGGCTTCAGAGGGAGTGAACAGAACAGGGCAAGTATCCAGTGATCCATCCCCTGCTGCCTCCAGTCCGAGCTTCTGGCAGTCAGAGGCTAGGGACACCCAGGGCATAGGGTTGGGTCCCTGCTCACCTGTCCCCATGAACTTATCCAGTCTTTTCCGAACCAAGTTGTACTTTTGGCCTGAACAACATTCCCTGGCAATGAGTTCCAGGGGTGCATTGTGTGAAGAACTTCCTTAGGTTTGTTTTAAACCTGCTGCCTGTTAACTTCATTGGGCGGCCCCTGGTTCTTGTGTTCTGTGAAGGGGTAAATAGCGCTTCCCTCTTGGCTTTCCCCACACTGTTCGTGATTTACAGCCCTCTGTCATATCCCCCTTAGTCAGCTCTTTTCCAACCTGAACAGTCTCAGATTTAATCTCTGCCCTAACCCTAACCCGTTCCATCCCCCTGATCATTTTTGTTGTCCTTCTCTGCACCTTTTCCAGTTCTAATATATCTTTTGTGAGATGGGGCGACCAGAACTGCAGGCTATGTTCAAGCTGTTGGGTACCAGGGATTTGTATTATGCCATTATGATATTTGGTGTCTTGTTACCTATCCCTTTCCTAATGGTTCTGAACATTCTGTTCGCTTTTTGACGGCTGCTGCACACTAAATGGATGTTTTCGAAGAACTATCCACAATGACTCCAAGAGCTCTCTCTAGCGTGAGAACAGCTAATTTAGAGCCCAATGTTTCAGACGCTATTTCTTCGCCTTTTGCAGGCTGCCACCCAACTTTATAACAGAAAAAAATGCTAGGACTCCGCTCCCCTAAAGCTCCCGATCCTGGCCAGCCCGTCCCTGGCCCCACACAGATGTGCATGGCCCCACCAGTAACACATCTGAGCTCCATGACTGACTGCTCTGGGAAGGCTGGGACTCCTCTTCTGACCCCCTGGAGCCTGGCTTACAGGAGAGGCCAGTCCAGAGCTTCTGGGGACAGGGCCGACTCCAGGCACTAGCCCAGCAAGCAGGTGATTGGGGCGGCCACGGGGAAGGGGCGGCACCTCGGGCTCTTTGGTGGCAATTCAGCTGCAGGTCCCTCAGTCCCTCTCGGAGGGAAGGACCTGCCGCTGAAGAAGAAAGCGGCACGGTGGAGCTGCCACCGATCACGTCTTTTTTTATTTCCGCTTGGGGTGGCAAAAACCCTGGAGCTGGCCCTGCCTGTGGAGCAGAGACTGCACACCCCAGCCCCTGGTGCTCGCTGCCCTGCCAGCCATAAAAAACAGAATGGTGCTGGTGCCCATCTGGGCCTGGGAGTCACGCCCCCCTCCCCATGGTATTGCCCTTGCAGGCACTGAACATGGAGGGAGCAAGGGGCCCTGAGTGGCAGGACAAGGCGGGTCTCCACTGCTGCCTGCCCAGGCCCAGCTTCACCCTCCTCTCCCATGGGGTGTCTTGAGCCACAGAGGTCAAAGGTGTCACGGGATCCCCACAAGGCTGGGATGCTCCTGGGGTGGAGGCCAGAAAGATTCCCCCCTGCACAACAGCAGCTCATCCTAGGAACCAGCGCCAAGCAGCAGTGCGGGCAGGGGCTGGGCCCAGGCAAGGACCCATAGGGCAGGGTCAGGTTGGCGCATGTTTTGGGTGGGGTCATGGCTGGCCTTGAGGGGGGGTGTGATGGGGCTGACCTGTGTGTGGGTGGGGAGTTGACACAGTTTGCCTGGGGGTGAGGTTTCCCAGGGCAGGGTCACAGCTGGCCCGTGTGTGTGAGGCGAGTGGTTCCCAGGGCAGGACATGGTTGGCCGGGGGGGGGGGGTACTCCCAGGGCACTATGCGATTGGCCATTGGGGGGGGTCCCGGGGCAGGACTCAGTTGGCGGGGGGGGGGGGGTCCCGGGGCAGGACGCGGTTGGCCCATTGGGGGGGGGGGTCCCGGGGCAGGACGCGGTTGGCCCATGGGGGGGGGCGGGTTCCGGGGCAGGACGCGGTTGGCCCGTGGGGGGGGTCCCGGGGCAGGACGCGGTTGGCCCGTGGGGGGGGGGCGGGTTCCAGGGCAGGACGCGGTTGGCCCGTGGGGGGGGGCGGGTTCCAGGGCAGGACGCGGTTGGCCCGTGGGGGGGCGGGTTCCAGGGCAGGACGCGGTTGGCCCGTGGGGGGGGGTCCCGGGGCAGGACGCGGTTGGCCCGTGGGGGGGCGGGTTCCAGGGCAGGACACGGTTGGCCCGTGGGGGGGGTCCCGGGGCAGGACGCGGTTGGCCCGTGGGGGGGGCGGGTCCCGGGGCAGGACGCGGTTGGCCCGTGGGGGGGGGGGGGTCCCGGGGCAGGACGCGGTTGGCCCGTGGGGGGGGGCGGGTCCCGGGGCAGGACGCGGTTGGCCCGTGGGGGGGGGTCCCGGGGCAGGACGCGGTTGGCCCGTGGGGGGGGGTCCCGGGGCAGGACGCGGTTGGCCCGTGGGGGGGGGTCCCGGGGCAGGAGGCGGTTGGCCCGTGGGGGGGGGGTTCCGGGGCAGGACGCGGTTGGCCGGTGCAGTATTTGGCGGGGGAAGGGCGGGGTTGCCGGGTCCTTTGCTTGTCCAGCTGCAGAGCGCGGGCGGGGGATGGAGCCCGGGGGCCCCCAGGCGGGGCTGAGAGGTGACGGGAGGGGGAGTCTGTGGCGCTTGTGAGAAGTCGGTCTCAAATCATGACGTTTGCACTGGTGTTAGTGCCGGGCACAGGGTGTGATGTGCGCCCCCCCGCACGGAGGGGGAGGGGTGTGATGTGCCCCCCCCGCACGGAGGGGGCGGGGTGTGATGTGCCCCCCCCCCCGCACGGAGGGGGTGGGGTGTGATGTGCCCCCCCCGCACGGAGGGGGTGGGGTGTGCCGCACACTCTGAGGGGGCTGGAGGGCAGTGAGAGGGGTGTCTCCCCACGCAGTGAAGGGGGTTGAGAGAGCTGTGGGGGGTGCTCCCTGCACAGGGTGGGGTGGGTGGGGTGTGAGCCCACACGCTGGGAGGGGCTGGAAGGTGGTGAAGGAGGCTGAGGGAGGTGGAGGGGTTCCCCTCTTGCTCCCCAGCAATTCTGACCTGTCTTGCAGGCTTTGAAGAGGCCGTGGCTGAGCTGTCCCAGGAGCTGGGAAGACTGGCCCAGAACCTGCAGGCACTGGCCCAGTACCAGGCCACCCTCCTCAGCGTCAACAAGAACCTGGTGAGGAGCTACCTGCTGCCTCCCCTCCCTTCCCCCAGCTGAGGGCAGCCTGTGCACACCCCACCTCCTCAGATCAGCTTTGGGCCGCTAAATACCACATGCAGTTTAATTTCCTAACAGGACCCTCAGGAGAGCAGGTTCTCCACAGGTGTGCTGGGCAGAGGCACAATGCCAGCAGGCACCCAACATGGCAGGGATGGAATTATCTGTCCTGCTGCCCCCCTGACCCTCTCATGGCTCTGCCACTACTTGTTGTGTGACCCTGGGTAAATCACTCTGTTTCTCTGCCCCAGAGTTTGCCCATTTGTTAACTAAATCATTGATCCTGCCCTGGCAGCGAGGGGACTCTGGAATTAGTTGGTAGGATTCTTCAGAGATGCAAATGTTACACAGCAAGTTACTCGGTTTCAGTTACCCCAAACTTGACTCTGTAAGCAAAGGGAGATTCCACTGGGACTGGGCAAACATCTCACTCACAAAGAACCCATCCACTGAGAGAGAGACAGCAGGTTTTCTTCCCCATAAGCTGTCTGTTTCTCTGACTGGGTCATTCCAGCACCCTGCATTCCATAGTGAGTCCGACTAGGAGCCTAAGCCCACATTCTGCACATCTTGAAAGTTATATCCCAAATTATCCTTCTGTGGGGTGGGTTTGGACTAGCTGCAGATGAGGGAGAGTAAGAGACTGTGTGTTGGGGCTTCACCTAACCCTAATGATGAATGGAAATAAAGACCACAGACCAAAGCAGACATTTCTTGCCTCAGCTCTGTCTGCATTTGTAAAAGGGGGAGAAAGAGACACAGTCATTGACTGTGGAGAGGGCAGGGGTTCAACTCTGATGTGGTATAAAATACAGAAGGAAAACTGTGTGATGAAGTGGGAATGTTCTTAATATTTTCTCTGAATACTGTGTGGGTGCCTCAGTTTCCCCTATGCAGTTCTTAGGTATCTGGGTGGGGAGATCAGGGTGTGTGATTGTTGCAGAGCCCAAGAGGGCCCCTGTGATGCTGTCTGTACAGAGAATGGCTGACACTCTTATCTCTTGGCAACTAATGGCCTGGGCCCCTCCTCTGCAAAGATGCCAACTGAAGGTGTTGGAGAACAAAGCGATCAGGTGACCTCCTGGCCTGGGAAAGGGACGAAGGCAGAGGAGGGGCTGGAGAGTTTCTGTTTGGAGCTGGCTGGGAAAATGGAGGGGAGACCAGACAGGTCTCCTGGCTTCCCCTGACCCCCCAAGATGGACCTGACTGAGGGGGTCCTGTTGTCTGTATCGGCAAGACCTGTTTTGGACTGTGTTCCTGTTGTCTAAATAAACCTTCTGTGTTACTGGCTGGCTGAGAGTCCCGGTGAATCACAGGAAGTGGGGGTGCAGGGCCCTGTATCCCCCAACTCTGTGACAAACTGCAGGTCAGCTATCCAAATAGCCTGCTTTGTTTAGGAAAGCCCCAGGCTTGCAATGCCTTGGTGGGTGTGGTTCTCATTCCTTGCTCTGCTGTCCCAGGGCTGAGTCTGTGTGGGTACTGGAGGTGCTCACATTGGTTTGTACAAATGGGTTGTTCTCGCAGTGTTAGTTTGGCACTTTGTTAGGCAGACTAAGCTCTGTGACTCTAACCTCTTTCTCTCCCACCATAGTGCTCATGGATGGAGAACATCAATGAATTATCCAAGCATCGGAAATGTCTTCCCACATTTGCAGCCCCTGGAAAGTGAGCTGGGAATTGTCTGGTTGATTGCACAGTGCCCATAGCAGAGAATGTCTGAACTTATTTTGGTCCCTGTGATAAGGGAAGGGAGCAAATCCCTCTCTGAGTCTTCAGTGAGCCCTGTGGAAATTGTTATTGGCTGAATAAACAGAACAATACCCCATTAAACTGGGTTGGTTGGTTACTTTTTTAAAAAATAGTAATGTGAGAATTCCAAACTGTGGCTGAATGCTGGCTGCAGCGGGTGAGCTGGGCCTTGTTTCCTCTGACTCAAGGGCCCTGTAGCTTCTACTGTTTCTAAGGCATCTCAGAATGGTGCCCGGTGCCTCCTCCACAGGCAGAAGCAGCCACTGTGGGAAGGTGACAGCGCTGAGTGCTCTGCCTGTCCCTTTGTCTTTATTTACAGTCTGGTTTGCTTCTTCCCCCAAAGAGGACGGGTTCCTGAGGGAAAGGCTCATCAGGGAGGACCCAGTGGCAATACTGGGTTCTCCTTGCTGTTCAGTGGAAAGTCCATGCTCATTTCTCATCATTTGGATTAGGTTTTCTCTGTCTGGATACTAGTGTTGGCCACGTCTCAATATCGATTCTGTTGTACAGGTTTCTTACTGGCTCCTTGTGGGGTTTGTACTGGGCCCCAGCTCTGGATTGTGAACTGCAGGTGTTGGGGGGCAAGACATGGAGTCAGTATAGGGCATATAAGTGGAAGGGAGGTTGGAGTTGGGGGAGCTGGGAGAGTAGTGGACATGTGGAGGCCTTGGAACAGGAGAGAGAGTAGAAGCTGCATGGGGGATCTGGGGGACGGTAGCTATGAGAGCAAGGGGGCTGTAGTGATGGTAGGTGGAGGGACTGTAGCTGGGCAGGCAGGATGTAGGGAGGTGGGGCTGGAACTGGGACCATCTGTAGGGAGGAGGGACTGTAGGAGATGTAGCTATCTCATAGAGCTGAAGGGACCCTGCCTTCACTAGCAGGACCAAGGACTGCTTTTGCCCGAGATCCTCAAGGACTGAACTCACAACCCTGGGTTTACCAGGCCAATGCTCAAACTCTTAGCTATCCCTACAAGGGTAGGGCGGGGGCTGTAGAGACACAGGGAAGTGGGGGTAGGGCTATAGGGGTGGTGGGTTGCAGGGACACAGGGAAGTGGGGGTGGGGGTTATGTGGGGTTGTGGTTATGGAGTGCTGTAGGGACACAGAAGTGGGGGAGGGCGTATAGGAGTAGGAGGGCTGTGGGGATACAGGGAAGTGGGGGTGGGGGTATAGGAGTGGGAGGCTGCAGGGACACAAGTGGGGCTATAGGGGGCTGCAGGGACACAGGGAAATATGGGGGGCTGTAGAGGTGGGGGGCTACAGGGACAGAGAGGTTGGGGTTATGGGAGGCTGCGGGGACACAGAAGTGGGGGTGGGGGTGTAATAACCTTAGTCCCAGATTTGGACCTTAGCGTCCAAAATATGGGGGTTAGCATGAAAACCTCCAAGCTTAGTTACCAGCTTGGACCTGGTACCTGCTGCCACCACCCAAAAAATTAGAGTGTTTTGGGGCACTCTGGTCCCTCTGAAAAACCTTCCCTGGGGACCCCAAGACCCAAATCCCTTGAGTCTCACAACAAAGGGAAATAATCCTTTTTCCCTTCCCCCCTCCAGGTGCTCCTGGAGAGATACACAGACACAAGCTCTGTGAACCCAAACAGAGTGAATCTCCCTCTCTGTTCCCAATCCTGGAAACAAAAAGTACTTTCCTATTCCCCCCAGAGGGAATGCAAAAATCAGGCTAGCGATCCAACACACAAATCTCCCCTTGATTTCTTCCTCCCACCAATTCCCTGGTGAGTACAGACTCAATTTCCCTGAAGTAAAGAAAAACTCCAACAGGTCTTAAAAGAAAGCTTTATATAAAAAGAAAGAAAAATAAGTACAAATGTTCTCTCTGTATTTAGATGATACAACACAGGGTCAATTGCTTAAAAGAATATTGAATAAACAGCCTTATTCCAAAAGAATACAAATCAAAGCACTCCAGCACTTATATTCATGCAAATACCAAAGAAAAGAAACCATATAACTTACTATCTGATCTCTTTGTCCTTACACTTGGAAACAGAAGACTAGAAAATAGAACTACTTCTCCAAAGCTCAGAGAAAGCAGGCAGCCAGAAAACAAAGACCTTAGACACTCAAATCCCTCCACCCAAAGTTGAAAAAATCCGGTTTCCTGATTGGTCCTCTGGTCAGGTGCTTCAGGTGAAAGAGACATTAACCCTTAGCTATCTGTTTATGACACGCCCCCCAAATTGCAGACAGTGGGGAAGCTCACTGGCGGCGATTTTATTCTAGAACTTGAAAATAAACAGATTAATACAACACATACACCTTTACATATACTGCTAAGTATATAACTAACAGACTTGTACATTTTAAGAACACTTTTTAACTACTGAATTTTGGGAAACTTTTACGGGAGAGTGCATTAGCTACTTTGTTAGAAGCTCCTGTGATGTGTTGAATTTAAAAATTAAAATTTTGGAGAGCTAAACTTTAACGAAGAAGTTTCTTGTTGTTTCCCTTGGCAGTATGAAGCCACTTTAGTGCAGCATGGTCAGTTTGTAGTGGCACCCTTAAGGCAGTGGCTGACATAAAGCTGTCCTCTGCTGGTTGGGTTGCAATAACTGCTCACTTGGAAGACAAACTACAGCTGCGAGCCTATACTCCTGAAGGGACAACATTGATGATACGTAAACCTCCTTTGTTGCCACACATCGTTGACATCAAAGGGAACCGCATCAGAGGAAGTGCATCCTATAGAACTAAAAAGCCACCTCCCCTAGTGGAGAACTTAAAGGCAAATGGAACAAATAAACAAATAAAAAGAGTATCTAAAATTTAAAAAAAAAAAAAAAATACAAATCAAAGCACTCCAGCACTTATATTCATGCAAATACCAAAGAAAAGAAACCATATAACTTACTATCTGATCTCTTTGTCCTTACACTTGGAAACAGAAGACTAGAAAATAGAACTACTTCTCCAAAGCTCAGAGAAAGCAGGCAGCCAAAAAACAAAGACCTTAGACACTCAAATCCCTCCACCCAAAGTTAAAAAAATCCGGTTTCCTGATTGGTCCTCTGGTCAGGTGCTTCAGGTGAAAAAAACATTAACCCTTAGCTATCTGTTTATAACAGGGGGAATAGAGGTGGGAGGCTGCAGGGACACGGAAGTGGGGCTATAGGGGGCTGCAGGGACAGAGAGGTGGGGGTTATGGGAGGCTGTGGGGATACAGGGGGGTGGGGGTGGGGGAATAGAGGTGGGAGGCTGCAGGGACACAGAAGTGGGGCTATAGGGTGCTGCAGGGACAGAGAGGTGGGGGTTATGGGAGGCTGTGGGGATACAGGGGGGTGGGGGTATAGAGGTGGGGGGCTGCAGGGACAGAGAGGTGGGGGTTATGGGAGGCTGTGGGGATACAGGGGGGTGGGGTGGGGGTATAGAGGTGGGGGGCTGCAGGGACAGAGAGGTGGGGGTTATGGGAGGCTGTGGGGATACAGGGGGGTGGGGGTGGGGGTATAGAGGTGGGGGGCTGCAGGGACAGAGAGGTGGGGGTTATGGGAGGCTGTGGGGATACAGGGGGGTGGGGTGGGGGTATAGAGGTGGGGGGCTGCAGGGACAGAGAGGTGGGGGTTATGGGAGGCTGTGGGAATACAGGGGGGTGGGGGTGGGGGAATAGAGGTGGGAGGCTGCAGGGACACAGAAGTGGGGCTATAGGGGGCTGCAGGGACAGAGAGGTGGGGGTTATGGGAGGCTGCAGGGACACAGGGAAATATGGGGGGCTGTAGAGGTGGGGGTTACGGGAGGCTGTGGGGATACAGGGGGGTGGGGGTATAGAGGTGGGGGGCTGCAGGGACAGAGAGGTGGGGGTTATGGGAGGCTGTGGGGATACAGGGGGGTGGGGGTGGGGGTATAGAGGTGGGGGGCTGCAGGGACAGAGAGGTGGGGGTTATGGGAGGCTGTGGGGATACAGGGGGTGGGGTGGGGGTATAGAGGTGGGGGGCTGCAGGGACAGAGAGGTGGGGGTTATGGGAGGCTGTGGGGATACAGGGGGGTGGGGGTGGGGGTATAGAGGTGGGAGGCTGCAGGGACAGAGAGGTGGGGGTTATGGGAGGCTGCAGGGACACAGGGAAATATGGGGGGCTGTAGAGGTGGGGGTTATGGGAGGCTGTGGGGATACAGGGGGGTGGGGGTATAGAGGTGGGGGGCTGCAGGGACACGGAAGTGGGGCTATAGGGGGCTGCAGGGACAGAGAGGTGGGGGTTATGGGAGGCTGTAGGGATACAGGGGGGTGGGGGTGGGGGTATAGAGGTGGGGGGCTGCAGGGACAGAGAGGTGGGGGTTATGGGAGGCTGTGGGGATACAGGGGGGTGGGGGTGGGGGAATAGAGGTGGGAGGCTGCAGGGACACAGAAGTGGGGCTATAGGGGGCTGCAGGGACAGAGAGGTGGGGGTTATGGGAGGCTGCAGGGACACAGGGAAATATGGGGGGCTGTAGAGGTGGGGGTTATGGGAGGCTGTAGGGATACAGGGGGGTGGGGGTATAGAGGTGGGGGGCTGCAGGGACAGAGAGGTGGGGGTTATGGGAGGCTGTGGGGATACAGGGGGGTGGGGTGGGGGTATAGAGGTGGGGGGCTGCAGGGACAGAGAGGTGGGGGTTATGGGAGGCTGTGGGGATACAGGGGGGTGGGGGTGGGGGTATAGAGGTGGGAGGCTGCAGGGACACAGGGAAATATGGGGGGCTGTAGAGGTGGGGGTTATGGGAGGCTGTGGGGATACAGGGGGGTGGGGGTGGGGGAATAGAGGTGGGAGGCTGCAGGGACACAGGGAAATATGGGGGGCTGTAGAGGTGGGGGTTATGGGAGGCTGTGGGGATACAGGGGGGTGGGGGTATAGAGGTGGGGGGCTGCAGGGACACGGAAGTGGGGCTATAGGGGGCTGCAGGGACAGAGAGGTGGGGGTTATGGGAGGCTGTAGGGATACAGGGGGGTGGGGGTGGGGGTATAGAGGTGGGGGGCTGCAGGGACAGAGAGGTGGGGGTTATGGGAGGCTGTGGGGATACAGGGGGGTGGGGGTGGGGGTATAGAGGTGGGGGGCTGCAGGGACAGAGAGGTGGGGGTTATGGGAGGCTGTGGGGATACAGGGGGGTGGGGGTGGGGGAATAGAGGTGGGAGGCTGCAGGGACACAGAAGTGGGGCTATAGGGGGCTGCAGGGACAGAGAGGTGGGGGTTATGGGAGGCTGCAGGGACACAGGGAAATATGGGGGGCTGTAGAGGTGGGGGTTATGGGAGGCTGTAGGGATACAGGGGGGTGGGGGTGGGGGTATAGAGGTGGGGGGCTGCAGGGACAGAGAGGTGGGGGTTATGGGAGGCTGTGGGGATACAGGGGGGTGGGGGTGGGGGAATAGAGGTGGGGGGCTGCAGGGACACGGAAGTGGGGCTATAGGGGGCTGCAGGGACAGAGAGGTGGGGGTTATGGGAGGCTGTAGGGATACAGGGGGGTGGGGGTGGGGGTATAGAGGTGGGGGGCTGCAGGGACAGAGAGGTGGGGGTTATGGGAGGCTGCAGGGACACAGGGAAATATGGGGGGCTGTAGAGGTGGGGGTTATGGGAGGCTGTGGGGATACAGGGGGGTGGGGGTATAGAGGTGGGGGGCTGCAGGGACAGAGAGGTGGGGGTTATGGGAGGCTGTGGGGATACAGGGGGGTGGGGGTGGGGGTATAGAGGTGGGAGGCTGCAGGGACACGGAAGTGGGGGCGGGGCTCTAGATGTGGAGGGATGGGGCGGGGCCACCTGTGTGACGCAATGCTGGCGCGGTGGGGTCGTCACTTAGGCCGTACCACGTAGGGGCGGGGCTCCGTGTCCGTCGCCGTGCGCGCCCGTCCCCGCGGACTCGGGAGCGCGCGCGGCCTGATCGGGAGGTCCCGGTTCCGGAGGGAGCGGAGGCGGGCCCGGCGCGGGGCCTGGCGGGGAGCGGGGCCCGGATCGCCGGGGGCCCACGGCCGCCAACACGGACTTCCTGTGGGACAAGCGCACCGGGCTGGCTGCGAGGAGGGTGCGGGTCGGGCCTGGGCTCGCCTGTGGGGGAGGGGCCGGGCGGCTGGCCGTTTTGGGGGGTTGTCTAGCAGCCCGAGGGGTTTGGCAGTTTTGGGGGTGCGGGAGGGACAGGGGGGTCTGGCAGTTGAGGCGGTGCGGAAAGGATGGGGGGGGTCTGGCAGTTGAGGGGGTGTGGGAAGGACGAGGGGGGGGTCTGGCAGTTTTGGGGGTGCGGGAGGGACAGGGCTATCTGGCAGCCAGGGGTGGGGGGTCCGGCAGTTGAGGCGGTGCGGGAAGGACGAGGGGGGGGGGTCTGGCAGTTGAGGCGGTGCGGGAAGGACGAGGGGGGGGGTCTGGCAGTTGAGGCGGTGCAGGAAGGACAGGGGTATCTGGCAGCCAGGGGTGGGGGGTCTGGCAGTTTTGGGGGTGCGGGAGGGACAGGGCAGGGGCTGGCAGCTCTGCAGGGGGACTCGGGTGGTTGTCTCTAGCAGGCGTTGCTATTGATGTCTTGCTGCCCCCAGACAGGAGCAGGTGCCTATGTAGGTGATCGCTGGTGGGGAGCAGGCGGTGGGGCCACATTTCTAATTCTCCGGTGCCAGGGCTGAAAATATTGGGATCCCAGGGCTGGTGCTTCCTATGATCTGTCTCTAGGAGCAGCCCACCCTGTCCCAGTGGCAGGCACACACCCAGCAGCTTTCCCTTCCTGCTGGCTGCTCAGTGTCCATATGATCTGGGTCGCTCTGCAGCCTGATCCAGAGCGAAGGGCTTCCAGGGCCAGGTGGAGCACTCAGCAGAGCTCACTGCTGGCTGGGAGCAGGGATCAGGGGTGGGATCAGAGCAGAGGTCTGGAAGTTAGGATTGTGGGGCTCTAATTCTAGCTCTCACTTGTTTTGTGCCCATGGCACTCTCCTTCCCCTGTGCCTCAGTTTCTCTGTCTGTAGATGGGAACCGTGACATTTTCCTTTCTGCTGGGGTGTCTAGATTAATTCAGTGGTGTTTGGAAAGCCCAGTATAAATGCTCACAGTGGTGGCATTGATCCCTGAAGGGACCACTATCAGCAGCAGCTGGTTGCTGCTTCCATTTCAATCTCTCGGCTGGTTTTTATAACTGCACAGTGAGTGGGAATATGACATGCTAGCTCAAAATCGATATCAGTTCATGAGAGTGGCACCTTGCTTAGTGGCTTCTGCTGGCTGCTGTCATTTTCCGAGGAAGCCCCACTGTTCTACAGTGACCATGCTGTGGTTTGTGAGCCAGCATTAATGCTGGTCTTGGATTGGGTTTCCTGTAATGAGCATCACTTGGCATCTGAATAGCTGCCAGGATGAAACTCAGAAATGCTGATTTCTTATTAAAGACGAGAAATGTGTCTCCTGTCTGTGAAATGGGTGCTGCAGCCTTTGAACTGTGTCTCTTGTCCTGGCTTCAGAGCTTGAAGTGTTTGTTTGCGGTCCAAGCTACCCAGCAGGGCGGGAGCTGTGGGTTGCCCAGGGAGGCCTGGCTTTGCCCTCCATATCTTAGCTTACTTACTCATAAGGAGGCGACTCCACCATCTTTGACCAGAAGCCATTTATGTCTCTGTGCACCTGCTTTCAATATCAGTGAAGTTGCAAGTACAAGGAATGAGCCAGGTGTACCAGTGAATCTTGGGATGAATAAGTTATGTGAGTGAGCAGTAGTGGGTGATGGGAGCTCTAATTTCACATGCTGACAGAGGAGACCAGGCAGCAGCAATTAATTACTAGTTAATATTTCAGAGCCAGAGTTATCTAGAGGTGCTAGCAAGAGTGTGGGGGGCAGGGGGCCTGGCTGTCTTCCTGGCTCTGGGAAGGAGTGCAGTCTGGTGGCAAGAGCAGAGGGGCTGAGAATTGGAACTCCTGCGTTCTGCCTCAGTGGCTGTACAATCCACTTAAGGCATTTCATCCCTCCAGTTCTCCTGTCTGTGAAATGGAGATGATTATTGCCTGCATTTGGGGGGTGGGAGACATGCGAGATTGAACTTTGAGAGCCGGTGAACAAAGAAGGCATCAGGGAAGTGCCCAGCGTTAGCATTTTAATTGGCCTACACTGGGAATGTGTCTGCGTGCCCAAAGAGGCATGGGATTGCCTTGCTGTACAGGTCCTATGGGGCCTGTTCACAAGGCCTGCTTGCTGCTGTATTGCACGCCAGTATCCCAAGACGGTTCCCTTTGGAGCTTGCCTGCTTCCGCTAGGCATTTGGGCCAGATGCCAGCAGCACCCAGAGCACTCATTCACCTGCCTCCTTCCAAGACCCAAAAAGCAAAGCCGGTGGGGCTCCAGAGTATGTTGGCTGTTTCTGAGTGTGCTCATTACAAAATGAAGGACTGATTGGGGGTGGAACATGCAGATGTGGCCACTAGAATAGCAGTAGCCAAAGCCTCTTCACTTGGGGATGGGGAGTAGTACAGACCCTTCTGCTGGAAAAAGGCACTCTGCTAAGGAGAGAGCAGCATGGATCCTGTCACCAGAGAGTCTATGTGTACCAGCCTAGGGCTCTGCTCCAGCACAGAGGTACTTTGATACACTTGGATAGTCATCTTCCCCTCCACTGGCCCAGTTCAGAGAGACAAGTGAGCAGCCCAGGCATCCTCGCCTTTCCTTGTTTGGAAAGTTTCCTTCTACTGTTGAGTTCAGCTGATAGAAACAAGCTCACTTGATGGGAGCAAAGTGCTTGGCTGTGTTGGTATGGAGCTGGCTGGTCCTGGTCCTCTGAGGACATGAATCTGACCTTGCCCTGGGTGCCCAGAACCAAAAATAATGCTGTGATTCCCAGACTTGCTTGTATTCTTCAACTCTTCCAGCCTGCAGCACCCGGACCCCTCACTGACATGTCCCTGGGGCTTTGTCCCTTCCAGAGAACACTGAGGTGCTTAGTGAGTTCCCGTAACTTTTGCAACCTATCCCTGTGCAGGCAGAATTTGAGAGCCCCCTCCAGCTGCCTTCACTCAGAGAGGCTCTGATTAGAGATAATACGAGAGACTGGGGGTGTTTTTGATGAACTCTCCATTGATGTAGAGCTGACGCCAGAGGCTGGGCTTAACTTCCTGGGGCTGCCGATGCCATGTGTTGGATAAATGGGGGGGTGTAGGCCCCAAATGGAAACTGTCAGAATCTGAGAGGGAGAGGCCAGTATCTCTGAATTCTGCTGGACAAAAGCAATGTCCTCTTCCGTGCATGGCATTTCATTGAGTCCTGCTGTGCGCATCCGTTCCTGGGGGGCGGTGAGATGGAAGGGAAATGTAAATGAGGAAACAGACCAAAGTGAAAACAGATCTAGGCGGATGTTCATGTCCAGTATAGCGCTGAGGATTCTGAACCCTTTCCATCCTCGCTCCCTCACACCCTGCACTGGGCCTAGTTCATCTCTGCCCTTGACCTGCTGCAGTAACACCCTGCAAGCTGCCTCTCCCATGTAGCATGCTCAGAACACTGCTGACCGTTTTGCCTTCCCCTCTCGCTGCTCCATCAGTGTCACACGCAACTGAGTCTGCACTTGCTTCTCTTCAGAGCTGTCTCTATTGCTGCCCTTGTCCTTGCCCCTGTTTGCAGTCTCCCATAACCATGTGACGTGGTGTCCCCGCGTGTGCACACAACACACTCCACCCCTCAGAGCTGGTCAGAAAAACAATATTTCAGTACAAAATGGGTTGCGGGGCGAATTGAGAGGTTTTTAGAGACCAGCCAGCTTCTTTCTCCTCTCTCTCCTGGGGCCATGCTGGCCTTGTAATGCATTCTGATCACACTCGCTGGTGTCATACTTACCCAGGAGCTCTTTAGGGCAGAGAGCTCTCTGGCAACTAAGTCTGGAGCTGGAGTCTTCATCCCAATTCAGTGTGTGGTCCAAGAGCCCTTAGCACAGTCCAGACAGAGCCCCAGTCAGGCAGAGCTTGTACTCGTGTTCGCAGCAGCTGGTGTTGCTGTGTTTGTGATGGATGGGTCTCTGGGAGGTGTCCTGGGGCAGCAGCTAGCCTGGTGAAATGGTAACTCCTGTACTGCTGACAGAGAGGAGCCTTCCCGGGGGGGTCTGTCACCTCTTCCAAAGGGGCATGGGGGGAGGTTGGTTTCTGACCCATTGCTCTTTTGGACAATTTTTCATTTTGCTGCTCTGTGTGACGCTTGTCTGGGGTCAGTTCCACTCAGGCTTTCTCTGCTGTCAGACACCCTGGAGGTCACTTGCTGGTTCTGCCCTCTCCTCTAGATGCCTCACTCCAGAAGGTACCGCTCATCGGGGCGCAGCAGCCGAGGCAGCTATCACGAGCGCTACAGAAGTCGCAAGCACAAGAGGCGGCGGACGCGGTCCCGGTCAAGCAGCAGTGAGCGTGACCGGCGGCACCAGCGGGAAGACAGTTACCATGTTCGCTCCAGGAGGTGAGTGCTGGGGGCAGGCTGGGACCTGGCTGCACCCCTGTAACTGCACTGAAGGAAGTTGCAGTCAGCTCAGTTTCTGCCAGCCAGGTGGCCTGGCAAGTTTGGTGCCCCAGTTTGGAGGAAAGACTGACCGGCTGCCCCCTGCCAGTCACTCTGGGGGAAGTGCACTGATGCCAGCAGGCATAGGATGGTGTCTGGAGGACTATTGCCAATGGGGCTGTGGGGAGAGCTGCTTTAGTCCTTCCTGGGGGAGCATGTGAGCAGTCACTAAAGCCTGAACTCAGGGAAGCCCCAACTCAGGGAAGCTGGGGCTTGCTGCTGCTGCTTTCCAACTGGGCCCAGTCATGTTCCAATTACTCTTCTTCCTCACCCCAGCTATGACGACCACTCTTCGGACAGGAGAGCCTATGACAGGCGCTACTGTGAAAGCTACAGGCGGAATGACTACAGCCGTGAACGCGGGGAACCCTACTATGAAACTGAGTACCGCCACTCCTATGAGTACCGGCGCTCCCGGGACCATGACGGCAGCTACCGCAGCTGCAAAAGCAGCCGGCGTAATAAGCACAGGCGGAGACGGCGCCGCAGCCGGTCCTTTAGCCGCTCCTCATCGGTGAGTACCCTGTAACTCCAGATCTTTCCCTGTAACCTTTCTCTCCCAGGTTGCGTGCTTGGTAAGTAGGACACTCACTTACTTTCTTACACAGTCTCAGACTCAGCTTGTGAAATGCATAAAAAAACCTCGTGCAGGCAGCTGCTCCCATCCGCCGTCCTGATTCACCAGTGCAGCAGTTGCCCTGAGCCTGATGGGCCCAGGCAGCTTTCAGGCACCTCTTGGGTTACCCATCCTCCAGTAGGAGAAGCCAGGAGAGGAGCTGGGCACCCCATCGGGCCCAGTGCAACCCATGTGGGTCTGTGCAGCCCCCACCTCTTGTTTCCCCAGGCGGTGATGCTGTGACTGTCGTTCCCATCTCCTGTGCCCCAGTAGGGTGCTGTTGTTGTAGTTGTGTGTGTTGTTTGTATCACAGTACTGCTTAAGGGCCGCAACCAAGCAGCAGGGTCTCTGTGCTGGGCAGCATGGAAGTGATAAGATGGTCCTTGCCTCAGAGAGCTCAGTATCGCTGTGACTGAAGGACTGGCCCCTGCAGCCCCAGTGCCTGGCATCCCCACCGGAGTGGTGCTGTAGCAGGAGGCCTGGTCCCTGGGGTGCTCAGCTCTTGTGTCTGAGCAGTAGAACCATCCCTTAGCTTCTGTTGGGTGGGCCCTGGCTATTTAAGATGTTGTGCAGCGGGCTATGGCAAAACAGTTTGGCGTGTGCACCAATCAGTTCAGATGGAGGCAACAGGCTTTTTCCAGTGTAGGGTCCCCAGCCTTCTTCCTCTTGCCTACGCTGCTGCTTGCCTTCCGTTTTCTGTAGGCTCAAGATTCTCTGTCTCCACTTGATGTCCTGGCTGTATGTTCAGGGCTGTTCCAGGACTAGGATGGGAGTCCTGGGCTGGAGATGGGGCCTCCAGGCTGCTGGCTCTTTGCTCCCAAGTGTGGGGTTACTTAGCTGAAGAAGAACTGAAAACAGGAACTCTCTCTTCTCTGATGCAAGTCTCTCATCTGACCTCATCCCAGGCTGTGCCCATTCCACTTTGTGCTCCTTTTCTCTGCGGGGTTAGTTTCTCCAGGACCAGTTTGGTTAGGGGAGGGCAGATGAAGAGGTCTCTGATCTGCCTCAGGGGTTGTTACTCACAAGGTCTGTCTGGTTCTGGATGCAACGTTGTGCTTTGTAAACCTCTTAGTTCTTCCTTCTGTGTTGGGGTGGGGAAGGCTGTTGGTGGGGGGGTGGGCCTGTTGGAAAAGGGTGGGGATGTCTGTGCAGGGGCAGCTTGGCCCTTTACTTGTGATGGATTTCCCAGCACGCCATCTGCTGCTGCCTTTCCTTGGTGGCTGATGTGGGGCTGATGTGAGCCCCTCCCTGTGGTCACCGAACACTTGGCTGGTGACTGTGTGCTCTCTTGGCATTGACCCAGGACGTGAACGTCAGCACTGCTCCTCTCCAAAGCCCCAGAGAAGTGAGAGCAGCTGGCCCCTCCCTCTCACTACCCCATCCCCTCCGCTCGCCCCTGTTCTGGTCTTCGCTCTTGCACTGGTTCGGGGGGGGGCTGTTTGTAGGTTTTTTCTTTTTTTTTTTTCTTTTTCTTTTTTTGCTGCAAAGAAAAGCAAACTGTTTTTTTCTTTTCTGAGCTAGTGTGTTGTATCTTGACATGTTCCCTTGCAATATCCCTATCGTTATATATTCCTCTGTGCCGTATGAATTGGCTGGGAATCTCCTCCTGCAACCCCTCCTCAAACAACCATGTGAATTTCCAAACCAACCAATGTGTGACGCTGGCTGCTGCGCTGGTTTGAAAATCTGATTGGCTGGTGAATGATGAATTCCCTGTCTGCCTGGGCCAGCAGCGGAGTCGACAGAGCAGCAGAAGGGCCAAGAGTGTGGAGGACGACGACGAGGGGCATCTGATCTATCGCGTCGGCGACTGGCTACAAGAAAGATGTACAGCCGAATCGTAACATAATTTAGCTCTCTAGTTAAGCTCCCATCGCAGTCGCAGATCTGTCTTATCTTTCTGTTCTGTTTTATTTTCATTGTTTTTAAAGAGAAAACCCCCTTCCCTCCCTCCTTCCCTTTCGTTAAATATATTAATTTTCTATTTTGCATTGTTACCAAAATACCAGGGAACTAGGGCAGTTGCCTTGTGCAGCTGGTGTCAGCATTCTGCTGCATTGGTGTCTCAAGCTGTGTGCAGGCTAGGTGTCGCAATGCATTCTCCTCTGCCTTGTGTATGCGCTGCACCCAGGTCCTGCTCACTCCCTCATGTTGCCTTCTCTCTCTCTCTCCCTCTCAGATGAGATTATTAGCACCTTAGGGGAAGGCACGTTTGGCAGAGTGGTGCAGTGTGTGGATCACCGGAGGTAAGCGTGCTGACTGGGCTCGCATGGTGGGTGGGCAACCAGCTGAATGTGTGTGTAAAGGCTGGAGCTTTTGTGGGGAGACGAGCCCCCTCCCTCCTGGACTCCAGTTCAAATCCAGTGTGGATCAGTAGGCACCCACTGCTGATCCCATATGGTGTGGGATACAATGGTGGGTCTTGTGATTGTTTGTAGTGGAATAAACCCACCATCTCAGCCTGCACTCTCCAGCCAACCAAAATCTCTGCTGGACCTGGCTAGTCCATGACACCCCTTCCCCAGGGCATGGGCTGAGCTTCACAGTGACCTTGCTTTCTTCCTTCCTCTCCCCAGAGGGGGCGCACGCGTCGCCCTAAAAATCATAAAAAATGTGGAGAAGTATAAAGAGGCTGCTCGGCTGGAGATCAACGTGCTGGAGAAAATCAATGAGAAGGATCCAGAGAATAAGAAGTGAGTATCTTGCTGTGGTGGGGCCAGGGAAGCAGTGTCATCCTAGCCCCTATGCCCTCCAGCTGCTAGGGAGCTGCCTGGAAGCCCATGGCAGGGTGTGGGGTGGCAGTGCCATCCCAGTCTGCCACACTGGGGTCCTGAGTTCATTATTCAAAGTATTGTAGGGTTGAGGTCAGTCTTGGCTGCTCTGTGCCCTGTTGGGGGGTGGGGAATGGCCGGGGAGGACTAGGACCGTCTCTAACAGAAGTGTCTCCTCTCAGCCTGTGTGTGCAGATGTTTGACTGGTTCGATTACCATGGCCACATGTGCATCTCCTTTGAGCTGCTGGGGCTCAGCACCTTCGACTTTCTGAAGGACAACAACTACTTGCCCTACCCCATCCACCAAGTGCGGCATATGGCCTACCAGGTGTGCCAGGCTGTGAAATGTGAGTGGCAGCCGCTCCCCTCCCTGACAGGATGGGGCAGGAGGATCTTTGGGCCACACCTGTGCCAGCTCTGCATCTGATAGGCCCAGGGCACCCCATCACTAGAAGGGGCTCCCTTCTGCAGATTCCAAGGCCAAGCCCTCCCTGCCTACCAAGAGAAGGAAAATGGTGCATTGGGGTGAACCCACCCTCCTTTACCCGTCTCTGTAAGAGCAGTAATCATGTGGGATGGGGACAAAGAGGTGCCACAGATCTGGGTACCCTCTCTTTCTGTGTCCCACAACTCTGTGTGTGGAGCCCATCAGCTCCAGTTCCCTGCACCCTGGGCTGGAGCAGTGTCTGACAATGTAAACCACATTCATTGACCACTGCAAACTGGTGTCGGTGTCAGCTGGGTTTAATGGACTCTGACTCTGATCATGTTTTCCTCCCCAGTTCTGCATGACAATAAACTCACTCACACGGACCTCAAACCCGAGAACATCCTCTTTGTGAATTCGGATTATGAACTCACTTATAATCTGGAAAAGGTAAAGGGGCTGCCCTCACCTTAAGTGCCTCCTGTGAGGTTTTCTGGCCTCCCCTGGCCCTATAATCAGATAGGAAGGAGTGGGGGGCACCCGTTTTCCTGGTGGGAGCACTAGTGAATTGTGCTGTAGGGAACAATTCTGCAATGTCAGTCTCCTGCCCCTGAGAGATGGATGGGATGGGACTGATAGGGTTCCTGTGTCTGTTCAGGGCCCAGTTATCACATGAGTTGCCTTCATCTTCTGTAAACAGACAGCAGTGGCCCCACGGTGCTCTGAGAGCTGGTGAGAGCAGCCTTTGCGCTTGTGGGTGGGCAGGAGTGGAAGGACAAGTGCCAGGCCTAATGATGCTCCTCCAAAGCGATCCATTTCTGTGGTGCCCTGCTGTGCAAGGGGCTGAGGCTGCCTGGTAAAACTCCTGTGTAAGTGGTCCCTTCTCTCTCCCTCTCTCCAAGAAGCGAGATGAGCGGAGCGTGAAGAGCACGGCCATCAGAGTGGTTGATTTTGGCAGTGCAACGTTTGATCATGAGCATCACAGCACCATTGTCTCCACCAGGCACTACCGAGCCCCAGAGGTCCTACTGGGTATGTACTGCTAGCTCTGCGTGCTGGGCTGCAGGGTGCTGGCCCCTAAGTTCCCAGGGATCACACTGAGTAGGCACCATGGGCTCTGTTCGCTGAGCTATGGGCTGTTTGCCTGCCTGCCATGCCATTTTTCTAGAAATGCCAGCAGATGCACAGCTCAGCACACTGGCTTCAGTACAGGCTGTGAGCATGCTGAGTGTCAGTCAAGGCAAAAGTTTCCTTTGGCAGCAGCTTATAGAAAAGGAGGTTGGCAGATCTTGTGCAGTGACTGCTCTTTCCCTCTGGTAATAACCTCTCTGCTTCTTAGAACTCGGCTGGACCCAGCCCTGTGACGTGTGGAGCATCGGCTGCATTGTCTTCGAGTATTATGTAGGCTTCACTCTGTTCCAGGTGAGACTCACGTCTTTGCTCCACAACCACATCAGCTTCAAGCTGATGGAGTCAAATCCTGGCACTCTGCCACTATTGTTTTGGGACATCCACACCTGGGAGTGGGTTCTCCTGATCATTGGTGTCCTCTGGTGCTGCAGTCAGCGGTGCACTGGGCACTGGCTGGCAGCCAGGAACCACACTCATTCTGTGGCTGCAGTAAGAGGCTGAGACATCCTAGCTCCAGTGAGCTGGAGAATCCCCCGAGCTGTGCAGGAGTCCGAGTCTGCTTCATGACATCCCCTTATGAGCTGGGCCAATCTGTGTCTCTTCCAGACTCATGACAACCGGGAGCATCTGGCCATGATGGAGAGGATCCTGGGTCCGATTCCTTCACGGATGATCCGAAAGACCAGGTGAGAGAGGCTGGCGGGATGCTGCAGGACCTGCCATTTGCTCTCCTTGCCTCATTTCCCTGTGGTAGTTCCTGCTGATGTGGGGCTTGGGCTCAGAGGTTCCTTACTGAATCAGCTCTGTTTACAGTGCTGTTCTGGAGTAGAATGGCCGAGCATGCCTGTGATCCCCGCCCCATATTGTCTGGGTGGCTGAGTCTCTGTGGAGGCAGGGGGTCTCCACTCCAGCTCCTTGCTGTTATGGCCTCATTGCTCCGTCCCTTCTGCTGTAACTTAGGCCTGGGCTACACTAGCGGGGGGGTTCAAACTAAGATACACAACTTCAGCTACGCTATTCGCGTAGCTGAAGTCAAAGTATCTTAGTTCGACTTACCTGGTCGTCCTCATAGCAGCAAGTTGACTGCCGTGGCTTCCTTGTCGACTACGCTTACTCCTGCCGAGGTGGAGTATGGGCGTTGATTTGGGGATCGATTTATCGTGTCCAGACAAGACACAGTATAGACGTACCCTTCTGTGTCACCTCTTACTCTGGCAGGAAGCAGAAATATTTCTACCATGGTCGCCTGGACTGGGACGAGAACACCTCCGCAGGCCGCTATGTCCGGGAGAACTGCAAACCACTGCGGGTAAGGCTCCCAGCTGGGGCACCCTTCCCTTCCCATGGGAACTGTTAATGCCTGCCCCAGCTCTTGAGAATTTGGACTCTGTGTAGCCAGCAGGGCTGTGAACGTGGCCTGCTGGGAGCCCCTGAAAGGCTCTGTCCACATGGCTTCTTGATGGAAACCAGAACTGAGTTAGAGATTAAGACTGGAAATGGAAAAGGCAATGATGGGAGCTTAGCCAGAAGGCTGGGAAGGGAGTTGGGGGCTGAGAAGCCCTGGGGGAGGTGCCTGCCAAAGAGAAATGAGAACTGGACAACATGTGCTCATTAGAATGCTCCACAACTTTGGGGCCTTCTAGGTCCCAAGCCCTAACTGGGCTCTTTGCCCTGGAAGTGTGTTGGGAGCTCCCAGCTGTGCTGCAGTGTGGGTGGTGGGCCATGCTGTGTCTCTCTCCCTGACTTCTCCCCCTCATCTTCCCAGAGATACCTGACCTCTGAGGCTGAGGACCACCACCATCTCTTCGACCTCATTGAGAGCATGCTGGAGTATGAGCCATCAAAGCGCATCACTCTGGCCGAGGCACTCAAACACCCATTCTTCGACATGCTGAAAACAGAGCCAAGCACAAAAGTTTGGGACTCTAGCCGAGACATCAGCCGGTGACACTGCTGGTGCCCAGTCTGTCCTCAGATTCTAGCCCCCGTGGAGGCCTATGTGATTTCTATTCGGACACTTGGTGCTTTTTTTATACAAAAAAACCCCAAACAAAACCCCCTGGATCTTTTTATTACTATGTAAAACTGTTGATATGTGAGATATTGTAAATACCCAAATCTATATCTGCCTTTGAACTCCATGGACCCAAGCCCCTGCTGCTGCCATTACTCCTAGGGGAGGGGGCCTCTTACGTCCATGCTGTGAATACCTCTGTTCATGTGTTGCTTTGTCTCCTGTTCTCTCCTCCTGCCCTCCCCAGGGCTCCCGGCTGTCTGTAGCTCATCCATTTCCTTGTAAGTTATGAAGCTGGTGGGGTTGCATGGGAATTATTTTTTTGGATCAATGTCATAGCCCATCCCCGCACCAGAGTTTTATATGAATTTTGTACAGTCTTTGTGAAAATAAATATGAAGTCAATTAAACTTTCTGGCCTTCCTCCCAGTCTGCGTCCAGACTAGTGGGGGCCCATCTTGGCATTTTCCGGTGCCCTGGGATTGAGGCGCTGCTTCCCGCATCCCAGAAGATGGGGTATGTGGTGCATGGGACATTAGCCTAAATAAGAACTCTAACCCCCAGATCTTTGCTAATTCCCTGGAAATGGAGGTTCAGCTGCTGTCTTATATTGGGTAGTAAATGTACTGTTGGTGGTTCTTTTGGGCCCTGATGTTGTGCATCAGCTGCACTCCGCTTCTGCAGAGGATGGATGGGAGTCCTTTGTCCCAGCAAGAAGATACTTGAGGGGATAGGATCCTTGTATTGGTTTCTGCTCTGCTTGACCCATTTCCAGCTGTAAAACTCATTCCAATCTTGAATGCTTGACTGGTGCCCAAAAACGCACCTGCCAAGGGATGCTCTTGGTGTGAGGGTTGCAGCTGGATCTGAGCTATAAGCTCTGATGCCTCAATCCTGTTTCAGAGTTACTGCTGTGTGACTCTGATTCAATTATAGGTTGGAGACCGGACTGGGGACAGACAGCTCTGCAGTTTTGCAGCCAGAACTCCTTCCTGAGGGTGAGCCATTCCAAGCAGTGAGGCCATCTCCTGTCCACATTCCTCTGATGGACTTCCTATGCATTGTTGTTTGCTCTTGTGCCTTCTGTAGCTGCCATGTGCTACCTAGTAGCCTTGGCACCTCTGCAGAGGTCACTGCAGCAGGGCTCCTGGTCTTCCAGCCTGGCTTGTTGGCTGTAAGAAGATTGGAGACGTCAGTTGCTGTTCCAGGGGACAGCAGAGCATGTGCTGGCTCCTCTGGAAAAGCCTCCTCATTTCAAGATCAGTGTTTTGTGATTGGAAGGTGCTAAATATGAAATGCAGCCAGCTCTGGTGTGGGGCTGGCAGCCAGTTCCTAAGACAAAAAAAAGGAGACTTTAAGCCCAGGTTGCTGTGACAAATCCAGACTTTTGAAGTGTCCCATGCTCATTAACGTCTGCACCAAATGAGCCTGAGTGTTTGTTTGAGGTCTTGCCAGAGTGTGTCACTCACCCACAGGATGTATTGGTATTGACTGTATTAGTGATGGCTGTCAGGAAAACTGTCTAGGTGCGCTGTAGCTGTCCCTTTGCAGGCAGCCATCCCAACAAGAGCTTTCCTTACCCAAACTCACAGCATAGCCACTAGCCACTTGTTCTGCTGCTGAGCTAGTCTCTCTGTTCCTCTCCGCTCTTTTACCAGCTGCACAGCAGGAGGAGTTGTCTGAACTGAGCTATCTCCCACTGGAGCCACAAACATAGTGGAATCTTCATGTTAGTTCTTGGTTAAATGCTTGGCAGGGAAAGTCTCATAGGGGACTGGGGGGAGAGACAGAACCGATGCATGAGGAGCGCTCATGCAGGGTGCTTTGCTAATGCATCATCTGGCTATGACAGACTTTGCCCTAGCCTAGCACCCTGTCATCACTCAGAAGGATAAAGGAAAAGCTCAGCTTCACCTGGAGTTGGTGAGAGCTGAGACTTGGGTGAGGGAGGGGGTGACATTGAGTCATCTTCGTGTCCTGATTCCAATTTAAGGAGCTTGGGCTGGGAGCATTAATCTGTCTCCAACAGTGCTGCTCAACCAGCAGCTTATCACATTGCAGTGACACAATAAGCATCCAGGATTGAGCACAGGAAAGCCTGACACCACTGTTCCGGCCATCAGCGTCCAGCTGAGGGCAAGCAGGAGCTGGATCTGAGTGAGTAACCTGTTCCCTGTACCCAGCGAGGTCCGGGAGAGAATCCCTATTTCCAGCCTGACCCCCTGCCCTCAGCCTCCTGGGTAGCAACACAGCCAACTCCCTTTGCAGCTTGAGAGGGACCAGAGTTCTGCCCTGGACATTATGCACTGAGCTACCAAGCCCTGTGCTATCAGTCTGGCAACCTGGAGGCTGGGTGGGGAATGGCTGCATTTGGGCCACGCATTCCTTCTAGCTCCTCTCTCTTGTTCTCCAAGAGGATGGATGATAATCTGTGGCCATGAGGCAGGTGCAACTGTTGCCCAGGTACTGAATTCCTGGACCTGTGTCTGGCTCGGCATGCTTGCCCTCTGTGCCCCATACAGCCAGCTCCCAGGATGGTGGCAATCCCCTTGGCATATCAGGGCAGTCTATCCACTCCACTTCCTGCTGTGTGTCTTCAGAAGATGTCTGAATGGGAAATGTTAGTGGAACTAGCAGCACTGAGGGTCCCTTGTGTCCTGTATCCTGATTTGAGCTGGCCAGGAGGTTCAAAGCCACTGGAATTTCCCTGTCTGTCTGTCTTTGTCATGCCAGGGATTCCTCCCAGGCCAGCTTGGGACTGGGACATCCCTACAAATAGCACCTCGCCATGCCCTACATGGATTCATAGACTCCAAGGCCAGAAGGAACCAATGCGATCATCTAGTCAAACCTCCTGTATAGCACAGGGCAGAGTAATGCCCTCATAATTCCTAGAGCAGATATTTTTAAAAAACACCCAATCTTGATTTAAAAATTCAGTGACAGAGAATCTATTGTGACTCAGTAAACTGTTGCAATGGTTAATTACCCTCACGGACAAACATTTACGCCTCGTTTCCAGTCTGAATTTGTCTAGCTTCTACTTCCAGCCATTAGATTGTGTTAGACCTTTCTCAGCAAGACTGAAGAACCCATAATTAAACATTTGTTCCCCATGTAGATACAGACTGTAATCAAGTTGCCTCTTAACTTTCTCTTTCTTAGGCTTAAAGAGCTCATTCCATTTAGCCTATCACTATGCCATGTTTTCTAATCCTTATTCTTATGCTCTTCTCTGGCCTGGTCTACACTACGTGTTTAAACCGATTTTAGCAGTGTTAAACCGATTTAACGCTGTACCCATCCACACTATGAGGCCCTTTATATCAATATAAAGGGCTCTTTAAATCGGTTTCTGTACTCCTCCCCGCTGAGAGCAGTAGCGCTAAAATCGGTATTACCATATCGGATTAGGGTTACTGTGGCCGCAAATCAATGGTATTGGCCTCCGGGTGGTATCCCACAGTGCATCACTATGACCACTCAGGACAGCACTCTGAACTTGGATGCAGTGGCCAGGTAAACAGGAAAAACCCCGCGAAATTTTGATTTTCATTTCCTGTTTGCCCAGCGTGGAGCTCTGATCAGCACGGGTGGCGATGCAGTCCCAAATCCAAAAAGAGCTCCAGCATGGACCGTACAGGAGATACTGGATCTGATCGCTGTATGGGGAAACAAATCTGTTCTATCAAAGCTCCGTTACAGAAGACGAAATGCCAAAGTGTTTGAAAAAAATCTCCAGGCTACACAGTGCTGCGTGACAAGCATAACGGGAAGCCAGAGACTCAAATGGACGCTCCTGGAGGGAGGGAGGGGGTACTGAGGACTCCAGCTATCCCACAGTCCCTAGCAGTCTCCGAAAAGTATTTGCATTCTTGGCTGAGCTCCCAATGCCTGTAGGGTCAAACACATTGTCCAGTGTGGTTCAGGGAATAGCTCGTCAATTTAACCCCCCCCCCCCCCTCCGGTGAAAGAAAAGGGAAAGAAATCATTTGTTGACTTCTTTCAATGTCACCCTATGTCTACTGAATGCTGCTGGTAGATGCGATGCTGCAGCAGTGAAGAGCAGTATCCGCTCCTCTCCCCTGCCCGGTGGCAGATGGTGCAGTAGGACTGGTAACCGTCCTTGTTATCAACCCATGAGTGCTCCTGGCTGGCTTCAGGTGAGGCTGGCTGGGGGTGCCTGGGTGAAAATAGGAATGATTCTCAGTCATTCCCAGTAGATGGTACAGACCGGCTGGTAACCATCCTCATCATAGCAACTGGGGGCTGAGCTCCATCAGCCCCCCTCCCTTTCCTGTGTAAAGAAAAGATTCTGTCCTGCCTGGACTATCATAGCAGCGGGATGCTGGGCTCCTCTTCCCCGCACAGCTTAATGTCCTGCCTGGACTGTCATAGCACCGGGAGGCTGCCTTCCCCTCATTTTATCTCACTAACAAGTCACTGTTTGTTATTCCTGCATTCTTTATAACTTCATTACACAAATGGAGGGGACACTGTCACGGTAGCCCAGGAAGGTTGGGGGAGGAGGGAAGCAACAGGTGGGGTTGTTGCAGAGGCAACCCCTGTGAATGGCATGTAGCTCATCATTTCTGCGGGATCTGACACGGAGCAGCTGTGCTCTCTGATACACTGGTTCTCTAGCACACTTGCCCCATATTCTAGGCAGGACTGACTCTATTTTTAGAAACCATAAAGGAGGGATTGACTTGGGGAGCCATTCCCAGTTTTGCCTTTGCACCCCCAGCCAATCTCAGCCAGGGGCCCCCATGATAGCAGCAGACAGCACAGAAGGACAGATAACCGTCATCTCATTGCCAATTTACACCAGTAGCAGACAGTACAGAACCACTAGTAACTGTCTCTGCTATCATGCAAAAGCAAATGAATGCTGCTGTGTAGCGCTGGAGTATCGCCTCTGTCCGCAGCATCCAGTACACATACGGTGACTATTAAAAAAAAAAAAAGCTGAACGGGCTCCATGGTTGCTGTGCTATGGCGTCTGCCAGGGCAATCCAGCGGAAAAGGGCGCGAAATGATTGTCTGTCGTTGCTTTCCCGGAAAGGAATGACTGACGACATTTACCCAGAACCACCCGCGACAATGATTTTTGCCCCACCAGTCACTGGGCTCTCAACCCAGAATTCTAAGGGGCGGGGGAGACTGCGGGAACTATGGGATAGCTATGGAATAGCTACCCACAGTGCAATGCTCCGGAAATCGACGCTAGCCTCGGACCATGGATGCACGCCGCCGAATTAATGTGCTTAGTGTGGCCGCATGCACTCGACTTTATACAATCTGTTTTATAAAACTGGTTTATGTAAAATCGGAACAATCCCGTAGTGCAGACGTACCCTCTGAGCCCTCTCCTATTTATCAACATCCTTCTTGAATCGTGGGCACTAGAACTGGACACAGATTCCATTCAGCAGTCACACCAGTGCCAAAAAGAGGTAAAATAATCTCTCTATTCCTACCCAAGAGTCCTCTGTTTATGTATCCCAGGCATGCATTAGGTCTTTTGGCCATGGTATCACATTAGGCTTTCAACTTCAACTAATTATCCCCCAGAACCTCCATGTTTTTTCAGAGTCACTGCTTAAGAGTTCTCCATCCTGTAAGTATAGCCTAAGTTTACATTTAGCCATATTAAAACACATATTGTTTGCACCCAGTTTACCAAGCAATCCAGATGGCTCTGAATCAGTGTCCTGTCCTCTTCATTATTTACCATGCCCACAATTTTTGTGTCCTGTGAAAACTCTGATGATTTTGTGTTTTCTTTCAGGTCATTGATAAAAATGTTAAATAGTGTAGGGCCAAGAACCAATCCCTGCAGGACCCCACTGTAAACACATCCACTTGATGATGATTCTTCGTTTACAATTACATTTTGAGACCGATCAGGTTTTTTATCCATTTAATGTGTGCCATGTAAATTTTATATCATTCTAGTTCAGGGGTCGGCAACCTTCCAGAAGTGTGTGCCGAGTCTTCGTTTATTCACTCTCATTTAAGGATTTGCATGCCAGTAATACATTTTCATGTTTTTAGGTCTTTTTCTTTAAGTCTATAATATATAACTAAACTATTGTTGTATGTAAAGTAAATAAGGTTTTTAAAATGTTTAAGAAGCTTCATTTAAAATTAAATTAAAATGCAGAGCCCCCTGGACCGGTGGCCAGCACCCAGGCAGTGTGAGTGCCACTGAAAATCAGCTCGTGTGCCACCTTACCCAGTAAGAACTTAGCCAGTACTCCAGGACTTATTGAAAATCAGCATTAATGGTCTAGTGAGCGCCTCAGCCAGCTCTTTTAAAACTCTGATGTGAGTTATCTGGACTTGCTGATTTAAAAGTATCTAACTTTAGAAGCTTCTGCTTAAAATCCTCCAGACATACTATTGCAATGCAAAGTATGTTATCACCATATGATGAGACTAACATCTGGTTTTCTGCCAAACACAGAACAGAAATATTTATTGAACATTTCTGCCTTTTCTGCATTATTAATAACACTTCCATTTCAGTCTAATAATGGATCAATATCATTGTCAGGATTCTTTTTGTTCTTTATATATTTTGTTAAAAATTCTTATTGTCCTTAACTCTGCTGGCTATACATTTCTCCTTGTGTCCTTTTGTTTCCCTTATCAATTTTCTACAATACCATACTTCTGATTTATATTAGTTACTATCAATTTTGCCTCTCTTCCATTTGTTATATATATACACACACATTTATACGTGCTTTCACTTTCCCTGTAAACCAGGCTGGTTTTTTACCCAGCACTGCCTTCTTCCTCAATTGTTGGATTTTGGCTTCTTGGGCATCTATTATATGCTGTTCTTAAATGATTCCTAATTATCAATCACATTTTCTGACTAACTTCTCTCTTCCAGCTGACTTGGCTTGAAACTGTTTTTAGCGTTGTGAAATCTGCCCTTTTAAAGCACAAAGCATATATATTATAGGTGTGGACTTTATTCTGCTTGCACAGTATAAATGTGACCAAGTCATGATCACTTGTACCTAAGTATCAGAGGGGTAGCCGTGTTAGTCTGAATCTGTAAAAGCAGCAAAGAGTGCATCCGACGAAGTGGGTATTCACCCACGAAAGCTCATGCTCCAATACGTCTGTTAGTCTATAAGGTGCCACAGGACTCTTCGTTGCTTTTACTTGTACCTAAGCTACTGTTAATTAATTTGTTCCTCTATTTGTTAGGACAAGGTCTACTAAAGAATTCCTCCATGTTGACTGCAACACTTTTTGAGATAGGAAATTATTAATAAATAATTATTGATAAAATTTATACCTTTCAAGCTTGTTTTAATACTGCCAGCATGAGATCTCCAGCATCTTTCACTCAAATTGAAGTCCTCCATGATCATTTTTTTTCTACACATCCTAAGTAGGTGCCTAAGGAGATGGCCACCCTGGAATTTGGTGATCTGTAGCTACTACTCAATTTTGTGCTTTATCTGTTAGGACACTGAGCCGTAAACATTCAAGATAATTTTCTTCTGAGTTATCAGTGAATCAGAAACAGGCAATGCAATTTTTGCCATAGAGTGCCATTCTCTCTCTCTTTTTGCCCACTTGATCCTTCCTAAATAGGTTACAGCCATTGATTTTTAACATTCCAGTCACACAAATGCAAATTATAAATGACCAATTCCAATTATTTCATTTGTTACCCAGGCTTCTAGCACTGATGAATAGGCAATTTAAGAATTTCTTCTCCCCATGTCCTTAGGTTCCTTGATTAACGTTGTTCTTAACATCTCAATTTTGTGCCGAATACTCATATCTTCCCTCTTTTACCCTCCCCTTTTACTATTAGTTTAAACCCCGCTTGAGGTGTCCGCCCAACCTGTCCTTTAGGAGATTAGTCCCCCTTCTGCCAAGGCAAAGGCCATCCAAACTATACATCCACCTCTCCCCAGTGAAGGGGGACCAATGTTTGACAAAACTCCTCCACTCCATGCTACTTACCTAGCCTGCAATTCACTTCCAGAATCTTCTGCTTTGTGTTTTCCTTTGCTCGTGAGACAGGAACGATCTCAGAGAAAATTGCTTGGATGTTGTTGTTCCTTTTCAGCACGGATGACCTGTTCCACTTTCTGAGGTCTGTCTCTGCACCTTGCACAGCACTGACTGCTGCTGTCCTTGCTGCCTTTGCTCCCGCCTCTCTGCTCACCTCTTCTCTCCAACTCACACCTATGGGATCTGCAGTGAAGTTTGCTTTCAGGGCCCCAGTGAAACAGCTGCAGTGCTGCATCTCTGCTGTCTTTCCTGGGGACAAGGACTGCCAGGCATTGGGAGGCTGCATAAACCAATGCAGAACAGAACCAGAGGACCCAGGATAAGAAGTAAGAGCAACTGGCCACCTCACCATGCCCAGCTCAATGAGATGTTCTAGGTCCTGCTTGGATCTGATGGGGTCCTCCCACATATTGAGGGGACCCCTTTAATGACAGACCTGTCTGTATAGTCATCTTCTGTGTGTGATGTTCCTCAGTGAGCACAGAGCATGGCCCACAGCGGGCTGCGTAGGCTGGTCAGTCCATGAGAGAGTGCAGTTCTCTGTCCCAACCTTCCTCCAGCTCAGTGAAACCTATTATACCCACCACCCTGTTCTGATTGGGTGAAGCAGCTTGCTGACACGGTTCTTTCCAACTCAGGAGCAAACGGGATGTGGTCTATGCTCCAGAGAAAGGCTGAGCGTGCAGCCATTAGAACCCACATCAGAGAGAAGTACCAGCCTCCCAAGGTAAGGGGGAGCCAATTCAACAGGCCTGGGGAAGAGGAGACTTAGCTCCTCAGGGAAGCTTAGGATTAGAGTCTCATAACTTTGCCTCTTGGGTTGCACCCATTGGTCAGGTCCTAGCCCCATGTGCTGCTGGGCAGACCCTGCTCCAGCTCTGGGGCTGTTCACTTGCCCATGGGGTGTAGATAATTGCAAAATACCCTATTTAATTTAGGAAGAGGGAAAAACCTGTTTATACGGTAAGGCTGTGATACTTCCTTAGGATCAAGTGACCTGTGATCCTGGATGGACAGTTGTGTTGGGGCAGGACCCAGCTCATGGTACCAGCTGGGTGGCTCCACGCATGACTCCTCATACTAACATCTTTCTCCTTTTCGTTTCCTCTTCAGAACAAGGTGGATAAGAAGCAGCTGGAGGTCATTGGGGGGAAGGTGAAAATGCTGCAGGACCATGTGGCTGTGGTGAGGCCTCAGGGCACCCCTGAATTTGACTCCTGCATCTCTAGCCTCAGTGCTATGGATCTCAGCTCCCTGAAAAAAACAGCAGAGAGCACAATGCAGTCCGTGCGGCTGGGGTTGCGCTGTCCTATCATATGAACAAACCAGCAGCGGGGGCACAGTAGACCAGTTTCTCTGCTCAGTCCAGACTCTGCTGTGCTCCCTGCCCTGTGTAAGAATTGCTGTTCTCGCCCTCCTGGGGGAACTATAGGTTAGTGGAGTTCAGTTGGGAGTTGGGCTGCTCCTCTGATGCAACATCTGCTTCTGTTCCATGAACCATCTCTCCCTGGGGGTGTGGGAATCCATCCTCCACTTTAGCCACAGTATCTTTTTGGAATGAGAAGTGTGGAAGTGGGATCACCCTGGAAGTTGCAGAGTGACCTTTACTCTCTTATGCCTCACCTCCCAACCACGCCATCTCCTGGTAAAGCCCTGAACCTCTCACTGCTTTGGCTTCTCTGAAAGAAGGATTCATGAGCTTATGCCAAGCATGGTGAATTATAAGATACAGCACTTGTGTTTGGACACACCTGTGAGCTGGGATTCTTGGCAGGGGGGTATTCAGGTCACTTGCATGTGGGCCTGAACATTTTGTAGCTCCTCTGTAATTGTGTAAGATTTCAGAGACAGCAGGCCTGGGGGTTGTGGTGGATTTCACGATGGACGGCAACTCATGGTAATTAATGAATCTGAGTCCAATGCCCTGGGATGCTCACATAGAATGGCTTGTCGGGAACCACCCATCCTGTGACAGCCAGGAAAGGGCAAAAGGCTTAGGGCCAGTCCTGCCCTCAGTCTGTCAGCCAGAGCGTTTATTCTGATGCCATGTTCCTTGCTCTCCGGCGGGTGTAAGTTTCTCTGGATCGGGAGTTGCTGCTCCTGCACTCTGAATTAAACACACTTGCATCCTCTTTACAAATCAAGTGTCGTTTCCTGGCTCCCTCTTCAAACTTGCTCAGCCTACGGCAGGAAGGGGCCTAGCAGCCCTGGCCCAGGCGCCACCAAGCCCTGCGGTGGGGGAGTCCTTCACAGGCCCCCTCTCGTAAGGGTGGCTCTGAGCTGGCCAGGCACTGACTAGGCCTGGGTTTGATGTGCAGGAGACGTAATGAGGCCCGGTGCCTGCAGCTGCCCCCGCCCTGCTCAGCGCTGGCCGCGCTAGGCTTGGGGGCAGGCAAGGCCTCATTCGCTGAAAGGGAAGGAAGACAAAATGGCACCTGCTGCCTGACCTCCTCTTCTGTTGTGTGTGTCACCCTGGAAACTACAGCTCCCAGCATGCATTGCGGACAAGGACCCAGAGACATTCCAGTCACGCAGCGGGAGTTCAAGGGCTGGAGAAACTCCACATCCCAGCATGCAGCGCGGCGGTTCTAGCCCTATGCATGTGCACACGCCGCTGCCACGCGTGATCATGCCTCATAGACCCTAGGACTGGAAGGGACCTCGAGAGGTCATCGAGTCCAGTCCCCTGCCCTCATGGCAGGACCAAATACTGTCTAGACCATCCCTGATAGACATTTATCAAACCTACTCTTAAATATCTCCAGAGATGGAGATTCCACAACTTCCCTAGGCAATTTATTCCAGTGTTTAACTACCCTGACAGTTAGGAACTTTTTCCTAATGTCCAACCTAAATCTCCCTTGCTGCAGTTTAAGCCCATTGCTTCTTGTTCTATCATTGGAGGCTAAGGTGAACAAGTTTTCTCCCTCCTCCTGATGACACCCTTTTAGATACCTGAAAACTGCTATCATGTCCCCTCTCAGTCTTCTCTTTTCCAAACTAAACAAACCCAATTCCTTCAGCCTTCCTTCATAGGTCATGTTCTCAAGACCTTTAATCATTCTTGTTGCTCTTCTCTGGACCCTCTCCAATTTCTCCACATCTTTCTTGAAATGCGGTGCCCAGAACTGGACACAATACTCCAGTTGAGGCCTAACCAGCGCAGAGTAAAGCGGAAGAATGACTTCTCGTGTCTTGTTTACAACACACCTGTTAATGCATCCCAGAATCACGTTTGCTTTTTTTGCAACAGTATCACACTGTTGACTCATATTAAGCTTGTGGTCCACTATGACCCCTAGATCTCTTTCTGCCATACTCCTTCCTAGACAGTCTCTTCCCATTCTGTATGTGTGAAACTGATTGTTCCTTCCTAAGTGGAGCACTTTGCATTTGTCTTTATTGAACTTCATCCTGTTTACCTCAGACCATTTCTCCAATTTGTCAAGGCCTCAGCTGCGGAGTTCCCGCCCCCAACGTGGGCAGCGCCGATGACGTAGGCGGGGCGGTAGCCAATAAGCGTCGGTCAGGCGGGGGGAGCGGACGCGGCGCAGTCAGTCGCTGAGGCTGGGGTCGCGCGGCTGGAGCCTGGCATGGCCCAGAACGGGGCGAACCCCTTCCAGGTGCGCGGCGCGGTGCAGCGCGGGGACCCCGGGGCCGGCCCTGCACCGGAGCTGGGGTGCTGCCCGGCCCCTCCGCGTTCCCCCGGCAGCGCTTCCCGTCCCAATCCACGTCATCGGGCACCGCGGCGGGGCCTGGGGGCAGCTTCCTGACTCCGCGCGGCTCTGCAAACGGACCCGGGGGGGCTGCTCCCCCGGATCCTCGGCGCTGTACGCGCAGGAGAACGGCTCGGGCGGAGCCGGCCCGGCTCAGCAAACAAACCTGGGCGGTGGGGTCTGGCAGGACGGCTGCTCCCCCGGATCCTCGGCGCTGTACGCGCAGGAGAACGGCTCGGGCAGTTTTCCAGGGAGGGAGGCGAGCTCTTCCCGTAGACTGAGCGGGGGGAAGGGAACAAGATGGTCCCTGGTGCCCCTTGGGGCTTGGCCGCTGCCTTTGCCTCATGTCCTGCTTCCTGTTGCTCTCCGGTCCTTAGCTGCTTCCCTGTCGCCCCTGTACTGCCATTGCCCTCCACAAGCCAGGGCTGTGCTCCAGCATCCGCGCCTCACGCTGGGTGCCCAGAGCCATGTAGGAGCACTGGAGTTGGGTGTTGGCCTTCCAGGGCTGATGCATTGTCTGCCTGGCTGCCAGCAAAGCCCTTGGGAGCTGGTGGAGGCTTTCTGGGAATTCTGCTTCTGAGACCTGCTGGGAAGTCAGTCTGTTGCTGGGTGCTGTTTTCTCTCTCTGTGTGTCTCTGTAAAATACTAGATGAGAGAATTGTACACATCATTCAGCCCTTCTAACTCCCAAACAGGTCCCTTAGTGGGGTCCAGGGAGAACTGCTCTATTGCGGGGTTTGCGCCATTCTGCATGGTGATGCTATCGGACCAGTGCTGCCCATGTTGGCCTGAGCAGTTCTGACTGTGTCCCAGTTCCTGAGCTTCCCCTTGGATTGAGTCAATTTATGAGCTGTGCTGGCTGCCAGGGCCCGGTGAGAGAGTGCCCTCTGCATGGGCTAGGGGGGGATGTTGTCCTGAGCATTGGGAGTGGGAGCTGGTGGGTTGCTGCAGGGCCTGGGGTATAGCAGGTGAATGGAAGCACTGTTTGATATCGGTGACTGCAGGTTCATGCTCCATTTCAGGATCCTGCTGTGATGCAGCACCAGCCCAGCACGGAGTATGCGACTCTGGATGTGTACAACCCCTTCGATAACAGAGGGGTAAGGAAGCTTCTGTGCGCTGAGAGTAGTGCATTGGGGAGGAGCCTGCACTGGCCTCAGGGTTCTAGTCCTCTGCATTGGTCTGGCTGTCTGTGGAAATGCTCACTTTCTCCTGGGTTACATCCCAGACACTAGTCTGTGGCCTGTCCCTTTCAGCTGGGGCTTCTTTGGCAACTGGCCAGCTCATGTGGGTTTCTTGGGGACAGGGGGCTCCCTGGGCTCTTGTTTTGGTGGGAGGATAGTGTTGGGTTTCTCACACTTGCTGTGAGCTGAGCCCTCCTGCTCCCTACAGCCTCTCGTGCTGGGCTGGCTTGCTACATGTGCATGGAGAGGCATCTTGTGTGTGGGTTAACAGCTGATAGCGCAGCAGCTGTGATGCCCAGCTGTCAGGCTGGCAGACCTGGTGCCAGCTCATGCCAAGGCCCCTAGCTCTCCTGTGAACACTGACAGATGCACAGCTGGAAACCAGTCTGGCTTGCCTGGGTGTTAAGTTTTGTTAAAATCTTAAATTTACAAGATTGTGTTTGTGTTTAGACTTTATGGAATACTTCTAAGTTGCTGTATGTATTAATCTCACTTAGAACATCTGTACCCCATGTTATGAGGTGGTATTAAGTATTTGCATTCTCATCCTCTGTAATTGTGTAAGTCATCAAACAGGAAAGGAGCATTAATGAATGTAAAATGGTGGCTTCCTACAGAAGGTGTTAGGTCCTTCCCTCCAAGAAGGCCCACTGAAATGTAAGAGAACAAATACTTTAATTGCATTCCACACATGAAGAGGAGGCTTGCATGGGAACTCATCCCATCACCCCGAACTCTTGGGGGAAGCACATAAAAATTCCTAACAAGAAACTCTCTCACTGTGCTGCTTGGACTTTGAGAGGGCAAGATTTCTAAGTATAAGCAAGGAATTCCCAGATACTTAGCCTGGGTTGACCCTAAAGAACACACTACTTGCATATTACAGTAGCTTCTACCATCTCTTGGAACCTAAGACCCTAACTCGTTTGTGTGTATGTTTACCTGCTTTAACCCTGTAAATAACTCTCATTTCTAACTAATCTTTAGTTAGTTATAGGACTGGCTACAAGTGTTTTTAGTGTGAGATCTAAAGTGCAATTGAGCTGGGATAAGTGACTGGTCCTTCGGGGCTGGGAGTAACCTGAATATTGTTGTGATTTTTGGTGTAAGGGACCATCTGTCAGAAAGGCAAGCTTGCCTAGGTGGCAAGATAGAGGGAGTGGAGTGCCCAAAGGGACTGTCTATGACTCCATGATCAAGCTCTTACAGTGCCTGGGGAGTTGACACTTGGCTGGTGAAATCTAAGTGTAGACCTGACACCCAGTTTGGGTTCAGTGCCCTGCTTCTTAACAATTTGCCATGAGGTTGGTGCTCATTGCCCACTCCAGGAAGCTTAACACCGGCTCTGGACGTTTGAATGTCAGCAGCTCCCATCCTACACACTCTGGGCCTGTTCTGTCTCTTTCCCTTCTCCTTGCCTGTTGCCTCCTAGATATAAGCAGAAGACTGTGAGCAGTGTCCATGTCTAATTATTCTCTTATGTCTCCAATAGCCACCCCCTCCCTACCAGCCCCAGCCAGGGGCTCAGCCGACTCCACCGGTCACCAAAGTTCCCCAGCCACCAGCCTCTGCCATGCAGCCCCCCAAGAAGCCCAGCCCCCCAGAGTCCAAAAACTACGGCTCCTATGGAACTCAGGTGATGGGGGCAGGGCAGGGAAGCCAGCATGCTGGCAGTAGGGTTGGTTGACTCCTGTGCTCTCAGTTGGGGCTGGTGGAATTGAGTCACAGTTTGGAGAGGGGTTGGGAGCAGCTGGTTCTGGGGCCCGGTAGCTGAGTTGTCGCCCCTTCTCTCTCTGTTAGGAATCGACAGCAGCAGCCGCCACAGCTGAGCTGCTGAAGCGTCAGGAGGAGCTGAACCGGAAGGCAGAGGAGCTGGACAGGCGGGAGCGGGAGCTGCAGAACGCAGCTTTGGGCAATGCTGCAAGTAAGTGCTAGAGCCAGGGGAAGGTCAGCAGCCCAGACGCCCTGGCCCAGTGCAGCGCGCGTGCACACACGCATGTAGCCTTCCCCTCCTCCTGGGAACTGCTCTGGTTGCACTCTGGCTTCATCCTTTCTGCTTTGCTTCACAGTCAGACAAAACAACTGGCCTCCGTTGCCCTCCTTCTGCCCCATGAAGCCCTGCTTCTACCAGGACATCGCTGTGGAGATCCCCATGGAGTTCCAGAAAACAGTCTCCTCCATGTACTACCTCTGGATGGGTGAGCATCTGGAGAAGGGCACCAAGGTGCAGATCCCCAAGTATGTGGGGGGTAGAGGAGAGGGTTTGGAGGGGTGTGAATATCCCTGTACATTGTTGGGGGTCAGGGGGGAAGGCCCAGACTTTGCAATGTTCAGGGGGATGGGGCCTGGGACTGAATACCCTGCATATGGGAGTTGGCTGGGAGGTGCACTCCCTTGCCCCCTCGAGCAGCAGGATTCCTGACTCCCAGTGCTGGGACCAAAGGGGGTGGATCTTGCTGTTGGGGAGGGGGTGGGTGGGTGTGTGTGTCCGTGTGTGAGAGACACATGGAGGGTTAGGGCTCTGCTGCCCCAGGGGTTTCCTAACCTGCTGTTTCTCTTAGCCAGCACCGTGACCCTCTTCCTGAACTTCTTGGCCTCCCTGGCCTGGTTCAGCGTGGAGGTCGCAACTGGTTCGCACTTTGGTCTCTCTATCCTCTGGGTTCTCCTCTTCACACCCTGCTCCTTCCTGTGTTGGTACAGGCCAATGTACAAAGCCTTCCGGTACGTCCCTGCTGGGAGTTCTGGGGCTGGCAAATCAATAGAGCCTCTGATTCTTGAGCAGCTCCATTCATTTACCAGGGCACCAGAGATGTCCTGTAGCTGCAGTGGGTCTGCCTGGCTGTCACCACTGGTGACACCTCAGATCTTCCGTGACTTCTGGGCTGTGGACCTTGCAGCCAAACTCCTACGGGAGAAAGGGATAATGATCGGAGAGTACCAGATCTCCATGCTTCCCTAGTAGCACTGGCCCCTGCCCGGGAGGGGTGGGGCCCTGTATCATGTCTGCCTTAGGGAATTAGGGAGGAGCCTTTCCACCCACCCCACAAGAGAGTGAAGTGCCCAAGTTTGTGGGTGACTGAATTGTGTGCTTCCTGGGGGGTAAAGGAACAGGCCTGGCTGTGCCTCCTGGACCTGGCTGTTGCTTCTCAGGCCTGTGTTCACTGGCCCTGCTGGAGGGGGGAGGGAGTCTCCTCTGGGAGCAGGGATGCTCTAACTAATCCAGCCTCTCTCTCTCTCTCTCTCTCCCCCTGCCTCTCAGGAGCGACAGCTCGTTCAACTTCTTTGCGTTCTTTTTCATCTTCTTCGTCCAGGATATTCTGTATGTGCTGCAGGCCATCGGCATCCCAGGCTCGGGATTCAGGTAGGGGCCACCCTAGGCTCGGGAGCTGGCTCTCCTTTCTCTGGCCTGGCCCTGTGTTGCTTATGCAGAGACCCAGCTGTGCCAGCTAGTCCATCCCAGCAGGACTTGGTGCTGGGCAAGGTTGCTGGGTGCTCCTGTCATGATGGGGATGGGGCTGGGAGTCTGTGTGCATGGGCAGCCCTCTCTCTCTCTCACTGCAGTGGCTGGATAGCAAGTCTGACTGTGCTGAGGAAAAATCAGGCTGCTGCTGTGATCATGATCCTGGTGGCTGTGTTCTTCACGGTGGTGGCCGTGTCGGGGATCATCATGCTGAAGAGGGTGAGTACTGAGTGGGGCCTTGGCCCTTCTGGCAGGATCCCAGCCAGTGCTTTCCTGTCCCTGTGGTGCAGAGAACTTGCTTTGAGCACATGCTGGAGCCCTGTGGGTCCTGCTGGGCTCTGCAGGGCCTGGCTGAGCCTGCCCAGATTCTGGGGTATCGCACTCTAACTAGGGTGCCCCCTCTCCTCTGCTGTGGCCTGCTCAGTCTATAGTAGTGCTGGGGTCCCAGTTTGGGTGCTGGGCCCAAGTACAGTGCCCCTTGACTGTGGGTTTCTCTTCTAGATCCACTCCCTGTACCGCCGGACAGGTGCCAGCTTCCAGAAGGCACAGGAAGAGTTTGCCGCAGGCGTCTTCTCAAACCAGGCAGTGCGCACAGCAGCAGTCAATGCTGCGACGGGGGCAGCGGGCAGTGCCTTCCGGGCGCAGTAGGGGCAGGCCAAGCCCAAGGCCCCATCACTCTCACATGGGCTATTTTTAAAGAAAAGGAAACCAAGTTGCACTTTCATTGGGTCCCTTTGTGTCTGCCTCGGCCAATCACAGGCTGCCTCATCCCAGCTTGGAAGCAGGGATGCCCAGATACTCTGCTGCTCTAACCACCTCCCTCATGGGTGGAGGCTGCTCGTGTTTGTGCCACCCCTGTGGACAGAGGCTGTGGGGAAAGATGGGGTTCCCCTTGCGCTCAGGAAGGGGCTTTTGCCATTTCAGTTCCCACATGTCCAACACCAACTGCTTGGGTGGGGTGGGAATTGTGCATGTTGCATTTCCTGGTTCTTCCTGGCCCCTGTTGCACTGTGGGCCTGAGATCCCCAGACCCCTCCCAGCCCATGGAATTGCTTCTTGCTTAACCCAGAGAGCCTGCTGCTCCTGTGCAGAGGGGGAGACTTGTATCCTAATCTCAGCCTCCCCTCTGTCCATTCAGGGAGTAAGGCCGTGAGGGTGGAGCTGGCTCTGGGCTAGGCATAGGTGAAGGTTTCTCACTGTACTGCCTTTGGAGTGGGACCTCATTATCTGTCAAAGATGCTCTTCCTGCAGCGGCTGTGACCTCCCAGTGGGGGTGACTTGCTGGTTGGCTGTTGGCCCAGTGTGATACTGAGGTGAGAATGGGGAGCAGCTTTGGGGTTGCCACCTAGCGCATATGTGCAGTGAAGGGTAACTTTGGTGCTAATAACCTGGGCCTATGTCCCCTTCCCTGCAGCTGCCCACCTAGTGCTGTGGCTACAGCCTTTGGCCAGCACGTGCCTCAGGGCCCTATGATGAACTCCTTCCTCGCGTGATTAACAGGCAAGAGGCCTGAGCTGCTGCTCTGGGTGTTGGGGCTCCCTGTGCCTCTGTGCTGCCTGCCCCGTGGTACCAGGAGGCTGAGTCAAGCCTGAGGATCTAGGTTTACTCTGTCATTGAGGAAGTTGCGGAGCAGGCACCATAGCCCTGGCTTCCCTGGCCCCCTTGCATAGCCTGGCTTGGCTGATGTAGCATGATTGATCTTTGTATGATTCTTCAGTGCCCCTGGGCATCAGCTGGAGGAGATCCTGCTCCTAGCTTTCATCTGCATCCTTTCCCCAGGGATCCCCACATCTCTGCTCCATAGTGCCCAGTGTCCTACTCTACTGGCACTGTGTTCTCTCCTAGTGCCGCCTACCTCCTCCCCCAATGCTGCAGGGGTCAACAATGTATAGGGTCATTCCTGCCCTGGCTGGTAGGACTCATCACAGGCTGTCCTGAGGAAGCCAAACAATGGAGAGGGAGGTGGGGGCAGATGCCACAGCATGTTGGCTTGTGGGTGGAGCACAGCTCACCATTCCCACCCTGGGGTCTGAGTTTGGTTGGCTTGAAACAGCTCTAATGTTCTGGCAACTCCCTAGTGCCCTCTCTCCAGGCTCCACTGCTAGCTAAAAGCCACTTAACTGCTGTAAAAGCAGCAAAGAATCCTGTGGCACCTTATAAACTAGTGCCACAGGATTCTTTGCTGCTTTTACAGATCCAGACTAACACGGCTACCCCTCTGATATTTAACTGCTGTAGTGGTGGCCACCCCCTCTCCTATCCTGCCAGTGTGCTGGGGCAGCAAGCAAGACTCTTCCTGGCTCCAGGGCAGAGGCAGTGGCCCCTTTCCCTAGAGTGGGGGCTGGGTGCAGAATAGGTTGCACTGTTGATTTGAATTCTTGCCTTTGCTGGGGGTGGCCAGCACAGCAGAAGCAGTGAACTTTATCTGCAGCCAGGGACACTTAGGAAAACATTTTTAGTGTCTAATCAAACTGGAAGGGTGGTTGAGTTCTGGACTATGCTCCCAAGGGAGGTGGGGGAATCCTTGTCACTGGAGGCTTTTAAGAACAGGTTGGACAAAATACCTGTTGGGGGATCTAGGTTTACGCGACCCTGCCTCAGGGGCTGGGGGAGATGGATGGGACTTGGCCACAAGTGCTGCCTTCCAGCACTACATTTGTGTATCCCTGCAGTGCAGCAGCCTGGCCTCAGCACTCCCTGATTTCCCTGGAGTTGTAACTCAGCTGCTGGCAGCTGTAAGAAGGGCAGGGATGTGTTTCCTTTTGCCTCCTTTCTGTCTCTGGAGGGGTGGGGCTGGGTGCTTAGGGACCTGTGATGTCAGGGGATGCAAGAGGCAGAGGGTGACAGCTGGCATGGAGACTTTCCACACTACAGGGCACAGTTCACCTGCCCCAGAGCTGTGGTGGATTTTTTTTTCCTGTGCCAAATGCAAAGTCAGCTTTGATTTTATTTAAAATAATAAAGTTTAACTCCTTGTTCTCTAGGGCTTTCTGGGTTGGCTTCATGTCCATCATCCTCTCCTGGGAACAGGGCATCAGCTAGCTGGGGAGTCACAAGTTTCTGTGAGCTGCCCTTGGTGGAGCTGAGTATCCCCTGGGCTGAGGGTGGGGAGGTGGGGGGTGGAACTTGCAGGGTGTAATGGGTGGTGAGGGGTGCTCTGGAAGTTCCACTCTGGGAGGCAGGAGCCACTGGGAAGGGGGACCCTATTTCCCCTTTGTTGGCAGCCTTCAGCCCATCTCCTGCTGCTGCTCTCTTCCTGGGAGGAAGACCTATCCTGTGTTATCCTCGCTGGGGCAGAGCACCTGCAGGCTTGGGGGTAGTGCCTTGTCTGAACAGTCTCCCTGGCCATTGTGCCCCTAAGTGCTGGGTGTATTGCTCAGCGGGGTAGAAGCTGGGCTGCAGTTGTAGGAAAGAATTTCCATTAGGCGGGGAGGCCCAGGGGAGCTGCTGGGGTTATGGCTGCAAGCAGAGAGGGGAGTGTTTAATGGCAGCACCGCTCTCACAGCTCATTCCTTTCCCTGATGACCCAGCCGTCTGAAATGCCTGTCTCCCTCTCCCCAAGAGCCAAGCTGCAGCGGTTCTTCCACTTGTTGGGGCAGTTCCAGCTGTGTGTGTGGGCGTGGGGAAGCGGAGTTTCAGTGGGCACAGCTGGAGAGGGCTCCCCCTCCCAGCCTGGAAGAAGTACTGGGCACAGCTGGAGCAGGCCCCCCCGCCCCCGAAAGCCTGGCCGCGTTCTCATTGGCCAGCGCAGCCTGATGCTCATGTGGTCGCTCTCTAGCCCGAGCAGGGCCCCAGCCGGGTCCGTGGCTCACATCTGCGTGCTGCTGGCCCTCCCGGCCCCGCCTCCCCGAGACTACAACTCCCAAGGTGCAGCGCGAAGGGGCGTGTCCCCTCGCCCCACCCCTCCCCGCAGCATCAGCCCAGTGCTGAGCGTTCCGGGGCGATGCAAGTCGGAGGCAGCGTAGACTCCGCGGCTCCTCCCTCGGCCGGCTCCTGCTGCAGCGCGGGGCGAGGCGCAGAAGCGGGTTCCAGCCCCCTCCGCTCCCCACAGCCTTGCACCTTCCCTGGCGCCCGGCTGGGGAGACCGGGAGCCCCGCGCCCCCTGCACCGACCCTGGCTGGCGCTGCGGAGACTGGGACCCTGGCGCTAGAGCCCTCACATCGCTGCAGCTTCGGGGGCAGCTCGGGCCTCGCTTCTCGGGAGCCTGCCTTGGAACTGCCCTGGGCAGAGGCTGCAGTGCAGAGCCGTTGCCCCATCCCGCTGTCTGCACCTGGACCGGCTGCTGCTCCCTCCCTCTTCGCACCAAGCTCCTCCATGGGCTTCCGGCGGCTTCTGTCTGGTCATTAATCTTCTAGGAGCCACTAAGTTTTGTCTATCTGGCGCCTGAGCATCCCGCCTGCCGGAGATGGGTTAATAGGGGACTCGCCATGGGGGAAGTGGCCTGTCGTGCCCTGCCCTGCAGACCGCCCGGGACTAGGGCCAACGCGTGGCTGGCTGTAGCCAGCAGCTGCTGGGTGCAGGAGTCTTGAACCCCACAGTCTTATGGATAACATTTAATTGACTCTACGCTCAGCTCTGCCTGGCAGGATTCCTGTTTGCTGGGTATCTCCTCCTCCCCCACCTTTTGTTTGGCTGCTGCCTAGATGTCAACATAAGGGGTGTTTGGGGATTGAAACACCATCCCAGCATTCAAGTTAAGTGAACCCAGCTCAGTCCCTAGGCCTGAGGGAGTGGGGATGGTAGCAGGGCAAGTCCCTGCTAAGCAGGGCTGTCTGGTGAGCCTGGAGCCGGAGCGCTCAGCTCGGGGAAGAGTGGTCCATTTTTACCCTCTTCTCGGTAGTGGAAGCTGGGGAAAGTCTCTGGAGCTGGGAGCGTCAATGTTGCCTGAGAACCCTTCACTGGGAGAGAGGCGAACTCAGTGTTTCCTAGCTGGTCTGTGACCCTCTCCAAACTCCCTGGGGAGAGAACTGGATTTGAGGATGCTCCTAAACCCAATTGGGAGGGTGGATGAGACACTTCTATCCCATCAAGCCTGGCTGCTCCCCTTTTCCAGTATCTCCTCTGGTTTCAGAGCCCTGGCCTGGAGAGGGCAGCTCCCATCACGTCTCTGTGTCTTTATGGAGCAAAACATTTACCTGCAGGTCTGACCCTGGGTGCCTCCAACCTCAGCTCCATGCAGTCCTTGGAGCTGCTTTCAGGGATGGCAGAAGACAGTGGGACACCCAGGTTCTGAGAAGATGTTCCGTGTCAGGTGAGGAGTATTGAGCCAGATGTTCTCCGCCCCGGGCAGGATGCTGAGACGGAGGATCCCAGGGGAGCTTGTTCTGTGACTGAGAAGAGTTGGATCCAGACTGGCCTTGCCAAAGTGCTTGAGGCTGGTACAGTGAACCCCAAAGTCAGAAAGCAGGGTCCCCAATCCCGCCTGATCCAGAATCCCCACTCCCAGCTCCAGGGTGGATGGGGCAGCACGTGGCCAGCTCAGAGCAGTAGGAACAGAGAGAACGGAACAAAAACTGCACAGATTTCAGCCAGAAAAGCAAGTGTCGCTTGATCTGGTCCTGGCTGCTTTTCTGGGCAGGCCAGCCAGCCCCACATTGTGACTGTTGCACCCTTTGGCATCAGTTCCGTTAACTGCACCAGGCTTCCCATGCACCACCTGGGCCAGAACTCTGTCTTTTCCTGACCTGGAAACGAGTCATGCCATCAACCAGCGACTCCAGCTATTCCCTGACTGGCCGCTCCTCCCGCAGCATCACCCATCTCCGAGTGCAGAGGACCTGGCTGCAGATCCTGCTGGTGCTGGGCTTCATTCAGGTCATCCTGGGCATCCTCATCATCACCTTCAGCCTTGTGGCAGCTACCATCACGCCCTCCACCAAGGTCCGGCACTCCTGTCCCTCCTGGGCCGGCTTCTTGGTGAGTCTCCTGGTTCTCACAGACAAGGAGCTGCCATCTCCAGGGAAACTAGGGAGTCCCCAAGCAGCTCAGAGGTGCTGGCCCAGGCCTTGGATGGCCATCTGTGTGTGCTGCTGGTTTTTCCGGGGTCTGGTTGGGGAGTCAGTGGGAGTGAGCTACTGTGTGGCTGGGGGAAGGGGGAGGGAAGACTCCTCCCCTCTAGCTTTTGTTGGCTAGGAGAGTTTCCAAAATACTTCTCAGCAATGCATTTTCCCTGCTCTTCTTGGTCCAAGGCACCCAGACTGGGTAGTGGCAGGGCTGGGAATTTGGCCTTGGGGCAAATGCCCCTGAACTGGCTTCCCACTGTACATCCTCCAGGCGAGCTCACTGCCCTCATGGTGCTACTGCTACTTCCCCATCTCCGAGGCCATCAGCCGTAGCCCTCCCTGGCCCAGGGGGGAGGGTGTGCAACAGCCTTTATTATCCCCTTACTATCCCAGGGGTTCAGGATGGTCCCTGGCTTACCAATGGGGCTGCAGGCCTAGAGGAGCTGGGAGAGGCCCTCAGCAGCTCTTGGATCCTTGCTCTGTGTTCCAGACACTTGACACCCCCTCCCCCAGCTCACCTTGGACCCACCCCTCCTGCCTGTTCCAGCAGCACAGACCCCTGCCGGGGGTGCCTGGCCATGGTCCTGCTGTCCTGCTTGGAGCTGCCTGCAGGCCCTGGGCTCTCCAGAGTGCCCTGAATCAGCACTTTCCTCAAGCTCCCTTATTCTCTGGCTCCTGCCTGTTGGCCTTGCTGCTGCCACCCGGGATGGGCCCCACTCCTGAGGCTCGGCCTTGGCCCCAGTCCCTCTGGGACCAGCTTTGGGGGCTACAGGGCTCAGAGGAGGGTTCGTGGCCTGTGGGGGTCTCAGGCCTCCTGCCCTTCCTCTCTCCTTCCCACTGTAATTCCTGTGCTTCTGTCCCCCCAGCTGGCGCTGTCCGGGCTCGTCGGCATTGTCTCCTGGAAGCGGCCCTTCACCCTGGTGGTAGGTGTGTCCTGTGTGTGGGCTGTGGGCGTCCTCACTGACCCAGGGCAGGGCCCAGCCCCTCACCCAGCTTCTATCTTGGGCCACCACAGTCCCCTGTTTCTCCCCCACCCAGCTCCAGAACGGGGAGGCAGAGCGAAGAGACAATCCCCTGTGCACACATGCCTGTATCACGTGTGCAGTCTTCTAACATGCACACTGGCCTGTTGCCTCTCACTCTCCTAATGTGCCTGCCCAGCTCATGGCCTCTGTCTGTCCTGCCTGCAGATCACCTTCTTCACGCTGCTCTCCGTGCTGGGCATCATGCTGAGCCTCGCTGGCTCCATCCTCTCCTGCCAGAATGCTCAGCTGGTGAAGTCCTTGGACGCCTGCACTAGGGTAAGGCCTGACCCAGGCCAGCCCTTGGAGGAACTCTGCCTCCTGGGGCTGGGACAGCCGGGGCTGGGTGATAGCCCTTTGGGGAGTGGGCACACCTGGGGGAGGCTGCAGATCAATGCCTGTGGCCGAGCAGAGTGCCTGGAGCAGGGCAATGGGCCATAGGCCATGGGAGGGAGGGGCAGTATCCCAGATGCATGAAGAGAGGCTAGGCTGGGACACTTGGGGCTGGCTCTTGCGGAAGGGACCTATTGGCTGGGTCTCCCGGGGACCTACTGGCAGTGGCAGGATTCCTTGTGTCTGGGCCTTGGAACTTGGCCATTCCTCACTCTGAGCGTTGCCAACCCTCCAGGAATTAAAGATTAATCTTAATTAAAGATTATGCCATATGACGAAACCTCCAATAATACATCCAACCAGAATTGACAACCGTACTCACTCTGGGTCTCTCCTCCCTCCAGGAGAAAGACTCCTGTGTCTGCTGCCAGGTCCTCTCTGAGTACCCATCCATGGGACCTGCCTGCAGCAGACAGGGCGAGACACTGACCATGTTCCCCAGCCCTGACTGCCGGAGCGTCCGCATGGCTCTGAAGGTAACTGGGCTGGCTGCACTGGGCAGGTGGGGAGGCTTGCAGTCTGCAGGGGTTCTCTGTGGGGGAGTCGGGGGGGCTTGGAGCCTGATCAGGGATCTCTCCACTGGGGTGGAGGGTGCTGGCATCTGTGGTGGGGCTGTTCTCTGGGTGGCTTGTATCTGGGAGGTCCTTTCTATGCTTTCTGCATTGGGGGGCACTGGGGTAGGCAGCTTGGTGTCTGGGGGAGCTCTCTGCTTTCTGCACAGAGCCTACGCACACCCTGAGCAGCATCTCTGGGACTCATTCCCATCTCTCCTCCGTCCCAGGATCTTCTATTCAGTGTTTGTGGCCTAACCATCTTCTCCACCGTTGTCTGCACGCTCTCAGCTGTCATGTGCTGCATCCAGATCTTCTCCCTGGACATTATCCATGTGGTGAGTCCTAGCCTGGCCTGCGGCTCCTCTCCCAGAGAATTCCGCTCCACAGGAATCCAGGAGCTCAGGGTTGGAGGGTCAGGCCCTGGGGAAGCTGGAGAGAACCTGGCTGGGACTGGATCCTGCCCTCCAATCTCCTTCCCTCCGGGGGGCGGGGATGTCCCCTGCCCATGATCCCCATGCTTTGCCTGTCCCCAGGGACGCAAGCAGCAGCTCCTTGGAATTTGCAGTGGTGCAATGTGCAGGGACTTGGAGTAGGGGGCACTGGAGCTGCTCCCCCGACACCTCTTTGGGTGAGTAGGGCCAACAGCAGGGGAAGGCGATGTGTCCTGTACCCAACCTAGGCACCTGTCCTGGGGCGCTGGCAGGCTCCCCCTCACTCCCCTCTCCCTGCAGCTGGCCCCGCAGCGCTCCAGTTCGGTGACCCTGGAGTGCACATCGCCCCCAGACCCCTTCCTGCAGAACATGATGGACTTGGAGGAGTTTGTGCCCCCGGTGCCACCGCCCCCGTACTATCCACCAGAGTACACCTGCAGCTCCGAGACCGATGCCCAGAGGTACTGACACCCTGGAGGGGAGGGCAGTGGGGTGGGCTCTGAGGCAGGGAGGGGAAGCCCATTGCTGAGGTGTGGGTGAGGGGACCCCAGGGACACACAGGATCAGCAGGAGCACAGGGCAGGGTGGGGGGAGGGCAGTGAGGAGAGAACCTGAGGTGGGGCTGGGGGACAGGGAAGTCTGAGGTAGTTGGGAGCAGGGGTGGAGCCAAGCTGGGGTTGGGGGCAGAGGTAGGGAGGGGGAGGCCAGGGCAGGGCTTAGGGGGGACCCAGGGGTAACTCCAGGCAGGGTTCAGCCTGGACCTCCCCTAGGCTGTTTCCATGGGAGGTTTGGTGCCCCACTGTGGCTGATGCACCTTTCCCATGTGGACCCACAGCATCACCTATAACGGCTCCATGGACAGCCCTGTGCCTCTCTACCCTACCGACTTCCCCCCATCCTATGAGACTGTCATGGGACTCCGGGCAGTCAGCCAGGTAAGGAGCCCAGGGGCTCTTGGCTTGGCCAGGCCCAGCGCTGGGCCGTTGTGCGAAGAGGTGGGGCTGGTGAGGAGCAGGTGGTGACTGGCCCAGTCCTCTCACCAGGGGCTCAGGGTGCCCCAGGTCAAACCACAAAGTGAAGGGTGAGGGAGAAGCCAGAGCTGGGTTGGGTGAGGGGATGCAGGACTAGGCTAGGACTATAACAGGGTTTAAAAGAGAACTGGATAAATTCATGGAGGTTAAGTCCATAAATGGCTATTAGCCAGGATGGGTAAGGAATGGTGTCCCTAGCCTCTGTTTGCCAGGGGGTGGAGATGGATGGCAGGAGAGAGATCACTTGATCATTGCCTGTTAGGTTCAGTCCCTCTGGGGCACCTGGCATTGGCCACTGTCGGAAGACAGGATTCTGGGATAGATGGACCTTTGGTCTGACCCGGTACAGCCGTTCTAATGTTCTAACCGTAATGGATTCCAGGGGACCCAGACGCTGAGGGCCCGGGTGCGAGTGCACGTTCTTGCTGCTGTCTCCTCAGCCTATCACTGACTGCACTGTGGTGCTAGAGAGACTGGGGTGGGGTGTTGAGGTAGCAGCCTACCTCACTAGCCCTGTCTCTGTAACCTCCTGGGGCCAACCTGGCCACAGCACACTGCTTACAGTTTGCTATATCTATCACAGCTACACCAGCCCTGGCCTCTCCCAGCAGGGGGCATTGGGGGGCAGGAGCACTGGCTGGGGGTAGCTCCTGGCTGCGCCAGTGCCAGCCTCTCCCAGCAAGGGGTGCTGTAGTGGGGGCAGGGCAGGAAAACAGGCTGGGCGGAGCTCCCGGCTATGCCAGCCCTGGCCTCTCCCAGCAGGGGGTGCTGTGGGGGGGCAGGGCAGGAGTGCTGACTAGGGGGAGCTCCCGGCTATGCCAGTGCCAGCCTCTCCCAGCAGGGGGCGTTGTGGGGCAGGAGCAGTGGCTGCGGGGAGAGCGTAGTGTGCAGCATCTCCCTGCCCGTACGGCCTGCGTATGGTTCTGTAATGTGACGTGATTCTGCCCACTCTGCAGGCCACGCTGTTTGATTTGCAGCTCACGGATCTGTCGCACGGCTGCACCTGCGACCACGTCCCCTCCATCGTGCTCAGTGGGGAAGGTAACGGTTCTTGGGCAGCAGCTGGGGGCAGGGTCCTGGGAGGAGGGAGCTGCCTGTGCCCACGTCTGCCCATGACTGGGTGGGAGCTGGGGGCTGGAGAGGCGGGGGCAAAGTCCTCGTGAGCACCGTATGGGTGCGCTGTCCCTGTTGGCTGGGTGCAAGGACAGTGGCATGTGCCCAGTAGGGGTGGAGCTGGGAGTCCTGTGCCTGTGAGCTGGTCCCCCACAAGGCTGGGCTTGGAGTTCCCAAGGCAGGTACCCTGGGGACGTGCTCCGATCCCTCCCAGAGAACCCTGTGCATCCCGCTCTGCCTGCGTGCCTTGCAGCGTCCATGGATAGTGGCTCCCTGGTCATGTCCGAGATCATCGACATCCCTGGCGACAGCAGCCCCTCGGAAGACTCCTGCCTGCTGGAGCTGCAGGGCTCCATGCGCTCGGTGGACTACGTCCTCTTCCGCTCCATCCAGCGCAGCCGCGCAGACTACTGCCTGAGCATGGACTGCGTGCAGTGTGGCCACCATCCCCACAGCCCCACGCTGGGCCTGCAGGGCCCCTTCGAGGATATGCCCCGGCCCCGGGTGCGGGGGGAGCGCTCTTACTCCTGCTCCACCCCTGATCCCAGTTACGACAGGCTCCTGGAGCCAGGCGGGGCCATCACCCACAGCTGCAATCGTCTGGAAGGGCTGGCTCGCTGCGCTGGGCCCTGCTTCCCTGAGGTGCGACTCAAGGGCAAGACCTTGCTGCCAGGGCATCAGGGCACCAGCTCCACTGGCTCCCTGTACTCAGATCGCGGGCACCGCGGCCGTCAGCGACGCAACAGTGAGACGTCCTGCCTGCTGGGCCCAGCCCGGGGCCTGAGCCAACGGCCGCTCGTGCGGTCGCACAGCGACCCCGGCATTGCTGTTGCCGGTGATCCTGGTAGGTGGGAATTGCAGGGGGAGCAGGGCTGATGTGGGTGCCCATGTGTCAGTCTGTTTTCACTCACGCACTTGGGGTGGGGGATGGACCAAGGGGTGTTCCGGGGGTTGCTCGTCAGTGGTCACTGATAGGTTGGGTGAGTGCGGTTTGCAGGCACAGAGTGGAATTGGTGCATAGATTGATATGCAGCTCATGCCAGGGGACTGGTGCACCCCTGGCAGTGGGTGGGTGCCACTGGCCCATGCAGGGGTTGGAGTGTGTGCGATGGCAGACCCATGCACAGTGCTTGTGTGAGGGAACGGCTGCACGCAGCTGTGATGGGATCGGGGCAGGAGGAGGGTAGAGCCTGAGTATTTACCACTGGCTTTCTTTCTCCTTCCAGTCGACTTGAGGGATCTGCTTTATACCAAAGCGCTGGAGGATGATGCATCCAATTCTTCTGCAGATACAGGTCAGGGTTGAATCAGGCTTAGGATGAGTGTCCGACATCAGACCTGGGGGATGGGCTGGAAATCACTGGGGGCCTGACGAGTGACCGCCTTTACTTGGAAGTGGCTGGCAGTGTGCTGTAGTGCCCCTTCTGGGGGCGGCTGGGAGCAGAGTAGCCTGGAGCTCCCCCACAACCAGTGCTCCTGCCCTGCTCCCTAGAGCATCCCCTGCTGGGGGAGGCTGGCTCAGTAGGAAGGCCCTTCACCCCCACGGAGTGCATTGCAGTCTGGGCCTCTTGGCCACAGCCTCTGGGAACCCATGGGACCGGTGCTTTCTCCCCTCCCCACCGTGTTCCCCTGCGGCCGTGGTTCTCACTGGCCGGTCTCCTTACAGGACTGTGCTCTGAGGCCTGCCTGTTCCGGCTCTCGCACTGCGACTCGCCCCAGCTCCTCCGGGCCGCCTCTGCCAGGAAGAACCAGCTGCCAGTGCCCAAGAAGGTGACACAGCAGCTGTCGAAGGCAGCAACACGCTCCCTGGGGGATCTGAAGGTTTGTCGTGGTACCCGGGGGCTGCTGGCCAGGTTCCTGCAGAGATCCAAGCGCAGCCTGGCGTCTGGTGTGGAGATGGCTGGGCATGGCTCCCAGGGCCACAAACAGGTAGGGGCTCCCGTGTTGGCCACGCTCTGCGTGCAGGGCTGCTGAGAAGCCCCAGCAGGCCCTGTGCTGCCCATCCCCCTGGGCCCAGGCCTGGATTGTCCCCTACAGGCATTTCCAGGACCAGTCCTGTCTACCTCGGCCTCCCCTGCATTTGCCCTTCCCTGGGGAGTCTGCCTGGCTGGGGGCTCCCAGGTCCCTTCTTGCTGGGCGATGGCGTCCTGAAGCCACTTGCTGCAGAGTCAACCTATTAACCCTTGATTATCCCAGCCTTTCTCTATGCTTGCCTGGTTGGGTGCCCAACAGTGAGCTCATGAGAGGGACATGACCCTCTGTATGTTCTCCCCCAGGCCACATTGGCCCTCGGGCTGCCATAGCCCCTGCAAACACCTGCCCATTGCCTTGGCGCTCTCAGCTGCCCCTCCCTTTCAGGGCCGGCTCCAGGCAGCAGCAGAGCAAGCATGTGCCCGGCGTGGCATCCCATCCCTTCTTGGGGAAGCACAGTCTGGGGGGCTTTTTTTGCAGTTTGGGCGGCTGCAGTCAGAGCTGTTTTTTGCTTGGAGCGGCAAAAATGGTAGAGCCGGTCCTGCTCCCTTTTCTCTGAGCAGGGCTTCTCAGGGGCTCCTGCATGCCCTGGGCTTCGGGAGCATTTGCCCCTTGTTCTGGAGGAGCCGGGGGCCTGCCTGTTTCTCTCTGTTGGTTCCCGCCTGGGCTTCATGGAGGAAGCAATGGCGGCTACAGCTAGGAGAGGGGATGGGTCCCACATCAGTGGGACGTGTAGGGCCAGGATGTGGCTCTGCAGTCTGGAGCTCAGTGTCCCTGTGGTCCAGGGCCTGTCTGGGAGCAGGGGACTCCTGAGTCCTTCAGTGCTCCTGGCTCTGCCACTGACTCAGTCCCATTTTGGCCTCTGTTTCCCACTTGTAAAAAGGTGCCCATGACCCTTCCCTGCTCCCAGGTTAGTGGAGGTCGGTGAGGTGCTGCCTGCATTGCTCAGTGCAGGAGGCTCTGGAAGGACCCAGCCTGCATTGGGTAACAGTCTCCAGGAACTCTGGGGCTTGGCCGGTCTGTAATTGCAGCTTGTGGGCCCAGTGCATACCTTTGCCGCATGTCACCAGCCCTCTTCCCCTGCACTCTCCTTTCCAGGCCACCCATGCTGACGTTCCTCATCCTGCAGCCATCTCCCCAGATTGCCGTTAGGCTCCCTGCTCTGATGAAGCTTTTAGGTCACGATCTTGGCATCTGAGCTGAGACTTTATGCACTGACCTTCCCCTCCTAGTGCAGGGCAGCTCTGTCCCTGGGACAATGCTCAGTCACAGCTCGTCCCTTTTGGGAGCTTAAAGCCGCTGTGAGAGACCTGATGGGCCTGAGACCCAGGAGATTGTTTACTTATCCTGGAGAGTTCTGATCCTTCCCTGGGTCCCTGAAGCTGTTCTTGACTTTGTGCACTGGGAACTGCTCTGGGGAGTCCCAAGGCTACTCTGCCTTCCTGGCCGGGACAGCAGGCACTACCTCTGCTTGCTGCCTAGCTGAGTCACAGCCTGCTCTCACTGTCCCGCACCAGGGCCAGCTGCCTCCTGGCTCTGGCCTCTCTCTGCTCAGGGGTGACTGGGGGGAAGGTGCCTGCTCCCTGGGTTCTCAGGGCTCCTCTTTGGGGCGGCCCCCACCCCTCCAGTCTGCATCCCAGCACTCGCTGGGGGCTGTTCTGCCTGGCAGGGCTTCTCCTGGATGTGCTCTTGTGGCGAGGTTCCTGCTGTCCTCATCCCTGCCCTTATTGCTGTGGCTTGCCAGGTGCCCTGGAGCCCGTGGCAGGCAGAAGAGCACACGCTGCCAGAAGGGATTCACTTGCAGAGCTGTGGGGACCTGAGCTCCACCTCCTCGCTGCGTCGCCTCCTGTCTGCCCGCCGGCTGGAGCGCAGCCGTCCGCACAGCCTCAACGGGGTCTACAAAGAGAGCATCCTCTGAGGGGAGCCGCCACGTTGCCCTCAGCCTTGTCTGACCCCCCTCATGCCCAAGCCCAGCTGGGAGTCTCCACCAGCATCAGGCTCTCTACCTGGGGTCCACAGCGAGAACTGGAAGCAGCCGGGGCAGGCCTTCCCCCCGGTGCTGGGCTGGCTCATTCCCTGCAGACATTCCTCACTGCCAGGTGACAGTGGGAGAAAGCACAAGCTGAGGACACAAACGCAGATTGCCAAGGGCAGAGCATCGTGGCCTGGTTCGGCAGATCTCCATGTGGGACTCTGGGAAGGAGGAGGTGCTGCAGTCTGTAGATTGCATTGGGGACTGGGGAACATGGACACAGCCTGCTTTGTGCTGAGAGGCAGTGCCTGCCCCCGTGCTCACTCCGAGGGGCCAGCGTACTTTGGGGTGTTCCTGGGGTGAAGCCCTTGCTGTATATTGGACAGGGCTATTGCGCATTGTGTGTGTGTGAGGGGATGTCCATACAGGCCCTCCTTGTAGTAATAACCCAAGAGCAGGGGCTGAGCCTGGTCCTGCCTCCTGCTCTGCAGTCTGCTGGTTCAGACGCTAACATGGTTCCCAGGGTGAGGAAGCTGGGCTCAATGTGCCCGGTGATGTCCTCCCACGACAGGCTTGTGCCTCATGTGGCCCCTGCCTTCAGGGAATGCTCGCCATCTGTGCCAGGGAGATTGAGCCCAACTCAGTCCTGCTCCCCTTAGATGCTATGCACTCCTTTCTGGAGTGGGCGAAGGAGGGGCCGGGCAGACCAAGCTGGGCTTCCCTACAACTGCCCTCCTCTTCTGGCAAGTCCGCAGCCCCTGAACGGAGGCTGCAGCCCCTTCCCCTAGAGCGTGACCTTCCCTTTTGTCGCCTGCTCCAGCTCGTCTCATCGCCCTACCCTGGGCTGGCCTGAGCTGTGGGCCTGGATCTTACGGTGGCGCTCTGGCTTGAGAATGGGGCTACGGCCAGGGCACAACCAAGGCCCAGCTTCCAGCAGGGCTTCTGGGAGCTGGGGTCAATTGGCCCCACCAGGTTTAGGGGCAGAACCAAAGCCCTCTGTGCACTGAGTCCCCATCCCTGGGCTCTGGCAGCCTCTTCCTCCTCCTCCCCCGCCAGCCGCTGCCTTTGCTTGTATGCTGCATGCCGCGATGCAGCTCTCCCCATTCTGGGATGGTGGGGTGGGGGGGGTGGGCAGGGGGAGTGTGGGTTGCACCTTTTTACCTCAGGAAGCATGTTGGGAACTCCTGCAGGGAGTCTCCACTGCAGGCGCTTTAAGCTGCACTGACACTTATACAAGAAACCAAATAAAGTTATACACCCCTGGGAGCCAGCTTGGGCTGCCTGGTGTTTGGCCGGCCTGCCGTGGACCTGCACTGGCTGCCTCCATTCTGCAGCTGGGAAGAGCTCTGGCTCAATCCAGGAGAGTGGGAAAAGGAGCCCTGGGGCCCTCACTAATCTGTCATGAGAAAGAAAACATACCTCTCTCTGGGACAGGGACAATGGTCCCATTCTGGCATTGTGTGTGTGGGGGGAATCTGGTCATTGCAGGTGGTGGGGTGGGGGGGGGTGCATCTGTGTATGGAGGCATGTGAGGGCTGTGTGTGTGGAGGTGTGCATCTGGGCACAGTCTGTGAGGGCTCTGTGGGGAGGTGTGCATCTGGGCACAAGGTGTGAGGGCCGTGCGGGGGGAGGTGTGCGTCTGGGCACAGCCTGTGAGGGCTCTGGGGAGGTGTGCATCTGGGCACAAGGTGTGAGGGCCGTGCGGGGGAGGTGTGCGTCTGGGCACAAGGTGTGAGGGCCGTGCGGGGGGAGGTGTGCGTCTGGGCACAGCCTGTGAGGGCCGTGCGGGGGGAGGTGTGCATCTGGGCACAAGGTGTGAGGGCCGTGTGTGTGGAGGTATGTGCATTGAATCAAACACTGGATCAAATGACCTAGGACGATTGTGGAATCACAGTCACTGGAGGTTTTCAAGAACAGGTTAGACAAACCTGTCAGGATGGGGTTAGATAATACTCACTCCTACCTCCAGGCAGGGGCCTGGACTAGGTGACTTCTGAAGGTCCCGGCCTGTCCTACATTCTATGAGCCTGCACTCGGTGGGTGGATCTGTTCGGTGCACACGTGCGTTGGAGGAGGCCAGTCCCTCCCAGCTCCAGCCCCACTCTAGCTTTTGGCTGGAGGATTGGGCTGCTTCTTAGGAGTCTTGGTCCTGGGCTCTGCTTCCTCAGCTGTGGGTGGGCAGGAGCTACCCTGAGCCAAAAGAGAGAGTGCTTCCCTCGCTGTGCAGCTGAGACACACCACCAGACTGGCCTGGGCTACCAGCAGCAGCTTGCACACTCCCTGGGGAAACTGCTCAGCGGATTGGGGGGGGGATGGAAGGGGGCAGCATAGGCTGCTGGGAATGGGGGCCAAGCTGGTGGGGGAGGGGGAAAGAGGCATCTGAGGGGAACTGCAGGTGCAGGCAGTGGGCTGAGTGCATGTGCCAGAGAGAGAAAATCCATGCGAGGCAAGATGGACACAGGGACAGGGGAGAGTTGGGCATTGAGGACCAGGCCGACCTGAGATGGTCTCTGACCCTGGTGGGGGGCAAGGGCTGGTTTGCTTCAGCTGAGGGTGGGAGGGCAGCCGGTGGAGTTATAAGCGATCGTTACATAACTCTCCAGGCCCTCGCACAACAGGCCAGGGACTCACTGCAGGACTGGGGCCAGGGCGCGGGAACCGTGCTGTCTCTGCTGGCAGGCTGTGGGCATCTGCCACCTCTCGCTGCCTTTCTAAGGGGATCTCTCAGCTCTAGGGGGGAGCTGCTCACAGAACTGAGGGTCCTGGGTATAAGTGAAGGGGCTGCTGGGGGGACTGGGGGGTGGGCGAGCTCCTGGTCTCCCCACTTGCTCCCAGGCCCCTGCACTTCCCCAGCTGGCACCGTGGTTCTCCGCAGCCCAGGGAGAGGGGACCTGCTGCGGGGCTCCGTGTCCTCTGCGCCCCGGGGAGAACGGTGGGAACAGGCCGCAGGCTGGACCGAGCCCCCGGGCCACTGGAACTCGGGTGTGATGGGCTGGTGGAGCCCCCGGCCCAGGCTGCCCGGCCCGGCCCCAGGCAGTTCCGGCTCGGCCCGGCCCGGCCCGGCCCCAGGCAGTTCCGGCTCGGCTCGGCTCGGCTCGGGCCCGTCCCCTCCGGGCGCAGCTGGCAGGGTCATGTGACCGCAGTCATGTGACTCTCGGTCCACTCCAGTCCGCGCTTGCGAGAGGCCGCGGAGCCGTCGCTGCTGCCGGACCCTGGCGCCGGCCGGTCCCGCAGGTGAGTGGCCGGAGGAGCCGGATGCCCGGACGCCTGGGTTCTCACCGTGGGCAGGTGCGGCGGGGAGGAGGCGGCTTGTGGCCCGGGATCGGCCCCCGCCGCTGCTCCCATTGCTCAGCCCGGCACACTGAGGCTGGCGCTGTTAGACGGGTGCTGGGATACGGCCGCCGGGTGCCCAGCCAGGGGAGCAGCTGCCCCCACCCCCATAGGTGCTGGAACTAGGAGTCCGGGGGGCCTGCCGCACCCGCTGGCCTGAAGTGGGTTTACAGTTGGGTTCAATGGCTCTCAGCACCCTAGCTATACAAATTGCTCCAGCAGCCCTGCTCCCCCCGCTACTCAGGGGCCCGGAGCCTCTCCCACCGGGTCTGCAGCTTGGTGGGGCAGTCGTGGGACTCTTCCCCCGCCCCATATGGCTGGCAGGGAGGGGCCGAGTGAGTGGGAGCTTGTCCAGCCAGCCCCAGGGGAAGTGCTTGACTCTGCCAGTCAGATTAATATCAAGGCTTTTTCTGAGCCCCTCCCCTCATCCTTCCTGGTGCTTGTGGGTGCCAACTGCCTAGCACCTGAATGAGTGGGGGGAGAGGAGGTTGGCCGATGGGATTTCCTGCGACTGTGGGGCCTATTTCCACTCCTCCGTCCGTTCACGCATCGGGGCAGACTTCCTCTGGGTGGTGTCCGCTGGCTCCCTTGACACCTTTGAGGAGCAGTGGGCGTTGTCTGGGGTTCTCTGCTCGGTGTCCCCATCAGGTTCCCTTCATTTAGTCCTGTGACCTCATTCCTGATCCTGCTTTTTTCATAGGTTGTCCCACGCAATTATTTGGTGTCACAGACCTGTGGATCCTCCCCTTAGGCTGGGGGGAGGTCCTTTAGCAGCAGCCCGCCTGCTTCCTGGATACCAATAGGACCTGAATGAGGGGGTGGGACCAGCAGTGTTCTGTTTTGTTAGCCCAATCTCTGTTTCTCACGCAGGACTCTTTATGGCATTAGAAGGGCACACAGGGCAATATCTTCATCAACAACTTAGATATTGGCATAGAAAGTACGCTTGTTAAATTCCCAGATGATACCAAACTGGGAGGGATTGCAACTGCTTTGGAGGACAAGGTCATAATTCAAAATGATCTGGACAAATTGGAGAAATGGTCTGACATAAACAGGAAGAAGTTTAATAAAGACAAATGCAAAGTGCTCCACTTAGGAAGGAACAATCAGTTTCACACATACAGAATGGGAAGAGACTGTCTAGAAAGGAGTATGGCGGAAAAGGATCTAGCGGTTATAGTGGACCACAAGCAAAATATGAGTCAACCGTGTGATACTGTTGCAAAAAAAGCAAACGTGATTCTGGGATGCATTAACAGGTGTGTTGTGAGCAAGACACGAGAAGTCATTCTTCCGTTCTACTCTGCGCTGGTTAGGCCTCAGCTGGAGTATTGTGTCCAGTTCTGAGCACCGCATTTCAAGAAAGATGTGGGGAAATTGGAGAGGGTCCAGAGAAGAGCAACAAGAATGATTAAAGGTCTAGAGAACATGACCTATGAAGGAGGCTGAAAGAATTGGGTTTGTTTAGTTTGGAAAAGAGAAGACTGAGAGGGGACATGATAGCAGTTTTCAGGTATCTAAAAGGGTGTCATCAGGAGGAGGGAGAAAACTTGTTCACCTTAGCCTCTAATGATAGAACAAGCAGCAATGGGCTTAAACTGCAGCAAGGGAGATTTAGGTTGGACATTAGGAAAAAGTTCCTAACTGTCAGGGTGGTTAAACACTGGAATAAATTGCGTAGGGAGGTTGTGGAATCTCCATCTCTGGAGATATTTAAGAGTAGGTTAGATAAATGTCTGTCAGGGATGGTCTAGACAGTATTTGGTCCTGCCATGAGGGCAGGGGACTGGACTTGATGACCTCTCGAGGTCCCGTCCAGTCCTGGAATCTATGAATCCCCGCCTCAAGGACCCGTGGAGACAAGCACAGAGGCCTGCGGTCAATCAGGGCTAGTGCTGGAGTTTTGATCTAGGCTCTTTCAAATTCATAATTTTAATCCTGACGTGGAATCCACAGGAAAAATAATCCCAGTAAAGGTGCGATAATTATGTGGCCTCATCCTCTCAAAATCTATCTCTTGGGGAAAAGGGAATTCTTGGCAGTCTAAACCAGAGTGAGTCTTGGGCTATGGGTGTCATTTCCAGGCAAGAGGTGAATGTGACATTACCAGTTATCCAGATTTTAAGTAACTTTTCTTCCCCATGTGGCCTGAACTAACCTACAGCTGGCAGGGTCAAAAATTTCTTTTTTGGTTTTATTTTCAGTGTGTTGTCCCACAGTGCTTTTCAGCTAGAGGCATCACTAAGCACTTTGCATATTCTCCACACAGTGAGTACTTACTACTGAAATGCGCCCAGCTCCAGGGTGGAATGCAGCAGTTGTGTACCAGGAAGAACGGCGCAACAAGTGTTGCAGGAAGTGAGTAATAACTCCATCCCCTGACATTGCAGGGAATTCTAGTTTGGCAGAGTATTGCCCAAGTGGGAATTTGACCAGGATGCCAGGGTTAATACAGGACACTGTAAGAAGTCGTGTGGCAGTAGATGTAGTTTGGTATGACTGGGCATTTGCTAATCCCTCGTTAAGGCTGCCATCGTAATCGAGGTCAGGTGGAACTGAGCCATTGCAAAAGATGCCTGTGTTACTGGCTAGGGAAGATGGATGGGGTCCTTACGCAAGCACCCAGCTCCTCTCTTGCCGCCTTCCCCCTGTCTCTCCCACCCATTGTCGTTCACTCTGTGCCCTCACAGGGTGAGTCCCATGCTGTCATCGTTTCCTGCCCAGGTGTCTGATGGTTCCAGGGCCTCCTGATTCTCTCTGGCTGGGGCCGGCACCAATGCACAGATCAGTGTTGTGTGGGAATGGGATGGACCTGCTCTCTGCTCCCTTGCTCTGATCATTAATGAAGTTGGTAAATATAAGACCAGATTTCTGAGGTGCCCACTACAACCGCTTAAGTGCTGGGTCAGGTGAGCCTCAGGGGCAGGTGGGGTTCAGGGTGAGGGGAAGGATTAGCTGGTATCCCGGGAGCAGGGGCTGCTGGATAAGAAGGGACAAAGTCAGGGTGGCTGAAGGAGACTAGGGGTGTGGTTGGGAAGAGACTGGGGGTGGGACGAGACTTGGGGAAATGAGATCAGATGTGGGAGGGACTGGAGCCAAGGCTCCCTTTAAAAGAGAGGCTGGGGCTGGCTGTGGAGGTGGAGGCCTTGCTGAGTCACAGCTTGGGTTTGGCTGGGCGGAAGGACAGGACAGGGAGGTGAGTTTGAGACAGGAGTTACCAGAGCGGCTCAGCTCCCTGACACCCTCCGCCGGCAGGTGGCCGCCTCTCTTTGTGCTGCTCCAGGAGTCCCTGCGGTGCTGGGCTCGCCTGACTGCTGCTGAGGCTGGAGCTGCTGAGGGCGCAGTGAGTGGGGAGCGAGTGACCCAGCGGCCCCGACACTCACAGCCTCCATCCTGCTTTCAGGCCCAGGTGCCCAGTGCCGTGCTCGCTGGGACTGGCTGTGGGGGTGGCGCTGGGCAGGAAAGGCGCCATGTGGGTCGGGTGTGCCAGCATCATGGGCTGGTTCCTTTTCATCCAGACAGTGCCCAGGGTGGCAGGTAAGTGGTTGTGATGTGTCATGTGTGTGCCCCGGGGGGAGAGTTCCTCCTGGGTGCAGCTCATCCTCTGCACTTCTCCTCGGGGTGGGGGTGGAGGTGGGGGCGTAGTGGGGTATTGGCTGGCGCAGGAGTCTTGGGGGTTGAGGGACCAAAGGGTGTGCTGAGAATCCTGCTGCACCTGGGATGGGTGCCTGGGACTGTGTGGGAGGGACCTCTCTCAGGGGCATCCCCAGAGCTCGGAGGAATGGGATTGGTCGGGGGGGGGATATCCTCTCCCAGGAGGGGTGGGGAAGCCCCAAACAGTACCCGGAGCCCTGCCCCAGCCCTATCTGTCTCCTCATCCCTAGGTAGTCGTCCCTGCAGCCCCCAGTATTTTGGCCATGGCTTGATGGCGTGTGAGTGCAATGCCACCTATTGTGACATGCTGGACCCCGTTGTCATCCCGGCCCTGGGCACGTACGCCAAGTATGAGAGCAGCAAGATGGGCAAGCGGCTGGAGCGCAGCGAGGGGAGGTTCCAGAGCGACTCCACGGCCCCAGGTATCGGCTTGGGCACTTGGGATGCCAAGGGCAGGGCTGGCCGCTGTCCCTGGCTCTTGCTGCCAGCTGCAGGGCTCTGAGCTGGGCTGCTCTCTGCCCCACAGATCTGTTGCTGAAGCTGGACACGGCACAGCGGTACCAGAAAGTGAAGGGCTTTGGTGGCTCCGTCACAGACTCAGCCGCGATGAACATCCTGTCCCTGTCCAAGGAGACCCAACGCCACCTGCTCGCATCCTACTTCACGGAGGAAGGTGAGAGCTGGGGGCTGATTTGGGGCAGGACTGTATGGAATTGACCTGCTGGTGGGGGGCAGGCAGGCCCCAGCTCTGGGCTCATGGCTCTCAGGAGCTGCACGTCCCGTGTCCTGCAGCCTGAGGTCCCCTGTCCCCATGTGCAGTCACTGGGAGCTGAGTCACCTCCTTCCTGTCCCACAGGGATCGAGTACAACCTGCTCCGCATCCCCATGGCCAGCTGTGACTTCTCCACCCACCCCTACAGCTATGACGACACCCCCTACGACTACCAGCTCCTCAACTTTACCCTGAAGGATGAGGATACAAAGCTGAAAGTGAGCAGCACTGGATGGGGAGGGGACCCTGCTGAGGGGGAAGGACCCTGGCCACAGTGAGGGGGCCCAGGCAGGAAGGATGAGGGGGCCTGGCTGTGGGGAAGGGAGCCTAGCCACGGCGGGCCAACCATGGGGAGGCCTGAAGCACAAGATGGAGCAGGGAGTGGCCAGTCCCAATTTGCTCAGGTTTTCTGCTCCCCAACCAAGCTCCCAGGTCCCATATCATCTAGGGTATTTTCTGTGGCCATCATGGGCCAGGGATGACCCCCCACCGCCCTGTGGCACTCACCCCTCAGCCATTGCTCTGGGTGTCCATCAGATGCTCCTTGGCTGCCTTGACAGCCCTGCAGAGCAGGCGTCTCCCAGCCCCTCCTGCGTGGCGAGTTGTGAGGGGAAAGTCCCATCTATGCAGTGAGTGGGGAGCGAGTGACCCAGCGCCCCTGTCTTGCAGCCTTTCTGGGCTCACTTCTGCGTCTGCAGCCCTGAGCTGCCACGTGCTGCCCTCCTTAGAGGGAGCAGCCCTCAGGGGACCATTGTGTCTAGGCACGTTCCTTCCTGAGACCCCGCGGCATATGGTGAGCTGGTTCCGATGCTGTGTCCCTTCAGATCCCCATTCTCCACCAAGCCATGGCCTTGTCCAAGAAGCCACTGTCCCTGGTCGCTAGTCCCTGGTCATCCCCAGTCTGGATGAAAACCAACGGGGAGATGAAAGGGAAGGGAAGTCTGAAGGGGAAGCCAGGGGACAAGTATCACAAGACCTGGGCCAACTACTTCATCAGGTAAAGGGCAGCCCGGGGCGGGGGCTCTCCTGGGAGAGGAGCTGGCAGGATGGGGAGTGGGTCTTGGTGGGTACAAGTGGCCCTGGGGCTGTGCGAGGGAAGGGGCAGGACGGGCCATTGAAGGAGTCAGTGTGAGCAGGGCCGCTGAGAGCAGATTTGGGCCCCGGTGAAAAATTTTTTTCGGGCCCCCCAGCAAGGCCGGACCCCAGGCCCCTTCCGGACCGCCGGCCCCGGTAATTTGTCCCGACTCCCCCCCCACCTCCGGTCGGCCCTGGGTGTGAGCTCCTTGAGCCAGCAGAATGGCAGACTGTGAGCGAGGTCTGTACAGTCCATGCGAGTGGGGGGTAGGGGGACTGGTCTCTGCACCCTAGGAGGGGCACTGGGGGGCGGGGCTGGAGCTGCTAATGTTTCTCGTCCCCGGCCCCCAGGTTCCTGGACGAATACGCCAAGCACAACCTGACGTTCTGGGCGGTGACGGCACAGAACGAGCCCACAGCTGGACTGATAAACAACTACCCCTTCCAGTGCCTGGGCTTCACTGCCGAGCACCAGCGAGACTTCATCGCCCAGGACCTAGGTCCGGCGCTGGCCAACAGCTCGCACAAGGGCACCCAGCTCATCATGCTGGATGACAACAGAATGCTGCTCCCACGCTGGGCCAAAGTGGTGAGTCTGCACACTGAGGCCTGTTGCTCCTTCACCTGTTCTTCTGGGGCTGGCTGTGCGTGAGCTCTGCTCTGTGGGGAGATACTGGGTGTTGGGATTGGCCTGTGGTCTGAGCATACTCAACCGGCACATTCCTGGCGGTGCCTGGCGTGTGCCCTGCTGGGCTTCCTGCCAGGCTGAGCAGGGTGCTCCCTCTTCCAAGGGCTGGGTGCTCTTAGGACATACAGGGAGACCCCAGTCCTGCCAAAGCTGCTCCCATTACCCCTGGATGACTGCGGGGCTGCTGGGGCAGAGAGCACACTCCAGCCCCCAGAGACAGCTGCCCTGATCCTTCCTCAAGGTGCCCGCTGGGGCAGCGGGGTTCCATGTAGTTGCCTCTGATTTCCAGCCCTTTCGGCCTGGCTGTAAGCGTGGAGGCTGTGCTGACCGCCTGGCTTGGCAACCGCTGCTCCCAGGAGAGCTGCCAGCCTTCCCATTCATGTTGTTTATCACAGCAGTGCCTGGAGGCTGGGCCCTGCTTCGCAGTGTGGAGGAGGCTGTGCCTTAGGCAGGCAGGAGGTGACACTGGTGGCGACCAGCAGTTGCTGCAGCAAAGCAGCTCCTGGCCCTGGGGGAGTTTTGATGGAGAATAGCAAGCCCAGCATGGGGCTCCCCCCAGTCCCCACAGGCTGCCCAGCTTGGGATTCCCAAGCACACATCCGATGCTCTCAGCTGATCTGCATGGGTGCGATGATGCCTGGGGTCTGGGGCAGCCAGGACCCAGCAACCCAGGGCGCTGAGCTCCCAGCTCTCTGATGGTTCCTTTCTTTTGTGGGACCCGTTTGCTCTCTGCTTGGGCTGCAGGGTCTTCTCAGTGCTGGGGGTGCTTGGCCCTATCTGCCTGTTCTCTGCTTTCGAGGATGCAGCCTCTGGGTTTCCCAGGAACCGGCCGTGGTAGAGACCTGGCTGGGAACCAAGTGCCTGATGTCCAGCCTGGATGAAGCAGGGGTAAAGTTGGCTGGCCAGGGAGCCCCAGGGGCTCCTGCCCTGGCTGTTCTCCTGGGACTCTTGGGCCCCGAGTAATCTTGGCTTCCTGGGAAGCAGCAGGGGCTTGTCCTGCGTTTTGTTTTCCACCCAGGAAATCCTGGCCTTCCCTCGCAATGTCTGGGTGGGCCAGCGCAGAGCGGAGTGCTGAGACAGTCCTTCCAGCACGCCATGCTGCCCTGGCCTCTGGACTTGTTCCCAGCTGCAGAGCAGTGAGCCGCTCGTGTGTCCCGGCTGGCATAGGGGCTGATCTCTCGGCACCTGCGCTGTCATTCAGGGCAGCAGAGTGCCTGGACCTGTGCTGTTGGGCAGAGCCCATCTGGAGTGTGCTCTCCAATGGGTGGCGTCACTGGGCCCTTCTTTCTCCTGCTGTCTCCAAGGGTGTGGGTCTGGAAGGCCCTTGAAGGCCTGGGCCAGTAAGTGACTGCTCCTCCTTCCTTCCTTCCCAGATACTGGGTGACCCAAATGCTGCTCGCTACGTCCATGGCATCGGCGTCCACTGGTACCTGGATTTCATCGCTCCCGTAGAGGACACCTTGTTACCGACCCATGACCTCTTCCCTGATTACTTCATCTTGGCCACAGAGGCCTGCATTGGGTCCCACTTCTGGGAGAGGGACGTTATCCTGGGCTGCTGGGATCGGGGGAACCAGTACAGCCACAGCATCCTGACGGTAAGGCCCGCTCGGGTCCCCCACGCAAGCTGCCTTGGGAGCATCTCCTGCCCTGTCCCTTGCCTCCAGCTGAGCATCTCTGCCATCCCCTCACAGGACCTGAACAACTTTGTCACCGGCTGGATCGACTGGAACCTGGCCCTGGACCTGGAGGGGGGGCCCAACTGGGTCCAGAACTACGTGGACAGCCCAGTCATCGTGGACAGGAAAAAGGATCTCTTCTACAAGCAGCCCATGTTCTACCACCTGGGGCATTTCAGGTGAGCTGGGACATTCCTGGTCGGCTGGTGAGGGCTGCAGAGATTGTGCCCACAGCCGGCTCAGTACACGTGTGCTGGTGAGTGAACTCCCAGGGTCAAAAGAGTCACAGGTGTGTGAAACGCTTTTCCAGCCCAGCCCAGAAAATGAGATACCGAGAGGCCCGAGTTTTCTCCGAGGGACCTCGGTTTACTCGATTTCTTGACCAACACCCAAACCCTTTGTTCTAAAGTTGAAAGTTTGTTGATTTAAACACAAGGAAGAACCAGAAGTTAAAAGAAACATTTATACAGAAATCGAAATTGGGTGATTATGCAAAACAAACTTAATTAAAACCTTGAAAATTTTTCTCCTTTGGGAGGCAAAATCTTAGTTTTTCATTTTTAGAACAACTTTCTTTGAGGGAAAGGAAAGGGTTAATGTTGATCTGCAAAGAGTATTCATGTCTCCTGTTTCTAACAGGCAGGCAGCCTGCTGGGCGACTGGAAGCTGAGGTTCTCCCTCTTCCCCTCACACCCAGTATCTTTAAGAACCCCCGCCCAAAGGGGAAAACGTGGCCAGCCTGCCTGGTTTATTCCTGCATTATTTTGCCCACCAAACATTTGACACACCAATTTTGCTTTATTAATTTTCGGTTCCACATTTCCTGTTCTCTAACCTGCGTCATTTTAGCGCTGCTCTTGGGGGATGCTAGGAGGCGCTTTGCATTTGGGCTCACGTGCTTTGTGTGTTTTGGGTTCTGTGCACCCATTCAATTTAATGATTGAAAACAACTTGACCTATTTCCTGGTTCACGCTCGATCCGGCAGGGCTTTAGGTGACTCTGACACCTCAGGGAGTTGTGCAGCCTTTTTACGCCGGAGCTCACAACTGGGATAAATTTTAGGTCCAGTAATGACAGCAGTGCCCAGTGAGCCAGGCTCTTCTCCCTCTCACCTCAGGCTGAGGCCGTTGGCCCAGCCTTGTCTCTCGGGGCTGTCACTGTCCTTCCCTCTATGCTCACCACTCCCTCTTGTCTGCGCAGCAAGTTCATCCCCGAGGGCTCGCAGCGCATCGGGCTGGTTGTCTCCAAGAAGAGCTGCAAGTGCAGCATGGAATACGCAGCCTTCCTGCGCCCGGATGGCGCTGCTGTGGTTGTGGTCCTGAACAGGTGCGTGGCTGGGCCTGGAGTGTGGGAGCCTCGTCCAGAAAGGCAGTGGGGCAGGGGCTTAGGGAGTCAGTGCTGGGATAAGAGTTGGGAGCCCGGAGCTGGCTTTGGGGCAGGCAGGACGAAAGAGACTTGGAGATAACCAGGCTACTCACTGTGCACTGCAAGAATAGTGCTGGTGGGGGCAGAGGAGGGCCAAGCCGCTGGCCTGAGCATTAGCAGGTGCCCCCAGCTCTGCAGGAGGCACATACCCTGCTCCCACGAGCTCACAGTACAATCAAGGGGACTGGGGAACCGTGGAAGCAGCTGGCAGGGGGGCAGAGGGGAGGCACTGAACACATGGTGGGTGAGAGCTCTGTTGGTCACATTCACTGATCCTCATCTGGAGAGGGGCCTGGGACCAGGGGGAGGTTAGCTGTGGTCCCTTCCCTTTGCTCCTGCGGCCCACATGGCACTACAGTAGTGGAGCTGGCTCTACTGGGCAGCCATGCAGTCTGACTGACTCTGCCCCTCGCCCCCCCAGGTACTCCACAGACGTCCCATTCAGGATCTCAGACCCAGGCGTTGGCTTCATTGAGGCTGTGGCTCCGGCTGACTCCATCCAGACCTACCTGTGGAGACGGCAGTGAGAAGGCTCGGGGGGCCTGGGGCAGAGGAAGGTGGGGGGTGGAGGAGGACTTGGCATGCTGCTCTGGAGAGTCGCTCTGTGGGGCCATTGCAGGCAGGTCTGGGTGGAGCCCTCAGGGGGACAGGGAGGCCAGTGCTCACCTAGATCTGCCCCTTGCAAAGCACAGCACCTGAGCAGGGGCAGAGCTGAGCCACAAGCCTGCAGCATGTCTAGAACCAGGTGGGCCCTACTGGACCAGGGGACAGAGGGAGCTGGCTCCCTTTGCCCCACAGGAGTAGAGAGCCACGTGCTGTAACCACGATCACTGCTGCTCTGCCAAACAGCAGCTCTCTCTGGGCATCCCTCCTCTGGCTGCGAGCGGTCTGGGTGCCTGTCTGAAGCTTTACATCAACTGGGAGTTAAAACCTCACTGCCTCTCCCCTCCCATGCGCTGCGTCCCTGGCTGCCCCTGCCCCAGTGACACTTCCTTGGGTGCCTCTGGGGCAGGACCCGGCTTGAACTAGGGAGACCGGAACAGCTGGGTCTGGAGGGGAAACACCTGAGTATGCTGGTAAATAGTCTCCTTTACAAACCCCCTGCTGGAGACTCAGTCCACAGGGTGGTAAGCGAGTCCCCTGGGCCAGGACGGTGGCTTCATGCGGAGATCCAGTGGGCAGGTGTTGCGCAGCCGCCAGGAGCCATTACCCCTGGGCTGAGCACTGCAGACTGGTCTGCCCCAGGGAGGTCCATCTTTGGGGTGGGTGCCACAGCTGGCTCCCAACCTCCCGCTGGCTTGCTGGGCTGCCTGTTCTGGTGCTGTCTGTCGGCATCTCTGGCCTTCCCCCGTCAGGCTGCAAGATGTGGAATGGCAGGGAGCTCCTTGAGGTTGGCCTCCCACCCCAGACAGTGGCTGATAACTGGAGGAGGGGGTCACAGACCAGAGCCCAGTCTCATTCAGCCTCTGGGCCCTGCATTCCTTGTCCCTCTGTGACAGAATCCGGCTCCAGTGGGGCATATTGGATGCTGTTCCACCCCCACCAAGCTCCCCAGGCCAGGGACTTTGCCTGGCAAAATTCATGCTGTGGATGGTGCTGTATACACTGAATAATTGTTGACTAGCAGAGGGTGCAGCAGCCCAGGGAACATGGTGCTCTGACAGCACCTGCCCCAGGGCTCGCAGGCCTGAGGGAGAGGAAATAAGGAATGGGTGAGAGAGCATCTTTACCTTTTCTGCAAATAGCAGAGCAAGGGCCCAGCAGATGAAATTGAAAGGAAATAAATATTCAAAGTACATAAAAAGAAATAATTTTAACAGGGTGCATAATTTACCTGTGGCACTCACTGCCACAAGATTTCACTGAGGCCAAGAGCTGATAGGATTCCAAAAAAGCATTAGCCATTTATATGGCTACTGATTAACACCCATAGTTATATTTCGAGAGGATAAAACCGAAGCTTGGACAAAATCTAACCCCTCCTGCTTCCGAGTGTGATCCAGTGGCTTACTGCTCTAGGAGGGACGAGCAGACCAGTGGCCCCGTGACTGAAGCTGAGCCATTTTGTACGTAAGGCAGGTGTTTCACCACTGGTTTCTGTGTGAGGAACACAGCATACTTTCCTCCACATTCCACCTCCTACTTTTGGAGCACAGAATGAAATTGCTGAACATTGCCAAGTAATTTGGTTGGTTACTTTGAATAAAAATTAATTTAAAATGGTTCCTTTAAGAAGTTTAGCACCTGGTGTCAGACTGTTCTGTGTGTCCTGAATGATCTTATTAATGGGATAACAGATGCTTCAAACTGCCCACTTCAGGCTCCCTGAAAACTGGTGCATTGACTACAGTTGAAGACTTTTTTTTGTTTTGTTTTGTTTTTTAAAGAAGATTAATGGTAATTTTTTGGCAGCGGTCTTCATAACTGCAAGTTTCTTCAACAGGGACTGACAACTAATCAACTTCTGCAGAGAGTTCTGTACACAACGGCTGGCTGCCATCTCCTTTGGCTCAGTGGCAGCAAAGCTGAAAGTGCCCTCAGCAAAGATGCTATCTTTCAGAATGACCCATGGTAAATGAAGCCAACCTGCCCTTAGGGATGCTGGTGGGGCTGGACAGCAGAGAGACTGTCAGTCCTAAAGAAACAAATGGCTTTGAAAAGCTCCTTGTTTCACCCAATCTGCTCACCAGGGAGGGGAACAGGAGGAAGCTTCAGAGTGGACATGGGCTTGCATGCACACAGAGGAGTGTGAGGTGAACCGGGTGTGAGCAAGGGACTCGTGGGCGGGGGGAAGTGGCCTGTGTGCTCTGGCTACTTTGCACTGCTCCAGAGTGGGGTGCACAGCCAAAGTGCTGTGGTGAAGCTGCCCCATCAATGAAACATTGAAGGTTGATGCACCCCAGCATCACCTCATTTGCAGTATCACTAGTAATGTGTAGTTCTCATGGTAAGTTTGTAGTAATAATAATAGAAGGCAGGGAAACCACCAGTTGCAATCTGTTGAAATGGCATTAAGCCTGTGTGTGTCTATCAGAACCTGCAAATGTTACAGGGATGTTGCAATTATCACCAAGCTAGGCATTATAAACCCAGGAAATCCTGAAGTGAAGAAAGTTAAAAGCAGTTGCCACGTGTTCCTTAAGGCTTGGGAATGCAGAATTTAAGGTTTGCAAACATCTCTAACTCCAGCCTTCGGCAACAGGATGAAATGAAGGGAGAAAATCTAATATGTCTAAATCTGTTTAAGTGGGAAGTGCAAGTGTTGTTACACAGGGATCAGTGTCTGGCTCTTGCATGATGTTGCTACAAGGCGGCCGCACGTTTGTTTGGGTGCCGTAAGCTGGGCATTTCCAGCCCCTAATAACCATGTCTGGATTGCGTTTGTCTTTAACCTTCACTTGGCCTTTCCTGGGTTTGTGAGGCTTGTGTCCCCTTAACGGTTTTAAGACACTGCCACGCACTCAACCTCACCTCCACATTCAGCTGGGACTCCTGGAATGTATGTTCTGAGGGATTTTACCCCATCCTCTGACATGGTCCAAGACCAGCTGTAAGATGACCATGTGTCCGGCCAGATTTGCAGGGGGGGTTCTAGGGAATGATCTGCCCTAAGCCCCAAAGGGCTGGAAGGGGCAGGGGTCTCATCTTCTTGGCCTGCTCCCTGCCCCTGGAGTGGGTGAAAAGTCAAAGATTTGCAAGTGCTGCCAGAGGATTTGAAGGTTACGTTGGAGCAAGTGTTGAGAAATCCTCCCTGGATTCCCCCTCACGTTCATGCAAAGCCAGGGATGGGCCCTGTCACCAGGACTGAGCAGGGAATGATCACCGAGTGGTGCGGCGTGCAAGGCAGGTGTCACCGTGTCCCTGTCAGCTCTGTAGAGCAGGGCAAAGCCTGTTAGTTCCTGTCACCTCAGCAGCCTGCTGCACAGGTGCCAGTCTGGCTTTGCTGGCTGGCAGCCAGTGGCTCGGGCTGAATCGCCGGGTGAACAGGGCTGGTCGTGTGAGACCTGAACCTGTGGTGGCTCTGGGGGGTGCCAGGGCCCTTGGGGCTGGCCTGAGGGGAGCAGGGGAACAGGCAAGGTGCGTACACAGACACTGAGCGTGGGCTGTTTTCTGAGCACCACAGCAGCCCTTCCAGGGGTGAGTTGGGGAAATGGGCACAGAGAGGTGAGAGCCCATGGCCAAGCAGTGGCCTTGGGGCCTGGAGCTACACCAGTGATGTAGGCAGGGGGTGGGGGTGCTTTGACCTTTCTGCCCCTGGTATGGTTCTGTGAGTCGGTCAGTGGCCTGCTGCCTGCCTGGCTCTGGACTGCGGAGCAGGGCCGTGCACCGAGCCGCGCTTTGGAGCCATTATTAAAGTCACTTTCCTAAAGCAGAATTGCTACCCTGGGAATGGGCTGGGCCCCAAGCCCCCGTCCAGCTTCAGGGGAGACCAAGAGGCCTTCTCCCTGACTGGCCCAGCCCGGTCCGGCTGGAGCTCCCCAGCCATCAGGCAGGCAGGTAGAGAGAAGCTGAGGGGCTGATCACAATGCGTCTCTGAGATGGGGCTTGGAAGAGGGCTGGGGGGCTCCCCTTGGCCAGGCATCTCCTTGTGGGCTGTGGGGGGTTGGGACAAGGGGCTTCTCTCTGGTGGGTCACATTCCACATGAAGCCTCCTTGGAGATTTCAGTCCCTCCCCCCCAGCCTTCCTAGGACACGTTGGCCTGGCTGCAGCCTGCCAGTCGGGTGCATCCTGTGCACTGGCCTCCCTAAGGATCCCCGCGTCTGCTCTATCGTGGGCTGGTTCCTTCTCATCCAGAGAGCGCCCGGGGTGGCAGGTAAGCGCTTGTAATGCGTCGTGTGTGACCCGGGGGAAGGGTCCCTCCTGGGGGCAGCTCAGCCTCTGCACTTCGTCCTCATGACCTGTGTGCTCCTGCGGAGCTGCCCCATCAGTCCCCGTCCCATGCCCGCGATGCCCACGCTGCCGGCATCTGTAACGTTCGTGCTTTCAGTTTCCCAAATGCTCAGAGTGCAAGGGGGGTGGTCCCTGACTTGAGGCTGGAGGGACATCCAGGAAAGAGAGTAGGGATGGTGGGGGGCAAGGACCCAGAGGAAGACCAGGACATGGGGGAGAGGGGATGGAGGTCAGGATGCAGTTGAGTGTGAGCTAGCACATGGGCTACAGACAGGTGGGGGGGGGCTTAGGAAAACGAGGCCAGATGGGGGGTGGGCGATAGGCCACGGGGAGGCAGAATGCTAGAGAATAAAGCAAATGGTGGGGGGGTTTGGAGCCTGGGGCATAGGGGAAGGGAGCAGACCCCAGTGGGGCAAGAGGCAGATGAGGTGAATGACAGAACCTGGGTGGCAGATGGGCAGGGACATGGGGAGAAATGGGGGGCAGGGGCAGATGGCTGGGGGGAGCAGGACAAAGGTCTCTCTGGGCAGGGGTGGCTCTAGGTATTTTGCTGCCCCAAGCACAGCAGGCAGGCTGCCTTCGGCAGCTTGCCTGCGGGAGGTCCCCGGTCCTGCGGATTTGGCGGCATGCCTGCGGGAGGTCTGCCGAAGCCACGGGACCAGCAGACCCTCTGCAGGCAAGCCGTCAAAGGCAGCCTGCCTGCTGCCCTCGCAGCGACCGACCGGCAGAGCGCCCCCTCCCCCCCCGTGGCTTGCTGCCCCAGGGATGTGCATGGTGTGCTGGTGCCTGGAGTTGCCCCTGTCTCTGTGTCTCCCACAACCCTGTCTGGGCACAGCACGGGGCACTGTGTGCCTCTACCTGAGAGTGGAGTCGTCCCCCGCCCCCCTTGTATGGAGCTGAACATGCAGCCCGTGTCCCAGTGGGGTCTGCAGCAGCACGTGGGCCAAGGGAGGCAGGCGTTTGGATGTGAGCGCAGGGCGCTCCCAGAGTCACACCAGATGCACCTTACACAAGGACTGGCTGAGTGCAGCGTGTTGCTGGGTGGCTGCACAAGCTCTTCAGAGCATCTGGAGCCACTCACGGGGCTGGGGGGCGGGTTCTGCGCCAGCCCCTCCTGACTGGTGCCAGAGCCAGCCGGCAGGAGTAGCAGGCCCCAGGGGGCCACTTCTGGGGGGGGGGGCCCGCTGGCAGTGAGGCTCCTGCTGGGGCAGGCGTGTGGGGTGGCTCACATTTGGGTCAGGTTGTGTGTGGCTCAAATAGAAATACAGGGAACTCCCCGGGCTCCAGGGCCCAGCATGGCACAGCAGCCAGTAATGCAAACCAGGGCTTGGGTCTCGCAGCCTTTGGGATCTGCATTCCCTCGCCGCTGGTCCTGCATCGGGCCCTGTGTGCACAGACACCCCCAAGGGGCCCTGCCTGGCTGAGAGCCCCTGGGCCGGGGCAGTTTGCTGGCAGAGGTCACCTGGCGCAGAGGTGACATGCACTAGTGGTGCTATAAAACAGTGACCCAGCAGGGGGCGCAGCGGCCCAGGGAGTGCGTGACCCAGCCCCTTGGCTCCCTGCCCAGGGCAGGCGAGTGCCTGGTGGGCACAGTGGGGCGATGGCTGGGGCGGGGTGGGACGCCCGCTGCCGCGAGGTGCATTAGTGGGAGGATAGGGAGGAAGAAAGGGTCCGAAGCTGCAAAATCAAATCCAGATTCTCCCCCAGCCCCCTATGTGGGTGGCAGGGGACTGGGCCCTCTCTCATGGTGGGGGCCTGGGCAGGTTTCTGCTTGCAGACCTTGGAGCTGGAGGTCATTAGAAAATCCAGCTTTCCCAGCCCCGCCCAGCTGCTGGGGGGATGGAATGACCCAGTGAGGCCCGTGGGGGTGGGAGTGGGGGGGGACCGTGGAACCTGGCCACAGGGCCAAGCCCCCAGCCAGAGACACAGCCTGTGCTCCAGCATGCTCGATGCGGATCACATCGTACTATGGGGCTGGACTCTGCCCTGTCCGGCTGGGGGCAAAGGCGGCACGGGCTGGGGGATGGGTGAGTTTATGACTGGGATCGTTTGAGGGGGATGTAGGGAGCCCCCCTGTGATTGATGAACCCACCACAGCTCCTCTCGCTGGGTGTCTGATGGCGCCAGTTCAGCCAGAGCCTCCTTTCTCCAGCTGCTCCTGTGATGCTGCTCCATGGACAGCCCAGGGCTGGAGAAGCGGCTGGCAGCAAGGAGGCGCCAGCCGGCTGACTAAGAGCCTTGCTGGGATGTAACGTCTTGATGGCCCTGGCAGCCCCAGGCAGGACGGTGGCTTTGCTAAGCTAGACACTGAACTCATGGGCTGCAAGAAAGCCTTCAAAATATGCCCCAGTGCCAGGGAGGCAGCAGCGTCTGGGTCTGCAGAACTGGGACCACTAGCTTTGCGGAGCATGCGCTGCCCATCCCCTGTGTGGGGCTCACCCCGGTACCCTGTGCCAGCGTGTAGCCGATCTCCTATTTGTCAGCTCACCAGACGGAGCGCGTGGGGAGGAGCTCGGTGTGAACAGCTGCAGTGCATGCCAGCTTATTGCCGCACCAAGAGTGGGCGGGCATGGGAGAGCCATCCCCACCCACCCAAGACAGAGCCTAGCCAAGCCCACAGAGTGGAGCGAGCTGCATGGGCATATTTTGCACAAGTGTCTGAGAGGGTGTCACATGGGTGGATCTTATTCGGTGGGTGGAGCTTGGAAGAGTACCAGCTCCATCATCTGGCGCCTGAGCGACACCCAGACAGAACCTCATGCCACCCCATGCACTTGGAGCAGCCTCTCGATGGAGACTGCCAGTGTGCGATGAACTGGGAATGTTCTTAATGTTTCCTCTGAATACTGTGTGGGTGCCTCAGTTTCCCCTATGCAGTTCTTAAGTCTCCAGTGCGCATAAATGGCCGACACTCTGTATCCTGGCAACAAATGGCCGGGGCCCTTCCCCCCCTGCAAGGGGATGGCTAAAGGTGAACAAAGAGATTGGGTGACCTCCTGGCCTGGGAAAGAGACAAAGGCCAGAAAGGAGGGGCTGGAGGGGGTGTCAGTTGGGAGCTGGCTGGGGATGGGAAGTGAGGGCAGACGTGGGGGTCTGGCTCCCTGCCCCCCAGAATGGACTCGACCGAGGGGTCCGGTTCGCTGTACCTAGAAGCTCTGTTTTAGACCCTGTTCCTGTCATCGAATAACCCTCTGTGTTACTGGCTGGCTGAGAGTCACGTCTGACTGCAAAGTGGGGGTGCAGGACCCTGTGGCTCCCCCAGGACCCCGCTGGGGCAGGCTCGCTGTGGGCAGCGCACGGAGGGGCAGAGGATGCTGAATGCTCCAAGGAGAGACCCAGGAGGTGAAGAGCTGTGAGCTTCTTGCCCTGGAGACAGTCTGCTCCAAGGGACTAATGCGCTGTCCCCGCTCTGCCGAAGAGCCACAGAGGGAAGAGTCACAATGACCCTGAGGAGGAGCTGGGTGCAGAGGCCCCCGGCTAGCCAGGTCCTGCAGAGGAGCTGGGTGCAGAGGCCCCCAGGCTAGCCAGGTCCTGCAGAGGAGCTGGGTGCAGAGGCCCCCAGGCTAGCCAGGTCCTGCGGAGGAGCTGGGTGCAGAGGCCCCCAGGCTGGCCGGGCCCCGCGGAGGAGCTGGGCGCAGAGGCCCCCAGGCTGGCCGGGCGCCGGGGAGGAGCTGGGCGCAGAGGCCCCCAGGCTAGCCGGGCCTCGCGGAGGAGCTGGGTGCAGCGGAGAACCCCAAGAAACCCTTTGCAGAACTGTGTGTGGGACAGGCTGCGAGTGCCGGATGTTACAACCAGGTACAAGGCTGCATGGGATTTGCAGGGGAGCAGCAGTGGCTGGGCAAGAAGCCAGTGCATGAGGGCGCCAAGGAGACAGACTCAGTGAGTCTGCCGTGGAAGCCTGCTAGCTCCTCTTTCCTGGAATAGATAATGAGCTGGAGAGGGCTCCCCAGCCTGCAGAGACCTGGCTCAGCTGGACTGCCCAGGGCCCAAACCTGAACCAGCTGAGCCCTAGGGTTTCTGCAGCCTTCCCCTTTCTGGCCTGCCCCAGGGAAAGCCCCTTTCCCTGAGCAATGCAGCTGCGTGATTCCTGGGAGCCACCAGGGCCTTGGTGCTGAAGCATTTACACTGCGATGCACCTGGCCTGCTGCCAGCACCTTTGCGGTGCTCCGACACTGAGCGCCACAATAACTACAAAGTCCTACTGTGGCCCAGCTGCTCTGCTGGAGCAATGCAACTGCAAGCACCATGCTGGGAGCTCCCAAGCTGTGGAGTGGCTCTGGGGAAAGGGGTCTGGCAGCTGGGAGGGGGGAACCACCAGGCTGAGGGCACAGGACGCTCTTGGGGTCTCCTGTCTTGCTGAATAACGCAGACAAGCTGCGCTGTCCCCTGCCACCTGGTGCAGAGCTTGACAGGAGCCCGTGGCTGGCATCTGCTTCACACGCCAGGAGAGGTGTCAGGAAGCTGGGTCTTTGGCTGCCTGCTTTGCCCTTTAGCCTTTGCCACACCTGCGATGTTCTCACCCTTTCTCTGTGCTAGGAAACAATCTACCAGACAAGACCAGCACTGCTGGCTCCAGGCAGGACTGGAGGGGTTCACGTCCCAGAGTTTGCCCTTCGGTGCTGGCCTGGAAGGGCTGGGTCTGCCACAGTCCATGGCAGGTACGCTAGCCAGGGCAGCTGAGACAGCCGGGAATGGGCCAGCACTGACCAGATCTTGGCTCTTTAGAGCAACCGAAAGACACGGGACCTGTTTGTTGTGGCCTGTTTAACTGTTAGGAGAGAGGTGGAGATTGGAGGGGGACAGTCAGACCCACCCTCTGTGAACAGCAGCACTGGAAAGTGTGTGGGTGTGGGTGGCTTTTATAAACAGTTGTTTTAACAAGGTTGTAAGACCTCTGCCTCCTGGGAAGTCCCAGGGTAATCACTGCTCCTAGCACGGGGCTTTTCTGAGCTCTCCAGACGAGCCAGTGGACTGGTCCTTGAGGAGGGAGCTGCTCTCAGGGGTTCCCTGGGAGGCCAGGGCACCTGCCACTGCCCATTCCTATTTACAAAGTCCGCGAAAGGTAGCCCAGGGGCACCAGTGCTGGGGTGACTGTGACGCAGACGTGCCGGGCAGGTGTATTACCCTCTGGCCGGCCAGCTCCTCGCTATTCACCGAGGGGGCTCGGGGGGTTTCTGCCAAAAGCCGAGAACTAGCTGATTGGTGGGGTTCACGGGAGATGCCAGTGCAGGAGATAGCTGGAGACGTGTAAACCAAAGCTTATTAGGTTGCAGAACTGTTCCCATGAGACTTGTGGCCAGAGGCCAGGTGGGTGTCGGGGTGACTCAGACAATGCTGAGAACCGGAGACGTCTGCAGAGACAGCCCTAGGTTTGCTGTCTAGACTGGGGGAGACTTGAGCATTTACAGAGACCCCCAGGAGAGCTTGGGGGACCCTGAGACAACAGCCTGAAAAGGGATGAGAGCAGAAGTGGCACAAACACATTACAGACGAGAAACTCTGAACTGTCCCCAGGTTTCTGGACTGGGGCTGGGGCTGCTCCGGGGCATCAGGGAAAGTCCACAGAAGGCATTCAGGGGAGATGGAAGGGCAGGCAGGGGGTTCCCCTGAGGGTCCTCTCCCTCTGCCCCAGACTAGCACTCGGGACCTACCCCACTCCTGGGTTGCATTGTGTGACCAGAGATTTGCAAATGCTGCTGGGAACTTTGGAGCAAAAGTTGCAAAATCCTCCCCAGATTCCCTTTAGAATTCAGGGAGCCGCCCTCTCTCCGTGACAGATTCTTCTGGCTGAGCAGGTTGGCTCATCTCCTCCCACGGTGCTGCTGCCCCACCAGGCAGGTGCGGCTGCATCCCAGTCTCTTGGGGACTGGGGAGAGAGGCAGAGCAGGACCTGTGGCCTTGGCAGCAGGGGGTCTCTGCTTTGCTGGCTCACCAGGTGAGTGGGGCTAGTCCGGTTTGTTCTGTGCTGGGCGTGGGGGCTGACTGAGGCTGTTCGGGGAAGTGGGAAGCTGCCCACAGGGAATATGAAGTGTGTTCATTAGTTAACCCACACAGGCCGATAGGGAGGCAGGGAGGAGCTGCCCCATTCCACACATGGGCAAACTGGGGCTCTGTGGGAGACAGAGATTTGCCCAGAGTCCCAGAAGTGGCAGAATCGTGGTTAGACCGAGTGGTTGGACCGAGTTCCCAGGCCCATGCATGACACACTGGGGCAGTGGGAAGGGGAGGCGTTTGCATGGCTGTGCTGCACCGCCTGCCCCACTCCGGAGCTCTGGGATGTGGTGGTGGCTTTGCCCCTAGGCACAGCCAGTCCCAGTGAAAGGCAGTTGTGGTTGCTGAGCAGACGCATTGCTTGGTCGCTTATGTAAATTATGTTCCTAATGCCAAGCAAGTTCTGCAGGGTGGGCAGGGCCCAGCTGGGCTCCCTATGTACTGCCAGCTGGGGCAATGCTGCATTTGCTGATGCCCAGAAAACGTACGACCAGCAGTGGGCACAGCTGAGCTGGAGCCCGGACGTGCTTTAGCTGCGGGTGCAATTGTGCAGAGCAGGGCTCAGAAACTGAGGTTAAAGGCACCCAATAGCCCCTCTCTCCGGAGCTGAGGGCTCTGGTGCAGCCATCACTTGGGAGCCCTTGTGCATGGTGTCTCCCAAGGTGTCCGGAATGGTTGAGCCATGCCTGGCTGCTGAGCCCCCCCATGGGGAATACAGAGCACCCGCTGTTACTGCCCATCCCATGGGGGCACTTTGTGTTCCAGCCGGAGGATCTGTGCCGGGGATGGGGCGATGGGAAGAGCTGGGGGCTGAGTGGGAAGGTTCACATTCAAGAGTGGGCGAGTGGGAAAGGGAGCAGCGCTGGCAAGCGGCTGGGTGGAGCCGGAGAAGCCAGGGTGGAGCAGGTGTAGGAGTGGAGAGACGCTGCTGGAGCCAGGAGTGGAGCTGAGTAGTGCTTTGAAGGTGAGAGAGAAGCTGGAGCTGGCCGTGCAGGAGGTGGAGCGGTCCTCGCTGGGCAATGGGGAATCCTGGCCAGAGTCCTAAGTGAAGCAGCTCCCTGGCATTGAGACGGGCAGAAGGGGAGCGAGCTGAGATCGGGGGAGAGGTGTGACGAAGTGGGACTGTTCTTAATGTTTTCTTGGAACACTGTGTGGGTGCCTCAGTTTCCCCAATGCATTTCTTAAGTCTCTAGTGCGCATAAATGGCAGACACTCTGTCTCTTGGCAACAAATGGCTGGGGCCATTCCCCCCTGCAAGGGGATGGCTAAAGGTGAACAAAGAGAACAGGTGACCTCCTGGCCCAGGAAAGAGACAAAGGCCAGAAAGGAGGGGCTGGAGGGGGTTTCAGTTTGGGGCCGGCTGGGGACGAGGAGTGGGTGCAGATGGGGTTGTCTGACTCACTGGGCCCCAGAATGGACCCTGCTGAGGGGTCCTGTTCTCTCTACCTACAAGTTCTGTTTTAGACTCTGTTCCTATCATCAAATAAACCTCTGTTTTACTGGCTGGCTGAGAGTCACGTCTGACTGCAAAGTGGGGGTGCAGGACCCTGTGGCTTCCCCAGGACCCTGCTGGGGCGGGCTCGCTGTGGGAAGCGCACGGAGGGGCAGAGGATGCTGAATGCTCCAAGGTCAGACCCGGGAGGTGAAGCCGTGTGAGCTTCTTACCCTGAGGACAGTCTGCTCCAAGTGAGAGGAGGCTCCCCAAAGTCCTACCTGGCTTTGTGGGGAGCAGTTCCAGAGCATTGTCTGGGGACTCCGTGACAAGGTGCCAGCCCAGTGCAGAGATAGGAGCCTATGCTGTGGGGGCAGAGCCGGAAGATAGTCTGGGGGCCACAAAAGGAAAAGCAGCAGGACCGGGCCAGGCCCTGGCTGCAAGGGGAACTGGGCAGGGCAGACAGGTTATCCTGGGGCCACAGAGCTGAGGGCAGGTGACAGACTCAGCCCAAGCTACCCAAGGGGGCGCAGGTAGAGGGGACTCTGCTGGGGCATCCAGCTCTGTTCCATGACACAGCCTCTCGTGAGCCCCTTGCCCTCCCCTTCGCCCCATGTGCTGCTCCAGGAGTCCCTGCGGTGCTGGGCTCGCCTGACTGCTGCTGAGGCTGGAGCTGCTGAGGGCGCAGTGAGTGGGGAGCAAGTGACCCAGCGGCCCCGACACTCACAGCCTCCATCCTGCTTTCAGGCCCAGGTGCCCAGTGCCGTGCTCGCTGGGACTGGCTGTGGGGGTGGCGCTGGGCAGGAAAGGCGCCATGTGGGCCGGGTGTGCCAGCATCATGGGCTGGTTCCTTTTCATCCAGACAGTGCCCAGGGTGGCAGGTAAGTGGTTGTGATGTGTCATGTGTGTGCCCCGGGGGGGAGAGTTCCTCCTGGGTGCAGCTCATCCTCTGCACTTCTCCTCGGGGTGGGGGTGGGGGGGCGTAGTGGGGTATTGGCTGGCGCAGGAGTCTTGGGCGTTGAGGGACCAAAGGGTGTGCTGAGAATCCTGCTGCACCTGGGATGGGTGCCTGGGACTGTGTGGGAGGGACCTCTCTCAGGGGCATCCCCAGAGCTCGGAGGAATGGGATTGGTCGGGGGGGGGGATAACCTCTCCCAGGAGGGGTGGGGAAGCCCCAAACTGTACCCGGAGCCCTGCCCCAGCCCTGTCTGTCTCCCCATCCCTAGGCGGCCGTCCCTGCAATGCCAAGAACTTTGGCCATGACTCTCTGGTGTGTGAGTGCAATGCCTCCTATTGTGACACGCTGGACCCTGTTGTCGTCCCGGCCCTGGGCACGTACGCCAAGTATGAGAGCAGCAAGATGGGCAAGCGGCTGGAGCGCAGCGAGGGGAGGTTCCAGAGCGACTCCACGGCCCCAGGTATCGGCTTGGGCACTTGGGATGCCAAGGGCAGGGCTGGCCGCTGTCCCTGGCTCTTGCTGCCAGCTGCAGGGCTCTGAGCTGGGCTGCTCTCTGCCCCGCAGATCTGTTGCTGAAGCTGGACATGGCACAGCGGTACCAGAAAGTGAAGGGCTTTGGTGGGGCTCTCACAGACTCTGCCGCCATGAACATCATGGCCCTGTCCCTGGATGCCCAGACCAACCTACTCAAGTCGTACTTCTCAGAGGAAGGTGAGTTGTGGGGCTGAGCCCTGGAGATACAGGCATGGCGGGGCGAGCAGGGCTGCTGACCCCCAGGACAAACAATGCCCACGGGCCAGGTTCCCTCCTCCTACAGTCCACTCAGCTCTGGGCCCCGGATCACCTCCTTCCTATCCCACAGGGATCGAGTACAACCTGGTCCGCATCCCCATGGCCAGCTGTGACTTCTCGGTCCGCCTCTACACCTATGATGACTCCGAGGGGGACTTTGAGCTAAGGAACTTCAGCCTGACTGAGGAGGACACAAAGCTGAAAGTGAGCAGTTCCCTTGGGGAGCAAGGGCCCTGGGCGGGGAGGAGCTGTGGTGGGGAAGGGGGACTGGCTGGGGGGTCGGTGCTGGAAGAGGGGAAGGGGGACTGGCTGGGGGGTCGGTGCTGGAAGAGGGGAAGGGGGACTGGCTGGGGGGGGTGTTGGAAGCGAGGAAAGGGGACTGGCTGGGGGTGGTGCTGGAGGCGGGGACGGGAAGCCTACCCTGGGGAAGGTGAGGGCAAGGCCTCCGGCACAGGATGGAGCAGGGAGGGACTGTCACGGAGTCCCCGGGTGATGCTCTGGAACTGCTCCCCACAAAGCCAGGCAGGATTTTGGGGAGCCTCCTCTCCCTTGGAGCAGACTGTCTGCAGGGCAAAGAGCTCCCACGGCTTCACCTCCTGGGTCTCTCCTTGGAGCATTCAGCATCCTCTGCCCCTCCGTGCGCTGCCCACAGTGAGTCCGCCAGGCGGGGTCCTGGGGAAGCCACAGGGTCCTGCACCCCCACTTTGCAGTCAGACGTGACTCTCAGCCAGCCAGTAAAACAGAGGTTTATTAGATGACAGGGACATGGTCTAAAACAGAGCTTGTAGGTACAGAGAACAGAACCCCTCAGCTGGGTCCATTCTGTGGCCCAGTGAGCCAGACCCCCACGTCTGCCCTCACTCCTCGTCCCCGGCCAGCTCCCAACTGACAGAGGGTCAGCCAGAAACTGAAGGCCCCCCACAGTATTCAGAGGAAACATTTAAGAACAGTCCCACTTCGTCACAGGGACCAGTCTCAGTTTGCTCCTTGGCCAAGCTCCCAGGTCTTGCCTGATGCCAGGTGTTTCCTGTGGCCATCACGGGCTGGGGCTGAGTCCCCCCTCGACACTTGCCCCATCACCATCGCCCTCATCTCTCCAGCTGATGCTGGCTTGGCTGCTCCTGACAGCCCCTTGGGCAGGTGTCTCCCAGCCCCTTCTGGGGGCACTGGGGTCCCTGAGGCCCATCAAGGCCAGGCTGGCTGGTTGGGTAAGGGCCATGAGGTGCCATGTCCCACATGTCCCTGGGCCCTGCTCTCACCTGTACAATGTCCAAATTCTGCTCAGCCCTCGCCCCAGGGCAGCCTGACATGGGGGCTCCATTTCACAGGAGAGGCTGCGGGTGGAGGGAGGCTCCCATGGGGCAGGGGGTCTGGGGAGAGTCGCTTATAGGGCCACTGCAACACATGATCCCCTGTCTCCCCATGCTCCTCAGATCCCCATTCTCCAGCATGCCCAGGCCGTGGCCAGGACACCGCTCTTCCTGTATGCCAGTCCCTGGACATCCCCCACCTGGCTGAAAACCAATGGAGCCATGACAGGCAGGGGCACACTGAAGGGGAAGCCGGGGGACAAGTATCACAAGACCTGGGCCAACTACTTCATCAGGTAAAGGGCAGCCCGGGGCGGGGGCTCTCCTGGGGAGAGGAGCCGGCAGGATGGGGCGGGTCTCGGTGGGTACAGCTGGCCCTGGGGCTGTGCGAGGGAAGGGGCTGGATGGGTGTTGGGGACGGGGCATCAGAGGAGTCCATGTGAGCTCCCTGAGCCATCAGAATGAGAGTCACAGAAGGGCCCATTGTGAGCATCAGTCTGACCCCCAGTATCGTCCAGCCCAGAGAACTTCCCCCAAATGATCTGATTGTGGGTGAGGTCTGTCATGGAGTGTGGGGGAGTTAGGGCCCTGCACCCCCCACTTCCTGCGATTTACCGGGACTCTCAGCCAGCCAGTAACACAGAAGGTTTATTAGACGACAGGACCATGATCCCAAGCAGGGCTTGTAGGTACAACCACGACCCCTCAGCCAGGTCCCTCAAGGGGAAAAGTAGCTTAGACCCCAGACTTGGGGTTCCCTGTGTCTTCCCAGCCAGCCCAAAACTGAAACCAAAAACCCCTCCAGCAGGCTCCCTACTTTTGTCCATTTTCCCGGGCAAAAGTGTCACCTCGCCCCACCCGCTCCTGGCTCTGGTTACAGGCTCAGGTACCATCCCTCACCTAAAGTCATCCCTGATCTACCATCCCCCACGCAGACAGCCCCAGTAAAATTAAACATTCCCAGGTCAATCTGCCCCACTCCCTCCTGCGTCACAAGGTTTCTACAGACTATGTGGATGGGGGGCAGAGGGACTGATCTCTGCACCCCAGGAGGGGCGCTGGGGGGCAGGGCTGGGGCTGCTAATGTTTCTTGTCTCCCCGGCCCCCAGGTTCCTGGACGAATACGCCAAGCACAACCTGACGTTCTGGGCGGTGACGGCTGGGAACGAGCCCACAGCTGGGGAGATTGTCTTCTACCCCTTCCAATGCCTGGGCTTCTCCCCCGAGCACCAGCGGGACTTCATCGCTCAGGACCTGGGCCCGGCACTGGCCAACAGCTCGCACAAAGGCATCCAGCTCATCATGCTGGACGACCAGCGAGTGATGCTGCCTTACTGGGCGGAAGTGGTGAGTCCACACGCCTGGGCCCTGCCCAGCTCCCTCGCTGGGGAGCCTGCTGTTCCGAGCAGGCAGCGCGGCTTGCGGGGGACCAGGGGGTTGGCACCAGCCTGGCTCCCTGCCCCTGGTGGTGGCCTTGGCAGCAGGTGACTCCTCCTCCGTCCTCCTCTCAGGTCCTGAATGACCCCGTGGCCGCCAGCTTCATCAACGGCATTGGCATCCACTGGTACCTGGACTTCCTGGCTCCCATCGACCTCACGTTGTCCATCACCCACCACCTCTTCCCCAGCTACTACCTGCTTTCCACAGAGGCCTCCACAGGGTCCTACTTCTGGGAGCCCAGGGTGATTCTGGGCGGCTGGGACCGAGGGAGCAAGTACAGCCACAGCATCCTGATGGTAAGGCCTCCCCGGTGCACACTGCCTCAGCCTCCTCTGGGGGACAGGAGCAGCTCGGCCCGCACGAGCCTTCAGCTGAGCCGCTTCATCTTCTCACAGAACCTGAACTACTACGTCACTGGCTGGACCGACTGGAACCTGGCCCTGGACTTGGAGGGAGGGCCCAACTGGAGCAAGAACTACGTGGACAGCCCAGTCATCGTGGACAGCAGCAAGGATCTCTTCTACAAGCAGCCCATGTTCTACCACATGGGGCATTTCAGGTGAGCTGGGCCCTGCCGAAGACTCCGAGAGGGCTGAGCTGCGCAGTGCAGCTGGCACTGTATGGCCTGTGCACATGTACAGGGGGGTGAGTGCAGCTCGTCACGTGTGTACGTGTGCCTGGACACGCCAGGCTGAATGTGCCCCTTTGGCCTGAGTGTGTGTTTCTGACCCCAGCTGACTTGCAGCAGTGCTGTGATGGGATCCTGCTGCTCCTAGCACCCGTCCTTGTGCTGGTTTGCAGCGAGTAGCCAGCCGTGCACTAGATCCCAGCAGCCTAGGAAAAGGCACAGCTCCTGGGTGGTTCCTGGATCTAAATTCAGCCTTTAATGCAGCTGGGGCTGGAGTGGAGCGCTAAACCAGTGGTTCTCAAACTTTTTTTTTTGAGACCACTTGAAAATTGCGGAGGGTCTCAGCGGGCCACTTAATGATCTTTCCAAATGTAGTTTGTGCTGTGCACTCACTGCTCCCCATCTTGTCTGTGCAGCAAGTTCATCCCCGAGGGCTCCCAGCGCGTGCGGCTGGTCATCTCCAAGAAATGCTACAGGTGCAGCCTGGAGTACGCAGCCTTCCTGCGCCCGGACGGTGCCGCTGTGCTCGTGGTCCTGAACAGGTGGGTACCTGGCACAGCCCATGAGTGTAGCATCCTGGGCCAGACCCGGCCTGCCTTTCTCCGAGTGGGGCAGGAGCTCGGCAGGTGGGTTCCCAGGATGTGGGTGCTTTAGAAAAGAAACCTCCTGGGGGAGAGCCCCAAAGCCCTTCAGAGCCCTCCAGCCCCTCCTCAACTCCAGCTGCCTCCGATTCCGTCAGACCTGCCTCCCTCTCTCCCGTGTGCCTCATCACCCCCCTCGCTCTCTCCAGGTACCCCACGGATGTGCCATTCGGGATCTCAGACCCAGGTGTTGGCTACATTGAGGCTGTGGCTCCAGCTGACTCCATCCAGACCTACCTGTGGAGACGCTAAGGAAGAGGCCAGGGCAGGCGGGATTGCAGCTGGGGCTGTGGGGGGAGGAAGGATGCACCCCCCTTCGTTGATACCTCTCCATTTAACACAGAAACCCCTCATCCCTCCAGGGAGGGACTTGGGGATGGGTCCTACCTCACCTGAGTGCAGGGGACCTGAAGGATCCAAGGGAGGGGGGAGGCTGGGCTTGGGGGTGTGTGTGTCACACTGAGTGTCGTCATGCTAGGACGCGCCAACCTGCTCATGACAGACCCAGGACCCTGGGCTGAGCACCGACCCACCTGGGTACCTGCCTCCAGGGCCAGGGCTCCCGCCTTCCCCAGCCTGATAAGCCGCTTCCCAGAGCACCGGGTCCCACTGTTTTCTAGATATTTTAATACAAGAAACAGGTTTTCTACATCTTTGCCTGGTGTTTTTTCCTCCACCCCTCCCTGGTTGGTTGGATGTTGGCCAGAGTCAGGGGCTGGGGAGGGGCCAGGTGAGGTGGGGAAGGGCCCAGGTGAGACATGTGAAGGGGAGGAAGCATCAGGGCTGGTGGCCCAAGAGTAGCTGAATGTTCCCTCTGAGCAGGCCCAAAGCCTAAAGCACTGGCCCATCAATGGCTGGGGGGCAGCTGCAAAGCCAAGGGCTCCTGCTTCTGCTCAGGCTGGGGAGGTTGGGGGTGTTTCCTGCTTCCCTGGAGTCAGTTTGGAGGGTTGTGGCCCATTTGCTGTCCAGTCCTCTCCCCCTGCCTGCCCCACCATAGAGGCATGTGAAACGGGGCTGCCTAGGGCTCTGGGGCCCTCTCTCCATGAGCTGGGCTGTAGCCACAAGCCCCTCTACCTGGGCCCAGCACAGGGGGGTTAGCTGCCGTGTGAGGAACAGGTGGCAGCGTGGTGAGCGGAGGGGCCTGGCCGCAGGACAGCTGGGATCCAGCTCAGCAGTGCCAGGGACGCGCTGTGTGCCTGTGGGCAAGGCCCAGCCTGTCACTGCGGCTCTTTCCAACCATGACGTGGAGGCCGGTGTCTCCACGGGGAGCTGGGAGCGTCCGGAGCAGGCCCCGGGTCAGGCTGGGACCGGGTGGTGCCAGGGAATTCGCACTCCTGATCGCGCTATGGTGCCATTCCTGCACACTGCCTAGCGCCAGCCTGCCCACCAGCTGGCGTCTGTGCTGGAAGGTGATGCGGAGTCAGGCAGACGGGAATGTAATCAAAGCGTTGACGTCAGCCAAGCGTGCGGTTCCTTTCCAAAGGGAGCGGGAGCCCGTCCGCTGAGGTTTCATGCTGGATCAGTAATTCCAGTAGCAGGGAGCTCAGGGGCCGGAGGCTGCAGCAATGCCCTCCCCTCCCCTCCCCTCACTAATGGGAAGTGGGAGAATGCAGCACATACTTCCAAAATGATGTTATCCAGGGTGGGGTGGAGGCAGAAGTCTGACAAGGGGGGGTGAGTCATTCTCCCCTCATGGTGAGGGGCAGGGCTCCTGCCAGTTGTCCTGCCTGCTGGGGTTGTGTGCAAGGAGGGGCAGGCCCAGCTCCAAGCACAGACTCGCAGTGGAGGGGCTCTGCTTGTGTGAGGCAGTAGGGAGCGGGGTGGATTGACCTGGGAATGTCCTTTAGTTTTACTGGGATGGTCTGCATGGGGGAGGGGAGAGCAGGGGTGACTTTAGGTGAGGGACAGTACCTGAGCCAGGAAGGGGGGTGGGGCGAGGTGACACCTTTGCCCAGGAAACTGGACAAAGAGAGGGGGAGAGAAGGAGGGGGAGAGCCTGCTGGAGGGGTTTTTGGTTTCATTTTGGGGCTGGCTGGGAAGAGGCAGGGAACCCCAAGTTTGGGGTCTAAGATCCTTGCCCCCCAGAGGGACCTGGCTGAGGGGTTCTGGTTGTACCTACACGCCCTGCTTGGGACTGTGTTCCTGTCGGCTAATAAACCTTCTGTGTTACTGGCTGGCTGAGAGTCCCGGTGAATCACAGGAAGCCGGTGGTGCAGGCCACTGACTCCCCCACACTCCGTGACAACTGGTGCCAGAAGTGGGATCTACTGAACCCCATGGACAGCGCTTCCTGCAGTAAGTGACTGGGGAGCAGTAGAACAGAAGGTTTATTAGCCGACAGGAACACAGTCTCAAGCAGGGCTTGTAGGTACAACCAGGACCCCTCAGCCAGGTCCCTCAGGGACAAGGAGCTTAGACCCCAGACTTGGGGTTCTCTGTCTCTTCCCAGCCAGCCCCAAAGTGAAACCAAAAACCCCTCCAGCAGGCTCTCCCCTCCTTCTCTCTCCCCTCTCCCTTTGTCCAGTTTCCTGGCAAAGGCATCACCTCGCCCCACCTGGCTCAGGTTACAGGCTCAGGTACCGTCCCTCACCTAAAGTCACCCCCTGCTCTCCCATCCCCCACGCAGACAGTCTCAGGGTCTGGCTACACTTGAAACTTCAGCGCTCTGAAGTGTGAGTGTGGTCGCAGCGCCAGCGCTGCACATACTCCACATCCTCTACGAGTGTAGCTTGCAGTGCTGGGAGCCGCGCTCCCAGCGCTGCACCACTGATTACACTGGCACTTTACAGCGCTGTATCTTGCAGCGCTCAGGGGGGTGTTTTTTCACACTCCTGAGCGCGAAAGTTGCAGCTCTGTTAAGTGCCAGTGTAGCCCAGGCCTTAGTAAAACTAAACGATATTCCCCGGTCAATCCACCTGCTCCCGCCTGCATCACAGTGTCATGGAGTCCCTGGGCGATGCTCTGGAACTGCTCCCCACCAAGCCAGGCAGGACTTTGGGGAGCCTCCTCTCCCTTGGAGCAGACTGTCTGCAGGGCAAGAAGCTCACACGGCTTCACCTCCTGGGTCTCTCCTTGGAGCATTCAGCATCCTCTGCCCCTCCATGCGCTTCCCACAGCGAGCCCGCCCCGGCAGGGTCCTGGGGAAGCCACAGGGTCCTGCACCCCCACTTCGCAGTCAGACGTGACTCTCAGCCAGCCAGTAAGACAGAGGTTTATTCGATGACAGGAACAGGGTCTAAAACAGAGCTTGTAGGTACAGAGAACCGGACCCCTCGGCTGGGTCCATTCTAGGGGGCAATGAGCCAGATCCCCACGTCTGTCCTCACTCCTTGTCCCCAGCCAGCCCCTCCTCTGCTCAGCTCCTTTCCCAGGCCAGGAGGTCACCTGATCTCTTTGTCTCCAACACCTTCAGCTGGTACCTTTGCAGAGGAGGGGCCCAGGCCATCAGTTGCTAGGAGACAGAGTGCCAGGCATTTAGGGGCACTGGCCCTTTGCTCTGCAGCAATCACACCCCCTTATCCCACCACCTAGATACTTAAGAACTGCCATGGGGACACTGAGGCACCAACACAGTATTCAGAGCAAACGTTAAGAACAGTCCCAGGTCGTCACACACAGCTTGCCTTAAGCCTGGCCCAGGGCCCTGCATCGCTCCCTGCATGGTCACTCCCAAGCTGGCTGCAAAGGAGGGAGTGCAGGGTAAGCAGCAGCACGGGGGGACCTGCAGGGGTGGGGTGCTGAACTGTGGGGTTACCACATGTACATCTGGGAGGCAAGAGGCACCCAGAGAGGTGGGTGAATGTCATGCCCTGGGAAAGTGCCCATTACAGGCATCCCGAGACCGATTGGCCTCACAAGCTGAGCACAGGGCAGTGTGTGGCACTGAGTTGAACCTCAGCCCTCTGATGCTGGGGGTCGTAGCATGCCTGAGAGCATGCTATGCATGGTTCCCCAGCAAGTGTTCCCCCCCCAGGGGGCTGCACTGTAGAAACCGGCATGTGGGCGCTGGCTGACGTCAGGCTGTCTGAGTCCACAGCAGAAGAGCTTCTGTCCTGCAAGTAGCGCCAGGAGCTCATGCCAGCACTGCAGCCTGGTTGGCTAAATTGGAGGGAAACAGGCCCTGGCATTCTCTTTGGGGCAGCCACAGCTCTGCATCCAGGCATCCTAGGAGAGGTGCCACAGGGCAGAACAAGCAAGGGCTGTGTACTGCAAACAGTCTCCCCTGCCAGCTGTCGCCCAGGAGCCGCTTTTCCATGTGGAGCCTAAGAATGTGAGAGCAGTTGGAGGAAACCCTGGCGTGGCCCCAAGAGCTGAGCCCCGGATAAAGTGGGGTGCAGTGGATGCAGCACTGGGGTTACAGGTAACATGAAGCTAGGGCTCTCCACTAGCACCGCCACACACTCGGAGGCACTGCGTTTTGTCATCCTGGGCCTCCTGCCAGCACCAAGAGCGAGCGAGGGGCAGGGAGCCCTGTGTGTACGGTAGGTGCAGCACCATGCACTAACCGCCTGCCCTCCCCATCTCACGGTGTCCTTCCTCAGATGAGCATTTCCAGCCCCTCACGCTGCACTCTGCCGCCTTCGGGGCCTTGGCTACTTGCTCTGGAGCGTCGCGCTCTTGGCAGCGCCAAGGAACGCCCCTGTCCTGGCCAGTGTGCACACAGGAATGCAAACAGAGCTGTCAGCACTGGAGGAATTTCTAACCTGAACAGGCCAGCAACTCCCTGATAGCCCCTCTCAAATCACAGCAGTGAGTTTGGGGTAAGGGGGCTTCCCTCAGCTCCCACTGCCCAGGGAGCCAGCACCTCTTCCCTCCCCCTCAGAGAGCAAAGCCAGCCCAGGCCGCCTGCCACCAACAGTCAGTCCCAGCTCCTGGTCTTTCAGTAGCCACTGTGGGAAAGCATTGGTGGAGCAGTACCTCCCTGCCCCCTTCAGCCCAGGTCACTCTCCTCCCTGCAGAGGTGAGGCACAAGGGCCAGGGTGCGGGGGATAAACCCTGCTGCAGCCTGGCAGAGACTTCTCCAGCCAGTACGTGCCCAAGCGTTTCCTCTCCAGGTGCAGCCTGCAGCTCTGGACAGATGTTGCAAACCAGCCAGGAGGTCACTAGTCAGGCCCCAGGGTAGGGCTGTGGCTCTTAGGAGAGCGGGTGGTGCTGTCGGGGCTCTGGCAGTGGGGGCCTGAGGCACATGCTACTGCCCTTGGAGGTGTCACAGCAACGCATGGTGAGGCAAGAGCTTGCGAGGGCAGATCCAGAGCCCTGTGCTGAGGCAGTGTTAAGATTTCCTGCACCATCCCTGACAGGTGTTTCTTTTCCTGCAGCTCCTCCTGGCACCTGGGGGCAGAGGTAAAGGGCCTGTGTGTGGGTGCTCGCCTGGAATTCTGTGTCTACTGTGTTTGGGGCACTAGTGTCCTAAAGCTGCCAGCTTTGCAGTGGAACTGGCCCTAGTGGGAATCGTGTGGGGTGGGCATAGAGGCCGGTCAGTCACTGAGCTGGGCTGGGCTGGAGACCTTCCATGAAGCAGCATTCTGAGCTGTGCCGTAGCACTGGGTACGGCTGTGCACAACTGGATTTCAGCAAGTCTCCCCTGCCTGCCCCATGGCGTCGTGTGGGCACTGAGTAACGGGACAGGACTACACCTACTGCAGCCCTGGCAATCTTTGGATCTGGCACCAAAAGGTGTCAAAGGCCCTTGCAGAGGGTAGGACACTAGTTACGGTTCCAGAGAAAGCACAGGACTAATGGTGAATTTTCAGCGTGGCACATGGCTAATGGTGGCTGCCGCAGGGCTCCAGCCTGTGACGGGAGGTGATGTTTGCAATTGGCACAGACCGATTAGCTTGCTGAGCCTGGGGAAGGCAGTGAGGAAGAAGTAGCTAAGCTGCACTGTCAGCAAGTGCCAGGGAAACGCACACTGGAGGGAACCCCATGAACCCCTCATAAAGCTGACCGGGGGCACCGGGGGCCAAGCGTGTGGGGAAGGCCCTGAGCATTACCATGGCCAGCTCAGAGCAGGGCTCTGCATGCAGCACGGCCACAGCAAACCAAGCCTCAGGCTGCCTAGAGAACGAGATGGAAGCAAGCATGAAAAGGTTGTCAGACAAATCACCCACCCTTTGGTCCTGGCTGCTCTTCCTCAACAGATATGGCGGGACAGACGGGGCCCAGAGATGAGCCATAGAAGCAATCAGCCTCCTGGAGAGACTGAAACAACTGGGACCCCTGGGTTGGGAGAGGCCGTGACTGAGGGAGAACAAACAGTGAACAGGTGAGAAGACAAATGGAGTCTCCTAGTTCCCGTCCTACAAGACCCGGGCTTGTCCCGTGGGCAATTAACCACGGGTTCATAATGCTACAGGTGAGGATCTGAGGTCTGACTGGACAGAGAGAGCAGCCAGCTGCAGATATCAAGTGCCCTGCTTCAGGGCAGGCGCTACCCATTAAGTGACGCGTGGGAAATATTCCCCAATGGCCCCTGCTCTCCCTGAGCCCCACTGCTCTGACCTGGGCTGGTAATCTCAGGGCAGCTCCTCAAGGGGCTAGTTCTGGCTGCTGGCCCAGAAGCTGAAGCTTCAACTCATATTCTATGGCTGGAGCTGCTGGCAGGGCCAGGTCAAGAGCCCAGCAGTTAGGCAGAGTCACTGTGAACCTCTAGGCCAGGCCCCTCCAATTGTGGCTTCCCCGCCTTGGAAAGGCGCAGGCTCTAGCGCATGACACAGCCTTCAGGGGACGGAGAGATGGAATCAGAGCTGCATGTGAAGCCAAAAGGATTCTTCCCGCTGTCGTGGGGGTAGCCAGGGAATTGTGGGGCAGAGCTCAGCAGGGACAGCTTCAAGCCAAGGTTCTCTTTCCATGCTGCTTTGTCCTGCGTGCCCCCGTGGGGAAGGTCTGCCCTGGGGAGAGATTGAGGGCCCAGCACATTGGTTCATGAGGGCTGAGCACCCCCAGCACTACGCAGGCTCTGTGCCCAGGGCTGCAGAGAGGACAGACAGAGAGCATAGACAGATGCCCGTCAGGGGGCGCTCCAGGTTTATTAGTGGGAGGCAGACTGCTTGCGACACAGTCTAGAAATCTGGGCTGGTGTTTGTAGCAGCGCCAGGATCCAGACTGAACAGGGCCACTAGGTCCTGCCGGGACACAGGGGCAGTTTGCAGGAATCAGACTAGGCATACCCAGCACTGTAAAAAAAGAGTCAGTTCAAGTGATACTGAGACGAGTGAGAACCAAAGCCCCGAGACCAGCGCCTCACTCCTCCTCCTCTTCCTCCTCCTCCATGGCTATTGGCCGGGGGCCGGCAGCCCCAGGAGGGCCCCGCTGGATGGAGACGATCCCGCTGAGGAAAGCATAGCCAATCATCGCCGCCAGTCCCACCAGCACCGACAAGATCTGGTTGCGCCGTTTGTAGGGCTCCTCCTCAGACTCGGTCCCTTCGGAGGCAGATGTCTTGGGGGCGCTGGAGGGGGCGTCCCCTTGCAAGGAAACAACACGTCAGAACCCCAGATCCCGCTGGCGACGTGCACCCCAGCCCAGAGGGCAGACAGCAGGGGCAGCCTGGAAGAGTATAGCCATGTTACCCTTGTTCGGGGGAGGGGAACAGGGTGAACAGGGAATAGTTGGGGCAAGGGTCCGAAAGCAGCAGGGGGAGAAAAAAGGAAAGCTGCCCCTCCTTTTCCAAGAGCCGGAGAGGGGGCGCTCCCCACCCTCACCAGACCCCCGTTACAGCCAGCAGGGTGTCAGGAGATGCCTCCACCATGGCCGACACAGAGCACTCCCTGTGTTACACCTGGTGGGAAGTCCAGTCCTTCCCCCCCACCTCCTCAGCAGCCAGGAGTGGAGCAGTGCAGGTGAGCTGAGCTCCTCCCCAAGGCACTGTCCCACTTCAACTGATCTGCCGTGGGCTAGCAAGTCTCAGCCTGTGACTAGTGGGGTCTGAGGCATGGTTCAAGCCTGTTCACATCCCTCCCCCCACCCCCACCTTTGTGACCTTGCTTCAGTGATTCCAGCTGACCCGCAGCTTCCCAGTGCCAAAGGATGGGCTGGAGGCCTGGCTGCTCACCTCCGTCCCAGGGGAAGTAGAGGCTGAGGATGGAGGAGCAAAAGTCACACAGGTTCTGCAGCGACTTCAGGTGCTGCTGCAGTTTCCCGTTGGGCAGCTTGGCTTTCAAAAGAGGCGCCAGATGACTGAAGACGAATGCGTCCAGGGAAGCAGGGCTGCGGCAAGAGAGCTTGAGCTAGTGGCTCCTGGCCTGTCAGCACCAGTGGCCCAGGACCCTCAGCACTGGGAACACACGACCCCAGGCTGTAGGAACAGGCTGGCTCAAATTTACACCGTCACTAGGGTCCAACTGTTGTGTACGCTGAGCATAACCAAAGTACCTAGAGCCCTTGAGGCTGCTCCTCTCCCTGCTACTCCAGTCCCAACGTGCAGGAAGCAGAGCAGGAGCGCTGGCTGTGGGTGGTGAGCCCAGCTACACTCATCTTGGCCTGTCCCAGGAGATGGTGCTGCCAGGAGCTGGCTAGGGCTGTTGGCTGCGGGAGCTCACAACTCCTCTTGCAGGCAATCTTGGAGGTGCCTGAATGCCAAAGGTGCTGGGGCACCAAAGGCAGGAGGTGGCTTCTCAGCAAGCGCTTGAATAAGTGTCTGTCTTCTCTGACTCCTGCTCACCGCAGCTGGCTCTTTGGAAGTGAATAAGCAGCATATTCAGCCATTACCATTTATAGCTTCATAAATTATGGGCCCATTAAACATGAAGCAAACAAGGCAGCCGTCTAATGGGCTAAAACTTCCTACGCAGGCCGTGGCTGAAGTGCTGGAATATCTGGTCCTGGCTCTCAGTTTTACGGGAGAGGAAGGGGAACTGTCGGGACGGCAGTGGGAACGGATGGAGCCTAATGGGCTGAAAGGAACTGCCCTCTCCCCAGGGCCCTGTCTTCCATTAGAGAGACACTATTCAGCCCAACTCACGGTCCCACTTTCGCTTTAATTGCCTCCGAGGTTTCTCTATAATTCCCAGAGCTCTTTCAAAGGGCTGCCAAAGCCCGTGTCTCACAGCATGCCAGGGAGCTGCAAGGAGACCTGAGACTTAACACCATAACCCCTCTGCTCTGACGTTCTGCTCCCAGCCATGAGTGCCAGGCAGAGGCATGAGATCCACGTGTGGGCAGGTGAGGAAAGAGCCCTCGCTTCCCCGCACAAAGAAAGTTCCTCCAAGAGCCACTTACGAGTCTCCAAAGAAGAACTTCTGGTCCCCGAGGCGCTGAGACAGGAGCGTCAGGCACTCCTGGGCTTCGCGGTACATCTACGGGAGCAGGAGAGATGCAGGCCTGGTGTCACATCCCCTCAGCACACGAGGTGCAGGAGGCATGTCCTGGGACTGTGCTATCTCCAGTCCAAGAACGCCAGCAAAGAAAGCAAATGTCATCCTTATTGGGAGCAAAGCCACTGGCTGACCTGCCCTTGCCAGGGACCGACCCTGGCTTCTGCTTCACAGCCAACGACCAGAGTATTCTGGGGCTGGGCACAAAAGGGTTAAACTCAGTGCCCCACGGGAGCTGGCTTTGTTCTAATCCAGCGGGAACTGGGAGCATGCCCAGCGGCTGGGGACAAGGTGACCCCTCATGTTGCTTCCATCTAGGGGCAAGGTGATGGATTCCCAGGAGCCCCAGCCAGTCCTCCCAGCTGCCACAAGGGTAGCAAGAGCTGCAGAACAGAAGTGCCCCGTCTTTGGGATCTTTCCCCCCAGAAGCAACATGACAGCCGAGCTTAGCTATTCCACCAGCCCACTCACTTCCTTCTCCAGCTCCTCCTCGTCCTCCAAGCAGCTTTCCCCCCAGATCAGCTGCAGCCGCTCCAGATGCTGCTTGTGCATGCGGTTGGGCAGGAAGAAGTTGAGCGGGAAGGGGATGGCCTCTGCGTACCATTTCCGCGTGTGCTCCACATAGTTCTTTGTGTCCACCCAAAACGTGTGAATCTACGGCACGAGGACAGTGGTGACCCGCAAGAACTAGTGCAGGGCTGCTTTCTGCAGTGCCCTATGAGACACCCTGCTACCTCAGACCCCCACCCTGATCCTCGCACAGCTCTGTCACTGCACCATAATCCCAATCTCCAGATTCCACCCTGCGGTTCTGGGATCCGCCAATATGCCTCAGTCACTCACTGTGAGGGACCGTCCCACTGGGCTGGACCCAGAATCCATCTGAATTCTGAACTAGCTAGCTCCTCCCATAGCACTTCCACTGGCCTACATGAGCACTCACCAACACAGGTAGCAGCTTCTCCTCTAGCAGAGACACAAAGGCTAGTGTATCTGCCCCTTGTCTCGCAGAGAGATCATAGTCAGCGTTGTATTGCTACAGAGTAAAGGGAACAGTGTGAGGCCTGAGCTGGAAGTGGCGACTGAGCTCATCCTGTGCTCCAGCCCCCACCCCATGAACTGCAGACATGGCTCCTGTCTGGGTAGTACAGGCAGGGGTGGGATGCGGGGCGGATGACACTAGCCCCAGGCAAGTTCCTTTCACAGATGCTTTTCCAGGCACTAAGTGCCACGCGTGGGTTTTTCCTAAAATGCACATGCTGATGCGCGGCCGACTCCACGAGCATGGAGTCAGAGCTCATCTGCCCAGAGGAGACGTATTCCCTTTAGACACCCAGCTTGACCAAAGCTGAACTGTGTTCACGTCCAGAGACACTCCCGGGAGCAGTATCGACGGGCTGGGGGAAGGTGCGTGGACAGGAGCCCAGTGCACAGGCCGCCTGCTCCCCTTACATCTTTCAAGGGGAGACTCTGGCCAGCCCTGGGGCGAGCACAGCCTGGTGTGTTTAACCTGGCCAGAAGCCTGTTCCGTTTCAGAACACACTGGCTGCGGCTGTGCTCGCCTGTGCTGCCACATGACCCAGAGGAGGAAAGCTGGGGCCGAGGCAGAGTCTGGGATGGAAGGTGCAAGCAGTGCAGGGGAGCGGCTCCAGCCTTTCCTAGGAAAGTTGGCACCAGGCAGGCCTATTTCCACCAGAGCCGGGAGCAGCCTGAATAGCGGCGTGGCTGGCCCACACCCTGGCGTCTGAGAGCTGCCCGAGTCCCCAGACTGACACCTCCCTCAGGCCTCAAAGGAACCACTTGTGCTCCTCCCCACAGCTAGCCAGCCCCAGGCAAACCATCCACGAGGCTGGTCCACTACTTGCCTCAGCACTTGGGGGCAGGGAAGACAGGAGGGGAAGAACTGAATCTTCACATAAGTTCCAGACACAGAGCAACTCCAAAGGGTGAAACTAGCACACAGGGACAGAAGGGCTTCTCTGATGGGAACCCCTGCATCTTCTGCCCTCTCCTCCATGGTCCTTGTGACAGGGCCACTACAGATGTGTTGCTCAGGGCAGATGTGTCAGGATCTGGGAAGCTGAGCTGGGCTTTGGGCATTTGGCAGTTCTTTCCCCTCTCCTAGTCCAGACTGTCTGACTGCAGGACCAGCCAGGTGTCGCTGCATAGGTCCATGGGCAAGCTCCTGTGGCAACTGCGTAACACAATGCTTCCACTGGCAGGGTTTGCAGACCCTGCTGAGCCCCCTCTCCAAGGGTCGCTTCCTATAGGCTCTGGCATTCCCTGCTCACCCATGCCTCGGCTCCCCACCCACTGCTGCAAGCCCTCCTGGTTATTTCCATCAGCGGCTTCACTCTCAGTTTTCCCCAACTCCCACCCCCATAGGTGTGAGCCGCAGGGGGCAGGTGACTGTCTCCTCTCACTCTGGGGCAACAGGCCTGAGTCAGTGTCCCCATCCCATACCTTTTTCCTGAGGTGAGTGATGATCTGGTGCATCTGGGACAGGACACCTTCCTCCTTGGTCTTCAGAGCAGGTAAACACCCTGAAAGCAGAGAAAGGGAATACAGGGGAGACCCTGCCCAGAGGTACCTCTTCACAGGCCTCCTGCACGCAGCGAGCACCCCCAGCCCCACCTGCTCTCATTGGGGATCCTGGCGCAGGTGGCAGCATCACACATGGGTTGCAAGAGACCCTTTTGTTTTCACATGCCGCAGTGGTGTTCAGGGTTTCCGCGTTTGGTCTCAGCCCACGCAGTGACTTCCTTTTGGAAGCCTGAACTGGTCTGGCGTTGAACAATGCGAGACTTATTCCTGGGTGAAATGGATTTTGCACATGGACAGCTCCGAACTGGCTGGAATTCACACACAAACTTTCCATGTGGCTGGCCCCTGCTGAGGAGTCTCCAGGCTAGATGTGGCAGACAGGATTCAAAAGTAACAAACACCATGTCGCAGAGCTGTCAGCTCTGGCAGGGGTTCTGGGCTGCTCTGACAGCTGAGTTCCAAAAGGGAGAATGTCCCCCTGCCCCGGGGCAGGGCCATGAAGTCAGGAAAGAGGAGATGTTTGTTTGCCTGCCTCCTTAAAGAAAATGGGGAAATTAAATGGAAAGCTTTGTTTAAAGGCCGTGCAGCCCAGCAGCCTCAAGGGAAGCTGGGAACTAGCTCTCCTCAGTTCTGATATTGGCTGTCCCACCAGTTTGCCTTGGGCACCTCACCATGCCTCAGTTTCCCCACCTGTAACAGGGAGATAATCTCTGCCTACTTTCCGGTGGCTTGTGATGGCTCCAATAATCACCTGTGTGCCATGTGTTTATTTCTATCCCCCACATGCCCCTGCCCCATTCTCATAAGCGCCTTTACCTGAGGGACTTCGCCACGGGTTAGTGACCTTGTGAACTCTGAGCGGCACGCCTGTGAATCTGGCGTAGGTCTGGAAGGGAAGCAGAAGAAAGACTCAGAAGGAGTCTGTGTATAAATGTTTAACTCTGCACTGGCTCAGAGTGAGAATGACTCCAGCGGCCAGGGCGCTCAGCTGGGATGTGAGACCCCGGTTCCAGTCACGGCAGAATGGCCCCAGAACACCCCACAGACTAGTGGTTAGGGACCTCACCTGCCAGATGGGGAGACCCAAGTTCAAATTCCTTCTCCACATCAGAGGCGCTGAACCCTAGGTGGCTAGGCTAACGATTAGAGGTGACACCTCCTCCTCCTGTTTCTTGCAAGAAGCAGTGTAGGTGCGTGGCTCCAGGATAGGGGAGTCCAGAGCAGAGACAAGCGCCTCTCTATGGCCCAGATTTAGGTGCCAAATTCCCTTTGAGGGCCGGGCTTAGCCCAAACCCCTCTCCTTGGCTTTTACTGGCTAGCTAAAGTGGCTCGGCACGTGGGTCTGGATACCAGCCATTGGAACGGAAACCTGGGGTGCAAAACTGGTGTCCTTTTGTGGAGCTACCCTGAGGCTTTCTGTGCCTTCCCCCTGCCCAGCATGTCGGTGGGAGTGCTGGTCCTCCCCTGCCCCCAGACCCCGGGGGTGCCGGTCCTCCCCTGCCCCCAGACCCCGGGGGTGCCGGTCCTCCCCTGCCCCCAGACCCCGGGGGTGCCGGTCCCCCCCCCCAGACCCCGGGGGTGCGGGTCCTTCACTCCCCCTAGACCCCAGGGGTGCCGGTCCCCCCCCCAGACCCCGGGGGTGCGGGTCCTTCACTCCCCCCAGACCCCGGGGGTGCCAGTCCTCCCCTTCCCCCCCCGCAGACCCAGGGGTGAGGGTCCTTCCCCCCTAGACCCCAAGGGTGCCGGTCCTTCACTCCCCCCAGACCCCGGGGGTGCCGGTCCCCCCCCCCAGACCCCAGGGGTGCGGGTCCTTCACTCCCCCCAGACCCGGGGGTGCGGGGCCCTGTCCCGGGGAGGGGCCCGGCGGGAGGCCCAGGCGGGACCCGGGGGGCCCGGCCCGGCCCGGCCCGCTCACCAGCACGGCCAGGCAGTCCGGGTCCACCGAGGGCAGCCCCCAGCCCCCGGCCCAGCAGAACAGCTCCATGGGCGCCGCCATCTTCCCGCCCGACCCGGAACCACACGGCCCGGCCGGCTCCGGCCCCGGCCCCGGCTCCTCCCTGCGGCCCGGGCGGGGCCCGAACCGCGGGGGTGGGGCCTGGGCAGCCCCCACGAGCCCTCCCGCCGCGCCCTGAAATGCCCCCGAGCCTGGCCCCCCCGTACCCCCAATACCCTCTGTGCCCCAATACCCCCACCCGCGTACCCCAATCCCGCCATGTGCCCCAACCCCCCCCGTGCCCCACTATCCAGAGCCCCCGTACCCCAATCCCGCCATGTGCCCCAACCCCCCCGTGCCCCACTATCCAGAGCCCCCGTACCCCAATCCCGCCATGTGCCCCAACCCCCCCGTGCCCCACTATCCAGAGCCCCCGTACCCCAATCCTGCCATGTGCCCCAACCCCCCCGTGCCCCACTATCCAGAGCCCCCATACCCCAATCCCGCCATGTGCCCCAACCCCCCTGTGCCCCACTATCCAGAGCCCCCGTACCCCAATCCCGCCATGTGCCCCACTATCCAGAGCCCCCATACCCCAATCCCGCCATGTGCCCCAACCCCCCCGTGCCCCACTATCCAGAGCCCCCATACCCCAATCCCGCCATGTGCCCCAACCCCCCTGTGCCCCACTATCCAGAGCCCCCGTACCCCAATCCCGCCATGTGCCCCACTATCCAGAGCCCCCATACCCCAATCCCGCCATGTGCCCCAACCCCCCCGTGCCCCACTATCCAGAGCCCCCATACCCCAATCCCGCCATGTGCCCCAACCCCCCCGTGCCCCACTATCCAGAGCCCCCATACCCCAATCCCGCCATGTGCCCCAACCCCCCTGTGCCCCACTATCCCGACCCCCTGTACCCCAATCCCACCATGTGCCCCAACCCCCCCGTGCCCCAATACCCCGATCCCCCATACCCCCAATTTCCCCGTGTGCCCAATACCCCAACCCCTGTACCCCGACCTCCCATACCGCCAATCCCCCCGCATGCTGACCCCCGTGCCTTTGTGCCTCAATACCCCGACCCCCCATGCCCCCAATCTCCCCATGTGCCGACCCCCGCGCCTCTGTGCCCCTATACCTGACCCCCCTGTGCCCCGACCCACCCTGTGCATCCATATCCCCCGTGTACCAACCCCCCACACCCCTATATCCCAACCCCCTGTACCTCCATTCCCCCCATGTGCTGACCCCCTGCGCCTCTGTGCCCCTATACCCCCTGAGCCTGATACACCCCTGCACTTTCCCTGTGCCCTGCCACCCTGGAGACCGAATCCCCAGCATCACCCCCTTGCAGATGCCTGCTCTTGTCTCTCTCCCCAGCAGACCCTGCAACTCCTTCTCTCAGCCCCCGTATCTCCAAAGGGCCTGCCTGTCTCTCCCCCGGGACTTCCTGCACTGGGCCATGGGTAGAAACGGAGTGTCTTCTCTCAGCGTTGCAAATTCCAAGGACAAATTATTTGTCACATTGGTTTTCTGTAGCAGCTAAACTGGGAATCTGTGCAGAATGGGTTTGAATGTGCAGCGAGTCGTAAAAGAGTTGGAATGTTTTAGCTTAGTCCCCACATCGTAAACCTGCCACCCCGCCCTGTATGGGGCGGCTGGTCTGAGCCTGCTGGGAGGTGTTTGCAGGAGGATAGATGGTTGGGGGTTGGTTAAAGAGCTGCTCTTGCTCTTGACTCTGTGACCGATTCCTTGTGTAACCTCCTCTCTGCCTCAGTTTCCCCTCTGTAAAACACTGATATGGCTTGTAAGGCTTTTAGTGATCCTCAAGGGAGCAGGGAATTGACAGCAGTTTAGCATCAATTGCTGCAGCTTTGCCAGGCCCCAGGGAATGGTCACAGCTTTGCGACAGATGCTTTGTGCTGTGCTATGTCTGGCTTGGCCCAGCTGCAGCAGCATTGCGTTTACAATGCACTCATCATCATGGTATGAGGTATGCTGTGTGCAAAACTACTGTGGAGTTAGGAGGCTGTCACTGAGTCCCCGGGTGATGCTCTGGAACTGCTCCCCACAAAGCTAGGCAGGACTTTGGGGAGCCTCCTCTCCCTTGGAGCAGACTGTCTTCAGGACAATAAGTTCACACACCTTCACCTCCTGGGTCTGACATTGGAGCATTCAGCATATGCTCCTCTGTGCGCTTCCCACAGCGAGTCCGCCCAGGCAGGGTCCTGGGGAAGCCAAAGGGTCCTGCACCCCCACTTCACTTTGCCATCAGACATGATTCTCAGCCAGCCAGTAACCCAGAAGGTTTATTAGATGACAGGAACACAGTCCCAAGCAGGGCTTGTAGGTACAACCAGGACCCCTCAGCCAAGTCCCTCGGGGGGGCAAGGAGCTTAGACCCCAGACTAGGGGTTCCCAGTGTCTTCCCAGCCAGCCCAAAACTGAAACCAAAAACCCCTCCAGCAGGCTCCCTCCCTTTGTCCAGCTTGCCTGGCAAAGGTGTCGACTCCCCACCCCCTTCCCGGCTCAGGTTACAGACTCAGGTACCGTCCCTCACCTAAAGTCATCCCCTGCTCTCCTATCCCCCACGCAGACAGCCCCAGTAAAACTAAATGACATTCCCAGGTCAATCCACCCCACTCCCTACTGCATCGAGGAAGGCTCCCCTGTCCCAGGGACACTGTTATTGTCACCTCGGTTGCTTATCCTGCGAAGACTGCAGACGCAGCATATTGGGGCCTTGTACTGCATGTGAAAGAGCCTCTTCTGCAGCTTTTCCTGCAGGGAATAGTCTCCCTGCTACATCTCGAATCCCATCTGAAAACCTCTCTCTCATCCCTAGCCAATACCTCTTAATTTCTCAGTCCTTCAGCCTCTGTTCTGCTGTGCACACTGCTCCGGGGACTGAGGGTTTACAAGAGAGGCTCTACTGCTTGAAGCTGTTGCACTGAAAAGCGCTACCTGAAAACTGCAAACACGAAATAGAAGGAACTAAACCCTAACATGCATCTGCAACGGGGCTCATCCCTTGTGCCAACAAAAGGCAGAGTCTGTGCTGGATTTGCCACACTGAACCATGCTCTTCGCTGGAAAGGCAGCCTGGCCCCCCTCGGAGAGCGTGTGCATGGAACGTAAGTCAGCTGCAGCTGAACGGGAGTGAAGCAGCCCCCGAATCAGGGCCCAGGGCTCCCTGGGGATGTCGTTGTAAGAGAGGGGAGATTGCAGGGTTGACAATGGGCCAGTTAATACCTGCGGATCTCCCCTCCCTGCACATGGCAGGCCATGGGCTGGATGGTGACACAACCCTCCTGCCTGCTCATGTCTTCCCAGCTTTCGTTCATGGAGAGAGGGGCGCTTGCATCACAAGCTGTGCTGTCCTTGTCTCTGCCTTTCCCACCGTTTGCGGGGCCTCTGGGGCTGCCGGGGGTGCAGCTGCCTGGAGCAGACTTTCACCTGGAGAAAACCCCCAGAATAAGCTGCAGTTTGACCATGTTCTCTCTGGATCTAGTCCCCCGGGGATGTGCGTGTCAAGAGCTCCTGCCTCTGCCTCTCTAGCTAGCAGCACATCTGAGTCCCCATCCTGTTTTTAGCGAGGAGGGTGGTGTGGGCCTGTTCAGACACTGCATGTTTTCAGGAGGTCGTGATGCTTGGATCCAAACCCACCCAGCAGTGTGCAGCCTGCGTTCCAGAGCGCATGTTGCCATGGAAAGAAAACAGGGGTGGGGGAGCAGCACACGCAAAGCACGAGGATGGAAAATCTCTGCTCTCTGTAATTTGGGAGAATCCAAGCAGGAATTCTGTCTCCCCCTCCCTCTTTGGAGTCCCTGTTAATTAGGACTCGGGTTAGTCCCTTGCCGCAGTGGATCAAGCCGAGCCACTGGCATTGGCCTGCCTGGCTGAGAGCAGCAGGAAGGGCCAGGGCTGGAGGGAGCCCACCTGGACATGGCTCATCGCGTTGTTATGGCGGCAATGGAAACAAAGAGTAAACACGGCTGACGCTGCACTCAGTGAGCCTCGGTGCGGCAGAGGGCTTGGCTGTGGTTCAGGAACGACCTTCCCGGCCAGCTGCGTGAATTCGCCAGGGAGCTCCTTGTGTCCCATGGGCCCCAGTCAGATACGGACACATTCAAACAGCTGGGGAACACTCCCCATGCACTAACAGGCAGGCCTAGAGAGTCACAGCTCTCACCCCGCCAGGGTCCAGCCCCACGGCTGCATCCCCGAGCCGGGCAGAGGGAGGGTACCAGGATGGCAGAGCAGGATTCGGGAGATCTGACAGGTTCTGCAGACAGCGAGGTGTCACGGAGTGTGGGGAGTCCAGTCCTGCACCCCTCTTCCTGGGACCCACAGTGACTCTCAGCCAGCCAGTAAAACAGAAGATTTATTGGACAACAGGAACACAGGTTACAGCAGAGCTTGCAGGCACAGTCAGGATCCCTCAATCGAGCCCTTCTGGGCTTTCAGGGTGCTTGGATCCTAGCTAGGATACCCCAAATTCCGCCCACACAGCCCCAAGCCCAAACTCAAACTGCTTCCCTCCTGCCACTCCCTTCCTTTGTCCTCCTTCCCGGGCAAAGGTGTTGACCTTTTCCCTCCCTTACCTAGCTCAGGTTACAGGCCCTGGCATCGTCCATCCCCTAAAGTCCTCCCCTGCTCTCCCATTCCCCACACAGACAGCCCCTACTCCATCACACGAGGTGCAGAGATGGTGCAGGGCATGATGCTGTGGGAGTGGATGGGACTTTGGAGTGAAGACTCCAGTCCATTGGGTCAACAACAGGAAATCCGACCAGTCACTTGTCTTAACTCTCTGTAAACTGACCCTCCCCAACACTGCCTCCAGATTCTGTGTCCTGCAAACCTCTGCCATCCCCAAGTGCACTGACCGTCCGGAGCCTCACCGGAAAGGACCTGTGTCATTGCAGGCAGCTCAGCGAAGATGCCCAGCCAGCCCCGGCTAGAGAATGGCCTATCCTCATTGGCCACCGCCAGAAGTTGGGCTCTAGGGAACATGGATCAAAGGCCTGGCCTCGTTCTGCGACCCTCGCAAGTGCACTGCTGCCCTGGTGCTGCCCTGGTCCTGTGGGATGCCAGCTGGGTGCCCTGACCAATGGTGCCTCCCCATTCCCAGATCTGTGGGTCCCTGCCTGCCCCCCTCTGCCTTTCCCTGCTAGCAGACTTCAGAGGTGAAGGTGCTTCCAAGATGACCTCGTTGTGTTGTTCTGGAGCTTAGGTCGGGTCCTGAGAGCTGATTTGTGCAGCTGTGCAGCTGCTAGGTGGCCTGGCTTTGCTGCCTCACCTTCAGCATGGGCTGAGAATAACCTGTCTTGGGACTTGGGCTTCCCATGGAGGGAGGGGACACCCCCCCCCCCACCATGGCAGACTCTCAAATGCGTGTGTGGAGTTATATCTCCTGTGTATCTGGCAGGCCCTGGGGCATGTGGGAGTGACCTCCTGTCTCTGGCAGGCCTTGTGATATGTGGGGGGTGACCTCCTGTTTCTGGAAGACCCTGTGGGATGGAGGGGGGGTGACTTGGCAGGATGGTTGGTGTCAATCGTTGTCTGGGTGATGGTGTATCATGGGCCGTATGCTGCACACACCTGTCAGGAAACCTCTCCCAGGGGTGCTTGTGCAAAGCCCACCATTTGGCTGCTCGTGCAAAGAGGTGCATGGGGTCACTGGTGCAACATGCTGCACTCAGCTTTCCAGCTCACAGTGGCTTGGAGCTGGAAGAGAGCATCCATCCATTGTTCCAAGTTCCCATCCTCCTTCTGGGTGCTGACACTGCGGCAGGGTACGTGCGTGTCTCCTGCACACATGGGCACACAAACATGCACCGAGGCTGGTTCCAGACTGACTGACCTCCCCATGACCCTGCAGCTGCCAGCAGGATCTGAAGTCAGGCCGTCAGGAGTTGGGCCTGGGGAAGGTGGCTGGTGATGGGTGGCGGTGGTCTGGTCCTGCTGTCTCCCGAAGACAGGGCTGCCTGGCTAGTCAGAGCTCTGGTGAGGCCGGGCCATTGGAAAGTGAGTCTCTGACAGCCATGTAGATGCTGGCTGGAAGTCTCCTCCTCTGCCATCTGGGGCCATTACCTTCCTGCACTGATTTACCTGGTGGTGCAGTACTGGCCCCTGAGCCCACCTGTCTGTCTGCAGGCCTAATGGTGACTAATAGCCCACCGCCCGCCTCCAGCCCCTTCCCGGGCAGGCCAGGGGACGTCCGGCAGCAGCTACCCCAGGGCAAGGGGAGCCCTGCCAGTGCTCAGCGTCCATCAGAGGCAAGATGACCCCGAGTCTCCATGCTAAAGCCACGCGTGCTCCAGGGCAGGGCAGCCCCCAGGTGCCCCCAGCAGAGACCCAGCGCACCCCAGGGCGCAGCAGCCCCTGGGTGCTGCAAGCAGAGACCCAGCGCACCCTGCCTCGTGCCGCTGCGAGCTGCTGACAGCCGGGGGCCGGGCTCCCCGCGGCGTGGGAGGGGAAGAGGCCTGCGAGCCAGCTGGCCTGGCGGCGGCTCAAACCTCCGAAGCCGGGCTGCGTGCTCCGGGTCCCCGCGAGGAGCGCCCCTGATTGACGGCTCTTTGTTTCCGCTCGCCATCCCCCGCCCCCGAGCAGCAGCGCTCCGGGCTCCGGCGCTTCGCCTGGGCTTCCCCCGCGCGCAGGGGCTGGGGAGCGGCATGGAGAAGGGGGCGCTCTGCGGGATGCTGGCGCTGCTAGTCCTCGGCGCGGCCAGCTCTGCCAGGCAGGAGCTGCAAGGTAAGCGGGGCTCCGCCGTGCCCCAGCCCGGGGGAGATGCGGGCTGCGGGCTGGGACTGCCCGGTCCGGTCCTGCCCCGCCCCGGCCGGCTGCAGCCCGCTGCGCTCCAGGGCGCGCTGGGACCCCGAGGGAGGCAGAGGGATCCCCGAGTGTGTTTCGGCTTCAGCCTGCCGGGCGCGGAGCCGGGCGCGGAGCCCTGGGGTAAGGGAGAGACCGCCCTGAAGATCTGCCCTTCTCCTGGGGGGACCTGCCTGGCCGGGCCGGGGCCGTGTGGAACCTGGAGCTGCAGGATGGTGCCAGGGATGCTGCAGTGTGAACGGATGGAGTGTGGGGTGGTGAGGAACTGCAGGGGCTGGAGATGCTGGGGTTAGGGGCCGGCGCGTGGCGGGGGAAGGGAGCCGAGGGCCGAGATGGACTTTCTGAGAGCTGCAGGCTGGGGAAGTTGGAAATCCTGTGTATAGGCGGATGGGGGTCACTGAGGTGTCTGGGAGCCGTGGGGCCTGGGAACTGGCTGGGATTTGGGGATGGAGGGACTGGGAAAGGGCAGATAGGAGCAGCGTGTTGCCCCACACCCCTGCCCAGCCTCTCTTCTGTATCCCCTCCCTGTGAGCTGAGGAGTGGAGGAGCCTGGGATTCACACTCCCCACCGTCCCAGCCAGTGGCGTCCAACTCTGCAGCAGAAGGAACTGGCAAGTGCTCCTGGAACCCTCCTTCCCCAGCCAGGACAGCCCGTCTGCACTCAGCTCCGCCACATCAGGCTGGTGGGGAGCAGCATGCTGGTTGGAACCTGGATTCCTGACCTCCCTGGGAGGTCTGGCGCTAGGGACTGTGGACAGCTACAAGTGTCTGGGTCTCTGTGCTGCAGTACAGAAGGACATTCTTCCCCCCAAGCCTGGAAACCACAGGGCAGCCTGCAGTGTGGTGCTGCTGGAGGGACTGGGGGTCCATCCAGGACAGGGTGTTGCCCACAGCGCTCTGCAGGGACTAGTGGTGGTGAACCAGACCAAAGGCTGTGTATCAACCTATCAATCTAAATATTCAGCGGGTAGCTGAGAGCTAAGCCAATGCCTCTGGTTCCAGACCTGCAGCTCCATGTAGCACACTGGCGGGTGCAACCAAGTGCTAGCAAAGGGACTGGCTGGTTCCGGAGCAGCCCATGGTCGGAGTTCAGAGGGGCTGTCAGGATAGGTATTATTCAGGGGTGCTCATTGTCCAGGAGGAACCCATAGGCCTGCGGTCAGAGTTCAGAGGTGCTCAAAGGGTCAAGGTGCTAGATGTCTAGGATACAGCCTGAGGTCAGAGTTCAAAGGGCTGGGTCACGGTTCGTTCGGGCTTTGATCAGATTCACGTCAGAAAGGAGGCCCCTCTATTGGTGACCCGGAGTGCCAGCCTGAGCCGGCTGGGACATTCAGGGAGCTTCCAGTCAGGGCTGGATTTGAGGGGCTGCTGGATGAGCTCACCTAACGCAGGGAAACTCATCGGGGGCACAGGCTACACCCTGCTGCCCCGGATTCCCTTGCAGAAGGAGCAGGCAGCGTCTCAGGGTGCATTGGGGTATCTGTGTGCCCCACGCACACGATGTCATTGTTAAAGATTCTGTGGGGTTTTCCAGGGTGCCGCTAGTGTGGGACGGCTGCCAGGTCCTACCCCAGAGGTGGCTGAATCAGCTGAGGGATCCCTGTACTCAGTATCCAGGACTTCCTATCTCCAGTGTGCTTTTTGGACCTCCACTGGTGACCCTCCTAGCTCCGTTGAGTGGGGGGCAAGTCTCAGTCTCACCCCTTTCACAGGCGAGGGAGCTGCAGTGAGGGAGACCGTAGCAGGGACAGGATCTGAAATCTGGAGCACCAGGCTCCCGGTCGCTCTGGAGCAGGCTGTTCGGAGTCTGGTGCATGGAAGTGGGGTGGGCACCCGCTGTGGTTTTCACAGAGGCAGGTCCTATGGCCACTGAACCTTTAGTCCAGACAAGTGCATTGCTGGTGGAGAGATGCCAGGCATTAGGACTGGCAGCGGTAAACCCCCCCCCCCACACACACACACAATGCCCCATTCCAGCATCTCTGTGGCTTGGCCTCCCTGCTGCGTGTTTGTGAGGGGCTCCCAGGACCGGACCCGGCTGTTTCCAGAGGTGGCTGGGCCTGTGCCCCGGGAGTGCCTGGGCCAGGACAGCGTTGAGCTGTTAGGGTGGCCACAGCCGCCATCCCGTCTGCCTGCGATGCCGGAGCGCCACCTTGTGGGGCGTGCTCCCCCGCTCTGCCAAGCCGGCACCTTTCCACGGGGCTGCCACTGCCCAGGCTTGGTCTCCCTGTGCTCCCACGTGACAGGCCTGTGGGCTCAGCTCCCAGGAGAGGTTTCTCCCTCCTTGTGCCGGGTGCTGCACTGGCCAGGCCCCTGGGGCTCTACAGCAATTTCTCCTGCACTGATGCAAGGGAAAAAGAGTGACCTGGGCAGGGAAGATGAGGGGGGATCCTGGGCGCGCCGACAAGCTGGAGAGGAGGCCCTGATCCTGTCTCAGGCAGAATGGAAAGGATGCCAGCCCTCCAGGGCAGGAACTGCAGCCTCTGAGCTCTGCTCTGCCAGGCAGTCACCCCCCTGGAGGTAGAGTGGGTTTGCTCTGTTTGCATCTGTCCATCTCTGGTATTTGCAGCGTGTCCTTCACTGCCCTCTTTGACCAGCCATGCCCCTTGCGGGGGAAGCTTTTCAACGTCTCCCCAAGTGCTGTGCTCCCTTGCCCCAGGGTGACGGGCAGGTCCTGGGTTAGGCTCTCTGCAGGTACCTCTGCCTGTGAGTGCAATTGCCTGTTCTCTCCTCCCTGCAGTCCTAGACCTGCTGACAGTGACTGAGGCTCGGCACATGGCCAGTGTGGCAGACAAGATCAGGACCCAGCTACTGGCAGTTGATGACATTTACCTTCTCTCCACCTTCCGCCTCCCCCTCAAGCAGGGCGGGCTGCTCTTTGGCCTGTACTCCAAAAAGGACAACACCCGGTGGCTGGAGGCCTCTGTCATTGGGAAAATCAACAAAGGTAAGGGGGTTGCTGAGCAAGGGATAGGGGTGCCCACTGGGAGATGGGACGCCTCTGGGCTTGTGCATGTCTCAGACCCTGGAAGAGAAGTGGACAGGTGGGGTGTATGGGGGCAGGTGTCCCAGCAAGGCAGGGGGGCTCTGCAGGGAGGGGAAATCCTGGAGGTTGCATCAATGGACCTGGCCATCAACATGGGCCGTCTGCTGGGTCGGGTACATTGGCTGGCATGGGCGTGCTGGGCAGAGCATGCCTGTCCCCTGGGGGTCCCCAGCCTGTGGAGAAACCCTTATGGCCGGTCCTTTGCTCGGCAGTGCTCGTGCGCTACCTGCGGGAAGATGGCAAGGTGCACTCCGTCAACCTGCAGCACGCCAGTGTGGCGGACGGGCGGAGCCACACGGTGATCGTGCGGCTGAGCGGCCTGCGTGGGGACAGCCTGGCCATGGAGCTCTACGTGGACTGCAAGCAGGTGGACTCCAGCGTGGGGCTGCCCGAGGTGATGATCCTGCCCCAGGCCGAGGTGGAGTCGGTCGAGGTGCGCACAGGGCAGAAGGCCTATCAGAAGATGCAGGTGAGCGAAAAGGGGGTGCAGGCTGGGAACTGCGGGGCTGCAGGAGCCCAGTGCTGGAGGCGGCCGTGTCCCACGGGTACCAGGACTGTGGCAGTGGGACCCTGTCATGGAGTCACCAGGCGATGCTCTGGAACTGCTCCCCACCAAGCCAGTCAGGACTTTGGGGAGCCTCCTCTCCCTTGGAGCAGACTTGTTCAGGGCAAGAAGCTCACACGTCTTCACCTCCTGGGTCTCTCCTTGGAGCATTCAGCATCCTCTGCCCCTCCGTGCGCTTCCCACAGCGAGCCCACCCCAGCGGGGTCCTGGGGAAGCCACAGGGTCCTGCACCCCCACTTTGCAGTCAGATGTGACTCTCAGCCAGCCAGTAAAACAGAGGTTTATTCGATGATGGGAGTCTACTACAGGCCACCTAACCAGGTGGAAGAGATGGATGAGGCTTTTTTCAAACAACTAACAAAATCATCCAAAGCCCAAGATTTGGTGGTGATGGGGGACTTCAACTATCCAGATATATGTTGGGAAAATAACACCGCGGGGCACAGACTATCCAATAAGTTCCTGGACTGCATTGCAGACAACTTTTTATTGCAGAAAGTTGAAAAAGCTACAAGGGGGCAAGCTGTTCTAGACTTGATTTTAACAAATAGGGAGGAACTTGTTGAGAATTTGAAAGTAGAAGGAAGCTTGGGTGAAAGTGATCATGAAATCATAGAGTTTGCAATTCTAAGGAAGGGTAGAAGGGAGTACAGCAAAATAGAGACAATGGATTTCAGGAATGCGGATTTTGGTAAGCTCAGAGAGCTGATAGGTAAGGTCCCATGGGAATCAAGACTGAGGGGAAAAACAACTGAGGAGAGTTGGCAGTTTTTCAAAGGGACGTTATTAAGGGCCCAAAAGCAAGCTATTCCGATGGTTAGGAAAGATAGAAAATGTGGCAAAAGACCACGTTGGCTTAACCACGAGATCTTGCATGACCTACAAAATAAAAAGGCGTCATATAAAAAATGGAAACTAGGTCAGATCACAAAGGACGAATATAGGCAAATAACACAGGAATGCAGAGGCAAGATTAGAAAGGCAAAGGCACAAAATGAGCTCAAACTAGCTATGGGAATAAAGGGAAACAAGAAGACTATTTATCAATACATTAGAAGCAAGAGGAAGACCAAGGACAGGGTAGGCCCACTGCTCAGTGAGGAGGGGGAAACAGTAACCGGAGACTTGGAAATGGCAGAGATGGTTAATGACTTCTTTGTTTCGGTCTTCACTGAGAAGTCTGAAGGAATGTCTAGTATAGTGAATGCTTACGGGAAGATGGTAGGTTTAGAAGATAAAATAAAAAAAGAGCAAGTAAAAAATCACTTAGAAAAGTTAGATGCCTGCAAGTCACCAGGGCCTGATGAAATGCATCCTAGAATACTCAAGGAGTTAATAGAGGAGGTATCTGAGCCTCTAGCTATTATCTTTGGGAAATCATGGGAGACGGGGGAGATTCCAGAAGACTGGAAGGGGGCAAATATAGTGCCCATCTATAAAAAGGGAAATAAAAACAACCCAGGAAACTACAGACCAGTTAGTTTAACTTCTGTGCCAGGGAAGATAATGGAGCAGGTAATTAAAGAAATCATCTGCAAACACTTGGAAGGTGGTAAGGTGACAGGGAATAGCCAGCATGGATTTGTAAAGAACAAATTGTGTTAAACTAATCTGATAACATTCTTTGATAGGATAACGAGCCTAGTGGATAAGGGAGAAGCGGAGGATGTGATATACCTAGACTTTAGTAAGGCATTTGTTAGGGTCTCACATGATATTCGTATAGATAAACTAGGAAAGTACAATTTAGATGGGGCTACTATAAGGTGGGTGCATAACTGGCTGGATAACCGTACTCAGAGAGTAGTTATTAATGGCTCCCAATCCTGCTGGAAAGGTATAACAAGTGGGGTTCAGCAGGGGTCTGTTTTGGGACCGGCTCTGTTCAATATCTTCATCAACGATTTAGATGTTGGCATAGAAAGTACGCTTATTAAGTTTGCGGACGATACCAAACTGGGAGGGATTGCAACTGCTTTGGAGGACAGGGTCAAAATTCAAAATGATCTGGACAAATTGGAGAAATGGTCTGAGGTAAACAGGATGAAGTTCACTAAAGATAAATGCAAAGTGCTCCACTTAGGAAGGAACAATCAGTTTCACACATACAGAATGGGAAGAGACTGTCTAGGAAGGAGTATGGCAGAAAGAGATCTAGGGGTCATAGTAGACCACAAGCTTAATATGAGTCAACAGTGTGATACTGTTGCAAAAAAAGCAAACGTGATGCATTAACAGGTGTGTTGTAAACAAGACACGAGAAGTCATTCTTCCGCTTTACTCTGCGCTGGTTAGGCCTCAACTGGAGTATTGTGTCCAGTTCTGGGCACCGCATTTCAAGAAAGATGTGGAGAAATTGGAGAGGGTCCAGAGAAGAGCAACAAGAATGATTAAAGGTCTTGAGAACATGACCTATGAAGGAAGGCTGAAGGAATTGGGTTTGTTTAGTTTGGAAAAGAGAAGACTGAGAGGGGACATGATAGCAGTTTTCAGGTATCTAAAAGGGTGTCATCAGGAGGAGGGAGAAAACTTGTTCACCTTAGCCTCCAATGATAGAACAAGAAGCAATGGACTTAAACTGCAGCAAGGGAGATTTAGGTTGGACATTAGGAAAAAGTTCCTAACTGTCGGGGTAGTTAAACACTGGAATAAATTGCCTAGGGATGTTGTGGAATCTCCATCTCTGGAGATATTTAAGAGTAGGTTAGATAAATATCTATTAGGGATGGTCTAGACAGTATTTGGTCCTGCCATGAGGGCAGGGGACTGGACTCGATGACCTCTCGAGGTCCCTTCCAGTCCTAGAGTCTATGAGTCTATGAGTCTATGACAGGAACAGGGTCTAAAACAGAGCTTGTAGGTACAGAGAACCGGACCCCTTGGCCGGGTCCATTCTGGGGGGCAGTGAGCCAGACCCACCACCTCTGCACTTCACTCCTCGACCCCAGCCAGCTCCAGACTAACAACCCCCCCCAGCCCCTCCTCTCTGCTCAGCCCCTTTCCTGGGCCAGGAGGTCACCTGATCTCTTTGTCTCCAACACCTTCAATTGGCACCTTTGCAGAGGAGGGGCCCATGCCATCAGTTGCTAGGCGACAGAGTGCCAGGCATTTAGGTGCACTGGCCCTTTGCTCTGCCAGATACTTAAGAACTGCCATGGGGACACTGAGGCACCAACACAGTATTCAGAGAAAACATTAAGAACTTTCCCAGTTCGTCACAGGCACCAACACAGTATTCAGAGAAAACATTAAGAACATTCCCAGTTCGTCACAGACCCCAGAGACTGAGCCTTTTTCTTTTTGTGGATCAGGGGTTCGTGGAGTCAATGAAACTGATTCTAGGAGGGTCCATGAGCCGAGTTGGGGCCCTGAGCGAATGTCCCTTCCAAGGGGATGAATCCATCCCGAACACAGGTAACTTCAGGAGGCACTGCAGGGGTGCACGTGTGCTGCACACACATATGTCATACATCCAACACAGGCACCGCAGGGGCGCATGTGGGATGGACACATGTATGTCATACATCCCACACGGGCACTGCATGGGCACATGTGGGCTGCACACACGTATGTCATACACCCAACATGGGCACTGCAGGGGCGCACATAGGCCACACACACGTATGTCATACACCCCACATGAGCACCTCATGGACACACTGTCATACATCCAACACGGGCACTGCACAGACATACACACACCTGTTACGTACTGAACAAGGGCTCCATACAGGCACATATAGGGGGTCCAAGTACACATATACGTGTGTGTTACATATTGAACAGGGGCAACTGCAGTGACATGGACAGAATCCGAGTCATGCGTGTTACACATGGAAAGCAGGTGACCCAGACGTGTGTGTCATGTAGGAAACACAGGTGGCCACAAGCTCACGCGCACACAGGTTGCTGAGAGAGTCCGTCAGGCAAAGCACAACTGGGTGGTGCCACTTCCCTCTCCTCCAGCACCTGACGCCACCATGGCAGGCTCTCCCCAGCAGCCTCCTCCTGGAGGGCACGAGGCTTCGAGCCACCTGGAAGCTTTCCCGTGGGGCTCTGGGGCATTCATCATCTCTGGTCGCTTGGCGTTCGGGGGAGGGATGATGCTGCAGCCTGGCAGGCTGCTGTTGGCTTCCATCCAGCCAGCGGCCGCCCCTGAGCCGTGGCCTCATGCCCCAGGAAGGCAGATGATGCGCTAGCCAGACTAACTTCTCCTCCTGTCTCTTCCCTTGCAGTGACCAGGGTGCTAAACTCCATCCTGGGTGAGTTGCTGGCTGCTCGTCACCCTCCCACCCCCTGGGGTCTGGGGAGCCGCTTGTGGGCAGCTGGAGGCCTCAAGGATGCCGGGCGGGGAAGGGGAATCGTGCAGCTGTCTAATGACCTCGCCTTTTGCCCAGCCACACCTTGGCACAAACACTGCCAGAGCCACAAATGCAATGAGTTTGGGGGTCTAAGCCTGCTCCCTTGTCCACAGCATAAGGCCACTGAACAGGAGTGTTATCCTGCGCTCAGAAGACCCAGGGTTGGGATAGCAGGAGCACTAGCAGGGCTGTGTGGGATACAACTCGGCCCTGGTCTGTGTTGCTCGGCCCTGGCCCTGTCCATCTTGGCAGGTCTGGTGACTGGGGAAGAACCAGGAGGCCAGGGTTGACTTGGGGTTTGTCCCTGGTGGGCTCGGCTCCTACTGGTCACTAGGTGGTGGCGTCTGCCCTTCCCCGTGGGCTCAGGGTGGCAGTGCGCAGAGTGGTCCCCAGCCAGCGGCCCCCAGAGTCTTTGCCCTGGACCCTGACCATGTCCTTTGTGTGTGGGCAGGTGAGCAGGCCAAAGCCCTGGTCACTCAGCTGACCCTCTTCAACCGGATCCTGGGGGAGCTGCGAGAGGACATCCGCGACCAGGTAAGCCAGCTTCGGGGGCTGGTGCTCCCGGCTCCAGGGCAGCCCCCTTGCTGTGGCAGGATCAGCACAGTCTGGATGTGGCCGTTAGCTCGACTCTCACCCTGGCCCTGCGCGTTGGCAGGGGGTTGGGTGCTGGGGTGGAGTCCGGGGTGCGGGGGGAGGCAAGGCACATGTAGGGTCACCGAATGTAACCACAGCTGGGAGCCAGGCGACACCCCATTGCTTCACCTGCCCCCCCCCTCCCAGATTGGTTCCTGTGCCCCCCCCCCGAAACTGACTCACCTGGCCCCTTCCCCTCTCTCTGGGGTGTGAAGAAGGTTCTTGTGTCCTTAACTGGGCCCTGTAGTGGCATTTGGGGGTGCAGCATCTCCCCCTCTTGCTGCCCAGTGTGGGGACTGTCTGGCCTGCAGATTGTGCCCTGCCCGGTGCCCAGGTCCCTGGCTCTGACTCCTTCCATTCGGCTGCCTTGCAGGTGAAGGAGATGTCTCTGATCCGGAACACCATCATGGAGTGCCAGGTCTGCGGTGAGTGCCTGGGCCCTGAGAGAGCTGGCGCCCACCGTGGGGGTCCCCTTCCCTGTGCAGGGCTGGCCAGCTGACCTGCCCCCCTCCTGGCTCTGTCTGCAGGGTTCCACGAGCACCGCTCTCGCTGCAGCCCGAGCCCCTGCTTCAGTGGCGTCGACTGTATGGAGACGTACGAGTACCCCGGGTACCGCTGTGGGCCCTGCCCGCCCGGCTTCGAGGGCAATGGCACCCACTGTGCCGACATCAATGAGGTGAGAGCGCCCCCCACCGTGTCCTGGGGCCAGCGTTTCCATGGAGCGCCCCCCCCCACCGTGCCCCCGGGGTCAGCGTCTCCAATGAGCCCCTCCCCCCCGCCATGCTCTGGGGCCAGCGTCTCCGCAGAGCGCCCCTGCGCCCCCGGGGCCAGCATCTCTGTGGAGCCCCCCCCCCCCCCCGCGCCCCCAGGGTCAGCATCTCTGCGGAGTGCCCTCCTGCGCCCCCTAGGCCAGTGTCTCCGCAGAGTGCCCCCCCCGCACCCCTGAGGCCAGCGTCTCCACTGAGCCCCCCTCCCGGGGTCAGCATCTCCGCTGACCCCCCCCACTGTGCCCCTGGGGCCAGCATCTCCTCTGAGCCCCCCCCCCCGTGCCCCTGGGGCCAGCGTCTCGGCAGAGCACCCCTCCCGCCGCACCCCCAGGGCCAATGTCTCTGTGGAGTGCCCCCCCCGCGCCCCTGGAGCCAGCATCTCTGCACAGCTAGCAGCCAGGGCTCACGAGGGCCCAGGAGACACCACCCCGTCCGCCCCCAGCACGCAGTGGGGCTCCATTACCTTCTGGCTCCAGGCTCGGAAGCACCTCTGTGCCACAGCTGCCCATTAGTGTCCCAGCATCCCCCAGGGCCTGCCTGCAGGCTGTGCCCTCTAGAGAGGGTGTTGGGACCCCACTGCTCACCAGCTCCCATCTGGCGAGGGCTGCTGATCCTGCAAATCCCCAGCTCTCCCAGCAGGGAAGTCTCAGCTTTCCGTGAAAACAGAAGTTCTACCCATGGTGTCTGTGGGAAGCACTGGGGAAAGTCACCCAACTGATCCGCTCCCCATGGGCCTCATGCCATCTCTCTGTCTCACAGTGCGGTTATGCAGACCCCTGCTTCCCGGGCTCCAAGTGCATGAACAGCGCGCCTGGCTTCCGCTGCGAGCCCTGTCCTCACGGGTACCAGGGGAACCTCGTCTCTGGTGTGGGCACAGACTATGCCAAGGCCAGCAAGCAGGTGAGGGCAGAACCTCCACGCTGGCCCTGCTGCCGGCAGCTCCGTGCAGCTGGGAGCCTGTGGAGAGCGCAGGAGGCGGGTACAGCTGAGAGCGGGTTCCCCGAGCAGGCTCTGTGCCCAGCCTGTGGCAATGGGCGCTGTGGGGATACGTAGCCTTGGGGGGGAGGTCTGGGGAGGGGGAGGCAGTACGAGGCAAAGGGCTGAGTGATGGTCTCCACCTGTTGGGCCTGGTCTCCCCCCGGCAATTCTGGGGGGGAGCCTGCGGGGAACACTCAGCTGGGGAGGGGCAGAGTCCCTGTGGGGAGAGGGTATTGCAGTGTAACGGGGGGGCGTTACGCTGCTGATGGGCCCTAGGCCGGGCCCAGCCCAGGAACCACTTGCCCCTGTGCACTCAGAAGCACCATAGGAGCCGCAGGCAGGGAGAAGCCAATGAGGGCCTGAGCTTGAGGCCCCTGGGTGAAGGGTGAGGCCTATAGCTGCATGCCCTGGGACCCCTGAGAGCAGGGAGGGTTGGGGGCCTGCAGAAGCCAGGCAGGGTGCTGGGTCCCAGTGGTGTCAGGCTGGGGGGGTCCCTGTGCGTGCCAAGGATGGTGCACGGTCGCTGTGGTGCCAGGAATGGTGTGGGATCCCAGGAATGGTGTGGGGTCCCTGTTGTGCTGGGGTGTGTGTGTCTCCGTAGTGCTGGGGCGTGTGCCCGTGGTGCTGGAGGAAGGGTCCCTGTGGTGCCGGGGGTGTGTGCGGGTTCCCCATGGTGCGGGGGGGGGTGCGGGTTCCCCGTGGTGCTGGGGTAGGGGAATCCCTGTGGTGCTGGGGGGTGTCCCTGTGGTGCTGGGGGTGTGTGCGGGTTCTTCATGGTGCCGGGGGGGGGGTGCGTCTTCCCCGTGGTGCTGGGGTAGGGGGGGTCCCTGTGGTGCTGGGGGGTGTCCCTGTGGTGCGTACCCATGCTGGGGAAGGCACAGGGTCCCCAGGGGCCTGTGCCACTAAGTGACAGTCTCTCTGGGCTGCTGCAGGTTTGTACAGATATTGACGAATGTAACGATGGCAACAATGGTGGCTGCGACCCGAACTCCATCTGCACCAACACGGTGGTGAGTAGCACCTGCCCCCTTGCCCGCACTGAGCGGCCTGGGCCGGGACTGCCTGGGCGCGTCTCACCTGCTTGGCCCCGTCTCCCTGCAGGGCTCCTACAGGTGCGGGCCGTGTAAGGCTGGGTTCCTGGGGAACCAGACGCTGGGCTGCGTCCCACAGAAATCCTGCAGCAGCCCCACCCACAACCCCTGCGACATCAATGGCTACTGCATGTTTGAGCGGAATGGTGCCGTCTCTTGTGCGGTAAGCGCGGGGGGGGCAGAGTTGGGACAGGGCCCAGTGAGCATGGGGGGTGGGGGACAGAGCCGGGGCAGGACCCAGTGAGCATGGGGGTGGGGGGCAGAGTTGGGACAGGGCCCAGTGAGCATGGAGGTCGGGGGCAGAGCCGGCGCAGGACCCAGTGAGCATGGGGGGCGGGGGCAGAGCCGGGACAGGGCCCAGTGAGCATGGGGGTGGGGGGCAGAACTGGCGCAGGACCCAGTGAGCATGGGTGCGGGGCAGAGCCGGGACAGGGCCCAGTGAGCATAGGGGTGGGGGGCAGAGCCGGCGCAGGACCCAGTGAGCATGGGGGGCAGGGGCAGAGCCGAGACAGGGCCCAGTGAGCATCGGGGGCGGGGGCAGAGCCGGCGCAGGACCCAGTGAGCAAGGGTGCGCGGCAGAGCCGGGACAGGACCCAGTGAGCATGGGGGTGGGGGGCAGAGTCGGGACAGGGCCCAGTGAGCATGGGGGTGGGGGGCAGAGTCGGGACAGGGCCCAGTGAGCATGGGGGTGGGGGGCAGAGCTGGGGCAGGACCCAGTGAGCATGGGGGTGGGGGGCAGAGGCGGGGCAGGACCCAGTGAGTGCTGCAGGGGGGTGTGGGGGCAGACATGGCTGGTTGCTCCCTGTGGGCCCCTTCCCGCCATGACGGCTCCTGCTTTTCCCATCTCTCCCTCCAGTGCAATGTGGGCTGGGCCGGGAACGGGAATGTGTGTGGGCGGGACACGGACATCGATGGCTACCCGGACGAGCCGCTGCCCTGCATTGACAATGACAAGCACTGCCAGCAGGTGGGGGGCTGGGACGGGGGGGCTGGTGGGGGGAGTCGCATCCCTGGGGCAAGAAGGGCTGGTGGGGGAGTATCCAACCCTGAGGCAAGGGGGACTGGTGGGGCAGGGAATCCAGCCCCCAGGGCCAAGGGGGGTCAGTGGGGGCGACCCAGTCCTGGGGTCTGGAGGCTGGCCATGGGACCCTGCCCTGGGAGGGGTGCAGCAGAGAGAGCAATGGGGGTTCCAGGTTCCAGGCTGGTTGGAGCTGGGGTGGGGGGGCTGCTAGTGACAGGATTGCTGCCCCCGGCTCTAACATGGGTTCCTCACTCCAGGACAACTGTCGGATGACGCCCAACTCTGGGCAGGAGGACGCTGACAATGACGGCGTCGGGGACCAGTGTGACGACGACGCAGACGGGGATGGCATCAAGAATGTGGAGGTGCCGTGGTGCTGTGGCCTGGGCTCCGTCCCTGGCACTTGGTCTGGGTGGGGGCAGGCGTCCCACAGACCCCCTGCCATGGCGTCCAGGGAACGGGGCTTTCTGCTCGTTGTGGGCTCTCAGCCGAGAGCCCCCATTGATGGCACCTATGACCATGTCCCCCAGCATGGTGGAGGCAGGATCTATCCTTCACCTCCCTCCCCCCAGCTGGGATGGGGGTCTCTCCCCATTCCCTTGTCGCAGTGACAGAGGTCTCTCCCCATTCCTCCTCTGGGCTGGAGTCTCTCCATGCCCCCCCCACAGCAGAGATGAGGGGGTCTCTCCCCAGTGATGGTGGTTTCTCTCTCTCTCACAGGACAACTGCCGACTCTTCCCCAACAAAGACCAGCAGAACTCAGACACTGACTCCTTCGGGGATGCCTGTGACAACTGCCCCAATGTACCCAACAATGACCAGCGGGATACAGACAGCAATGGTGAGGGGAATGCCTGTGACAACGACATCGACGGGGATGGTAAGTGAGGGGAGCTGTGGGCTGGGCCAGGAGGGGCCTGGGGGCTGGGCTGGGCTGGTGGGAGGCCTGGGGGGCTAGCCCTGGGGGAGAGGGAAACTGGGGGCTGGGCTGGGAGGGGGTTGGGCTGGTGGGAGACCTGGGGGGTGGTAGGGCTGCCGGGAGGCCTGGGAGCTGGCCTGGGAGGGTTGACGGCTATGTGGGGCAGGGGCTTGTGGGCAGTACCCATTCACACACACACACACACACACACACACTGCTGTCCCTCAACAGGGATCCCCAATGTTCTCGATAACTGCCCCAAGGTGCCCAACCCGTTGCAGACAGACCGGGATGAGGATGGCGTCGGGGATGCCTGTGACAGCTGCCCTGAAATGAGCAACCCCACTCAGGTATGGGGCCAGGTGGCACTGACCCTGCCATGCCCGACCCCGGTGGCCAGGGTGTCACGGAGTGTGGGGGAATCAGGGCCCTGCACCCCCACTTCCTGCCATTCACCAGGACTCTCAGCCAGCCAGTAACACAGAAGGTTTATTAGACGACAGGAACACAGTCCCAAGCAGGGCTTGTAGGTACAGCCAGAACCCCTCAGCCAGGGCAAGGAGCTTAGACCCCAGACTTGGGATTCTCTGTCTCTTCCCAGCCAGCCCCAAACTGAAACCAAAAACCCCTCCAGCAGGCTCTCCCCTCTCCTTTCCTCTCCCTCTCCCTTTGTCCAGTTTCCCCGATAAAGGAGTCGACTCCCCACCCCCTTCCTGGCTCAGGTCACAGGCTCAGGTACTGTCCCCCAACTAAAGTCACCCCCTGCTTTCCCATCCCCCATGCAGACAGCCCCAGTAAATCTAAATGACATTCCCAGGTCAATCCACCCCGCTCCCTACTGCGTCACATGGGGCCACAGGCTACGAGCTAGAGGGGGGACCATGGACTATCTAGTCTGGTCTGCCGTACACCTGGGACATGTGGGTGGGCTGAACCGTCAGGGCTGGGGGCGGGAGTCTCTTCATCTGACCCCATTACAAATTCACAGGGGTGTGCTGCCCGGCCCTGGTACAGAGCCTCCAGGGAGCTCTGCCAAGCCTGCAGCTCGGGCTTTCCCATGGGGGGCTCTGCAGTCCCTGGCTCTGAGACTGGGCTGTTGGGCTGCAGCCCCCAGCCCTGGTTCTCTCCGCGGGCTCCCAAGGGCGAGTCCAGCTGAGCTATGACTCCTGCTTAGAGGATCTTTCTCCTGAAGGGGGCAGCACACACAGCGAGTAGCCTTGTCAGAGCAAGCCAGCATTTATTAATCACCTGGAATCCAGCCCTGGCAAGCGCAGGTCAGCGTGGCGAAGCCAGGCTGCAGACACAGCCTGAGCTGGGCAAGGAAACTACCTGATACCCCAGGCTCTTCTGGGATCCATTCTGGGGCTCCCCTGCCCCGGCCTCGGGAGTAACCTTAACACAGACCCCTCACATCTTATGCCCTGGTGCTGTGTCCCCCTCTTCCCCTGCCTCGACTGCAGGAGTTCAGAGCTAATGTCCCAGTCAGTTGCTGAGGCTACTGTTCTCTCCATTCATAGGTGGACAGTCCTTGGTAGTTCATTCACACCTGCCCAGGGCCTGCACATGTGCCTCCAGCACCTGGCTTCTATTCCTTTGTCCCACTGAGTGCGCAAACTGAATCACCGTATAGTATTCAATAAAATGTTACCAAAAATTTACACATTTTCTACACCCCGACTACTGGGATACCTGAGAGCCCCCTCTCCCTCAGTAGCTGGGGGTGGCTGGGGCAGGGATCCCCCTCTCCCTCAGTAACTGGGGGTACCTGGGGCAGGGATCCCCCTCTCCCCCAATAGCTGGAGTGCCATTGAGATGGCTGGGGCAGGGAGCTCCTTCTCCCCCAATAGCTGGGGTCCCATTGAGGTCCCCCTTGGTGGCTGGAGCAGGGAGCCCCCTCTCCCTCAGTAGCTGGGGGTGCCAGGGGCAGGGAACCCCCTTCTCCCCCAGTAGCTGGAGTGCCATTGGAGTGGCTGGGGCAGGGAGCCCCCTTTCCCTCAGTAACTGGGGTTACCTGGAGCAGGGAGCCCCCTCTCCCTCAGTAGCTGGGGGTGCCGGGGGCAGGGAACCCCCTCTCCCCCAGTAGCTGGAGTGCCATTGGGGTGGCTGGGGCAGGGAGCCCCTTCTCCCCCAATAGCTGGGGTCCCATTGGGGTCCCCCTGCGTGGCTGGGGCAGGGAGTGCCCTCTCCCCCAGTAGCTGGGGTCCCATTGGGGTCCCCCTGGGTGGCTGGGGAAGGGAGCCCCCTCTCCCCCAGTAGCTGGGGTCCCATTGGGGTGGCTGGGGCAAGGATCCCCCTCACTACCAATCAGGGCTGTCCCTCGGAGGTTCCTTGCTGAACTAGAGCTCTGGTCTCTTTCAGACAGATGCAGACAGCGACCTGGTGGGAGACGTCTGTGACACCAATGAGGACAGGTGGGTGCCCATGTCCCTACCCTGCCCAGCAGAGACAGGCTGGAGGGGGCAGCTATTGGCTTTCCTGCCTCTGTCCCTCCCTGGCAGGAGGGAAGCCGCGGGTCCCTGTGGGGCAGCAGAGCTCTCTAGGGGGTAGTGGGAGTCCCTCAGGACTCATAGACTCAAAGACTTTAAGGTCAGAAGGGACCATTATGATCATCTAGTCTGACCTCCTGCACAATGCAGGCCACAGAATCTTACCCATCCACTTCTATAACAAACCCCTAACCTATGTCTGTGTTACTGAAGTCCTCAAATTGTGGAGTTGGGATAGCGAGAGCCTAGGGGCAGATGGGGGTGGCAGGAGCCCTGGGAGGAGTCCATTGGGGAAATTTGGAGTCCCAGGGGGAGATGAGCATTACTGGGGGGCACGAGGGGCTTAGAGGAGGTCGTGGGGGGTCTCGGGGGATCCATGGGTCCCTGTGTTGTGCCCCACACGCACTCATCCCGCTCTCTGTCTGCTCAGCGATGGGGACGGGCACCAGGACACCAAGGACAACTGTGCCGAGATCCCCAACAGCTCCCAGCTGGATTCGGACAACGATGGGCTGGGGGACGAGTGTGACAATGACGACGACAATGATGGCATCCCTGATTACGCAGCGCCCGGCCCCGACAACTGCCGCCTCATCCCCAACCCCAACCAGAAGGACTCGGACGGTGAGTGGCCCGGCCTGGCAGGGAGCAGCACGGCTCAGGCCTGGGCAACTTGAAGGAGCCAGCCGCCCCTGCAATGCAGACATGGGGGCTGCTGCCACACAGACTGCACCCCTTTGGCCCAGGAAACGGGCCCTGCTGGGACAGGCACTTCCTGGCCACTGGAACTGTGTCCGCCCAATGCTCTGCTGGCATGGAAATGTCATCCAGGGTCAGCCCCCAACTGGCAGCTACAGCACCGAGTGCCAGACTGGCCAGAAGCTCTGTTGCTCACAGGCCCTAGAGTCCAGTGAGCTGGAGGCTGAGCCCCCCCGCTTTGTCCTGCGCCCTCCCCCGGCGCCGTGTGCTCTGCCCCGCACCCTTCCCTCCCCTCCCCGGGCACCCCCGCCTTCCCCCAGCTTTATACATGTGGGTGCTTGCCCACGGCCTTTCCTGTGACCAGCTGCGTGTTGTGTGCTCAGGGAACGGTGTGGGCGACGTCTGTGAGGAGGATTTCGACAATGACACTGTGGTGGACCAGCTGGACGTGTGTCCGGAGAGCGCTGAGGTGACACTGACCGACTTCCGGGCCTACCAGACCGTCATCCTCGACCCCGAAGGGGATGCCCAGATCGACCCCAACTGGGTGGTTCTCAATCAGGTACAGCTGCGCCAGGTGCTCCCTTGTGGGGTAGGGGGTACGTGGCCTGTGTGAGCTGCATGGGAGACCCAGCCCTATCTCCTGTTCCCCAGCTGGTGCCTGGGGCACACAGCACTGGGGAGGGTGAAAGCAGGGAACAGCATGGGGAGCTCCTCCCTGCAAACAGAAGGGGCCATGGCTGGGGCCAGAGAAGTGCTGGCCCTGGGGCAGGGCGCTTGGAGCTGCACTTACAGAGACTGAAAGTCACATCCAACTTCTCTGCTTCCAGGGCATGGAGATTGTGCAGACCATGAACAGTGACCCAGGCCTGGCAGTAGGTAGGTGGGTTTTCCTGGCCTTTGCCCAATGATCCCGTGCCCCTGTTGGTCTCTGCAGCAAGTTACACCTCCCCACCTCCCCCTTGTCTCTTCCCTTTTCCCTCATCAGCTGAGATTTAAGGTCCAGGCTTCCCACTCCCCCCACAAGCGTGACCTCTGGGTCCCGGAGCCAGAGACAGGAGATGAAGGCTGGGAGGCAGCAGGCTGCTGGGGTGATGCTGGACAAGGCCTTGTCTCGCCATGGCCAGTCCCCCAACTGGAGCACTGACGTCCCTTCTCCTCTTGCCTAAGTAGCCCAGGTGTCATTGCCCCTTGCTAACTCTCCACCCTGCCCTTGTGCACAGGCTACACGGCCTTCAATGGGGTGGACTTCGAGGGCACGTTTCACGTTAACACCATCACGGATGATGACTACGCTGGTTTCATCTTCAGCTACCAGGACAGTGCCAGTTTCTACGTGGTGATGTGGAAGCAGACAGAGCAGACGTACTGGCAGGCGACGCCCTTCCGGGCAGTGGCTGAGCCAGGTCTACAGCTCAAGGTCAGTGCTGGGCAGCCAGGGAGCTGCATGGGAACCGCCAGGCCTGGACACAGCATCAGGCAGCCAGCTGAGTCCAGTAGATGCTGTCCCTGCCCCACTGTGGGTGCCCTAGTCCCCATCCTCCACCCTTGGGATCCCTCTCCATTAACTCTCCTGCCTGCTTCCTACAGGCCGTGAAGTCCGAGAACGGCCCTGGGGAGCACCTGCGCAATGCCCTGTGGCACACAGGCCACACCCCAGACCAGGTCCGGCTCCTCTGGAAAGATCCCCGCAACGTGGGCTGGAAAGACAAGACCTCCTATCGATGGCAGCTCACACACAGGCCCCAGGTGGGCTACATCAGGTGAGAATGGGGAGGGGCAGGCCCAGAGCCCGGCAGTATGAGCAGGGTGGGCATGGAGAGCACACACCCGACTGAGGATAGTGCGGCTGGCGGGGGTGTCCCAGCACCCCGTGGGTTTGGTGGAGCCCCAGTAGGGATAGTGGGGTTGGGGGGGGGGACCTCAGCACCCTATGGGTTTAGTGAGGCCCCCAGTGGATATAGTGGGGATGGCAGGGGTGTCCCAGCACCCTGTGGGTGGACCTCCAGTGGAGCTGGCAGGGGGACCCAGGAGCCCTGTGGGTTTGGTGGGGCCCCCAGTGGGGATAGTGGGTTTGGCGGGGGGACCCCAGCACCCCATGGGTTTGGTGGGGCCCCAGGGAGTATAATGGGGCTGTTGCGGGGACCCTAGAGCTCTGTGGGTTTGGTGGGGCCCTCAGTGGATATAATGGGGCTGGCAGGGGGCCCCCGGAGCCCATTCTCAGGGCAGGGGGCCCCACTGGAAGCTTGGCCCAGGAGGACGGCCATGCAAGGCAGTTTCCTTTTTAACCAGGCCACCGCGCTGGTTGGCAGCTCTTGGGGGGTGGGTGGGGGACGTGTTTGTGCAGCTCAGCGCCTGGGAACCGGCCCCCACAGCCCAGTGCTGACTCCATTCACAAGCTGGGCCTCAGCAGCCATTGTCCCTGTCGCCATAGCAACCCAATCCCTGCTCGGAATGCTCCGGCCCAGCAAAGGCCTTTCACATGCAAACAGGCTGAACAATGGGGCCCGGAGAGGCCAGGTGCTGGGGCCTGAGAATGTCCCTTCCTGAGCCCTGGGGGGCAGCCTGGGAGCTGACTGTCCCCCAAGGGGTGCCCTCTCCTCTGTACATGGCCCCCCAGGTCTCGCCGGCCAGAGCCCCCACCCCAAGGCACTATGCTCACTGGGCCTGGCCCATCTCTCCCCAGGGTGCGGCTCTATGAGGGACCCCGTCTGGTTGCCGACTCTGGGGTGATCATCGACACCACCATGCGGGGCGGGCGGCTGGGCGTCTTCTGCTTTTCCCAGGAGAACATTATCTGGTCCAATCTGCAGTATCGGTGCAATGGTGAGCGTGGCGGGGCAAAGGGCATGCTAGCTCCAGGATTCAGCACCGAAGCCCGTCTGCCCTGCTCTGTGACCTGCCCAGGCAGGGAGGGTTTGGGTGGGGGTGGGGCCCCACCACACCTGGCTGGACTAGGGGTTGTGCCTGGCAGTGCCCATGCAGCCACGGTGTCAAGAACTCGACAAGGCTCTTCTCAGCATAGAGCATTCGGATTTTATTGACGTTCTGCCAGGGACAGGGGGCTCGTACTCCAGGCCCCTCCACTGGGGTTGCTGAGGGCACCAGTGTAGGTGCTGATCTCTGTGACATGGGGAGCTGCAGCCCGCTTAGGGGTCACTAAAGGGCATTCACTCACTGGTGACCCAGAGTCAGATCAGAGCCAGCACCCCCGTGAAGGAAAGGTCTGTGTCCCATTCCCCTGAGCCAGCTGAGGCCCCCCCGGGCCTGCACCAGACCTGGCACTCCCTAGAGGGGAAAGCCCCTGAGCCAGACGGAGGCATGAGCCCGTAGGATCAGGGTGTAGGAGCCCCTATGGGGCAAAGTGCCCAGTGATCCCTGTTTCCGGGTTCCCCCTGCATTTGCCTTCATCCTCTCTCTCTCTCCTACCTGGCAGACACGATTCCAGGAGACTTTGAGCCTTTCCGCCGATTCCTGCTGGAGGGCCGCGAGTGAGGAAGCCTCCTTCCCCAGCCACACCCAGGACCTCTCCAAGTGCGTCACCAAGGGACTTCCTGTGGCTTCCACAGCCTCCTCCCTGAGCTGGGCCTTGGCCTCTCCCTGTCTGTGGCCCACAGGCCTCCACGCTGTCCAGACCCGGGTACTGGAACCCATCGGACCTTGCGTTGCAGTAACTGGTACTAAAGTGCCTGCCCAGCCCAGCTGGGCCTGTCTCCCCCTCAGCAGGATAACCAAATCACACACCCTCGCCAGGACCCAGCCTCATGGGGCTCTGTAGCTGGGCATTGAGCAAAGGACTGCAAGGCAACTGGTGCATCTGCTGGAGGATTGGGGCCATCAGGCAAGCTTCTCCAGTTGGTACTGCTAGTGCCCAAAGCACCCGCCCGTTAGCCCTGGCGCTCCTTCTCCTGCTGGAACCTTCACCCTGAGTCTGGCCTTAAAGTTCTGATTGTTTTCTACCCTGTGCGCCTTGTTTCTGGGTGGGGTGGGGGGGCAGGGTGAGGAGACAGAGGGCAGATCGACCCCAGCACTTGGAGCTGCTTGCCTTGTAGATCCCAGTATCTCCTGGGTTCACCGGAGTCCTGTTTCCCATCTGAAGCTTGTCCAGGGCTGGTGGGAATGCTGGGATCTCTCTGGGATGCTTCTGGCTGCAGAAAGAAACCTAGACTGTGTCCTCTTTGCTGACATGCACTTCCAGTCTTACTGCGGTTTCTAGCCTGTACTGGCAGGGCACTGCTGGGAGGAAGCTCGCAGCACTGAGGTCTCAGCTAGGCACTGAGAGGGCACTGCTGTTGGGAAGCGTGTGGCACCTGCGTCCTCAGCCGAAAACTAACAGCACACTGTTGGGAGGAAGTTTGCAGCACTGGGAATCGTGACAGGCCACTGCTGAAAGCAGCTCACACTCATGGTAAGTCAGCCCTGGCAGGAGGGGTAACTAATCCCTTGCCAAGGAACCTGTTCCAGGACGGGGCGCTCGTCTCCTTGCTGAGCAGCTCAAATCCATTCAGACTCCGGCCGGGACGAGTGCAAGACGAATGCAATGCCTCTGAAAGATAGTCATGCCAATTACAGCTCTCCCAACCTTAGAACGAAAGGGACTGGCTCCCCCCCCGCGGGGCTGGGGAGCAGTGAGAGAGGCCGGGCAGGAGGGAGCGGCTCTGGAACCTCGGGTGAGCCCAAGGAGGCAGGAGGCCGGGACGAGTGCAATATTGGTTGGTGATAGAACAACACTGCACAGCATCCCGTCCCTCCTGCAGCCCTGGAAGGAGGTGCCAACCGCAGCCCTTCACCCAAGCGACGTCTCACCTCCGCTGGGCTCATCCTCTCGGGCTCACTTTGCTCTGGGGGTAGCACCTGGCTCCACAGCTTCTGGCCCCAGGGTCAAGGCTGGGCCCCAGCTGACAGCTCCTGGGAAAGTTCAGGAATTACTGATCCCCCGGCACAGGCCCAGGGCTCTCTGAGGACCCAGGCGGGCCAGAACCGCCCCAGCCAGGGGGTAGACCTGCCTGGAGCCAGGTGGTCCCGGTGCAGCTAGGTTCCGCAGCCCCGTCCAGACCCACTGGGTCCCTGCGCTCCAACGCACCCTGGCTCTGTGGGAATTCAGTTAAATAATCAGAGTTACTGTTGCCATGGAGACAAGTGTCCCAGCAACAGGGCTGAATGCAGGTCACAATGAGCAGCTGAGCCTGCAGCTTCCCCTCCCCCCAGGGCAGCCCAGCCTGGAGCCCAGGTCCCCAGGGAAAGGACCCCCCCTTACCTGCCTCGCACCCCCAGCCAGACAGAGGAGCAGGGGGACCCAGCCCTCCTATGCCGGCCCCGGGCTGCTCTCTGCACCCCATCCCGGCTCCGGCCACCTGCCTGGACTGGGTCCTGCCTCCTTCCCCTCCAAACTCTGCAGCCCTGAGTGCGAGGAGCGCCCAGCCCCGGCTCCGGCCCAGCGCAGCAACAATGGAAATGCCAAGTCGCCTGAGTTCACTGAGGCATGGAGAGTCCCCTCTTAAAAGGGCAATGCGCTCCCACCGGCCTGGGACTGAACCAACCCACTGGGGATAGCCCGGCCTGGCAGTGGGTCTGGACTATGCCCTGCGGGCTGTTCCCCAGGGTTCTGCCCAGGCCAGTTTTCAACAGTGAAAGCCAAGGGGCTTCCAGCCTTTGTCCGGGGGGTGGGGTGGAGAGAATAGCCCTTCCCTGCCATGCCCTGGTGCAAGGGACTGGGGTAAAGTCAGCTGGTTATGCCCCCACTCCACCACCCCCCATGCACAGGAGATGGGGCTGAGGACCTGCTGGAGGCATTCAGTGCCATCTCCTAGTGACCAGGGGCTGCCATGTCCCTGTTCGGTCTAGGCGGCAGGGTGCACAGGTGGGTGTCACCTGTACTAGAGAAGCAGGGGCTTGTTACTATTTTCAGCTCCTGCCAAACCGCACTGATGGGGTGGAGCGGCTCATCGCCACCTGTAGTCAACATGTCTAATGCTTTCTGTGATAAGACCATTTTCAATTGCTTGTAACTTTACCAAACTTAGGCTGTTTTGGCTGAAATTTCCCAAGCTTAGCATCTGCTTTAGGCTGAATTTTTCTGGAAATTTTCAGCAAAAACAGTTCAGTTATTTCTGAGAATGAGGTTATGGGAAAATACATCACCCATGTTACAAATTTCTTACAATTGCTTCAGTGAGAAGCTCTAGTGCCCCCGTGCTTTGGTGCAGGGTCTTGTCATTGGGTCTTTGTGTCGGGGAGGGGCCTTTTGCCATCCTCATGAAAGTGGGCCCAAATCTGCCCATTATAAATCTCTGACAATATGCACAAGGCTCATCAGAGGCTGGTAGCTACATTCTCCAAACGTTCCACCTGCACTGAGTCTGCTCCACCCCCCATGCCCCAGCTCCTACAGGGCAACTGGCCTGAGCATGCTCCAGCCCTGGGCTGCTAGGTCAGAATAGGACTTTCTCTGCAATTGCTCCTTCCAAACCCCAGAGCCACAGAATAGCACAACCGAGGGCAGAGAGATTGTCTCTCCCATGCGCTCTGTGCCCTTCCCCCACCCGCACTAGCCTCAGGCAGCTTGGAGGAGACATAGAGCCCTGTTGTGAAACAGGAGACAATATTCACCTGCAGAACCTGGCATGGACCCCAGGATTCCTGAGTCTCAGGCTTGGTCTACACTAGAGATTACTTTGGTATAATTTATGGTGCTCAGCGCTGTGAATAATCCACCTCCAGCATGACATAAATTACACCAACCTAAGTGCCAGTGTGGATGTGCTACGTCAGTGGGAGAGCTGCTCCCGCCGCTCCTGGAGGTGGATTTATTATGCCAATGAGAGAGCTCTCTTCTGTCAGCATAGAGCGTCTTCTCCAGACACCCTGCAGCTGCACCACTGTAGCACTTCTAGTGTAGACGAGCTCTAAGGTTTCCTGTCAGCAAACACCTGTGAAACCCACTGGCAAACTATGTGTCTCATCCTCCTCTGCTAGTGTGTCCTCATAGAGAATGACAACCTACTACTGCTACCAGTTACCTCCCTTAGCTCTGTGCTCTCGATTGAAAAGTTCCAGCCCTGATGGCAACTCATGTGTGGGACAGTGTGATGCCACAGGATGGAATTTCTATTTTTTCAGTTGTCTTTTTAAAAAACCTAGGAAACTGCATTAAAAAAAACCTATGTTACAAGACCAGTAAGGCTGCAAAGGCATGCATTAGGAAATGCCTGAATGAGCTCTGCCCATGCAAATTAATTTGGCCTCCTTATATGTATGCATTATGATTAAGTTGGCAGAATTAGATTTTTATTTTTCTAATAATTTTGACGTGTAATAGCAATGTTTATCTTTAAGCATCCCCCCTTCCAGTTTTTAATCAATGTAAATGTTCACACTTGCTCAAAGTTAGGGGTTAATTTTTTTTTCCAGTTTAAATTTTGACAGTTGTGGGGAAGTCAGACAATAATTGTTTAATGAGAGCAGACATTGCGATTCAAAAAGTTAAAGCTTTATACCTATTAAAACACAAATGATCAACATCACATGTCAAAATATACAAGGTAAATATCCTAAAATCAACCAGCAGTTTTCGTAATTTGCCTAGTGTCATGGAGTCCCCAGGCGATGCTCTGGAACTGATCCCCACAAAGCCAGGCAGGACTTTGGGGAGCCTCCTCTCCCTTGGAGCAGACTTGTTCAGGGCAAGAAGCTCACATGGCTTCACCTCCTGGGTCTCTCCTTGGAACATTCAGCATCCTCTGCCCCTCCGTGCGCTTTCCAAAGTGAGTCCATCCAGTGGGGTCCTGGGAAAGCCACAGGGTCCTGCACCCCCACTTTGCAGTCAGACGTGACTCTCAGCCAGCCAGTAAAACAGAGGTTTATTCGATGACAGGAACACGGTCTAAAACAGAGCTTGTAGATACAGTGAACCAGACCCCTCGGCCAGGTCCATTCTGGGGGGCAGTGAGCCAGACCCCCCCCGTCTGCACTCCACTCCTCAACCCCAGCCAGGTCCAGACTAACAACCCCCTCCAGCCCCTCCTCTCTGCTCAGCTCCTTTCCTGGGCCAGGAGGTCACCTGATCCCTTTGTCTCCAACACCTTCAGTTGGCACCTTTGCAGAGGAGGGGCCCAGGCCATCAGTTGCTAGGAGACAGAGTGCCAGGCATTTAGGCTTTTGCTCTGCCAGATACTTAAAAACTGCCTAGGGGACACTGAGGCACCAACACGGTATTCAGAGAAAACATTAAGAACATTCCCAGTTCGTCACACCTAGTTATAAATTCCAATGATTGCTGAAGGCAATAGTTGTCATTGGTTTGTGTGTGTATTATGACATAGATGTTTACCAATATTTACCCATTTAAAAAAATGTATTCCTTCCAAGCCTAATTATGAGACAGTCTGTAACTAATCAATCACATAGTAGTTTTTGCACAACAGCCGAGCCAGCCCTGGATCGCACTGTGTGTATTTCAATGTCAGTACATGCTTCCCAGCTGCCCCTCCCTCACAGGCGGTTCCTTCTGGTAAGAAACACAAACACACTCATGTTTTGCAAGTGTTGGTGCTGACGAGGTGAGGGTGGAGTCTGGCTCAATGGCTTAAGGGCTTTTGGGAAGCCACTCCAAGGGCAGGGGCAGAGCTGCCACACCCCTCCCCCACGCCCAGTGGGTGAAGAATGACTTATGTGACTGGGTGAAAGCATGTTCCCAGAACTGGTGCTCATATGGGGGGGAGGGGATCCTGCCAGGCACTGCCCCAGCACCTGCTGATCTTGGAGGGCTCAGTGCTTGGCAGAGTGGAGGCACATTTCAGGGTGCCCAAACCCAGCCAAGCAGCTTGGGCTGGCAGGCTGGGAGCCGGCTTCTGTTCTTGAAGGTTTGAGAAATCCAGGTGCATCCCATCTTACTGCAGGTCTCTCTGTTATAGTAACAGGGAGACTGAAGTCTCCTTTGGCCCCCAGGAGAGTGGGGTCACTCCAGGCCCAAGGCAGGGTCCATTGGTAGGAAGTGTGAGAAAACAGCAGGTTAGCTGGAGAAAAACTGCAGCATGTAGACCTGAGACTGTGCCCATTGGTGTGTGCTAGTGTGCAGAGAGGGGCTAGCCCCACCAGTGGGCCCTGGGGAGCCGCTGGGGGCTGGGCCCCCAGTGGGCACTGGGGAGCCACCAGGGGGCGGTGCTGGGGGCTAGGCCCCCAGTGGGTGCTGGAGAGCTGCCCGTGGGGGGTGAGGCTGGGGGCTGGGCCCCACCAGTGGGTGCTGGGGAGCCGTTGGGGGGTGGGGCTGGGGGCTGGGCCCCACCAGTGGGTGCTGGGGAGCCGCCAGTGGCTGGTGTTGGGGGCTGGGCCCCCAGATGCTGCTGGGGAGCCGCCAGGGGGTGGTGCTGGGGGTTGGGCCAGTGAGCAGAGTTGGAGGTTTACAATTGATGGCAGGCAAATTAAATTTACACACACAAAACACCATTTTAAGGGGTCTGTGCCCTGGTTCCTGCCTTGCTCCCTGCGAGGCATCTCCTCAGCAACGCTGGACACCATGCGCATCACCCCTGCCCTCTGCTCCCTCCTCTGGCCTCCCAGAGACCAGAGCCGAGTTCAAGGTCCCCGTGTCAAGGCGCCTCCTGGCCTGGTCCCAGGGTATCTAGAAGATTGAGACTTTCAGGGGGTGGGGTGGAGTCTCACACATCAGCCTAATGCTGGGTATTTACACCTTCCTGTGCAGCACCTGGTGTTGTCCCATCAAAGAGAGACACTGACGGACCTCAGGTCTGACCCAGTCTGACTGTTCCTAAACACAGAACCCCTGCCCTGCGGGGTGGGGGAGAGAGAAAATGAACTACATGGGACACGTTAGTCAGTTGCAGTGTTGTAGCAGTGCTGGTCCCAGCAGACGAGATGGATGAGGTAATAGCTTTCACTGGACCTATGTCTGGGCTGTGGAAGGTACCAGCCTTCGAGCTATGGAGCGTAGGAAGAGCTCTGTGTAGTTCAGATGTTGGTCCAATACTAGATATTACCCCACCACTCTGTCTCCCTCTGATGTTAGTGTCACGGACTCACAGATCATGCCTGCTCGTGGCCCCGTGCGGTCCGTGGGAGGTGCCCCTTTCAGTGTGACAGCCCTTCTCGGGGGGCCACTCTCTCTCGGGGTCAGGCCCCTCCACCTCCTGAAGCCACACATCTCTGAGCTTTAGCACACCTGTTTCTAGCCGTGGGCCCCCTCAGGGAGTCCACACGCTCTGGGCCTCCCGGGCCTCCACCCCCAAAGGGGTTGACGCACCCCCGCCCTGTTCTCTAGCCTGGAGTGACTCTCAGCCAGTGTAACACATGAAGGTTTATTGAGCGTCTGAATCTAGCACAGGAAACTCTCAGGGCCTCAAGCCTGGCCTCCTTCAGCACAGCACATCCCAGTCCCCCCTGCATCCAGGGGGTCTCTGCCTGCTCCCCCCTCTGCAGCCCCAGCCCCCCTGCTTCCCAGCTGGGCCTCCGATATCCCCAGCCCCAACCCTGCCTCTGTCCATTGTCTTCTCTCCAGGTAAACAGGGTTGTAAACAGGGTGGCTGGGTCTCCTCTCCTCTGGCCCCTCTGGCTGGAACTGGCTGTGTCAGGTCACGGGGGTCCTCTGTTCACAGCCCATTGTCTTCCCACTGGCCAGAACCGGCTGTGACTCCTGAGCCAGGTCTCCGGGTCACCAGGTCACCAGTCGCTGGGGTCTCCATCCAGGGCTGGCTTTACGCCAATTCCACCAATTCCCCTGAATTGGGCCCCGCCTAAGAGGGCCCCGCGCCCACTGAGAATCCCTTCCCTGGCTAGAGGCGCCTTTTTAATTTTTACTCACTTGGCGGCACTTTGGGTCTTCGGTGACCCTTCGGCGGTGGGTCCTTCGCTCATTCTGGGTCTTTGGCAGCACTTTGGTGGTGGGTCCTTCAGTGCCACCGAAGACTTGGAGTGAGTGAAGGACTCGCTGCCGAAGTGCCGCCAAAGACTCAGAGCACTGCCCGGTGAGTACAAGCCCCACGTGGTTTTTTTTTTAATGTGTGTGGGGTTTTTTGTTTTTTTTTTAAGTCATCCCTGCCGTGGCCCCGTCAAAACTGTTCGAATTGGGCCCCGCAGTTCCTAAAGCCGGTCCTGTCTCCATCCTCGAGGCCATTGGCCGGGGTCCCAAGTTCCCTCGCCAGTCCTCTGTAACAACAAACTCCCTCTCCCCTCACCTTGTTAAACCAGTAACACCCCGGGACACTGAGTCCCCCTCCCTCTGCGTGCAACCCACTGGAAAACACAGAAAAACCAGGAGACTTTGTCACAGTTAGTCATGGCACTCGGTGTGCTGATGGTTTTCGTTGCCCTTCTCTGCCCCTTTCCCAGTGCTAACACATCTTTCTGAGATGGGGCGACCAGCCCTGCAGGCAGTGTTCAGGTGTGTGAGGGGGGGCGGGATACCAGGGATTTCCATAATGCCATTATGGTATTTACTGTCTCACTGTCTATCCCCTTCCCCGGCAGGGCCCAACACCATGTTCTCTGCTTAGCCGGCCACTGCGCACTGAACACGTTTCCAGAGATCCAGGCACGATGAAGCGGCTGGTGCTGAGTGAGGGGCCAGGCCCCGAACTGGCCAGTCCTGGGGTCACTGGCTCAGGTTCAGGCTCAGGCTCACCTGCACTTCAGTGACCCCAGCGGCCAGGTGAGCTGCTGTGAACACAAAGATGCCCAGTAGGTGGCAGCGTCGCTCGACCAATGAGCTGCTGTGGCTGCAGAACAGGTGCCACAGGGATGTGGGGGGGCAGGAGGGGAGGAGCTCACTGGATACCCCCCTCCCCCCACGGTTACACTGTTGGAGGGGGGTCAAGGCCAGGGCAGGGGGCAGATAGACATGGGCAGGGTGGGGGGTGCAGAGGGCATGGGGCAGATAGACATGGCCGGGGTGGGGGTTTGTGATGAACTAGGAATGTTCTTCATGTTTTTCTGAATACTGTGTTGGTGCCTCAGTGTCCCCTAGGCAGTTTTTAAGTATCTGGCAGAGCAAAGGCCTAAATGCCTGGCACTCTGTCTCCTAGCAACTGATGACCTGGGCCCCTCCTCTGCAAAGGTGCCAACGGAAGGTGTTGGAGACAAAGAGATCAGGTGACCTCGTGTCCCGGGAAAGGAGCTGAGCAGAGAGGAGGGTCTGGAGGGGGTTGTTAGTCTGGAGTTGGCTGGGGACGAGGAGTGAGGACAGACGTGGGGGTCTGGCTCACTGACCCCCAGAATGGACCCGGCCGAGGGGTCCGGTTGGCTGTACCTACAAGCTCTGTTTTAGACCCTGTTCCTGTCATCGAATAAACCTCTGTTTTACTGACTGGCTGAGAGTCAAATCTGACTGCAAAATGGGGGTGCAGGACCCTGTAGCTTCCCCAGGATCCCGCTGGGGTGGGCTCGCTGTGGGAAGCGCACGGAGGGGCAGAGGATGCTGAATGCTCCAAGGTCAGACCCAGGAGGTGAAGCCGTGTGAGCTTCTTGCCCTGGAGACAGTCTGCTCCAAGGGAGAGGAGGCTCCCCAAAGTCCTGCCTGGCTTGGTGGGGAGCAGTTCCAGAGCATCGCCCGGTGACTCCATGATAGGGGGGTGTAGCGGGCATGGGGCAGACAGACATGGCCAGGGAGGGGGGTGTAGTGGGCATGGGGCAGATAGACATGGCTAGGGTTGGGGGGGTGTAGTGGGCATGGAGCAGATAGACATGGGCAGGGCAGGGGTGCAGAGGGCATGGGGCAGATAGACATGGCCAGGGTGGGGGGCATGTAGCGGGCATGGGGCAGATAGACATGGCCGGGGTGGGGGGCGTGTAGTGGGCATGGGGCAGACAGACATGGCCGGGGAGGTGTAGTGGGCATGGGGCAGATAGACATGGCCAGGGAGGGGGGTGTAGTGGGCATGGGGCAGATAGACATGGGCAGGGCAGGGGGTGCAGAGGGCATGGGGCAGATAGCCATGGCCAGGGTGGGGGGCATGTAGCAGGCATGGGGCAGATAGGCATGGCCGGGGTGGGGGGCGTGTAGTGGGCATGGGGCAGACAGACATGGCCGGGGAGGTGTAGTGGGCATGGGGCAGATAGACATGGCCGGGGGGCTGTAGCGGGCATGGGGCAGATAGACATGGCCAGGGTGGGGGGCAGGTAGTGGGCATGGGGCAGACAGACATGGCCAGGGAGCGGGTGTAGCAGGCATGGGGCAGATAGACATGGCCGGGGGGCTGTAGCGGGCATGGGGCAGATAGACATGGCCAGGGTGGAGGCGGTGTAGTGGGCATGGGGGAGACAGACATGGCGGGGGGGGTGTAGCAGGCATGGGGCAGATAGACATGGCCGGGGAGGGGGTGTAACGGGCATGGGGCAGATAGACATGGCCAAGGGGGGCGTGTAGTGGGCATGGGGCAGATAGACATGGGCAGGGAGGGGGGTGCAGAGGGCATGGGGCAGATAGACATGGCCAGGGTGGGGCGGGTGTAGTGGGCATGGGGCAGATAGACATGGGCAGGACGGGGGGTGTAGTGGGCATGGGGCAGACAGACATGGCCAGGGAGGGGGTGTAGCAGGCCTGGGACAGATAGACATGGCCAGGGTGGGGGGCGGTGTAGTGGGCATGGGGCAGACAGACATGGCCAGGGAGCGGGTGTAGCAGGCATGGGGCAGACAGACATGGCCAGGGAGCGGGTGTAGCAGGCATGGGGAAGACAGACATGGCCAGGGTGGGGGCGGTGTAGTGGGCATGGGGCAGACAGACATGGCCAGGGCAGAGGGTGCAGAGGGCAGAGGAGAGATAGGGAGAGGCACTAGCCTCGGCCCTCCCCTTGCAGCCTGTGTCCATCCCCCGCCTATCTGACCCCCATCACCCCGTTGCCATGAATGAGGCAGCGAGAAGGGGGGGGCTGGTTACAAAAGAGCTCGCCCCCTCCCGCTGCAGGCCTGGGAAATACAGCCCCATTGGAGAGGTCTGGTCCTTCCCCTCCCCCTGCCAGCATATCTCAGTCACCTACTGTGGGGGGGGGGCGCAGATCATTTTCACCCCACAGCTAGGGACCGGGATGTCCGTAATTGCTCCAAACCAGCCAGGTGCTCAGCAATCTGGGCAGGTTCCTTGGGGCCCTGTAGCTCGGGGGCGAGGGCAGCACCCAAGGGAAGTTGCTTTTCCCTGATCTGCCAGCCACACCCTTGGCTTGTGCCCAGGCTCAGCACTCGGTGCCTGCCAGCGGCTCCTGAGGGGCAGTGCTCACGTTCAGGAGCGTCCTTGGATCATCTGAATTTGCATAATCTCTTCTCTTGTTTGCTTTTATTAGTGCGCCCTCCTGCCAGCCCAGTCAGCCGAGTTTCCTTTCTCTCCAGGGCTAAAGGGCTTTGGGCACTTTGCTGTGTAAGTTCTGCACCTGTTGGACTGTTTGTGTTTGCAGACCAAGGACACAGGAGGCTTCCAGTGCTGCTATTTCAAGCGCACTGGGTGGCATCTGTTCTTATCGGCCTGGCTAGTGCGGCTCCGCAGCGGGCTCATTCTGCACCTGCCTAGGAAACGAGATTTTAGTGTGAACCCTGGGCACTCGCTAACCTTGTATGTCCGGGGGTCACGCCGTGCTCAGCGCCGGCCTTTGTACATTCAGCATGAGACCCAGGCAGACCCTGCTTCTGCCTCGTCTCTGTCAGAGCTCTGGCTGCCCGAGGTGCAGGCGGGCCTGGATTTTGCAGCTCTTTGCTGTTTGTGCAGGGGGGACGTCCTTCTGGCACTGCTGCGTTTCTTCTGTGAGCCGCACCTGTCCTGTGGGCTCAGCATGGTGTGATGGTGGCCTCCACAGACGCGTGGTCTCTGCTCTCCCCCTCCATCATATCCCATTTTCACGCTGGGGCACCAGCACTGCTCAGCCTGGCAGCAATTCTGTTGCGCTAGGCTGCCACATCCCTTTGGGAAGCGCTGGCCTTGCAAATCTCTGCTGGTCATTGGTCTCAGCTCAGCCCACCTGGTCGCTGTTCAAACCCAGCTGCCCTGGTGTCATTCCGCAGCGTAGCGCTTGCTGGGCTCCCCCGGCCCCGCATGTCTTTGCCCAGAGGTGCCCCCTTGTCCTGAACAGGCCCAGCCTTGCCCTGCTCCTGCTGGACTCTCCCCACATTGTGAGTGCAGCACCCGGCCCCAGTCCAGCACAGAGACCTCGTGCCCAGTGCTGGGCTCGTCAGGTGCCTTCTGTGGGTCCCGGCCAGATCCTGCGCTCCTGGAGTCTCCCTGGGCCTGCCCCCTCCTGATTCCTGTAGCTGATTCCCAGCTCGCCTCGCCTCTTGGATCCCACGCCAAGTGCAGCCAGGTGGGTGCCCTGGGGTGGCAGTGGGACACGGGCGGGCAGGATTCGCATGCCACACTCCCAGCTCTGGCGGCTGGCCGCGGGCCCAGGGCTCCCGTATGGAGACAGCCCCCTCCCCCATCATCTCCCCCAGCCCCGCCCCGGCGTGGCGTCAACAGCCCTGGCCTGCTCATGATGTGCCTGGGGAAAGCTGCTTTTTTCCTTTTTCCTTGTTTCTGTTGGGTAGTTCCTGCTCTCGCTCCCTCCCTGTTAGCAAACATGAACTCCATGTCACCGACTCCCCTGACGACACCCAGGGGGCTGGGAGTATGTGAGGCCGTGGCTGGTCCGTGGTCCGGCAAGGGCGCTGGGCAGGGGGCCTTGTTCCCCAGTTCCTGGGCTGCAGACTGGGCCCCTTATCCCCCCTGCCCAAGTGCTGGGAACTCCAAGCCCAGCCACACATGGACTCAGTGCAGCTGGGGCAGGGAATCGGGGGCTCAGCACACAACTCTCTGCTGCCACTGGCGCCCCTTCCCCAGGGCGTCCTCGGCGTGGGCCTGGGTCACCGAGTCAGATGCAAGGGGCATGATGGCGGCTTATGGCCAGAAGCAGGGAGGGGGCAGAGGCCCTAATGCCAGCAGAGGGACAGACACAGTCATGCCAGCCCCAGAACCATGGCAGGTGGGAGCCTGGGGGGGCCTCATGCCCAGCATTCCACAGGGGTGAATCTGGGGCAGGTGAGGGGAACCCAGGGCCAGACAATAGCTGGTACCTGGATTTTAACCCCACACGGGGCGTGAGCTGGGGAAGGGACCAGGCGGCCGGCTGAGCAGCACCAAGCTCCCAAGGCATCTTGGTGGCTGAGCCAAGCGGCTGCAGGGACCCTCCCATCCTCCCCCTCCCCCCCAGTTCCTGGTTCCCCTCTGGCCCAGCTCCGGAGCTGTGGTTCAAGGCCAGGGCTGAGTCTGGGTGGGACGGGAGAATCAGACCCCCCCATTCCTCCAACCTCAGGCTTCTGCCCCATTCTCCACCCAGTGGGGCCTTTCCCCAGCCCCAGTTCAGGGCCATCCCCTGGCCCTCGCTGAGCCCCTGTGCTGGGGACACTGCAGGGGTTTGTTCTCTGACCTTTCCACACTCATCTAGGGAGGGCGAGTGAGGCAGGGCTGGGGCTGAGGTTTTGGGGGCAGGGCCTCAGGGCTGGGGGTGCCCTGGGGAGGGCAGGGCCCAAAGACCAGCACAGACCTGGGCGACACCGAGCAAGCTCCTGGGAGTGTCCCCAGCCCGCTGAGTGAGGCCCCACCTGCTCGCAGGTGCTGCTATAAAGCTCGAGCCGCAGAGCCGCTGCCAGTTCCTGATTCCTGGATTGTCGAGAGCCCTGCGGGCTAACGGGAGGTGCAGCCCCATCGAGCGAGGCAGAGCCCGAGCCCGAGCCAGAGCCCGGTGCTGGGACACCCGGGGCCAAGCCCCCACCCCACCACCTGCCATGAAGCCCCGAAGCCTGGGCACAGCTGCCCTGTGGCTGGGTCTAGGGCTGCTGCTGCTGCTGGCCACAGGTGAGTGGCACCTGGAGCCGGATCGGACTCACCCGGGGCTCTGGGCTGCGCAGGGGGTTGGGGGAGTCATGGCGTGAGGACGGCGGAGGACCCAGGGCAGGTTTCTTGTCCGTTCCCTAGAAGGATCCGTGGGGTGGGGCCATGGCTCAGCAGGTCGGGCAGCCCCAGGGCCCCGCTGCCTTTAGCCGCTGATCTGCTGCTTGATGCAGTGGGGTGGGGGGGCAATGGATGAGTGGGGCCTGATTGTCCCAGACCCCGCAGTGACCCAGAAAACAATGGGCAGCGCCTGGAGTTCCTAGGGTACCCTCTGCCCAGCCCCCCCCGGGGCCCAGTGTTCCTGGGGTACGCTCTGCCCAGCCCCCTCTTTGGCCCAGTGTTCCTGGGGTCCCCTCTGCCCATCCCCCTCTTGGACACAGATCTTGTGGGGTCCCCTCTCCCTGGGGTGGGTGCTTTGGCGAGCCCCTTCTCCTCCCCCAGGGCCCCTTTCTGAGGGTGCCCAGAGGCAGCGGGTTGGGACGCAGGAGGGCGTTGGCCGACAGTCATTGGTGCCTCTCCCCGGGGCTGACCCTGGTGGGTCTGGGCTGTGTCGCTCTGGCTGAGCCCAGTGCTAACGGCCTGGGTCCAGTCAGGGAAGCCCAGCAGGGAACGTCCTGTCCAGAACTCCTGGGGGCAGCACGTGGATCCCTGACTGCCCCGAGTGACCTGCCATGGGGCCGGGACACGGCGCCCCAAGAGAAGGGGGGCTGTTAGCCCCAGGCTGGCCCCGGCTGCAGGCTCAGGCCGAGGGCGTCTTTATGGCTCCCAGGACTGCGGGGCCCGTGGGCCTCCTGTGAATGGGCAGCGCTGCCCCTGGCTGGTCGGCCTCTCTGCATTGGGGTGGGCTGCTGGGTTTGTGGCAGGAATTGCTCCACAGGACGCCCCAGCTGGGCGCGTCGAGGCCCAGGAAGGACGGGGTCAGAGCCTCAGCCGTTCTCACTGCCCGGGGGGTGTTGGCAGGTGTTCCTCCAGGCACCTTCCACAGCAGGAAGGGAGGCGGAGCCGCCGGAGCCCCTTCTGGGCAGGACACTCGGGCCAGGCTGGCACTGCCAGGCCCCTGCTCTGGACCCCCAGCTACTGACGCCAAGAAAAGGTGCTTGGGGAAGGAGCCAAGTAACATTCCACACCAATGGGCCGGAACGCAGAGGCCAGGCCAGCCCAGCCCCACACGGCTCACTTCACACGGGGCACAAGGGTGGGGGCCTGGGGAGCTTTCCAGGGATTCCAGGGGGCGAGGGGAGCTCTCTGGGGAACCCGGGGGGTGGGGGTAGCTCCCCAGGGACCTGCAGGGCTTGTCTCTGCTGGAGACGTGAAGCAGCTCCAGATGGGACCCAGGGGCTTCCTACACCCAGCTCCACGCACTGAGTCAGACTCCCAGACGTGGGGCTCGGGGAGGGTGCCTGATCCACAGCAGGGCTGAGGTGCCCACGGATCACTGGGCTGGGCCCACGTCAGACCCCACATCGGGGTGTTTGTGCTCTGGCAGCACAGCCCCTCTTCGAGTTCGAGCTGGGGGACTTGGTATGTCAGGCTGCGGCCCCAGGCACTCCGGTCACTCCCATCCAACCGGGGATCATCAGCACAGCCCCGGGACCTGCCCCGGGACCCCCAGAGGACAGTGACGTTCCCCTCCCTTGTCTGACTCCTACCTTGGACCAGCTTTGTCTTGTCGGGGTCACCAGCTGCTTTCCTTGTCCCTGTGACTGTCCAGGCATTGGCTGAGCCCTGGGAACTTTCGGCCTCACTAGAATCTTGTGGCAGTGAGTTCCCCAGGCTAGTCACAAACTGTGTAAAATAACTGCCCCTGACAAGTGGGCACCTGATGCCCCAGCTTCCCCATCCAGGGGTTTCTATTGCTTGCCTGCACCCCGTACTTTGTTCTGTTTCTTCCTGAACTGAATGGACCAATTCTCTCCTAGGTACAGCACAGGGCACCACCACCGCCACTGGTGGCACCGACGCGACCACCCTGCCCCCCAGCAGCACGACTACCCCGCCCTCAAACAACACGACCACCCTGCCCCCCAGCAACACGACCACCGCACCATCAACCAACACGACCACCCTGCCCCCCGGCAACACGACCACCCTGCCCCCCGGCAACACGACCACTCTGCCCCCAACCAACATGACCACCCCGTCCTCGGGCAACACGACAACCACACCATCAACCAACACGACCATTCTGCCCCCAACCAACACGACCACTCTGCCCCCAACCAACACGACCACCCCGCCCTCTGGCAACACGACCACCGCACCATCCACCAACACGACCACTCTGCCCCCAACCAACACGACCACCGCACCATCAACCAACACGACCACTCTGCCCCCAACCAACACGACCACTCTGTCCCCAACCAACACGACCACCGCACCATCAACCAACACGACCACTCTGCCCCCCGGCAACACGACCACTCTGCCCCCAACCAACACGACCACCCCGCCCTCTGGCAACACGACCACCGCACCATCCACCAACACGACCACTCTGCCCCCAACCAACACGACCACTCTGCCCCCAACCAACACGACCACCCTGCCCCCCGGCAACACGACCACTCTGCCCCCAACCAACACGACCACCCTGCCCTCTGGCAACACGACCACTGCACCATCCACCAACACGACCACTCTGCCCCCAACCAACACGACCACTGCACCATCCACCAACACGACCACTCTGCCCCCAACCAACACGACCACCGCACCATCCACCAACACGACCACCCCGCCCTCTGGCAACACGACCACCGCACCATCAACCAACACGACCACCCTGCCCCCCGGCAACACAACCACCCCTCCCCCAACCAACACGACCACCCTACCCTCCAGAAACACGACCACCCCGCCCCCAACCAACACGACCACCCCGACCCCCAGCAACACAACAACCCCACCCCCCACCAACACGACCACCCCGCCTCCGACCAACACGACCACCCCTCCCCCCAGCAACACAACAACCCCACCCCCTAGCAACACGATCACCCCACCGCCCACCAACACGATCACCCCACTCCCTAGCAACACTACCACCCTGCCCCCCAGCACCTCCACTACAACCCGGCCCCGGATCTATTTCTTTCTCTCGTTCCGCATTGTGAACTGGAACTTCAACGACTCCCTTCTCAACCCCAGCACCAGTTACTACAAGGAATTATATTCCAAAATCCATAACATGGTGAGCACAGCAGCCCCTCCCTCCCCTCCCTGCCAGCTGGGGGCGGCTGCCAGCCCCAGGCTGGGGGGCTTCGCAGGGAGCTCCAGCGAGCTGCCATGTGACGAGCCTTCGGGCCTCTGGTGGCTGCTGCAGTTCGGGCTCCACACCCAGAGACCCCACGGAGCGGGGAGGGGAGACGCCCCCACCCCACCCCACTCCACCCCCAGGCCCAGACCTGGGCACCAGCCCCCTGAGCCCCAAAGTCTCCTGTCCTGCAGTAGTGAAGGGAGAGTCCCTCAGTCCTGCCTGGGGAGACACCCCCCCCCGACCCTGCCTTCGGCTCTGGGCCCCTCTGCCCCTTGCCAGCCAGCTCTGGGGAGACACCCCCCCAACCCTGCCCTCGGCTCTGGGCCCCTCTGCCCCTCTCCAGCTGGCTCCGGGGAGACACCCCCCCGACCCTGCCCTTGGCTCTGGGCCCCTCTGCCCCTCTCCAGCCAGCTCTGGGGAGACACCCCCCCAACCCTGCCCTTGGCTCTGGGTCCCTCTGCCCCTCTCCAGCTGGCTCCGGGGAGACACCCCCCCGACCCTGCCCTTGGCTCTGGGCCCCTCTGCCCCTCTCCAGCCGGCTCTGGGGAGACACCCCCACCCCCCCGACCCTGCCTTCGGCTCTGGGCCTCTCTGTCCCTCTCCAGCCGGCTCTGGGGAGACACCCCCACCCCCCGACCCTGCCCTCAGCTCTGGACCCCTCTGCCCCTCTCCAGCCGGCTCTGGGGAGACACCCCCCCAACCCTGCCCTCGGCTCTGGGCCCCTCTGCCCCTCTCTAGCCGGCTCTGGGGAGACACCCCCCCAACTATGCCCTCGGCTCTGGACCCCTCTGCCCCTCTCCAGCCGGCTCTGGGGAGACACCCCCCCAACCCTGCCCTCGGCTCTGGGCCCCTCTGCCCCTCTCCAGCCGGCTCCGGGGAGACACCCCCTCGACCCTGCCCTTGGCTCTAGGCCCCTCTGCCCCTCTCCAGCCAGCTCTGGGGAGACACTCCCCCAACCCTGCCCTCGGCTCTGGGCCCCACTGCCCCTCTCCAGCCAGCTCTGGGGAGACACCCCCCGACCCTGCCTTCGGCTCTGGGCCACTCTGCCCCTCTCCAGCCGGCTCCGGGGAGACACCCCGCCGACCCTGCCCTTGGCTCTAGGCCCCTCTGCCCCTCTCCAGCCAGCTCTGGGGAGACACCCCCACCCCGACCCTGCCCTTGGCTCTGGGCCTCTCTGCCCCTCTCCAGCCAGCTCTGGGGAGACACCCCCCCCGACCCTGCCCTCAGCTCTGGGCCCCTCTGCCCCTCTCCAGCCGGCTCTGGGGAGACACCCTCCTGACCCTGCCCTCGGCTCTGAGCCCCTCTGCCCCTCTTCAGCCAGCTCTGGGGAGACACCCCCTGCCAACACTGCCCTCGGCTCTGGACCCCTCTGCCCCTCTCCAGCCGGCTCTGGGGAGACCCCCCCCCGACCCTGCCCTTGGCTCTGAGCCCCTCTGCCCCTCTCCAACCGGCTCTGGAGAGACACCCCCCTCCCGACCCTGCCCTCGGCTCTGAGCCCCTCTACAACTGGCTCTGGGGAGATACCCTCCCAACCCTGCCCTTGGGTCTGGGCCCCTCTGCCCCTCTCCAACCAGCTCTGGGGATACAACCTCCGCCAACGCTGCCCTCGGCTCTGGGTCCGTCTGCCCCTCTCCGCCAGCTCTGAGGAGAACCCCCCCGACCCTGCCCTCGGCTCTGGGTCCCTCTGCCCCTCTCCAGCCGGCTTTGGGGAGACACCCCCCCCCCCGACCCTGCCCTTGGCTCTGGGCCCCTCTGCCCCTCTCCAGCCGGCTCTGGGGAGACACCCCCCCGACCCTGCCCTCGGCTCTGGGCCTCTCTGTCCCTCTCCAGCCGGCTCTGGGGAGACACCCCCCCAACCCTGCCCTCGGCTCTGGGCCTCTCTGTCCCTCTCCAACCGGCTCTGGGGAGACACCCCCCCAACCCTGCCCTCGGCTCTGGACCCCTCTGCCCCTCTCCAGCCGGCTCTGGGGAGACCCCCCCCGACCCTGCCCTCGGCTCTGAGCCCCTCTGCCCCTCTCCAACCGGCTCTGGGGAGACACCCCCCCCGACCCTGCCCTCGGCTCTGAGCCCCTCTACAACCGGCTCTGGGGAGACAACCCCCCGACCCTGCCCTTGGCTCTAGGCGCCTCTGCCCCTCTCCAACCAGCTCTGGGGAGACAACCTCCGCCAACGCTGCCCTCTGCTCTGGGCCCCTCTGCCCCCTCCCTCCAGCTTTGGGGAGACACCTCCCCTACCCTGCCCTCGGCTGTGGGCCCCTCTGCCCCTCTCCAGCCAGCTCTGGGGAGACACCCCCACCCCGACCCTGCCCTTGGCTCTGGGCCTCTCTGCCCCTCTCCAGCCAGCTCTGGGGAGACACCCCCCCCGACCCTGCCCTCAGCTCTGGGCCCCTCTGCCCCTCTCCAGCCGGCTCTGGGGAGACACCCTCCTGACCCTGCCCTCGGCTCTGAGCCCCTCTGCCCCTCTTCAGCCAGCTCTGGGGAGACACCCCCTGCCAACACTGCCCTCGGCTCTGGACCCCTCTGCCCCTCTCCAGCCGGCTCTGGGGAGACCCCCCCCCGACCCTGCCCTTGGCTCTGAGCCCCTCTGCCCCTCTCCAACCGGCTCTGGAGAGACACCCCCCTCCCGACCCTGCCCTCGGCTCTGAGCCCCTCTACAACTGGCTCTGGGGAGATACCCTCCCAACCCTGCCCTTGGGTCTGGGCCCCTCTGCCCCTCTCCAACCAGCTCTGGGGATACAACCTCCGCCAACGCTGCCCTCGGCTCTGGGTCCGTCTGCCCCTCTCCGCCAGCTCTGAGGAGAACCCCCCCGACCCTGCCCTCGGCTCTGGGTCCCTCTGCCCCTCTCCAGCCGGCTTTGGGGAGACACCCCCCCCCCGACCCTGCCCTTGGCTCTGGGCCCCTCTGCCCCTCTCCAGCCGGCTCTGGGGAGACACCCCCCCGACCCTGCCCTCGGCTCTGGGCCTCTCTGTCCCTCTCCAGCCGGCTCTGGGGAGACACCCCCCCAACCCTGCCCTCGGCTCTGGGCCTCTCTGTCCCTCTCCAACCGGCTCTGGGGAGACACCCCCCCAACCCTGCCCTCGGCTCTGGACCCCTCTGCCCCTCTCCAGCCGGCTCTGGGGAGACCCCCCCCGACCCTGCCCTCGGCTCTGAGCCCCTCTGCCCCTCTCCAACCGGCTCTGGGGAGACACCCCCCCCGACCCTGCCCTCGGCTCTGAGCCCCTCTACAACCGGCTCTAGGGAGACAACCCCCCGACCCTGCCCTTGGCTCTAGGCGCCTCTGCCCCTCTCCAACCAGCTCTGGGGAGACAACCTCCGCCAACGCTGCCCTCTGCTCTGGGCCCCTCTGCCCCCTCCCTCCAGCTTTGGGGAGACACCTCCCCTACCCTGCCCTCGGCTGTGGGCCCCTCTGCCCCTCTCCAGCTGGCTCTGGGGAGACACCCCCTGACCCTGCCCTTGGCTCTGGGCTCCTCTGCCCCTCTCTGCCAGCTCTGAGGTGAACCCCCCCGACCCTGCCCTCGGCTGTGGGTCCCTCTACCCCTCTCCAGCCGGCTCTGGGGAGACACCCCCCCCCCGACCCTGCCTTCGGCTCTGGGCCCCTCTGCCCCTCTCAGGCCGGCTTTGGGGAGACACCTCCCCCCACCCGACCCTGCCCTCGGCTCTGGGCCCCTCTGCCCCTCTCCAGCCGGCTCTGGGGAGACACCCCCCCCCCGAAGCTGCCCTCTGCTCTGGGGCCCTCTGCCCCCTCCATCCAGCTCTGGGGAGACACCCCCCCGACCCTGCCCTCGGCTCTGGGCCCGTCTGCCCCTCTCCAGCCGGCTCTGGGGAGACACTCTGTGCCCCTGCACCCCAGAGAGGAGCAAGGAAGGTTGGCAGGGCCGGGGCAGATCCGCCAAGCTGGGTGCTCCCTGCCCCTCCCCCCAGAGCCGGCTGGGGTGCTGGCAGTGACTCTGTTCCCCTCTGTCTGTGACAGTACCTCAATATCTACGGCTGCGCAGCGTGCCTGAATGGGCAGAACTACCTGGGATTTACTGATCTGCGTTTCAGGTACAGTGTGTGCCATGGGGCTGCCCCAGCTGTGGGTAGGGGAGGGGGCAGCCTGCTGCCTCCTGGGCTGCCGGGGGGGTGGAGAAAGGTGAGGAGAGAGCAGGTGACCCTGGGGTGTCATGTCTGACAGCCCAGAGCTTTGGTTGCCTGAGCCCGTGCTGGGCAGGTGTACTGCCTTTGCGGGGGGGAGTGCTGGAGCAGGGGCAGGTCAGGGCATAAGGGAGGTGGTTCAAAGGGGTTGTGTGTGGGAAGCAGCTGGTGCGGGGCCCAGTGGATAGTGTGGGGAAATTGGTGCAGGGCCAGGTGGCAGGAGCTGGAGGGAGCAGATGGATGGTTTGAGGAGGCCAGTGCAGGGGCAGGTGTGAATGGGGGAGCTGGGGCAGGGACAAGTGGGAATGGGGGAGCCGGGGCAGGGGCACGGGAAGAGCTGGGACCAGACCCAGTTAACACCCCCTTTCTGGCACGCTCTGCAGCCCGGGCTCGGTGGTGACTGAGTCCGTCCTGCAGTACCAAGTGAGCAACACCAGTATCAGGGCCACCGACATTGAGCAGCAGCTGACACAAAGGCTGGACAGCCAGAACAGCTTTGGTGGACTCCAGCTGGACAATATCCGTGGTGAGCAGCCTCCAGCCAGGCCCCGCAGTGTCTCCACAACCACGTGTCCAGGGGTCCCTGTGCTGGGGGCTCAGCCCATGGCTGATCGGGGCTGGTGTCTATGGCCCTTGTGCAGAGCTCTGTGGAGACCGAGCTGCCCTCAGGGGCTCCTCCAGCTCCCACCAGAGGCCCCTGGCTGGGCTGCTTTGGGGTATGTGGACGGTGCCTGACCTGCCAGCCCAGCCCAGCCTGTATCTGTCCCGGGGAGGGAGGGCTCCTGTGCCCCCTGGCAGCGCGGCCATTGAGAGCCATCCTCGCTGACCTGCACTGGGGCTGGGCCCCCGGCCATCACACTCAGCCTCTTCCCAGCACCCCAGGGCCAGGCCCCTTCCGACAGCCCCTGACTGTCCCTGGCCCTTCTGCCTGGCCAGCTGCGTCCCCTGGCCTGGGCCTCTCTGCTGGGATCCCTCTCCTCCAGGTCCTCTCCAGCCCCTGACTGCTCCTACTTGTGTTTTAGCCAACTCTGGCAGCAATCCCCCAGCCACCACAGCACCAGCTCCCCTGGTGCCTGGCTGGGGCATCGCCCTGCTGGTCCTGGTCTGCATCCTGCTGGTGCTGAGCATCCTCATCTTCATCCTGCTGGTGAGTGCCCCCCGCTGCCCATCCCTCCGGCCTCAGGCCCCCTCCAGCCTCTCTCCTTCTGCCTGCCTGACCGCACCATTCCCTCCACACCCCATCCCTACTGACCAGCCTCCTCTTGCCCGTCCAGATCGTCTGCTCGTGCCACAGGAGGAGCCGTGGGAAGCTGGATCTGTTCAGCTCACAGGCCTCGTACCAGCCCATGAATGAGTACCCCACCTACCACACCCATGGGCGCTTCAGTGCCCCCGGCAAGAAGCAGAATCCTTACAGTGATGTAAGCAGCGGGGCCTGGTCCTGCCCTGGGGTGCCCCCTAGCCCAGCGTGTGCCCCAATGCCTGTCCCCGTACACTGCCTGGGTACACCCCTGAACACCGGTGCCTAGTACACGGCAGCTCTGCCAGGCACGCTGTGGGGGTGCCAGTGTTGGGCACTGAGGGTGGAAACCACCCACATTGCTCACTGAGGGGGGGGGATTTGGGAGAGGAGGGGGTTGGTCGGCTCATCCCAGAAAATTTCGCCAAAGAGATCACAAACCCAGGGGTGGTGGTGGTGGTGGGGGAGATTAGTGCATGATGATGGCATGGTGCTTCCCACAGTCCTAATTGTCTCCCACCCAATGCACCCCCTGGGAGAGAGCCGAGGGGGGAGGGTCAAGGGCACGGGGGTCCCAGTGCCAGAAATGTGAGCATGGGGCCGTGCTGCACAATTCAGCTCGTCGGGGGGGATGTGCTAGGGGCAATGCGACGGGGGGAGCTCCTGGGGTAGATGGGAGTGGGGTTTACGGGGTGTGATCCTGTGGGATTATAGAGCGACGTCCTGGGAGAGTGGTCCTGGGGTGGGGGGGTTCATATCCATGGGGGGGCAGGGGACTGGCCTGGCTAGAGCCAGGGGAAATATTGTTCTCCTCCAGTCAGGTGGCTGCAGCCCAGGCCCTGAGTGGCCCCAGCCCCCCTCGCTGTGTTAATCACTCATGGGGCAGCTCCCAGCTGATGTGAAACCAGCAGCTAAATAAACAGCAGCCAATGGGGCAGGCTGGTGACTCTGCCCAGGTCTCTGGGGACCGCTAGTCCTGTCCCTGCCATGGCCTGGCCTGCCCTGGGCAGCACCAGCATCCCCGTCCCCGCCTGCCCACTGACCGGCCCCCAGCCCTGCTGGCTTCTCCGTCCCTGGCAGGTCCTGTGGCCAGACAGGATGTTTGCTGAACATTTGGCCCTAGTTCAGCAGGAATTCACTGGCCTGGGCGAGATGGGAGGTCAGATTCGCTAGATTGTCACTATGGGCCTGCCGGCCTGGGACAGTCGGACCTGGAATCTGTGACTCCTGCTGCTGTCCGTGGGGGACAAGCCCCCTGCCTTCTTCTAGAGGGGTGAGGGGCTGGGGTGGGGCTAGGGTCACAGGGTGGCACTGTGGGTGGGGGGGTTGAGTGAGGGGGCGGGAAGGAGGGTCAGAGGGTGGCTTCAGGATAGCATTGGGAGTGGGGGCAGGGTGAGGGTGGGGCGATGGAGTGGGGGTTGGGTCACAGAGTGAGGTTGTGGGGCAGGAATGGGGGTGGGGTTGCAGGATGAGGTTGTGGGGCAGGGATGGGGTGGAGGTGGGGTTGCAGGATGAGGTTGTGGGGCAGGGATGGGGGGTGGGGGTAGGGTTGCAGGATGAGGTTGTGGGGCAGGGATGGGGGTGGGGGTAGGGTTGCAGGATGAGGTTGTGGGGCAGGGATGGGGTGGAGGTGGGGTTGCAGGATGAGGTTGTGGGGCAGGGATAGGGGTGGGGGTAGGGTTGCAGGATGAGGTTGTGGGGCAGGGATGGGGTGGGGGTAGGGTTGCAGGATGAGGTTGTGGGGCAGGGATGGGGTGGAGGTGGGGTTGCAGGATGAGGTTGTGGGGCAGGGATGGGGGGTGGGGGTAGGGTTGCAGGATGAGGTTGTGGGGCAGGGATGGGGGTGGAGGTGGGGTTGCAGGATGAGGTTGTGGGGCAGGGATGGGGGTGGAGGTGGGGTTGCAGGATGAGGTTGTGGGGAAGGGATGGGGGTGGGGGTAGGGTTGCAGGATGAGGTTGTGGGGCAGGGATGGAGTGGGGGTGGGGGTTGCAGGATGAGGTTGTGGGGCAGGGATGGGGGTGGAGGTGGGGTTGCAGGATGAGCTTGTGGGGCAGGGATGGGGGTGGGGGTAGGGTTGCAGGATGAGGTTGTGGGGCAGGGATGGGGTGGGGGTGGGGGTTGCAGGATGAGGTTGTGGGGCAGGGATGGGGGTGGGGGTAGGGTTGCAGGATGAGGTTGTGGGGCAGGGATGGGGTGGAGGTGGGGTTGCAGGATGAGGTTGTGGGGCAGGGATGGGGTGGGGGTAGGGTTGCAGGATGAGGTTGTGGGGCAGGGATGGGGTGGAGGTGGGGTTGCAGGATGAGGTTGTGGGGCAGGGATGGGGGTGGAGGTGGGGTTGCAGGATGAGGTTGTGGGGCAGGGATGGGGGTGGAGGTGGGGTTGCAGGATGAGGTTGTGGGGAAGGGATGGGGGTGGGGGTAGGGTTGCAGGATGAGGTTGTGGGGCAGGGATGGGGTGGGGGTGGGGGTTGCAGGATGAGGTTGTGGGGCAGGGATGGAGCGGGGTGGAGGTGGGGCTGATGCCTGGCTCCGAGAAGTCACTCTACCAATGGTTGCCTTGGCAGTGCCGGCTGTGCCCCAGCTCAGGGTGGCCTGGCTGGGCTCTGCCCCTGGCACCGTGCCCATGGAGACCAGATGGCCCCGCTCCTGCCCCGGGATGGGGGGTTAGTGTAACTCTCACGCCCAGCTGGAAGCTCCCGGCTGGGGGCAGCCTGCCCTGACAGCCCCTGGCTGGAGCCAGGCCCTGTGCTCCCAGGAACGCTGGGCTCCCTCAGCCGAGCCCGTCCCTGCTGACCGGTGGGAGGCAGCCGAGGCCTGGGCGGTGCCCTGTGCAGAGCCCAACATGGCAGGTGCCCTCGGGGAGGGCGGCATGGGCTGGAGCAGGCAGAGTCTGTATGTGAGGCTCCGGTTTTCCCTCCCCAGCCCCGTGGGGCCCCAGCAGCCCACAGTGGGTGGCTGGTGCCTCCTCGGCTCCACGTCTGTCCCACTGTGACTGACCAGCCTCCCTTACCACCCAGGATCGGCGCTACAGTTTTTCGCGCACTAGGCGCACGGCCATTTCACCGCCCCGCGCTGATCCCGCGGCTCTGGTGGAGCTGCCGCAGCCATTTCTGCGGAGGGTCCGTTGGTCCGCAGCTCCGGTGGAGCTGCCGCAGTCGTGCCTGTGGACAGTCGGCTGCTCGTGCGGCTCCGGTGGACTGCCCGTGAGCACGACTGCGGCAGCTCCACCGGAGCTGCCTGCCGCCCCCCCCCCCGGCAAAATGCTGCCCCTCGAAAATCCTGGTGCCCTAGGCGATTGCCTAGTTCGCCTCAATGGAAGCGCCGGCCCTGTTACCACCTCATTCCCAGTTCCGGCCTGACACCGCCTGAGGGACTGGGGGACTGGGGGAGCCTGTCAGGGCAGTGGGTCACTCTGCTGTTAAATGGTCTCAGCCAGGCCAGCCCCACATCCCCAGGCCAGCCCCAGGGTACCAGGCCAGCCCCACAGCCCCAGGCCAGGTGCAGGTAGCAGGATGGTTGGGCAGCTGTGAACATGGAGAGGGCTGGTCTGCTGGCCTGTGGGGCCAGCTCAGAGGTGCCGCATGTGGGGAGGATGGGGGGGCAAGGGGGCTCTGCTGCTCACTCCCTGCATCAAGCACAAACTGTTTTCCAAGTAAACCTTGGGGGTGGGGGCTGAGGGATCAGGGAACTTGTCAGCGATGGCAGGAGGAGGGTCACCACTGTGCTCAGTGAAGACGGGCCTAATCAGATGCAGGGATAGAGGACTTGGGGGGACATTGTCCGCATGAGGACCCTAGTGATGCCAGCCCCATGAGTCCTGCAGTCTCTCTGCACGGCCATGGGTGGGTGCATCCACAATGAGCCCGCCAGCCAAGCAGCCTGTGCTGGGCTGGGCACTGGCGTGACCTGGCACTAGGACGAGTGGGCAGCGGGGGGCTCATCAGTCACCGGTGTCCCTGGCTCTGCATTTGGCATGGCAGGAAGAAGCACTGCTGCCTGACCCTGGCCGTGGGAGGGCCGGGCCCTGGTGCGGTTCCTGTGGGGCTGGGCCCCAGTAGCGGGTGTTTGTGTTACTCGGGTCCCTGTTCCTAGCTGGGCTGGCTCCAGCTCCTCTGATCTGTGCAGCCAGTCGCTCAGGCTGTTCAAACACCCGGCCTGAGTAAATATTTACCTCTGCAGGCCGCTAATGGCTGAGACAAAAGAGCCAAGTCATGGGAAGCCTGGGGCGGGGGAGCATAGCCAGCGCATAGGCACCTTGGAGGGGCTGGTGTTGCCTGGAGGGTGGGGACGCTCCTGCCCTGGAGCCCTTGGCTGCGGGGCAGGGCAGGCCTGTGCGCGTCCAGGGGGCAGTGAGGGGCCGAGCTGGGCGCGTGACCAGTGCCGTATTTACAGCAGACACTGGGCTGTTTGTGGTGCTGTTGGCAGAAGGCCAGCGCTAGCTCCAGCCGCGCCAGGTGCTCTGAACATTAACCCCGTGAAGCATCCACAGCCCTGCAGGGCTGTGGGGTGGGGTCACCTTCCCCCAGCCCCACCATGTGCCCCCCATGCTCCCGGGAGGTGGCGGAGCTGGAGCGGTCCCTGAGGTCTCTCCCTGCTGGCAGGGACGGGGTGGCCGGTATCGAACGTGACTGGGGCCTGTTCCTGGCCCCAGAGCCCCGGTTTCCATGCCAACAGGGGTACTGGTGGTTGCCTGGCTGGGGGTCCTGGTTGCCAGGTAATGGTGGATTGGCCCAGCTTGGCTCTAACCCCTTTGCTTCCCCCCCCAGATCGCCGCCGGCAACGGCACCAACGCCTTCTACGCCAACCCTGCGACATCAGACAATCTCTAGGGGCACTACCCCGAGGACCAGCAGGAGCAGAGCTCCCAGCATCGCCACCTGCTTCCTGCAGCTGGACTCCAGGGTGCTGGGTGGGGCTGACAAGGCAGGGGTTTGCTGCACTGGGGAGGAGGGGGTTGCATTCAAAGTGTGGCGGGGTGAGGGGGGGTGACTGCTCCCCCCACCCTGCAACCCCTGGCCCTGGGTTTGGGCCATGTGAGGGCGAGCACTAATGGGGCAAATTCCTAATGGGGGACAGTAAAGGGGCTGCCCCATATATCCCCCCCACCAACCAGCCTGGGCCGTGCAGGGAATATGACAGGGACTCTCCAGGGGAGCCCCTCCATACTGCCCCAAGCTGTGTATGGGGCGTGTCCCCTGCTCCTTCCACGGCCTGGGGGGCCCTCTGGCCCAGCTTCCACCTGTTCCCAGGAGGTGGGAGCGAGCATCAGACGGTTCTGGAGCAGCCAAATTCGAATGCATGAAGGAACTGGATGAACAATGCAAGGGAAGGACCCTCCTCTCTGCCTCCCCCCAGTTCCAAGCCCCTCCTGCCCTCAATCACTTGCCAAATGCTGTATCCTGCCACGAGGCCCCCAGTGTGCAGTGTTCGGGTTCCAGGGGTCGCGCTTGCCTGCACGGCTGGACTGGGGCTCCATTTTTATCATGTGTTCTGTAACCACGCGGCTCTGTGATGGCCGCCCCGCCATGACGGGGGGTCACAACGTCCTTGGGAAGGTCTGTATTTATAGTGTTTCACAATAAAGGGATCTGTGCTGAGTCAGGCTCTAGGCTGGTTTTCTCCTGCCCCTCTCAGACCTGTGCTTCAAAAGGGTGGGAGCAGTGGCTGCCCTGGGCCCATGATAGGCTGGGTGGGGCTGTGCCAGAGTTGCCCTTCAGTGCCATTTCTTACTGGCTCACCGCATGTGACGGGGAGAAATCCCCTGCTGCTGCCCTCCTCCCTCCAGCTGTGTGCAGAGGTGTGGATCCAGGCGCCCAGGCTGGGACACGCTGAGACTCATGGGACGGGCTGGGCATGGCACTGGGCAAACATTGAAACGCCAGAAAACAAGGAAACAAAAGTGAATAGTTACGTAAGGAAGTGACTGTGGGGCTAGGCCCAGGGCATGGGGCCAGGCAGCCCCACCCCAGCCAGAGCTTTAGGTCCCTGGACCCCTGAGCTCCCTCACCCTACCCCATCCCCAGAGGCGAGTTACTGGGCTCCCTGGATCCTGACTCAGGAAAGCTGCAGCTACATCCCCAAACCCCTGTGCCCCAGGGAGGGCCTGACCCACTCAAAACTGAGTCCCACACGTTGGGCGGAGGTGCTACCATGTGTAAACAAGCCACCTTCCATTCCTGGGGGGCTGCCTGCCCTGCTCAGCCATCGCTAGGCTCAGCAGGGCCCTGGGCGGGATCTGAACCAGCGCTGCCCACCCCGCCCCCTAGTGCCCGGCCCACCCTGCCGTGACCCTGGACACAGGTGTGTCACACAGACACTTATCACCCACCTGCCACAGCCCTGTTCCCAGTTCCTGAGTCACTGATCGAGGAATGGTGACAGCTGGGAACAGGGCAAGATGCTTCCTCCACACCACTTCCGCGTCCAGAGCCCTCCATCCTCCCAAGAGTTGCTGTCCTGCTCTTTCGCACCACAGCCCGCCCCGTCTCCTGGGAGGGCCCCCCCTCCAGTTCCACAGGGCCCTTGCTTCTCTCTCCCAAGGGGCTCCAAGGCATCTGTCACGGAGTGTGGGGAAGTCAGGGCCCTGCACCCCCACTTCCTGCCATTCACCGGGACTCTCAGCCAGCCAGTAACACAGAAGGTTTATTAGATGACAGGACACAGTCCCAAGCAGGGCTTGTAGGTACAGCCAGGACCCCTCAGCCAGGTCCCTCTGGGGCAAGGATCTTAGACCCCAGACTTGGGGTTCCCTGCCTCTTCCCAGCCAGCCCCAAAGTGAAACCAAAAACCCCTCCAGCAGGCTCTCCCCCTCCTTCTCTCTCCCCTCTCCCTTTGTCCAGTTTCCTGGCAAAGGTATCACCTCGCCCCACCCGCCCCTACCTGGCTCAGGTTACAGGCTTAGGTCCTGTCCCTCACCTAACGTCATCCCCAGCTCTCCCATCCCCCACACAGACAGCCCCTACTCCATCACACCAGCCCAGCCTGCCTTGGCAATGCCGCACACTGGACACAGGTGTGTAATAGAGACGCTTATCATGCGCCTGCCACTGCCCCTTTCCCGTTCCCGCTGAGTCACTGACCGAGGAATGGCGACAGGGCAAGACGTTTCCTCCACACCCTGCAGCCAAAACCCTCCCACCTCCAGAGCCCCCCCCCCACAAGAGTGGCTGTCCCTCCCCTCCATACCACAGCCCCTTGCCCCCTGGGATGGCCGCCCTGCCAGCTCCACAGGGCCCTTGCACCTCTCTCCCAAGGGGCTCCGAGGCATCACAGCTGGATGGACTCCCTGGGGTGCCAGCCAGCCCCTGACCAGGGGCACAAACCTCCTCCCCTCCCCAGGGCTCACCTGGAAATCGCCGGGCACTGAGCCAGCCACACTCAGCCCCTGGGACCCCAAACCGTGCCATGCTCTGGGAGCTGGATGCCCAGTGCTAGCAGCTGGCTCCTAGCGTGCCCTTCGCTGAGCCAGGCTGGAGTTTGCAGGCTGTGCTGGGTACAGGGGGGCCCGTAACACCAAGACACGTGTCCAGCTCTTGCTAGTGGGCATGAGCCCCCCAGGGAATCTGTGCAGCCCTTTGCCATCCCCCCCGGCACCACAGGGGCTGGAACTAGGAGGGCTGGGGGCTGCTGCACCCCCTGGCTTGAAGTGGTTCCATCCTACACAGGGTTACAGTTTGGTTCAAGGCTCTCAGCTCCCCTACTGCCACAGGAAGGCTGGGCAGGGAGGAGGAAGTGGTGCCCCAGACGCCCGACCCAGCCGCTGCCCGCAGATCCCGTGTCTGGGGCCATCTGAGGGCTGGGCGAGCGGGAAGTGCACTCCCAGCTACGTGTCCACAGTCCTGTGCCGTGCCCAGGCGTGAGGCTGCCTCCTGCTGCCCAGGGCATGGTGGGGACTGTCACAGAGTGTCGGGGAGACAAGGCCGTGCACCCCCGGCTTTCTGCGATTCACCAGGACTCTCAGCCAGCCAGTAAAACAGAAGGTTTATTTAGACGACAGGATCACAGTCCAAGTCTTGCAGGTACAGACAACAGGACTCCTCATTCAGGTCTCTCTTGGGGGAGTGGGGGGAACAGGGAGGCCAGATCTCCGTTGGGAGGCCAGAGCCCCACCTGGGCTCCCCTCCATTTTCTCAGCCAGCTCCAAACTGAAACTCCCTCCAGCCATCTCACCCAGCCTCCCCCCCCGCCCCGGCTTCTCCCCCAGCCTTTGTCCGTTTCCTGGGCAGAGGTGTCACCTGGTTCCAACCCCTCCTCCTGAGTTCTCATGTTACATGCTCAGGTATCTGACCTCAAGGCAAGTCTCCCATCCCCAATGCAGCCAGTTCCAGCATAACTCCCCTGCAACCTTTCAGGTCAATACTCCCCACTCAGCATTCAAATAACACATTAAGAACATTCCCAGTTTGTCACATCTCTCCCCCCTTCAAGACTGAACTGAGCAGGGTCACTTCAGCCAGTGATCTGGGGAAGTTCAAATCCCCCATGGATGCCCCAGCATCCCTCCCCTTCCTTGGTGGGAGTTACCTCAGGCCCTTCCAGTTTCACACCCCCCTTTAGGTCGAGTGTGCTCGATAGCACTCATAGTCTGCAGGTGGGAAGACTTATGCGGCCCATGTCCTTTTTCCACCCCAGTATTTCTGGGGTTCTGTCACGGAGTCCCTGGGCAATGCTCTGGAACTGCTCCCCAGAAAGCCAGTCAGGACTTTGGGGAGCCTCGTCTCCCTTGGAGCAGACTTGTTCAGGGCAAGAAGCTCACACGGCTTCACCTCCTGGGTCTCTCCTTGGAGCATTCAGCATCTTCTGCCCCTCCGTGCGCTTCCCACAGCGAGTCCACCCCAGCGGGGTCCTGGGGAAGCTACAGGGTCCTGCACCCCCACTTTGCAGTCAGATGTGACTCAGCCAGCCAGTAACACAGAGGTTTATTCGATGACAGGAACAGGGTCTAAAACAGAGCTTGTAGGTACCGCGAACCAGACTCCTCCGCCGGATCCATTCTGGGGGGCAGTGAGCCAGGCCCCCACATCTCCACTTCACTCCTTGTCCCCAGCCAGCTCCAAACTCCAAAAACCCTCTCCAGCCCCTCCTCTCTGCTCAGCCCCTTTCCCGGGCCAGGAGGTCACCTGATCTCTTTGCCTCCAACACCTTCAGCTGACACCTTTGCAGGGGAGGGGCCCAGGCCATCAGTTGCTAGGAGACAGAGTGTCAGGCATTTAGGTGCACTGGCCCTTTGCTCTGTAGCAATCACACACCCTTATCCCACCACCTAGATACTTAAGAACTGCATAGGGGACACTGAGGCATCAACACCATATTCAGAGAAAACATTAAGAACATTCCCAGTTCGCCACATCTTCAAACTGGGATGGGGTCTTCTCCCAGTGTTCCAGTCTGGAGGGCTATGATTCGGTCTCTCTTGGTTAAGAGCCCCTATCTTGACCTTGGGCACCCTCTGGAAAGGCTCCTCTATGATGGGTGTGACCAAGTGGGACTGTACTTAATGTTTCCTCTGAATAGTGTAGGGGTGCCTCAGTTTCCCCTATGCATTTCTTAAGTCTCTAGGTGATAGGATGAAGGTCATTGTACATAAATGGCTGACACTCTGTGTTCTGGCAACTAATGGCCAGGTCCTTCCCCACTGCAAGAGGATGCTAAAGGTGTGGGGGAACAAAGAGATCAGGTGACCTCCTGGCCCTGGGAAAGAAACAAAGGCCAGAAAGGAGGAGCTGGAGGGGAGTAAGTTTGGAGCTAGCTGGGGACGAGGGGTGAGTGCAGATGTGGGTGTCTGGCTCGCTGCCCCCCAAGATGGACCCAGCTGAGGGGTCCTGTTCTCTGTACCTACAAGCTCTGTTTTAGACCCTGTTCCTGTCATCTAATAAACCTCTGTGTTACTGGCTGGCTGAGAGTCACGTCTGACTGCGAAGTGGGGGTGCAGGACCCTCTGGCTTCCCCAGGGCCCTCCCTGGGCGGGCTCACTGTGGGAAGCGCATGGAGGTGCAGAGGACGCTGAATGCTCCAAAGGTCAGACCCAGGAAGGTGAAAGCCGTGTGAGCTGCTTGCCCTGGAGGCAGTCTGCTCACAGAGAGGAGACTTCACCAGAGTCCTGACTGGCTTTGTAGGGATCAGTTGCAGAGCCTCTCCCAGGGACTCCGTGACAATGGGCAAGGGTTCTAAAGCCATTTTCCCCTTGTCCCAGGCCTTCCTCACCCTCTGACAGGGGTAACAGGATCGGCAGTTGTAAGGTGGGATCAGACAGGAGTAAAGACCCCAGGCCAGTAAAAGTTCTGCAGCAGCCCCTGCTGGGTATGCCAGATTCCCTGGTGCCCTAAGAGTGGGATGTCATGGGCCCGGGCACAGCAGCTGGTGGCGATACTTATGGGGTGCCACCAGCTGCCTCCTGATTCCCCATGACTCCATCTCCCCTGGGGAAGCCCATTCTCATTACAGGAACCCCTTCTCCCACAGGAACCTTTTCTGGCAACCTGCCACCATGGTCTGTACCGCACTGAGGTCAGCCAGATTTTACGCTGGCTCCGGAACCTTTCTCAGTACATCTCAGGAGTCAGCCCAAACTCATGTAGCAGGGCCTTTTTAAATAGTTCGTAGTCCCTTTTCTCCGCCCCTTCCAGTTGGCGGTACAATCCTACGGCTTTGGGGTCCAGTAAAGGGGTGAGAACCTGGAGCCTGTCCACAGGATCAACCTGGTGCAGCTCGCAGGCCGTCTCAAAGGCATCCAGGAAGTCATCCATTTCCTCCCCATCCTTACGCTGGGCCAGAATACACTTATCAAAGCTCCGCGCAGTCCTGGGCCCCCCCTCACTCACCGCAGCTGGGGGCCCGCTGCTCCTCAGCTTGGCCAGCTCCAGTTCATTCTGCCTTGTCTCTGTCTCTCTTCATGCTGTCTCCGTTTCTCTTTCTCCTCCAGTTCATGCTGTCTCTGTGTTTCCTGTTCTGCTCGCTCCCCCATCAGTTCCTGCTCCCTTGACTCCAGCTCTTTCAGCCTTAATTCCTTCTCCAGTTCCAGCCGTCTCAACTCCAGCGATGGGGAGCTTCGCTGGGACGATCTCCTGCTGGCCGGGGGTGTCACGGTGCCCTCAGTATTGGCTGGGCTCCTCCCTGACCTTCCCCTAGGCATAGGAGGGAGGGGTCTCAGGAAGCCCTCAGCAACCGTCTGACCACTTCCGACACTGGTGCCTGCCCTGCACCTGTCAGGCTGCTTCCCTCAGACATAGGGATCAGTTCATTTGAGCGATCTCCATCCTCCAGCTGGGCAATCAGCTGTTCTTTGGTGAGCCTCCCTCTGTGCAGCCCCCTCTGCTGGCCACTCACAGGCCTGCCTGGGCTCGCCCCTCCCCAGCTTCCAGGGAGCACCCATAGTGCGCCAGCCCTTCTCGAGGTCACCACCTCTTTGCCAGGGTCGAGCTGCAGACTCCTCTGCCCCTGGGATCGCTCGCTGCAATTCCCCGGGGGACCCTGTTACTGCAAAAGTCCTTCTCTCTGGTCACACACTCCCAGGGGTTAATCACCCCTTGAAACCATCTCTTTCTGAATCTTCAGCACGCCTGGTCCTTGTCATCCCCCCCTTCATTTTACTGCTCCCCAGTCACTTACTGCAGGAAACGTCGTCCATGGGATGCAGTAGACAGGGTTGCCCAGATGATTAAGGGGGCCTGGCGTCTTCAGCAGCAGGAGGCCCCTGCCGCTGAATTGCCACCAAAGACCTGGCACTTCAGTGGCGGGTCCTGGGGTGGAAGGACCTCCTGCTGCGGGTCTTTGGGGCACTTCGGCGGCGGGGGGTCCTTCCATTCCATTGCCACCAAAGACCCGGAGCGGAAGAAGCTCTGGGGGCCCAGGCCCCCCACTCCAGGGCCCCCAAAAAACTCTCATGGGGGCCCCTGTGGGCCCCAGGGCCTGGGGCAAATTGCCCCACTTGGCCCCCCCCCAGGCAGCCCTGGCAGTAGATCCCACCACTGCCATCAGTTGTCACAGAGTGTGTGGGAGACAAGGCCCTGCACTCCCGGCTTCCTGCGATTGACCAGGGCTCTCAGCCAGCCAGTACAACAAGTTTATTTAGACGACAGGAACACAGTCCAAGACAGGTCTTGCAGGCATAGACAACAGGTTCCCCCCTCAGGTCCATTTTGGGGGGCGGGCGACAGGGAGGCCAGAGCCCCGTTGGGAGGCCAGAGGCCCATCTGGGCTCCCCTCCCCCTTTCTCAGCCAGCTCCAAACTGAAACTCCCTCCAGCTGTCTCATTCAGCCTCCCCTGGCCCCTCCCCCAGACTTTTTCCAGTTTCCAGGGCAGAGGTGTCACCTGGCTCCAACCCCCCTCCTGGGTTCTCATGTTACGTGCTCAGGTATCTGATCTCAAGGCAAGTCTCTCATCCCCACTGCAGCCAGTCCCAGCAAAACTCCCCTGCAACCTTCCCAGGTCAATACTCCCCACTCAGCATTCAAAGAATGCATCAAGAACATTCCCACTTCGTCATAGGGACACACGGCCAGAGTGTAGGGTTGGCACCACAGTGCATGGAGCGGTCCGTACAGCAGGCCCTCCTCTGGCTCCCGGTGTCCATCCCTGGGCTGACATTGCTCTCTGCCAGCCGGTCGTAGTGGTGCAGCACAGTGTCTGCCACCCACAGGCCTCTTCGGGTGGACTCCTGACTCCACAGACCACCAGGGAGTAGCAGCTGTGACCCCAGGGAAGCCATTTTCACCCCCCAGGGCCAGGGCCCCCTGCTAACAGGGGGAGCGGGGCTAGTGTAGCAGAACCCAGGCCAGGCGTGGGCTCTGGGCACTCCCCCCAGCAGCTACCAGCAATTCCTGTACAGGCACCATGGCCTAGTGGTGAAAGCAGGGTGAGGCGTCATGGGTTATGTTCCCCCTCTGCCACTGATTGACTTGGACAAATCTCTTAACCTCCACGGGCTTCTCCCTATGGCAGTTGGGATGTCCAAGGTCTCAGGGGCAGCTGCTGGAATGTGCTACACAAAGGCCAAAGATTTGTACAAGGGAGAAGGACCCAGATGTGCACAGCCAGCCTGAGCGAGCCTGGGTGCCCTCTCCAGGGCTGGGTCCAGCCGTGGGGGGGTGGCACAGCGCAGTGAGACTCATTGCTCCTGGAGTCTCTGTATGTCATGTCAAGGGGTAAAGAACACTTAACTTCATTCATGATTTATAGCCCTGTATCATAGCTCCCCCTTAGTTGTCTCTATTTCCAGCAGAACGTGTCCCAGATTTAACCTCTCCTTATACAGAAGCTGTTCCATCGCCCTGATGGTTTTTGTTGCCCTTCTCTGCCCCTTTTCCAGTGCTAACACATCTTTCTGAGATGGGGCGACCAGCCCTGCAGACAGTGTTCAGGTGTGTGTGTGTGTGGGGGGTGTCACGGAGTGTGGGGGAGTCTGGCCCTGCACCCCTCTTCCTGGGACCCACAGTGACTCTCAGCCAGCCAGTAAAACAGAAGGTTTATTGGACAACAGGAATGCAGGTTACAGCAGAGCTTGTAGGCACAGTCAGGACCCCTCAATCGAGCCCTTCTAGGGGTTCAGGGTGCTTGGATCCCAGCTTAGGATACCCTGAATTCCCACCACCCAGTCCAAAACCGAAACTGAGCTAACTCCCCTACAGCTGACCCCTTCCTTTGACCAGCTTCCCGGGCAAAAGGTGCTGACACCCCTCCCCACTACCTGGCTCAGGTTACAGGCCTAGGTCCTGTCCCTCACCTAAAGTCCTCCCCGGCTCTCTCACTCCCACACAAACAGTCCCTACACATCACAGGGGGGACCAGGGATTTCCATAATGCCATTATGGTATTTACTGTCTCACTGTCTATCCCCTTCCCCGGCAGGGCCCAACACCATGTTCTCTGCTTAGCCGGCCACTGCGCACTGAACACGTTTCCAGAGATCCAGGCACGATGAAGCGGCTGGTGCTGAGTGAGGGGCCAGGCCCCGAACTGGCCAGTCCTGGGGTCACTGGCTCAGGTTCAGGCTCAGGCTCACCTGCACTTCAGTGACCCCAGCGGCCAGGTGAGCTGCTGTGAACACAAAGATGCCCAGTAGGTGGCAGCGTCGCTCGACCAATGAGCTGCTGTCGCTGCAGAACAGGTGCCACAGGGATGTGGGGGGGGCAGGAGGGGAGGAGCTCACCGGATACCCCCCTCCCCCCCATGCTTTACACCGTTACACTGGGTGCTGGTGGGGGGGATGCATGGCCAGGGCGGGGGTGCGGGCAGTGATCTGGGCAGGTTTCTTGGGGCTCTGTAGCCCGGGGGCGAGGGCAGCACCCTCAGGGAAGTTGCTTTTCCCTGATCCTCTGGCCACACTCTTGGCTTGTGCCCAGGCTCAGCACCCGGTGCCTGCCGGCGGCTCCTGAGGGGTGAATCTGGGGCAGGTGAGGGGAGCACAGGGCCAGACAATAGCTGGTGCCTGGAATGATTAACCCTACACCGCGCGAGACCAGGAGGGCCCGGGTGGCCTTTCCAGCAGCACCAAGGCCTCCAAGGCATCCGGGCAGCTGAGCCAAGGGGCTGCAGGGACCCTCCACCCTACCCCCACCTCTGTCTCTGGGCCTGGTTCCTCTCTGGCCCGGCTCTGGAGCTGTGGCGTGAGGCCAGAGCTGAGCCTGGGTGGGATGGGGAAATCAGGCCCTCGCATTCCTCCAGCCTGGGGCTTCTGCCCCATTCTCCACCCAGTGGGGTTTCTCTGCAGCCCCAATTTGGGGTCCTCCCCTGGCCCTCGCTGAGCCCCTGTGCTGGGGACACTCCAGGGGTTCCTGCTCTCAGATCTTTCCACGCCCATCTCCAATCTAGGGCGAGTGGGTGAGGCTGGGGGCAGAATGCTCTGGGGGCAGGGCCCCAGGGCTGGAGGGTGCTCTGGGGATCGCGGCCCCAGGGCAAGCACAGGCCTGGGTGATACTGAGCAAGCTCCTGGGAGTGTTCCCATTTCACTGATCCCCAGACCCGGTGCTCCCTCACGGCTCTGGAACAGCCCCTGCGAGGAGCATTTCAGTTTTTCAGCCCCCGTAGGGTCACACGTTCACTGGGGTCAGCCCCTTGGCTTCTCCACCTGGGGACTGTACCTCAGCGCCTTCAGCACCCTAGGTCACCCCGTGAGCTCCCTGCAGCGAGTTCCCTTGAGTTGGACACTTGGGGAGACTTGCACCCCGACTTCCTCACTTCGAAGTGACTTTCAGCCAGCAGGGTAACCGCAGGAGGGTTATCAGGTGTCTGGACACAGCACAGAGAGGCCTTGATTACCACAGAGATCAGAAAGTTACAGCAAACTCCAGCTGGGTTGGCCCTGAGCCCTCTGCCCCCTCTTCTGCCTCCTGCAGCCCACACTGAGGAGCGTCACCTGGAGTTTTTTGTCCTCCAGATGGTCACAGCCAGCTGGCTCCTAAGGAGGGGGGGGGGGGGCATCCAGGGTCCTTGTTGCTAGTTGCCAAATGTGACGAAGTGGGGGGGGGGTTCACCTTGTTATGTTGCATGTGAGTCTTACTGTCCTATACGAATACTGTGTGCTCCTCAGTTTCCCCATGTTCTGCACCAATGCCTGGCTGGTGGGAATTGGGTGTGTGACTTTTAGCTGAGGCCCTCATGGCAGGTGAGCCTACCCAGCTGCCTGCATATAGGCGATGACTGATGCCCTTCGCATCCTGAGACCCAGGAGTGGGATGTGACCAGGTGACACTTTGCCTGGGAAGCAGGACAAAGACTGTAAGAGGAGCAACGGGTGTGTTGGAGGCCGGGCAGCGGGGGTCCAGGGCAGTCTGCTGTGGGAGACTGGAAGAGAGGGGGAGTCCAGGGCCTCTGACTCAGGGTCCCCCAAGATGGACTTTGCTGAAAGTCACTGATTTCTGTTCTAGCAAGCTCTGTTCTATGCTGTGTCCCTGTCAACTAATAAGCCTCTGTTTTACAATGCTGGTTAAGAGTGACGTCTGACTGCAGAGTTGGGGTGCAGGGCCATGTGGCTTCCCCAGGACCCTGCCAGGTGGGACTCGCTGTGGGAAGCACATGGAGGGGCAGAGGATGCTGAATGCTCCGAGGTCAGACCCAGGAAGGTGAAGCCGTGTGAGCTTCTTGCCTTGGCGACAGTCTGATCAGAGAGAGGAGGCTCCCCCAGAGTCCTGCCGGGCTTCGTATGGAGCAGTTCCAGAGCATCGCCCGGGGACTCCATGACACCAGGTAATTGGAGTGGCCATTGTCCTCTGGGACTCCCCACGGGCATGGGGTCCAGGGAGCTCGTCAGGATCATGCCTGTATCTCTGCAAAGAGCAAACTGCTTTTCTCCCCACTTAGTTACCCATGCACCACATAGGGCAAACTGAGGCACGCACAATAGTCATCCAAAATATTATGAAAAATTCCCACTGCGTCAGAGCCCAGCCCACTGGGTGGGGCCTCCCTCCATTCCCACCTGCTTGCAGGTGCTGCTATAAAGCTCTAACCGCAGAGCCGTTGCCAGTTCCCGATTCCTGGATTGTCGAGAGCCCTGCGGGCTAAGGGGAGGCGAGCGAGGCAGAGACAGAGCCCGGTGCTGGGGCACCCGGGGTCGAGCCCCCCACCCCCACACCTGCCATGAAGCCCCGAAGCCTGGGCACAGCTGCCCTGCAGCTGGGTCTAGGGCTGCTGCTGCTGCTGGCCACAGGTGAGCCTTTGCCGGGGGCCGTCGGGCTGAGTGGCACTTGGAGCTGGATTGGACGCACCCAGGGGCTCTGGGCTGCTCAGATGGGGACTATCAGCTGTTGCTGCCAACACAGGGCTGATTCCGCTGCCTTTATGCGCTGATCTGCCCCTTGACGGGGGGACAATGGGCAAGTGGGGCCTGATCGTCCCAGACCTCGCAGTGACCCAGAGGACCATGGGCAATGCCTGTCACTCCTGGGGTCCCCTCTGCCCATCCCCCTCTTGGACACAGATCTTGTGGGGTCCCCTCTCCCTGGGGTGGGTGCTTTGGGGAGCCCCTTCTCCTCCCCCAGGGCCCCTTTCTGAGGGTGCCCAGAGGCAGCGGGTTGGGAAGCAGGAGGGCGTTGGCTGACAGTCATTGGTGCCTCTCCCTGGGACTGACCCTGGTGGGTCTGGGCTGTGTCGCTCTGGCTGAGCCCAGTGCTAACGGCCTGGGTCCAGTCAGGGAAGCCCGGCAGGGACCGTCCTGTCCAGGACTCCTGGGGGCAGCACGTGGATCCCTGACTGCCCCGAGTGACCTGCCAGGGGGCCGGGACACGGCGCCCCAAGAGAAGGGAGGCTGTTAGCCCCAGGCTGGCCCCGGCTGCAGGCTCAGGCCCAGGGCGTCTTTATGGCTCCCAGGACTGCAGGGCCCGTGGGCCTCCTGTGGACGGGCAGCGCTGCCCCTGGCTGGCCGGCCTCTCTGCATCGGAGTGGGCTGCTGGGTTTGCGGCAGGAATTGCTCCACAGGATGCCCCAGCTGGGCGCGTCGAGGCCCAGAAAGGACGGGGTCAGAGCCTCAGCCGCTCTCACTGCCCGGGGGGTGTTGGCAAGCGGAGGAGAGGCCAGGAGGGGCAGGGAAGGCCCTGCCCGTGGGGCTCAGCCCCATCCATCTATGGCAAGGAGGGAAGCAGAGCCTAGCCCAGCCAGCCATACGTCTCAGTCCACGTGCGGCACATAGGGCTGGGGGCGTGGGGAAACCTCTGGGGAACCCACATGGTGATGGCAGCTCCCCCGGGACCCTGCAGGGCTTGTCTGCCTAGGACCTTGTGGCAGTGAGTTCCCCAAGCTAGTCATGTGCTGTGGAAAATAACTGCCCGTATCTCGAGCGCACCTGATGGCCCTGGGGGTTTCTGCTCCTCACTTGCACCCCACGTTTTGTTCTGTTTTCTCTGAACTGAATGGACTGATTCTCTCCTAGGCTATACAACCACCACCCCGACATCCTCCGGTTACACCACCACTGTGGCAACTCGCAGTGACACCACCACCCCTACACCCCAAGGGGACACCACCAACCCCACGCCCCAAGGGGACAGCACCACCCCGACATCCCCTGGTGACACCACCACCCCCGCGGCCCAAGAGGACACCACCACCCCGACATCCCCCGGTGACACCACCACCCCTACACCCCAAGAGGACACCACCACCCCGATATCTCCCAGTGACACCACCACCCCCACGCCCCAAGGGGACACCACCACCCCGGCACCTCCCGCTGACACCACCACCCCTGTGCCCCAAGGGGACACCACCACCTCGGCACCTCCCAGCGACACCGCCTCCCCCACACCCCAAGGGGACACGACCACCCTGGCACCTCCCAGCGACACTACCACCGCTGCGCCCCAAGGGGATACCACCACCCCTGCACCTTCTGGTGACACCACCACCGCGGCACCTCCCGGTGACACCACCACCCCCGCGCCCCAAGGGGACACGACCACCCCGGCACCTGCCGGCGACACCACCACCCTCGCGCCCCAAGGGGACACGACCACCCCGGCACCCCAAGGGGACACCATCACCCTGGCACCTCCCAGTGACACCACCACCCCCATGCCCCAAGAGGACACCACCACCCCGGCACCCCAAGGGGACACCACCACCCCGGCACCTCCCGGCGACACCACCCCCCCTGCACCCCAAGGGGACACCACCACCCCGGCACCTCCCGGCGACACCACCACCCCCGCACCCCAAGGGGACACGACCACCCCGGGACCCCAAGGGGACACCACCACCCCGGCACCTCCCGGCGACACCACCCCCCCTGCACCCCAAGGGGACACCACCACCCCGGCACCTCCCGGCGACACCACCACCCCCGCACCCCAAGGGGACACGACCACCCCCGCGCCCCAAGGGGACACAACCACCCCAGCACCCAAAGGGGACACCACCACCTCGGCACCTCCCGGTGACACCACCCCGCCCGCACCCCAAGGGGACACTACCACCTTGGCAGCTCCCGGGGACACCACCACCCCAGCAGCCCAAGGGGACACGACCACCCCCGCACCCCGAGGGGACACCACCACCCCGGCACCTCCCGGCGACACCACCACCCCCGCACCTCAAGGGGATACGACCACCCCGGGACCCCAAGGGGACACCACCACCCCGGCACCTCCCGGCGACACCACCACCCCTGCGGCTCAAGGGGACACCACCACCCCCGCACCCCAAGGGGACACGACCACCCCGGCACCTCAAGGGGACACCACCACCCCGGCACCTCCCGGCGACACCACCCCCCCTGCACCCCAAGGGGACACCACCACCCCTGCACCCCAAGGGGACACCACCACCCAGGCACCTGAAGGGGACACCAGCACCCCGGTACCTCCCGGCGACATCACCTCCCCTGCGCCCAAAGGGGACACCGCCACCGCGGCACCTCCTGGTGACACCACCACCCCTGCACCCCAAGGGGACACGACCACCCTGGCACCCCAAGGGAACACCACCACCCCCGCTCCCCAAGGGGACACCACCACCCTGGCACCTCCTGGTGACACGACCACCCCGGCACCTGCCGGTGACACCACCTCCCCCACGCCCGAAAAGGACACCACCACCCCTGTGCCCCAAGGGGACACCACCACCCCGGCACCTCCCGGCGACACCACCACCCCCGCGGCTCAAGGGGACACCACCCCCCCCGCACCCCAAGGGGACACGACCACCCTGGCACCTCAAGGGGACACCACCACCCCGGCACCTCCTGGCGACACCACCACCCCCGCACCCCAAGGGGACAAGACCACCCCCGCGCCCCAAGGGGACACAACCACCCCAGCACCCAAAGAGGACACCACCACCTCGGCACCTCCCGGTGACACCACCCCGCCCGCACCCCAAGGGGACACTACCACCTTGGCAGCTCCCGGGGACACCACCACCCCAGCAGCCAAAGGGGACACGACCACCCCCGCACCCCGAGGGGACACCACCACCCTGGCACCTCCCGGCAACAACACCACCCCTGCGCCTCAAGGGGACACCACCACCCCCGCACCCCAAGGGGACATCACCACCCCGGCACCTCCCGGCGACACCACGCCCCCCGCACCCCAAGGGGACACGACCACCCCGGGACCCCAAGGGGACACCACCACCCCGGCACCTCCCGGCGACACCACCACCCCCGCGGCTCAAGGGGACACCACCCCCCCCGCACCCCAAGGGGACACGACCACCCCGGCACCTCAAGGGGACACCACCACCCCGGCACCTCCCGGCGACACCACCACCCCCGCACCCCAAGGGGACACGACCACCCCCGCGCCTCAAGGGGACACCACCACCCCCGCCCCCCAAGGGGACACCACCACCCTGGCACCTCCTGGTGACACCACCACCCCCATGCCCCAAAGGGACACCACCACCCCTGTGCCCCAAGGGGACACCACCACCCCGGCACCTCCCGGCGACACCACCCTCCCCGCGGCTCAAGAGGAAACCACCCCCCCTGCACCCCAAGGGGACACGACCACCCCGGCACCTCAAGGGGACACCACCACCCCGGCACCTCCCGGCGACACCACCACCCCCGCACCCCAAGGGGACACGACCACCCCCGCGCCCCAAGGGGACACAACCACCCCAGCACCCAAAGGGGACACCACCACCTCGGCACCTCCCAGTGACACCACCCCGCCCGCACCTCAAGGGGACACTACCACCTTGGCAGCTCCCGGGGACACCACCACCCCAGCAGCCCAAGGGGACACGACCACCCCCGCACCCCGAGGGGACACCACCACCCTGGCACCTCCCGGCGACACCACCCCCCCCGCACCTCAAGGGGATACGACCACCCCGGGACCCCGAGGGGACACCACCACCCCGGCACCTCCCGGCGACACCACCACCCCTGCGGCTCAAGGGGACACCACCCCCCCCGCACCCCAAGGGGACACGACCACCCCGGCACCTCAAGGGGATACCACCACCCCGGCACCTCCCGGCGACACCACCCCCCCCGCACCTCAAGGGGACACCACCACCCCTGCACCCCAAGGGGACACCACCACCCAGGCACCTGAAGGGGACACCAGCACCCCGGTACCTCCCGGTGACATCACCTCCCCTGCGCCCAAAGGGGACACCACCACCGCGGCACCTCCTGGTGACACCACCACCCCTGCACCCCAAGGGGACACGACCACCCTGGCACCCCAAGGGAACACCACCACCCCCGCCCCCCAAGGGGACACCACCACCCTGGCACCTCCTGGTGACACGACCACCCCGGCACCTGCTGGTGACACCACCACCCCCATGCCCCAAAGGGACACCACCACCCCTGTGCCCCAAGGGGACACCACCACCCCGGCACCTCCCGGCGACACCACCACCCCCGCGGCTCAAGGGGACACCACCCCCCCCGCACCCCGAGGGGACACGACCACCCTGGGACCTCAAGGGGACACCACCACCCCGGCACCTCCCGGCGACACCACCCCGCCCGCACCCCAAGGGGACACTACCACCTTGGCAGGTCCCGGGGACACCACCACCCCAGCAGCCCAAGGGGACACGACCACCCCCGCACCTCGAGGGGACACCACCACCCCGGCACCTCCCGGCGACACCACCACCCCCGCACCCCAAGGGGACACCACCACCCTGGGACCCCAAGGGGACACCACCACCCCGGCACCTCCCGGCGACACCACCACCCCTGCGGCTCAAGGGGACACCACTCCCCCCGCACCCCAAGGGGACATGACCACCCCGGCACCTCAAGGGGACACCACCACCCCGGCACCTCCCGGCGACACCACCACCCCTGCGGCTCAAGGGGACACCACTCCCCCCGCACCCCAAGGGGACATGACCACCCCGGCACCTCAAGGGGACACCACCACCCCGGCACCTCCCGGCGACACCACCACCCCGGCACCTCAAGGGGACACCACCACCCCGGCACCTCCCGGCGACACCACCCCGCCCGCACCCCAAGGGGACACTACCACCTTGGCACCTCCCGGCGACACCACCCCCCCCGCACCTCAAGGGGATACGACCACCCTGGGACCCCAAGGGGACACCACCACCCTGGCACCTCAAGGGGACACCACCACCCCGGCACCTCCCGGCGACACCACCACCCCTGCGCCTCAAGGGGACACCACCACCCCCGCACCCCAAGGGGACACCACCACCCCGGCACCTCCCGGCGACACCACGCCCCCCGCACCCCAAGGGGACACGACCACCCCGGGACCCCAAGGGGACACCACCACCCCGGAACCTCCCGGCGACACCACCACCCCCGCGGCTCAAGGGGACACCACCCCCCCCGCACCCCAAGGGGACACGACCACCCCGGCACCTCAAGGGGACACCACCACCCCGGCACCTCCCGGCGACACCACGCCCCCCGCACCCCAAGGGGACACGACCACCCCGGGACCCCAAGGGGACACCACCACCCCGGCACTTCCCGGCGACACCACCACCCCCGCGGCTCAAGGGGACACCACCCCGCCCGCACCCCAAGGGGACACTACCACCTTGGCACCTCCCGGCGACACCACCCCCCCCGCACCTCAAGGGGATACGACCACCCTGGGACCCCAAGGGGACACCACCACCCTGGCACCTCAAGGGGACACCACCACCCCGGCACCTCCCGGCGACACCACCACCCCTGCGCCTCAAGGGGACACCACCACCCCCGCACCCCAAGGGGACACCACCACCCCGGCACCTCCCGGCGACACCACGCCCCCCGCACCCCAAGGGGACACGACCACCCCGGGACCCCAAGGGGACACCACCACCCCGGAACCTCCCGGCGACACCACCACCCCCGCGGCTCAAGGGGACACCACCCCCCCCGCACCCCAAGGGGACACGACCACCCCGGCACCTCAAGGGGACACCACCACCCCGGCACCTCCCGGCGACACCACGCCCCCCGCACCCCAAGGGGACACGACCACCCCGGGACCCCAAGGGGACACCACCACCCCGGCACTTCCCGGCGACACCACCACCCCCGCGGCTCAAGGGGACACCACCCCCCCCGCACCCCAAGGGGACACGACCACCCCGGCACCTCAAGGGGACACCACCACCCCGTCACCTCCCGGCGACACCACCACCCCCGCACCCCAAGGGGACACGACCACCCCCGCGCCTCAAGGGGACACCACCACCTCGGCACCTCCCCGCGACACCACCACTCCCGCACCCCAAGAGGACACCACCACCCCTGCGCCCCAAGGGGACACCACCCCCCCCGCACCTCAAGGGGACACCACCACCCCGGCACCTCCCGGCGACACCACCACCCCCGCACCCCAAGGGGACACGACCACCCCCGCGCCTCAAGGGGACACCACCACCTCGGCACCTCCCCGCGACACCACCACCCCCGCCCCCCAAGGGGACACCACCACCCCGGCACCTCCCGGTGACACCACCACCCCCAGGTCTCCTGGGAAAACGACGACCCCGAAGCTCCTCAGCACTGCTGCGTTGTCCCCATCTACGCGCATCATCCTTTTCTCTCTCTCATTCCGCATTGTGAACAGGAGCTTTATGAGCTCTCTCCTCGACCCCTTCTCTACTTACTACCAGGAGTTGGAGCTCACAATCCATATCATGGTGAGCACAGCAGCCCCTCCCTCCCCTCCCTGCCAGCTGGGGGCGGCTGCCAGCCCCAGGCTGGGGGGCTTCGCAGGGAGCTCCAGCGAGCTGCCATGTGACGAGCCTTCGGGCCTCTGGTGGCTGCTGCAGTTCGGGCTCCACACCCAGAGACCCCACGGAGCGGGGAGGGGAGACGCCCCCACCCCACCCCACTCCACCCCCAGGCCCAGACCTGGGCACCAGCCCCCTGAGCCCCAAAGTCTCCTGTCCTGCAGTAGTGAAGGGAGAGTCCCTCAGTCCTGCCTGGGGAGACACCCCCCCCGACCCTGCCTTCGGCTCTGGGCCCCTCTGCCCCTTGCCAGCCGGCTCTGGGGAGACACCCCCCCAACCCTGCTCTCGGCTCTGGGCCCCTCTGCCCCTCTCCAGCTGGCTCCGGGGAGACACCCCCCCGACCCTGCCCTCGGCTCTGGGCCCCTCTGCCCCTCTCCAGCCAGCTCTGGGGAGACACCCCCCCGACCCTGCCCTCGGCTCTGGGCCCCTCTGCCCCTCTCCAGCCAGCTCTGGGGAGACACGCCCCCGACCCTGCCCTTGGCTCTAGGCCCCTCTGCCCCTCTCCAGCCAGCTCTGGGGAGACACCCCCCCCCGACCCTGCCCTCAGCTCTGGGCCCCTCTGCCCCTCTCCAGCCGGCTCTAGGGAGACACCTCCCCGACCCTGCCCTCGGCTCTGGGCCCCGCTGCCCCTCTCCAGCCAGCTCTGGGGAGACACCCCCTGCCAACACTGCCCTTGGCTCTGGACCCCTCTGCCCCTCTCCAGCTGGCTCTGGGGAGACCCCCCCCGACCCTGCCCTCGGCTCTGGGCCCCTCTGCCCCTCTCCAACCGGCTCTGGGGAGACACCCCCCCCCGACCCTGCCCTCGGCTCTGAGCCCCTCTACAGCCGGCTCTGGGGAGATACCCTCCCAACCCTGCCCTCGGGTCTGGGCCCCTCTGTCCCTCTCCAACCAGCTCTGGGGAGACACCTCCCCCACCAACCCTGCCCTCGGCTCTGGGTCCCTCGGCCCCTCTCCAGCTGGCTTTGGGGAGACACCCCCCCCGACCCTGCCCTTGGCTCTGGGCCCCTCTGCCCCTCTCCAGCTGGCTCTGGGGAGACACCCTGCCGACCTTGCCCTCGGCTCTGGGCCTCTGTCCCTCTCCAACCGGCTCTGGGGAGACACCCCCCCAACCCTGCCCTCGGCTCTGGACCCCTCTACCCCTCTCCAGCCGGCTCTGGGGAGACCCCCCCCCCGACCCTGCCCTCGGCTCTGAGCCCCTCTGCCCCTCTCCAACCGGCTCTGGGGAGACACCCCCCCGACCCTGCCCTCGGCTCTGGGCCCCTCTGCCCCTCTCCAGCCAGCTCTGGGGAGACACGCCCCCGACCCTGCCCTTGGCTCTAGGCCCCTCTGCCCCTCTCCAGCCAGCTCTGGGGAGACACCCCCCCAACCCTGCTCTCGGCTCTGGGCCCCTCTGCCCCTCTCCAGCCGGCTCTGGGGAGACACCTCCCCGACCCTGCCCTCAGCTCTGAGCCCCTCTCCAGCCGGCTCTGGGGAGACACCCCCCGACCCTGCCCTCGGCTCTGGGCCTCTCTGCCCCTCTCCAGCCAGCTCTGGGGAGACACCCCCCCCCGACCCTGCCCTCAGCTCTGGGCCCCTCTGCCCCTCTCCAGCCGGCTCTAGGGAGACACCTCCCCGACCCTGCCCTCGGCTCTGGGCCCCGCTGCCCCTCTCCAGCCAGCTCTGGGGAGACACCCCCTGCCAACACTGCCCTTGGCTCTGGACCCCTCTGCCCCTCTCCAGCTGGCTCTGGGGAGACCCCCCCCGACCCTGCCCTCGGCTCTGGGCCCCTCTGCCCCTCTCCAACCGGCTCTGGGGAGACACCCCCCCCCGACCCTGCCCTCGGCTCTGAGCCCCTCTACAGCCGGCTCTGGGGAGATACCCTCCCAACCCTGCCCTCGGGTCTGGGCCCCTCTGTCCCTCTCCAACCAGCTCTGGGGAGACACCTCCCCCACCAACCCTGCCCTCGGCTCTGGGTCCCTCGGCCCCTCTCCAGCTGGCTTTGGGGAGACACCCCCCCCCGACCCTGCCCTTGGCTCTGGGCCCCTCTGCCCCTCTCCAGCTGGCTCTGGGGAGACACCCTGCCGACCTTGCCCTCGGCTCTGGGCCTCTGTCCCTCTCCAACCGGCTCTGGGGAGACACCCCCCCAACCCTGCCCTCGGCTCTGGACCCCTCTACCCCTCTCCAGCCGGCTCTGGGGAGACCCCCCCCCCGACCCTGCCCTCGGCTCTGAGCCCCTCTGCCCCTCTCCAACCGGCTCTGGGGAGACACCCCCCCGACCCTGCCCTCGGCTCTGGGCCCCTCTGCCCCTTGCCAGCCGGCTCTGGGGAGACACGCCCCCGACCCTGCCCTTGGCTCTAGGCCCCTCTGCCCCTCTCCAGCCAGCTCTGGGGAGACACCCCCCCAACCCTGCTCTCGGCTCTGGGCCCCTCTGCCCCTCTCCAGCCGGCTCTGGGGAGACACCTCCCCGACCCTGCCCTCGGCTCTGAGCCCCTCTCCAGCCGGCTCTGGGGAGACACCCCCCGACCCTGCCCTCGGCTCTGGGCCTCTCTGCCCCTCTCCAGCCAGCTCTGGGGAGACACCCCCCCCCGACCCTGCCCTCAGCTCTGGGCCCCTCTGCCCCTCTCCAGCCGGCTCTAGGGAGACACCTCCCCGACCCTGCCCTCGGCTCTGGGCCCCTCTGCCCCCTCCAGCCGGCTCTGGGGAGACACCTCCCCCCGCCCGACCCTGCCCTCGGCTCTGGGCCCCTCTGTCCCTCTCCAGCCGGCTCTGGGGAGACACCCCCCGACCCTGCGCTCGGCTCTGGGCCCCTCTGCCCCCTCCAGCCGGCTCTGGGGAGACACCCCCCGACCCTGCCCTCGGCTCTGGGGCCCTCTGCCCCCTCCAGCCGGCTCTGGGGAGACACCCCCCGACCCTGCCCTCGGCTCTGGACCCCTCTGCCCCTCTCCAGCCGGCTCTGGGGAGACACTCTGTGCCCCTGCACCCCAGAGAGGAGCAAGGAAGGTTGGCAGGGCCGGGGCAGATCCGCCAAGCTGGGTGCTCCCTGCCCCTCCCCCCAGAGCCGGCTGGGGTGCTGGCAGTGACTCTGTTCCCCTCTGTCTGTGACAGTACCTCAATATCTACGGCTGCGCAGCGTGCCTGAATGGGCAGAACTACCTGGGATTTACTGATCTGCGTTTCAGGTACAGTGTGTGCCATGGGGCTGCCCCAGCTGTGGGCAGGGGAGGGGGCAGCCTGCTGCCTCCTGGGCTGCTGGGGGGGTGGAGAAAGGTGAGGAGAGAGCAGGTGACCCTGGGGTGTCATGTCTGACAGCCCAGAGCTTTGGTTGTCTGAGCCCGTGCTGGGCAGAGCTGGGGGGTGGGGGCAGGTAGATGATGTGGGGAGGCCAGTGCAGGAGCAGGTGGGAATGGGGGAGGTTGATGCTGGGACAGGTGGGAATGGGGGAACTGGGGCAGAGGTAGGTGGGAATGGGGGAGGTTGGTGCAGGGGCAGGTGGGAAGGGGGGAGGTTGATGCCGGGACAGGTGGGAATGGGGGACCAGGGCAGGGACAGGTGGGAATGGGGGAGGTTGGTGCTGAGACAGGTGGGAATTGGGGAACTGGGGCAGGGACAGATGTGAATGGGGGAGGTTGGTGCTGAGACAGGTGGGAATGGGGGAGCTGGTGCAGGGATGCGAGAAGGGCCAGGACCAGACCCAGTTAACACCCCCTTTCTGGCACACTCTGCAGCCCGGGCTCGGTGGTGACTGAGTCCGTCCTGCGGTACCGAGTGAGCAACAGCAACATCAGCGCCACTGACATTGAGCAGCAGCTGAGGAATAGTCTGGACAGCCAGAACACCACACATGGGCTCCGGCTGGACAATATCCGTGGTGAGCAGCCTCCAGCCAGGCCCCGCAGTGTCTCCACAACCACGTGTCCAGGGGTCCCTGTGCTGGGGGCTCAGCCCATGGCTGATGGGGGCTGGTGTCTATGGCCCTTGTGTAGAACTCTGTGGAGACCGAGCTGCCCTCGGGGTTCCTCCAGCTCCCACCAGAGGCCCCTGGCTGGGCTGCTTTGGGGTATGTGGACGGTGCCTGACCTGCCAGCCCAGCCCAGCCTGTATCTGTCCCGGGGAGGGAGGGCTCCTGTGCCCCCTGGCAGCATGGCCATTGAGAGCTGTCCTCGCTGACCTGCACTGGGGCTGGGCCCCCGGCCATCACACCCAGCCTCTTCCCAGCACCCCAGGGCCAGGCCCCTTCCGACAGCCCCTGACTGTCCCTGGCCCTTCTGCCTGGCCAGCTGCGTCCCCTGGCCTGGGCCTCTCTGCTGGGATCCCTCTCCTCCAGGTCCTCTCCAGCCCCTGACTGCTCCTACTTGTGTTTTAGCCAACTCTGGCAGCAATCCCCCAGCCACCACAGCACCAGCTCCCCTGGTGCCTGGCTGGGGCATCGCCCTGCTGGTCCTGGTCTGCGTTGGGCTGGTGCTGAGCATCCTCATCTTCATCCTGCTGGTGAGTGCCCCCCGCTGCCCATCCCTCCGGCCTCAGGCTCCCTGCAGCCTCTCTCCTTCTCCCTGCCTGATCCCACTGTGACGGGTTCCTCCCCCTTCGGGGTGCCACCTGGACCTGGAGTACCACTGAGCCCCCCTGACCCACCAGCCTGGGCTCCCTCTCACACTGTGCTGCTGTGACAGGTTGCCAAGCTCTCCAAGATCCCTCTTTCCCCCGCATTCACACCGGCAGGGATGCACCCAGCCGCAGCTTCTCACAGCTGCTGAGATCAGCTCTGCACGGGAAGGCTCCGCTAAGGGACTGCCCAGTGACTCAAGTGCACAACTCCCTTTGAAGGGTGAATCCAAAATTATACTATCTTGCACTACGCAGAGAACTGTACAGCATAAGCTCATGACATTTGCCCCCTCCCTCAATGTGGAGAGGAACAGACACCGGTTTCTGCCCCAAGTTATCATTTCCACACACATTGGTTTTAGACAAAACAGAAACAAGTTTGTTAACTACAAAAGATAGATTTTATGTGATTATAAGGGATAGCAAACAGATCAGAGCAGATTACCTAACAAATAAACAATACTGCAAACTGAGCTTACCACACGTGACAAAGTGGGAATGTTCATAATGTTTTCTCTGAATACTGTGTTGGTGCCTCAGTTTCCCCTATGCAGTTCTTAACTATCTAGGTGGTGGGAGAAGGGATGTGATTGTTGCAGAGCCCTAGGGGGCCAGTGTGATGCCGTCTGCACAGAGAATGGCCAACACGCTATCTCCTGGCAACTGATGGCCTGGGCCCCTCCTCTGCAAAGGTGCCAACTGAAGGTGTTTGAGAACAAAGAGATCAGGTGACCTCTTGGCCCTGGGAAAGAGACAAAGGCAGAGGAGAGGCTGGAGAGTTTCAGTTTGGAGCTGGCTGGGAAAATGGAGGGGAGACCAGACAGACCTCCTGGCCTCCCCTGGCCCCCCAAGATGGACCTGACTGAGGGGTCCTGTTGTCTGAACCTGCAAGGCCTGTCTTGGACTGTGTTCCTGTCGTCTAAATAAACCTTCTGTTTTACTGGCTGGCTGAGAGTCCTGGTGAATCACAGGAAGCTGGGGGTGCAGGGCCCTGACTCCCCCATACTCCGTGACACCACACTAGATAGGTAGCATATGAATTAGCAAATTCTCACCCTGAGTGATAAACAGGACGGCAGATTCTTAAGGCACAAGCTGCCTTTGCTTTGCAGCCTGGGTTTCCCAGGTTTTCATACACAGGCTAAAAATCCCTCTAGCCTGGGACCATCACTTCCCACAGTTGAGTCCTTGCCCCTCAGATGTCTCCAGGTGTGTTGTTGTAGGGGGAGTGTGGTCCCCTCGTGATGTCATTTCCCCCCTTCTATATCTTCTTCCCGCTTGCTGGAAAGCTCTTCTGCTGTGACCTGGGTCAAACGGTTCCCACTGCATAGTGCTGTCTCTGAGAGGTTTCTGTTATACACAGTTCCTGGGGTGATCTTCATGCTCGTGTGCATTTCCTCAATGAGCCAGTAACATTGTTTGGCCTTTTTACTGTTGTACCTGAAAGGCTGCTTGTGGGTGTTTTCAACCTCACAGCCTGTTTCAGTAACACACATATGGCCAAATGTCATAACTTCACATACAACAATAACACACACAATCTGACAAGATATTACTGTCTAGCAGATCAAGACTTTTAAAATGACACCTCACAAGGCAGACATTGTACAAAACACATCCCATGACATGACAGTGGTGAATCTTGGGGTGCCAAGGTGTCACACCAACCATCCCCTCCATGCGCCCCTCCACTCACCAGCCTCCTCTTGCCCCTCTAGATCATCTGCTCACGTCTCAGGAAGAACCGTGGGAAGCTGGATCTGCTCAGCTCACAGACCTTGTACGAGCCCAGGAGCGAGTACCCCAACTACCACACCTATGGACGCTTCAGCGCTCCCGACAAGAAGTAGAATCTCTTCAGTAACGTAAGCAGCTGGGGCCTGGTCCTGCCCTGGGGTGCCCCCTCACCTATCGTGTGCCCCAATGCCTGTCCCCATACACTGCCTGGGTACACCCCTGGACGCTGGTGCCCAGTACATGGCAGCCCTGCCAGGCACACGCTGGGGGTACCAGTGGCTGGTGCTGATGGCAGATGCCCCCCATTGCTTACTGAGGGGGCAGGGATTCGGTGGGGTGGGGCTGGGGGGTTGGTCAGCTCATTCCAGAAAATGTCAACAGAGAGAGGAACACAAACTCTGCAGGGCTGGTGATGGTGGTGGTTTTGGTTCGTGCATTATGGTGGCACAGTGCTTCCTGCGGTCCTAATTGTGTCCCACCCAATGCACCCCCCAGGAAAGTGCTGAGGGGAGAGGGTAAAGGGCACAAGGGGGTCCCAGCGCCAGAAACGGGAGCACCGGGCCCTGCTGCACTATTCAGCTCGTCGGGGGCGGGGGAAGTGCTGGGGGCGATGCGATGGGGGGGAGCTCCTGGGGTAGATGGGGGGTGGTTATGGGGTGTGATCCTGTGGGATTATAGGGCGTGGTCTTGGTTTGGTTATGGGGTATGGGCCTGGGGGCAATGCAATGGGGCAGGGCCGGTTCCGGGCCCCAGCGTGCCAAGCGCGTGCTTGGGGTGGCATGCCGCTGGGGGTGCGCTGCCGGTTGCCTGGAGGGTGGCAGGCGGCTCCGGTGAACCTCCCGCAGGTGTTCCTGCGGAGGGTCCGCTGGTCCCGTGGCTCCGGTGGAGCATCTGCAGGGACGCCTGCGGGAGGTTCACTGGAGCCGCAGGACCGGCGAGTGGCAGAGCGCCACCCGCGGCGTGCCACTGTGCTTGGGGCAGTGAAATGGCTAGAGCCGGCCCTGCAACGGGGGGTGGGCCTGGGGGATTATACAGCAAGGTTCTGGGGCGGGGGGGGTGCATGTCCCTAGGGGGGGCAGGGGACTGGCCTGGCTAGAGCCAGGGGAAATATTGTTCTCCCCAGTCAGGTGGCTGCAGCCCAGGCCCCGAGTGGCCCCAGCCCCCCTCGCTGTGTTAATCACTCACGGGGCAGCTCCTGGCTGATGTGAAATCAGCAGCTAAATAAAGAGCAGCCAATGGGGCAGGCTGGTGACTCTGCCCAGGTCTCTGGGGACCGCTAGTCCTGTCCCTGCCATGGCCTGGCCTGCCCTGGGCAGCACCAGCATCCCTGTCCCTGCCTGCCCACTGACAGGCCCCCAGACCTGCTGGCTTCTCCATCCCTGGCAGGTCCTGCGGCCAGACAGGATGTTTGCTGAACATTTGGCCCTAGTTCAGCAGGAATTCACTGGCCTGGGCGAGATGGGAGGTCAGATTCGCTAGACTGTCACCATAGGCCTGCTGGCCTGGGACAGTCAGACCTGGAATCTGTGACTCCTGCTGCTGTCCGTGGGGGACAAGCCCCCTGCCTTCCTCTAGAGGGGTGGGGGGCTGGAGTGGGGCTAGGGTCAGAGAGTGGCACTGTGGGTGGGGGGGTTGAGTGAGGGGGCTGGAAGGAGGGTCAGAGGGTGGCTTCAGGATAGCATTGGGAGTGGGGGCAGGGTGAGGGTGGGGCGATGGAGTGGGGATGGGGTCACAGAGCGAGGTTGTGGGGCAGGAGTGTGGGTGGGGTTGCAGGATGAGGTTGTGGGGCAGGGATGGGGGTGGAGGTGGGGTTGCAGGATGAGGTTGTGGGGCACGGATGGGGGTGGAGGTGGGGTTGCAGGATGAGGTTGTGGGGCAGGGATGGGGGTGGAGGTGGGGTTGCAGGATGAGGTTGTGGGGCCGGGATAGGGGTAGGGGTGGGGTTGCAGGATGAGGTTGTGGGGCAGGGATGGGGTGGAGGTGGGGTTGCAGGATGAGGTTGTGGGGCAGGGATGGGGGTGGAGGTGGGGTTGCAGGATGAGGTTGTGGGGCAGGGATAGGGGTGGGGGTGGGGTTGCAGGATGAGGTTGTGGGGCAGGGATGGGGTGGAGGTGGGGTTGCAGGATGAGGTTGTGGGGCAGGGATGGGGGTGGAGGTGGGGTTGCAGGATGAGGTTGTGGGGCAGGGATAGGGGTGGGGGTAGGGTTGCAGGATGAGGTTGTGGGGCAGGGATGGGGTGGGGGTGGGGGTTTCAGGATGAGGTTGTGGGGCAGGGATGGGGGTGGAGGTGGGGTTGCAGGATGAGGTTGTGGGGCACGGATGGGGGTGGGCGTTGCAGGATGAGGTTGTGGGGCAGGGATGGCGTGGGGGTAGGGTTGCAGGATGAGGTTGTGAGCAGGGATGGGGGTGGGGGTAGGGTTGCAGGATGAGGTTGTGGGGCAGGGATGGGGTGGGGGTAGGGTTGCAGGATGAGGTTGTGGGGCAGGGATGGGGGTGGGGGTAGGGTTGCAGGATGAGGTTGTGGGGCAGGGATGGGGGTGGGGGTTGCAGGATGAGGTTGTGGGGCAGGGATGGGGTGGAGGTGGGGTTTCAGGATGAGGTTGTGGGGCAGGGATGGGGTGGGGGTGGGGGTTGCAGGATGAGGTTGTGGGGCAGGGATGGGGGTGGAGGTGGGGTTGCAGGATGAGGTTGTGGGGCAGGGATGGGGGTGGAGGTGGGGTTTCAGGATGAGGTTGTGGGGCAGGGATGGGGTGGGGGTGGGGGTTGCAGGATGAGGTTGTGGGGCAGGGATGGGGGTGGAGGTGGGGTTGCAGGATGAGGTTGTAGGGCAGGGATGGAGCAGGGTGGAGGTGGGGCTGATGCCTGGCTCCGTGAAGTCGCTCTACCAATGGTTGCCTTGGCAGTGCCGGCTGTGCCCCTGCTCAGGGCGGCCTGGCTGGGCTCTGCCCCTGGCACCGTGCCCATGGAGACCAGATGGCCCCGCTCCTGCCCCGGGATGGGGGTTTAGTGTAACTCTCACGCCCAGCTGGAGGCTCCCGGCTGGGGGCAGCCTGCCCTGACAGCCCCTGGCTGGAGCCAGGCCCTGTGCTCCCAGGAACGCTGGGCTCCCTCAGCCGAGCCCGTCCCTGCTGACCGGTGGGAGGCAGCCGAGGCCTGGGCGGTGCCCTCGGGGAGGGCGGCATGGGCTGGAGCAGGCAGAGTCTGTATGTGGGGCTCCGGTTTTCCCTCCCCAGCCCCGTGGGGCCCCAGCAGCCCACAGTGGGTGGCTGGTGCCTCCTTGGCTCCAGGTCTGTCCCCCTGTGACTGACCAGCCGCCGCCTCGCCCCCAGCTCTGGCCCGGCACAGCTGGCTAGTGCCACAAGCATGCCAGGGCTGCCAGGAACTCTGCCAGGGACTTGGGGGGGCTGTCAGGGTAGTGGGTCACTCTGCTGTTAAATGGTCTTAGCCAGGCCAGCTTTGGGATGGGGGTCACTTTCTCCTGGCCCCACCATGTGCCCCCCATGCTGCTGTGGGGCGGCAGAGCTGGAGCGGTCCCTGAGGTGTCTCCCTGCTGGCAGGGATGGTGTGGCCGGTATCGAACGTGACTGGGGCCTGTTCCTGGCCCCAGAGCCCCGGTTTCCATGCCGACAGGGGTACTGGTGGTTGCCTGGCTGGGGGTCCTGGTTGCCAGGTAATGGTGGATTGGCCCAGCCTGACTAACCCCATCCCGTCTGCTTCACCCCAGATCGCCGCCGGCAACGGCACAAACGCCTTCTACACCAACCCTGCCATGTTGTCATAGGCTCTCTAGGGGCACCACCCTGAGGACCGGTGGGAACAGAGCTCCCAGCATCACCACCTGCTTCTGGCAGCTGGACTCCAGGGTGCGGGGCGTGTTCCCAGGAGGTGGGAGCGAGCATCAGACGGTTCTGGAGCAGCCAAATTCGAATGCATGAAGGAACTGGATGAACAATGCAAGGGAAGGACCCTCCTCTCTGCCTCCCCCAAATTCCAACCCCTCCTGCCCGCAATCACTTGCCAAATGCTGTACCCTGCCACGAGGCCCCCAGTGTGCAGTGTTCGGGTTCCAGGGGTCGCGCTTGCCTGCACGGCTGGACTGGGGCTCCATTTTTATAATGTGTTCTGTAACCACGCGGCTCTGTGATGGCCGCCCCGCCGTGACGGGGGGTCACAATGTCCTTGGGAAGGTCTGTATTTATAGTGCTTCACAATAAAGGGATCTGTGCTGAGTCAGGCTCCAGGCTGGTTTTCTCCTGCCCCTCTCAGACCTCTGCTTTGGCAACGCTGCCTGCAGGGTGGGCTAATCAGCTCCCCAGTCCATGGGCAGGGGCTGTGGGACCGGCATCCTTCAGAGCCAGCACCGCCCAGCTCACGCCCAGCAAGTCATCCTCCATCTAGGGCCAGGGTACCCCTGCATCAGGTGCCCTCTCCTGCTCCGACAAAAGGGAGCTCAGCCTCTGGTCAGAGCAGAAGAGCAGCGAAAACGCACCAAGGAAATGGCTGGGCAGGTGTAAAATGGCCTCAAGGAAAAGTCTGGCTCCGCAACTGGTCTTGGTGTGACCAAGAACCCTGGCAGTAGCCAGAATCCTGCTGGGCAGCGCCAGCGCTCTGTCTGATATTTCAATGGGACTGAACTGCAGTAAACAGGGTGTCACGGTGGCCACACGTAACCAGCAATGGCCCCAAAGGCGAATTGGGGGGGGGGGCAGAAAGCCATCATGAGGGGCTAGAACAGACCCAGCTGCCCTCGCACCACCATTAGAAATACCTGTGAGCTGCTGTCATGGCTGACATGGCCCCCCCGCTCGCCCTGGTTGCTTTAACCTGGCCTAGTGCACTGACCTTCCTGAGCCCTACGTCTCCGTGGGGGGGCCCTTCAAATGCCGCCCTGGACCCAGTTGTTTTGACCTCCATAGGCTGAGCCACCTTTCCATGGCCGGGGCGTGGGCCTGCTTGGGCAGCGCTGGTTGTTCCTGTGACTGGCCCGGGCAGTGCCCCTGGGAGAGGGCAGGGACAGGCACAGTGACACACAGGGAGGTCTCCAGGCTTCCTGGCCAGGGCTGGATTAACCCATTGGAGTCCTAGGCACAACATACGTAGGGGCCCTACCTACTCGGCACCAGACAGCGCACTCCCTGCAGCTGGGCTGGCCGAGCTGTGGCTGTCCCGGGACCAGCTGCGTGTTGCTGCTCATTGTGACTGGGGAGGGTCGTATCTCCACTCAAATTTCCCCAGCCATAGAGTGCACCGTGTGGCTGTTTGTCAGCCCCCCAGGGCCCTCCCCCCACATGTGGGCCCCTAGGCGCACACCTAGTGCATGCATGTGTTGATCCAGCCCTGTTCCTGGCACTGGGCACCACTGGCCACAGGCCGGTCCCTGGGGAAGGGTGGGAGCAGTGGCTGCCCTGGCCCTGTGATGGGCTGGGTGGAGCTGTGCCAGCCCTGGGCTCCCGTTCTGCAGGGCAGCTGGAGTTCTCAGGAGCTGAACAGCTCTTGCTGGGGATCGGGGCCTATGGCGGAGCCGCCCTTCAGTGCCATTTCTTACTGGCTCACAGCATGTGACGGGGAGAAACTGCCTGACACTGCCCTCCTCCCTCCAGCTGTGTGCAGAGGTGTGGAGCCAGGTCTGACGCAGTAGGAAGCAGAGCCGATTGACCTGGGAAGGTCGTTTAGTTTTACTGGGGCTGTCTGCATGGGGGATGGGAGAGCAGGGGATGACTTTAGGTGAGGGATGGTACCTGAGCCTGTAACCTGAGCCAGGAGGGGGTGGGGCGAGGCAACACCTTTGCCAGGGAAAATGGGCAAAGGGAGGGAGCCTGCTGGGTTTTGGTTTCAATTTTGGGCTGGCTGGGAAGAGGCAGGGAACCCTCGTCTGGGGACTAAGCTCCTTGCCCCAGAGGGACCTGGCTGAGGGGTCCTGGTTGTACCTACAAGCCCTGCTTGGGACCATGGTCCTGTCGTCTAATAAACCTCCTGTGTTACTGGCTGGCTGAGAATCCCGGTGAATTGCAGGAAGTCGGGGTGCAGGGCCCTGACTCCCCTACACTCCGTGACACCAGGCGCCCAGCCTGGGACAAGCTGCTATTCACGAGATGGGCTGGGCAAGGCACTGGGCAAACACCGAAATGCCAGAAAACAAGGCAACAAAAGTTAATAGTTATGTAGGGAAATGACTGTGGGGCTAGGCCCAGGGCACGGGGCCAGGCAGCACCATCCCAGGTACATAAAAATAGCCACACTGGGTCAGGCCAAAGGTCCAGGCAGCCCAGTGTCCTGTCTGCTGACAGTGGCCAGTGTCAGGTGCTCCAGAGGGAGTGAACGAACAGAACAGGGAATCAGCAAGTGATCCATCCCCTATTGCCCATTCCCAGCTGCTGGCAAACAGCGGTTAGGGACACCATCCCCGCCCAGCCTGGCTAATAGCCATTGATGGACCTGTCCTCCATGAACTGATTTAGCCAGTGAGCCCCGGACAGGACCCTGGCATAGAATCATAGACTGTCAGGATTGGAAGGGACCTCAGGAGGTCATCTAGTCCAACCCCCTGCTCAAAGCAGGACCAATCCCCAGACAGATTTTTGCCCCAGAACCCTAAGTGGCCCCCTCAAGGACTGAACTCACAACCCTGGGCTTAGCAAGCCAATGCTCAAATCACTGAGCTATCCCTCCCCCTGGCATAGGGACAGGCAGACCCTGGAGATCCTCTTGGCACAGCCAAGGGCATGGTGCCAGCCAGAGCCTCAGGTTCCTGGGCCCCCTGGGCACCCCTGGCCTGGGTCAGCACAGGCAGCACAGCTGGGCCAGGAGCCTGGGTCTCACCCTCAGGGCTTCTCTCTCCCTGGCTCACAACTGAGCCCCACACACTGGGCGAAGGCGCTGCCATCTGTAAACAAGCCACCTTCCATTCCTGGAGGGTTGGGCATGGCGCCAGGACTGCCTGCCCTCCCCAGCCGTCGCTACGCTTAGCAGGGTCTTGTGCAGGAGCTGGACCATGCTGCCCACCCTGCCCCCCAGCGCCCAGCCCACCCTGTCCCGAAGCGCCCAGCCCACCCTGCCTTGGCAATGCCGCACACTGGACACAGGTGTGTAACAGAGACGCTTATCATGCGCCTGCCACAGCCCCTTTCCCGTTCCCGCTGAGTCACTGACCGAGGAATGGCGACAGGGCAAGACGTTTCCTCCACACCCTGCAGCCAAAACCCTCCCACCTCCAGAAGGCCCCCCCCCGAAGAGTGGCTGTCCCTCCCCTCCATACCACAGCCCCTTGCCCCCTGGGAGGGCACCCCCCTCCAGCCCCACAGGGCTCTTGCACCTCTCTCCCAAGGGGCTCCGAGGCATCACAGCTGGATGGACTCCCTGGGGTGCCAGCCAGCCCCTGACCAGGGGCACAAACCTCCTCCCCTCCCCAGGGCTCACCTGGAAATCGCCGGGCACTGAGCCAGCCACACTCAGCCCCTGGGACCCCAAACCGTGCTCTGCTCTGGGAACTGGATGCCCAGTGCTAGCAGCTGGCTCCTAGCGGAACCATCGCTGAGCCAGGCTGGAGTTTGCAGGCTGTGCTGGGTACGGGGGGGCCCGTAACACCAAGACACGTGTCCAGCTCTCGCTAGTGGGCATGAGCCCCCCAGGGAATCTGTGCAGCCCTTTGCCATCCCCCCCCCTGGCACCACAGGGGCTGGAACTAGGAGGGCTGGGGGCTGCTGCACCCCCTGGTTTGAAGTGGTTCCATCCTACACAGGGTTACAGTTTGGTTCAAGACTCTCAGCTCCCCACTACACAAATTGTTCCGGCAGCCCTGCCCTGCACGCCCCCCATTCCCAGCCACCTGTGTGACGCTGGTGTTCCCAGCCCAAACAATGATCTTTTATGACCCTTCACACCCCTCATAAACTTTACAGCCCCCACGACTAGCACATGCCACAGGAGGGCTGGGCAGGGACAAGGAAGTGGTGCCCCACCCGGGTGCTGCCTGCAGAGCCCGTGCCTGGGGCCTTCTGAGGGCCAGGCGAGCAGGCAGCACACTCCTAGCAACATGTCCACAGCCCTGCACGCCCCTGGGCCCCAGCCCCACACTGTGCCCAGGCGTGCGGCTGCTCCCTGCTGCCCAGGGCATGGGGACACATGGCCAGAGTGTAGGGTTGGCGTGCATGGAGTGGTCCGTACAGCAGCCCCTCCTCTGGCTCCCGGTGTCCATCCCTGGGGTGACATTGCCCTCTGCCAGCTGGTCGTAGTGGTGCAGCACAGTGTCTGCCACCCACAGGCCTCTTCGGGTGGACTCCTGACTCCACAGACCACCAGGGAGTAGCAGCTGTGACCCCAGGGAAGCCATTTTCACCCCCCAGGGCCAGGGCCCCTGCTAACAGGGGGAGCGGGGCTAGTGTAGCAGAACCCAGGCCAGGCGTGGGCTCTGGGCACTCCCCCCAGCAGCTACCAGCAATTCCTGTACAGGCACCATGGCCTAGTGGTGAAAGCAGGGTGAGGCATCATGGGTTATGTTCCCCCTCTGCCACTGATTGACTTGGACAAATCTCTTAACCTCCACGGGCTTCTCCCTATGGCGGTTGGGATGTCCAAGGTCTCTGGGGCAGCTGCTGGAAGGTGCTACACAAGGCCAAAGATTTGTACGAGGGAGACGGGCCCAGATGTGTATAACCAGCCTGAGCGAGCCTGGGTGCCCCCTCCAGGGCTGGGTCCAGCAGTGGGGGTGGCACAGCCAAGGGAGAATCGCTGCTCCTGGAGTCTCTGGCACTGCAGTTTATTGTAGGAAACCATGAAAATACAGCGATTGCACAGGACAGACCCCATGAGACCCCAGAGACTCTGGGAGCTCCCAGTGTCAGAGCCCGGGCCCTGAGAGGCCTCGGCCCTGCCAGCCTGTCACGGAGTCACCGGGCGATGCTCTGGAACTGCTCCCCACCAAGCCAGGTAGGACTTTGGGGAGCCTCCTCTCCCTTGGAGCAGACTGTCTGCAGGGCAAGAAGCTCACACGGCTTCACCTCCTGCGTCTCTCCTTGGAGCATCCAGCATCTTCTGCCCCTCCGTGCGCTTCCCACAGCGAGCCCGCCCCAGCGGGGTCCTGGGGAAGCTACAGGGTCCTGCACCCCCACTTTGCAGTCAGACGTGACTCTCAGCCAGCCAGTAACACAGAGGTTTATTCGATGACAGGAACAGGGTCTAAAACAGAGCTTGTAGGGACAGAGAACCGGACCTCTCGGCCGGGTCCATTCTGGGGGGCAGTGAGCCAGACCCCCACGTCTGCCCTCACTCCTCATCCCCAGCCAGCTCCAGGCTAACAACTCCCTCCAGCCCCTCCTCTCTGCTCAGCCCCTTTCCCAGGCCAGGAGGTCACCTGATCTCTTTGTCTCCAACACCTTCAGCTGACACCTTTGCAGAGGAGGGGCCCAGGCCATCAGTTGCTAGGAGACAGAGTGCCAGGCATTTAGGTGCACTGGCCCTTCGCTCTGCAGCAATCACACACCCTTATCCCACCACCTAGATACTTAAGAACTGCACAGGGGACACTGAGGCACCAACAGTTTTCAGAGCAAACATTAAGAACATTCCCAGTTCGTCACACAGCCCCAGCCAGCCCAGCACCTGCCCCCTGCCCATAGCACAGGCTGTGGAAGGATAAAAGTCGGTGGATTTGCTCCTTGGCGCTTTGCTGTTTGTGGAGGTGAAGCTGCACTAGGCTCTCCCCTGCCCCCTGGGAAGGAGGTGTGTGCAGGATGCTGGCACAGCGGGCAGGGACGTGCCAGGTGCACTTCATGCTGGTGCCATAGAAGCATCATGGGACAGGTGCAGCAGGGCAGGGCTTGGCCCACATGGGGAGCTCCCTGCATGGGAGCCTGGGGGTCGGGGTGAGACCCCTCTGTGCTCTCCCATCCTCCTGTGCACATGACGGGACATTCCAGCAGGCCCCAGCCTGGGGAGGGAGCTTCGTTTTGCAGCCTGGTGCCTCTCAGGGAGAGGGGCTCTCTGCACCCCTCTGCCATCTCCCATCCCCACTGCCCCTGCAGATCCGCGCTGAGGGAGCGGCAGGATGAGCCCAGCTGCAGGGGGCAGGATGAGCCCTGGCTCTGGGCAGCAGCTGGACTGGCTGGGTCAATGATTAGCCTTTAAAACACCCTCTGCCCCACCCAGCCCAACCTTCCCCAGCCCGGGGCCCAGCCTGCCCCCACCACAGGCTCAGGCAGCTCCCCAGCTCCCCCTCTCAGGCCCAGGCACAGCGGTTGGCTGCTGCTCCCTGGTCCATGTGGAGGGAGGATCTCAGGAACGTGACACCCACCCAGGCCCTGGCAGGATGGGGGCTGGTTCTGGGGCACTGCCAGGCTCTGCCCAGTGTCCTCAGCACACACAGCTCAGACTCCCAGGTTAAACGTTGGCAGGCTGCGGGGAGGAGCTGGGGGGGGAAGAGGAGAGGGTATTTTGTGGGGAGAGTGAAGGGGAGCAGCTTGGCCCAAACCCACCCCCCACAATCCAACAGAACAGGAAGGATTCACAAGCCTAGCATGGAGATGCGGGGGAGAAGAGCCGGGCTCTCCTGGCTCCCGAAGCCTCAGCTCAGGCTGGGTCCCACGCTGGCAGGGGTCTGCCCTACGCTGCCCTTCTGCTGTCACTGCAGCCTGCACTCTGGGCCCAGGGGCTGAGGCCTGGCCCCATGTCAGATCCTCGCTCTCCTCCCCAGCTCTGTGGCCCCCTTGTTAATCTTGCAGGCTGGAGCTCAGCGCTCCCCAGAGTCGAAGTCCCTCGCCAGTCAGAGGGCAGGGCTCAGGCGGCTCCCCTCGGCGATGTCCGGGGCACACAATCCCACTGCCGGCAGCTGGCCCAAGGTCGAGCCCTGGGCGGTGTGTGCCAGGGGCCGGCTCAGTCCAGCTTGGAGAGGCCCCCGATGGTCACTTTGCGCTCCTGCTTGGTGGCCACCAGCTCCTGCAGCTGCAGGGCCCCGCCCCCGATGAAGCAGAAGGCTGGGCAGACGGGGCCTGAGCAGTCCACGCCGCACTCCCACAGGCCGCGGAAGGAGACGGCGTCGTAGAAGGTCACCTTGCCCCGCTCGTAGTCCAGGCAGATGCCGATGCGGGGGGGCAGGGGGATGGTGCAGCCGCTGGGGTCGCGGGAGGTGAGGGCCGAGCCGTGGGACAGCAGGATCTTGCCCATACCAATGGTCAGGAAGGCGTATGGGGGAGGCACGTCCACGGTGGCGTCCTCCGCCCCACTGTCGTGCCCGCTGTCTGGGTCGTACCTGCCCGGCGGGAGATGGAGGCGGAGGGGGAGTGTGAGCGCATGGTGCAGACAGACGCACGGACGGATCCACCCCAGAAGATCCCATCCCCTGGGGCATGGCAGCCTCAGAGTGCGCTGAACCCCCGCAATCTCTGCCCCTCTGCCAGTTAGCATCCAGGCTCCTGCCTCAGGGAGCAGGAATCAGGCCAAGGGCTTAGCCGGGTGTGGGCTGCAACAAGGAACCGGAGGGAGGGAGCTCCAGAGAACCTGCCCAAGGGCCCGGCAGTGATATGGGAGCTCCAGCCCGAGGCCCAGGGACCTGGGGGTGTCGTGGTGCCCTTCCCCGCCCCCCAGCATGGCTGGCCCAGCTCCTGCACTCACCTGGGGCTCACCACATCCTGCGGCACCTGGAACCATTCCTGCAGCTTGCTCTCCAGCCCCACGCCCACCTTGACCAGATAGGAGCTGGGGTCCACGCAGCAGGCCCAGTAACTCCGGCCCTGTGTGATGGCCACGTCGCCAATGAGCAGGTCAATGGAGAGGTGGCAGCTGGTCATGAGGCGCTCGGCGGCAAAGAGCATGGGCAGGCCAGGCACGCTGCGCACGGCCCGCTGGTCCTTACTGATGGCCAGGCGCTCCCGGTTGAAGCCCCAGCGGTTGTCGAGGAAGAAGTTCAGGACTGAGAAAGAGAGAACAGAGAGTAGGGAGGGGCTGAGAGAAAGGGGCGGCCCCACACCTCTGCAGGGGACGCAGGGGGCACGTGTGACTCCTCAGGGGCGCAGGAATCTGGGCCTCCCCCTAGCTGGGAGTCCCACAACCCTGGGTCGAGTGCATGTGAGTCACAGACTCTGAACGCTCACTGCACTTCTGGGGCTGGGCGACTCCCAAGATGCACACCCATGGAGATCCCCAGGGCTGGCCCACAGCCCGTCACCTGCACAGCACAGATGTGTGCAGTGGGTGGTGTGAGCAGGTAGGTCCCCCACACCTGGCACGGGCGGCGCGGGGGTATAATAAGAATGGCCCTACTGGGTCAGACCAAAGTCCATCTAGCCTAGTATCCTGTTTTCCGACAGTGGCCAGTGCCAGGTGCCCCAGAGGGAATGAACAGAGCAGGGAATCAGCAAGTGATCCATCTCCTGTCACCCTTCTCAGCCTCTGGCAAACAGAAAGGAGGGAAGGGGGTTAAAGATCATCAGCTCCCACAGCATCTAGACACTGAGGTTTTAGGCCGGCTTCTGAGTCCTCATCTTTCCTAATCCCTGCGGCATATCACAGCCCCAGCCCATGGGTTGGGGCATGTGGTAACAGTGCTCAGGGACTGCTTGCCAAGGTGACTCTAGGGTTGGCTGCAGCAGCTGGCTGATAGCCGGATAGCAACTCAGTGCTGAAATGCAGCTGTCTCTGGGGCGGGACTCATCAGATGATTAAATGTATATCAAAGTCTTTTGCAAAATAATTTATTTGCATTATTTCAGCTAGAAAAAACGCAGGTTTTGAGTTAAAGCAGGTGGAGGGCCAGGAGAGAGAGTATATATGAAAGACTGATTTTTAAAATGTCAGAAAAATATTGTGAAAACAGGAGATTCCTATAATCTCATAAGAATGGCCCTACTGGGTCATACCAAAGGTCCATTTAGCCCAGGGTCCTGTCTTCCGAGAGTGGCCAGTGCCAGGTGCCCCAGAGGGAATGAACAAAACAGGGAATCATCAAGTGATCCATCCTCTGTCACCCATTCCAAGCTTCTGGCAAACAAAGGCTAGAGACACAATCCCTGCCCAGCCTGGCTAATAGCCATTGATGGACCTATCCCCCATGAATTTATCTAGTTCTTTTTTAAACCCTGTTATAGTCTTGGCCTTCACAACATCCCCTGTCAAGGCGTACCACAGGTTGGCTGTGCGTTGTGTGAAGAAATACTTCCTTTTGTTTGTTTTAAACCTGCTGATTATTAATTTCATTGGGTGACCCCTAGTTCTTGTGTTAGGAGAAGGAGTAAATAACACTTTCTTATTTACTTTCTCCATATTAGCCATGATTTTATAGACCTCCAGCATATCCCTGCTTAGACATCTTTTTTCCAAGGTGAAAATTCCCAGTCTTATTAATCTCTCCTCATATATATATATATCCCCTCACCTGGTGCAAGCGCTGTGTGCAGGTAGGTCCCCCCTCACCTGGTGGGGGCAGCACAGGAGGGAATTTCGCCTCACCTGGTGTGGGCGGCATGTGTGGGTAGATCCCCCATTACCTGGTGCGGGCGATGTGTGCAGGTAGTTCCCCCCTCACCAGGTGCGGGCGGCGTGTGCGGGTAGATCCCCCATTGCCTGGTGCGGGCGGCATGTGCGGGTAGATCCCCCCTCACCTGGTGCAGGCGCTGTGTGCAGGTAGATTCCCCCATTACCTGGTGTGGGTAGCGTGTGCAGGTAGCTCCCCCCTCACCTGGTGTAGGCAGCGTGTGCAGGTAGCTCCCCCCTCACCTGGTGCGGGCGGCGTGTGCAGGTAGCTCCCCCCTCACCTGGTGCGGGCGCTGTGTGCAGGTAGCTCCCCCCTCACCTGGTGCGGGCAGCGTGTGCAGGTAGCTCCCCCCTCACCTGGTGCGAGCGGCGTGTGCAGGTAGCTCCCCCCTCACCTGGTGCGGGCGGCGTGTGCAGGTAGATCCCCCACAACCTGGTGCGGGTGGCGTGTGCAGGTAGCTCCCCCCTCACTTGGTGTGGGCGGTGTGTGCAGGTAGATCCCCTCTCACCTGGTGCGGGTGGCGTGTGCAGGTAGCTCCCCCCTCACCTGGTGCGGGCGGCGTGTGCAGGTAGATGTCTTCGCTGTACTCCCCGAAGCCGGCCTTGTTACAGCCCTTGACTCTCAGCACGTAGACGCTGTCCGTGTCCAGGTACTCCACCAGGGCGCTGGTGCCCCGCACCTCCTCGCAACGCTGCCACAGCTTGAGTGCCTTGGCCTTGGTGTCGCTCTTGCGGTACTCCACGGTGAAGTGCCAGGCGGGCGGCGAGTGCTGGGGCAGGCGCCAGCACAGGAAGATCTGGTCGTAGGCGTAGGTGCGCTGCGTGTCGATCACCGGCGCCTCAGGGGCTGCAGGGAGAGACACGGGCATGAGGGAGCAGGCCCCACACTGGGGGCAGGCGAGCGGCCGGACGCAGGGAGGGGGCATTCCGGACGGACGGACGGACGCACAACCAGCAGGAGGCTAGGGGAATCTGACTGCCGAGAGCTTGTGTGGGCACCAGGGGAGAGAGTCAGGGAGACGGGGGGGCGAGCTGCTGAGAGGCTCCAGGGACCAGACTGGCTGTGTGCGAGTGGGGGGAGAGAGAGGTGGGGAGGGAGCAGAGGCTGGAGACACAGGGGAGGATGAGGGGGAGCAGGCAACTGAAGGATGGAGCTGGGGATGGAACCGGGCACAGCATGATGGAGGATGGAGGGGGGGATTGGGTAGTGAGGGGTGGAGAGCGGGGACAGAGGAGACAGAGAAGGTCGGAGGGTTGGGAAGAGGATAGTGGGAGAGGGAGACACAGGGAGGGAGGAATAGCGACAGGGTGGGTGGGAAGTGAGGGGTGAGCACAGAGCAATGGGAGGGAGGATGGGGGGATGGGCACAGAAGCGAGAGGTGGAGGGATGAGCATAGAGGGATGAGGGGTGGCAGATGGGGGGACTGGCACAGACCGATGGGGGGTGGGGGATGGGCACAGAGTGATGGGGTGTGGCGGAGGGGGGATGGCACAGAAGAGGGGGATGGGGATGGGCTCGCGGATGGGGGATGGGCACAGAGTGATGGGGGGGTGGATGGGGGATGGGCACAGAAGCGGGGGATGGGGATGGGCTGGCAGATGGGGGATGGGCACAGAGTGATAGGGGGTGGCGGATGGGGGATGGGCACAGAAGCGGGGGATGGGGATGGGCTGGCAGATGGGGGATGGGCACAGAGCGATGGGGCTGGCGGATGGGCACAGAAGCGGGGGATGGGCTGGCGGATGGGCACAGAGCGATGGGGGTGGCGGATGGGGGGATGGCACAGAAGCAGGGGATGGGCTGGCGGATAGGGGATGGGCACAGAGTGATGGGAGTGGCAGATGGGGGGATGGCACAGAAGCGGGGGATGGGATAACGGATAGGGGATGGGCACAGAGCGATAGGGATGGCAAATGGGGGATGGCACAGAAGCGGGGGATGGGGATGGGCTAGCGGATGGGGGATGGGCACAGAGTGATGAGGGATGGCAGATGGGGGATGGGCATAGAGTGATGGGGGGTGGCGCATGGGGGATGGGCACAGAAGCGGGGGATGGGGATGGGCTGGTGGATGAAGGATGGGCACAGAGTGATGGGGGGTGGTGGATGGGGGATGAGCACAGAGCGATGGGAGTGGCAGCTGGGGGATGGGCACAGAGCGATGGGGGTGGCGGATGAGGAATGGCACAGAAGCGGGGATGGGGATGGGCTAGCGGATGGGGGATGGGCACAGAGTGATGAGGGATGGCAGATGGGGGATGGGCATAGAGTGATGGGGGGTGGCGCATGGGGGATGGGCACAGAAGCGGGGGATGGGGATGGGCTGGCAGATGGGGGATGGGCACAGAGTGATGGGGGGTGGCAGATGGGGAATGGCACAGAAGCGGGGGATGGGGATGGGCTGGCGGATGGGGGATGGGCACAGAGTGATGAGGGGTGGCAGATGGGGGATGGGCACAGAGCGATGTGGGTGGCGGATGGGGGATGGGCACAGAGTGATGGGGGGTGGCGGACGGGGGGATGAGCACAGAGCGATGTGGGTGGCAGATGGGTGATGGGCACAGAGCGATGTGGGTGGCGGATGGGGGATGGGCACAGAGTGATGGGGGTGGCAGATGGGGGGATGGCACAGAAGCGGGGGATGGGCTGGCGGATAGGGGATGGGCACAGAGCAATGGGGATGGCAAATGGGGTATGGCACAGAAGCAGGGGATGGGGATGGGCTGGTGGATGAAGGATGGGCACAGAGTGATGAGGGGTGGCAGATGGGGGATGGGCACAGAGCGATGTGGCTGGCGGATGAAGGATGGGCACAGAGTGATGGGGGGTGGCGGACGGGGGGATGAGCACAGAGCGATGTGGGTAGCGGATGGGGGATGGGCACAGAAGCGGTGGATGGGGATGGGCTGGCGGATGGGGGGATGAGGACACAGGGCTGGGCACAGGGAAAGCAGGGGCAGTTCTATGGGCAGGAGCGTGACTTGCCTCGGGTACTTCAGTGACGACTCAGCAGCGGCCATAGCCTATAAACAAACAGAGGTAGAAGCAAGTCTGAAAAGAGTCCCCAGCCGGTGCAGGACAGGGCCCGGGGTGGGCGTCTGTCGGTCGGCGAGGGCACCCGCCCTGCCCACGGAGTGCTCCCCCGCAGGGAGTCCTGGCCCAACCTGGCCCGGCTGGCTACTCACCCTTCTGCATCTGACACAGGGTCCTGGTCCTGTCTGCTCACATCAAGTCCCACCGCGCAGGCCCCTGGCTCCACCGTCCTACCCTCTGCCCCTGCCCTGCCTGCAGGGAGCCTGGAGCCCAGAGTGGGGACTGATGCTGGCCGAGCCCCATGGACTCTGGGGCCGTTTGCAGGTGACTCTGGGGATTGCTGGGCCAGGGGACCCGTCTCCTGACTCTACAGGGAGCCCCGATCCTCCCTGGGTATTTCACATGCCCTGCCTGGCCCCAAAGCGAGCAGCTCCCTGCCCGGAGGGGCACCCTGGGTAGGGCAGGACAACGCGGTATCTGGGGGCAGGACTTGAAGGGTGAGAGGCTTGGGGGAGCCCATGAGGCCACTTCCCCCAGAGGTCCCTCGCCGGCAGCTGCCAGCCCCTGACCCAGCTCCACACAGAAGGGAGGTGTGGGGGTCAGGCTGCCAGATAGAGAGCTCCTCCCCATCCAGACAGAGCCCCTCCCCATCTAGCTGTGAGGAAGGGAGCTCCTCCCCCTCAGCATAGAGCTCCTCCCCCTACAGGAAGCCCCTCCCCTCAGTCCAAAACTCCTCCCACGAAGCACAGAGCTCCTCCCCCTACAGGAAGCCACAGAGGAAGCTCCTCCCCCTCAGCACAGAGCTCCTCCCCCTACAGGAAGGCACAGAGGAAGCTCCTCCCCCTCAGCACAGAGCTCCTCCCCCTACAGGAAGCCCCTCCCCTCAGTCCAAAACTCCTCCCACGCAGCCCAGAGCTCCTCCCCCTACAGGAAGCCACAGAGGAAGCTCCTCTCCCTCAGCCCAGAGCTCCTTCCCTATGGCTGGCCGCTGGTGGTTCTGCAGCAGGGCTCCAGCCGTCACATTTACCTTTGATAAAGGTCAGGTCTGTGAGCAGCTTCATCTCTCGGCTGAGGTCCAGCTGGAAGCGGCTGAAGGACGAAGTAGCAGCAGGCCGGAAGCTCTGCAGCGAGTCTGTGGCCCTGACCATCCTGCAGCGACAGGAGATTCAGGCATTGGGGCTCCCGGTGCCACCAGTGCCCCAAGTCTGTGCTACTCACGCACCGGTGTCCCTCTCGCTAGCCCACAGAGGTGCCAGGCTCCTCCTGCATGTGTCCCACTGCACTGGGAGATGGGGACAGTGCATGAGCCAGATCCCCGGCCCCGGAGACCCCCTGCAGCCCCCAGACAGAACGGTACCTGCTGTGCAGCTGCTTGGCTGCCTGGACAAAGCAGGGGTGGTCAGTCTCCTTCAGCACCTCCTGGGTGTAGCCCACCATGCCCGAATTCTCCAGCATGGCCCGGTGCTCCTGGACCTGGTGGTGCAGGCTGGCCAGCCGCTCCTGCTGGGACTCCTGGATGGCCTGCAGCAGGGCCGCCTGCTTCTCCTCCAGCACCGTGCACAGGCCCCGTATCAGTTGGGAAACCTCCTCCTTGGCCTGGGACCCATTCACCTGCCCAACCAGAGCAGAGTCACCATGGGGCCTCCCTCCACACGTGGGCCCTGCTGCCCTGGGGCTTTGGCACCCGGCCTGCGGGAGCTGGAGGTGCCCTGGGGATGGTGGCACTGTGCCTGGACACCTCCTGCCCTCACCCCAGAGGGGTGAAGCAGCATCCCCTCCCCCAGCCCTGGCAGTGCCCTTCGCTGGCACCCCTCGCTCACCTCAGTGTGCTTCACCGTCTCCTCCAGCTCTGCAATTTGCAACTGCACAGTGTCCTGGCTGCTCAGGATGTAGGCAAGGCTCTTCGTCAGCTTCTCCTACACGGGCAGTGTGGGCAAATGAGACACACAGGCCACTTACCTCGCACAGTCCAGTGCATGGGGGGGATGGGGCTCTGAACCCAGCCACCTAGGTGTGCACAAGTCGGGCCTCACGCCTGGGCCAACATGAACGGTCTACGAGGATGGTGGTGGGTTTACAAATGAACCTGACCCCGCACCCCACTGCATGCACCCTGCTCACTGCATCCCCCAACTGCAAGCACCTTGCTCACTGCATCCGCCACTACATGCACCTTGCTCACTGCATCCCCCCACTACATGCACCTCACTCATTGCATCCCCCACTACATGCACCCTGCTCACTGCATCCCCCCACTACATGCACCTCACTCACTGCATCCCCCACTATATGCACCCTGCTCACTGAATCCCCCCACTGCATACACTTCGCTCACTGCTTCCCCCCACAGCATGACTCCATTCACTGCATGCACCCCGTTCACTGACCCCCACAGCATGCACCCTGTTCACTGCACGCACCCTGTTCACTGCATCCCCCATTGCATGCACCCTGTTCACTGCATCCCCCACTGCATGCACCTCGCTCACTGCTTCCCCCCCACAGCATGCACTCTGTTCATTGCATGCACCCCACCACTGCTTCCCCCCACAGCATGCACACCGCTCACTGCATCCCCCACTGCATACACCTCACTCATTGCCCCCCCCCACAGCATGCACCCTATTCACTGTATGCATCCCACTCACTGCATCCCCACTGCACGCACCTCGCTCACTGCACCCCCCCACTACAGGCACCCCATTCACTGCATCCCCCACTGCATACACTTTGCTCACTGCATCCTCCACACCATGACCTTGTTCACTGAATGCACCCTGTTCACTGCATCCCCCACTGCATGCACCCCACTCACTGCATTCCCTGTCTGCGCCCTCCACCACTGGTACTGGACACCCACCCTGTGCATGCCCTGTTGGTCTGCAACCCCATCTCTGGGATGGGATTCCCCCCCTCAGGGTACGTCCCACCTGCGTCCCCCAGCTCTGGCAGACAGACAGACCTCCCTTCCTGCCAATCCCCCATCTGCACCTGCCCATCTCTGCCATGAAGACCCACGCCCCACCCTGTCCATGCCTCAAGTGTCAGCACAAAGATCCCCACTGTCCATGCCCACCAAGAGGAGCAACCCCCCAGTTCTGGCCTGGGAAGCCCCCGTGCATCCCTTACCCGCAGTGCCTGGTAGGCACTGAGCACAGGTGTGACCTTGTGGCTGGTGTGAGCACGGCGTATGCGGCACAACTGGCACACCAGCCGCTGGCAGGTCTTGCAGTAGTGAGTCACCTCCTCCTTGTGCTCTGGACACATCAGACCCTGTGCAGCAAGACCCACGTTCAGAAACATCAGTCAGCTCTCCCCTTTCCAGCCAACACCTCCCACCCAGCCAGGGTGTGTCAGCATCCCCCTCCCAGGTCAGCCCCCCTTGGTCCCCCTCCCCACCCAGTGCCCCAGGTGCCTCTCCATTCAGAGATCACCTCCCCTCCCAGCTGCCTCAGCATCCCCCTTCCATCCTCATGCCCCCCCAATCTCGGCACCCCCACCCAGTGTCCCTGGCATCAGGCCCCCTGCCAGCACACGCAGACACCACATGGGTGCGACACTGGGGCTGGCACTGCCCTGAGCGCCTCCAGATGGACAACATACATGGAACCCGCCCACCCCTGTCTCCCCCCGCCGCCCGTGCAGCAGGGACCAGAGGCCTTTTCACCTCGGAGCCATGTTCAGTTGCCCACTAGTCCTTGCGCTGGGCACAAGGCAGGTGATGTTGGGCCCAGACACACTATCCCCTCCCCCACGGAGTCCTAGCACCCAAACCTCTCCCCAGCCATGCCCCAGGGTCCCAGCCTGGGGACTGCTCACACCCAGGCCTAGCTGCACCCTGGCCCAGGACATCCTGGGCAGCCCCTACCTTGGGCCGGAAGGTGAGGGTGGGCGGCGTGGGCTCGTGCTGGGCCTTCTGGGTGCCCCAGGGGTGGTAGAGTTTGAAGCACTCATTACAGAAGCTCGACTTGCACTCGGTGCAGCCCTTGGTGGCCTCCAGCTGGGGGGGTTTGCAGAACTGGCACATGATGGCGGTGCTGATGTTGATGGTCTGGCGGTACCGCTCCACGATCCGTTCCAGCGTCAGGTTCCGGAACAGATTGCCCAGGCCCCGCTCACCCAGGTCCACGTCCTGCTGGCAGGCCGGGCACAGGAAGCTGACGGTCTGGGGATGCATGGCCCCCCGCTTCCGGCCCGGGTAGGTGCCAAATCCTGGGGGAACCCAGAAGCCTGTCGCATGACATCAGTTCTGCCATGGCCAACCTCCTGCCACAGCCATCAACCCCCCTGCCATGGCCGCAGCCCCCCACCACCTCCCTGCCACAGCTGACACCCCTTGCCAGCCCCCTGCCATGGCCACCACTCACCGCCATGCCAGCCACCCCTCTGCCATGGCTGCAACCCCCCGCCATGGCCCACACCCCTGCCACAGGGTGCCTGCATCCTCTGCCCCTTGCACAGGCCTAGTTACCCTCCCAGGCCTCGCCACCTCCTCCTCCTGGCCCCTGAGTGAGCTTCCCCAGTGAATCCCCGTGCCAAACTGCACAGATCCCTCCCACTCTGCCAAGGGAGATCGGGAGCCTTCTGCTCCCAATCACTCTGGGGGACAGAGGACGTGGAAGCTGCATCCCCCAGACCCTAGGAGCAGGGTCCCCCTGTGGCAGGGCTGGGGATCCCAGGACGTGCCTTTGTCCCCACCTGACTTGAGCAGCCGATCCAGGCGGTCGGGTTTGGGGACAACCCTGCGGCCCATGCGGGGACTGCGGGTGGCCGGCGTGGAGGCAGGAGAGGTGGGCTCCGAACTGGGGTCGCAGCAGATGTAGCCATGCTGCACGAGGATCTCACTGGCACAGATGTGGCAGACGTTGTGCATGCAGGGCAGGGCCAGTGGCTGCTTGTACATCTCCTTGCAGACAGGGCAGATCAGCTCCCGCTCCATGTTTTTCATGCTGGTCTGGAGAGGGGCCAAGGAGAATGGTCAGCCCCCCGGGAGAGCAGCCAGCAGCAGGGCCACAACTGCCCAGCTAGGAACTGCCTTTCCCTTCCCCCACCAAAGGGGGCGCTGGGGCTCAGTCCTGACCCAGGAGCTCCATGCTGGCAGCCTTTGCTGGGCAGGTATTACAGCCGCTCTCCAGAGGGGGTCCCCTGCCAGTCCCCCCAGTCTCACTGCCGCTCATTCCAGAAACAGCTGCTAACTGGACACTTTCGGCAGGTAACAAGAGGTGCCATGTTCCCTGCAAGTGCCCAGCTGGCTCCAGAACCTGCCTAGCCAGCCCCCAGCTAGGTGCATGGTCCCAGACCCCTGCCACACACTCCCGTGGGCTGACCCCAGCTCCCCAGGCTGCTCCTTCTCCATTCCCCGGCCCTCGGAGCAGAGCTCAGGGTGTTTTCCAGAAGGACCCTGGGAACCGCATCTGCAGCAATGCCTGCCACGTTTCCCATGCCGGGGCCAGGCAGGAGATGCATTCGGGGTTGGGGGGGAGCTTCCTCTGGCGTGCCGGGCTGGACTGGTCCAGGGCTGGGCAGCAGGAGGTGGGATACACAGCTGGATGGGGCTCTGGTCTGACCCAGGCTTGCAAGGAGTCGGGGCACCTGGCTGGCTGGGCCCACGGGGGTCAAGCGGTTTCCACACTGTGCTTTGCATTTGGAACGGTGGCAGAATTTGCTGCTTTGTTAGAGGGTCTGGGACACGTTGCTTCCCCCAGTTCCCCATGGGTTCAGTGAGCCGGAGCTGGGTTTGGCCCTTGGTTCTCCCCTCTCCCCGCTACCCCTCCCCATTGCACACACCAGACCTGTTCACTGCTGCTTTGCGCTGCAATCGCCCACCCAGCCCCCAAACCCGCCAAGTTCCAACCCACAAAGAACGAAATCCCGGCTCTGTTTATGGCCCAGAGCGACCAAGTGAAGGGCCTGGTGTGGGCCCCGGAGCCAGTCCCAAGGCAGGCCCTGAGTCCCAGCTCTGCCTGGCCGGGCTCTCTAGGAAATAGATGCTGTGTCCTGAGGAGCCCACAAGCTGCCAACTCCCCCAGCTGGAAAAGAGCTCCCCCCCGGCCCAAACCACACAGCTCCCTCTGCCCCGAAGCCCCACTCAAGGACCCTCCGCTCCTGGCTCGACTGCTCCTGCTGCTACCCCTTGTGTGGCCGGCACGTCCCAGGTGCATCTGCCCCGTTCAGTGCACGCCGCAGACACCCCCCCCCCCCGCAGCGGGGGATTGAGGCAGCCAGCGCGGAGCCTGCAGCCTGCCAGGCCCATCCATCTCCTGGCCACGGAGGGGCAGATTACAAAGCCCAGACAGTCGCCCTGCTCCCAGACCCCCGTGGTGGGGTGATGCGGGGGGAGCTGTCAGCTGGCCAGGGCCCGCACTCACCTTGCTGCATCTCTTGGATGCCATGTCTGCCTCTGGAGAAGGGGCGCAGCTGACACAAAGTGAGGGGGGAGGAGGAAGGGAGATGGTGAAGGGAGGGGCAGGGGGAGAAGGGGGCAGGGCAGAGACAGAGCCGGACTGGGCCGTGGCTGCTGCCTGGCATCCAGCCCTGGGAGCTCCTGCATAGGGTTGCCATGGAGACTGAGATCTGCATGGATGCTCGGGATCCTTCTCAGCCCCTGGGGAAGGAGGGTCCAGGGCAGGGATGGAGGCGACTGGGGAGAGGGGGTAGCAGTGCCCAGGCTGGGGATGAGGGAGCGGGGGCAGGGCAGGGCAGTGGCTAGGGCGGCTGCTGGATTCAAGCATCTCACCCCCAGAAGCTGCTGGTCTGGTTCCTGCTCACCCCCCTCCCATGCCAGCATCATCACATCCTCCATCACCACCATCTCTCTACCCTTCCCCGTGCATTGCACGCTCATCCCCCATACACCACACACCCAGTCATCCCCGTGCATTGCACACCGTTATCCTTTGCACTGTACAATCATCCTCCTGGCCCCTGTACACCTCATCTTCCGTGCAATGCACACGGATCACCCTCGTGCATTGCACACCAGTCACCCCTGTGCATTGCACACCCCACCCCCGTGCATTACACACCCCATCCCTCCCATCTCGAGGCGTGCCCACCCCCCGTCCGAAGAGCCGCTCTCCTCCTCCAGGCAGCCCCCAGCCTCTCACACTGATCCGGACGAGCGCATCCATGATGGATGTGAAGGTCTGCAGCTCCTCGCCCTCCGCCATGGCTCCGGGCCGCCCCTGGCCGGGCTCCGGTCCCGACGGCAGGGCAGCGGCGGCGAACACCCCAGTCTGCGGCGGGGAGGGCGCACGGCGGAGCCGAGCTGAGACAGGGAGCGGTGCGCATGCTCCTGGGTCCAGCTCCGGCCTGGGGGGAGCGCGGTGGGGATAGGGGCGAGGGGTTGGCACCGGGGGGGGGGCAGGGTTGCCCCCGTGCGCCTGCAGACAGAGGAAAGGGGCTGGCACCGGGGAGGAGGGGCTGGCACAGGGGGGGCAGAGTTGCCCCTCTGCACCTGCAGACAGAGGAGAGGGGCTGGCTCTGAGGGGAGCGAGGGGCTGGCACCGGGGGGGGGCAGGGTTGCCCCTCTGCACCTGCAGACAGAGGAGAGGGGCTGGCTCTGAGGGGAGCGAGGGGCTGGCACCGGGGGGGGCAGGGTTGCCCCTCTGCACCTGCAGACAGAGGAGAGGGGCTGGCTCTGAGGGGAGCGAGGGGCTGGCACCGGGGGGGGCAGGGTTGCCCCTCTGCACCTGCAGACAGAGGAGAGGGGCTGGCTCTGAGGGGAGCGAGGGGCTGGCACCGGGGGGGGCAGGGTTGCCCCTCTGCACCTGCAGACAGAGGAGAGGGGCTGGCTCTGAGGGGAGCGAGGGGCTGGCACCGGGGGGGGGTCAGGGTTGCCTCTCTGCACCTGCAGACAGAGGAGAGGGGCTGGCTCTGAGGGGAGCGAGGGGCTGGCACCGGGGGGGGCAGGGTTGCCCCTCTGCACCTGCAGACAGAGGAGAGGGGCTGGCTCTGAGGGGAGCGAGGGACTGGTACTGGGGGGTAGGGTTGCCCCCCTGCACCTGCAGACGGAGGAGAGGGGCTGGCACTGGGGGGAGGGGAATGAGGGGCTGGTACCAGGGGGCAGGGTTGCCAACCTGCATCTGCAGACGGAGGAAAGGGGTTGGCTCTGGGGAGGGGTGAGGGGCTGGCACTGGGGGGACAGGGTTGCCCCCCTGCACCTGCAGACAGAGGAGATGGGCTAGCACCAGGGGGAGGGGCTGGCACCGGGGAGGCAGGGTTGCCCCCCTGCACCTGCAGACAGAGGAGAGGTGCTGGTTCCTTCAGGGCAGCACTGCCCCACTCCTCACATGGCTGCTTCTCATGTGCCAGGGGGCAGCAGCCAGTGCCGGGGAAGAGAGAGCAGGGCAGAGGCAGCCTGGCTGGGGTTACTAGCCGAGCCTCAGACACCCCAGCACCAGGACACCCACCCCCCTCAGCTCAGGGCCGTTCCCAGCTGTAGAGCTGTTGGCCCCACAGTCTCTTTGGGGCTCTGGGGCCCCGTGAAATCCCCCCCCCCACGGTCCACACCCCTGCCACTGGATGTTCCGAGACTCCGCTACCTGACGTATGATCTGAGCGCTGGCCTGGGAGCCAGGCTTCCCCATCCGCCCAGCTCTGCTGGGGATCTTAACAGAGAGGAGAGTTTGGCTGCCAGCGCAGCCACTGGTTAGTGCCCACTGTCATGGGGGTTGGGTGCAACGGGGAATCTTGCTGGGAGCCCGTCTGATTTGTTCTCCAGACCTGCAGAAGAGCTCTGTGGAGCTGGGAAGCTTGTCTCTCACCCACAGACTCTGGTCCAGTAAAAGATATTCCCTTCCCCACCTCCGCTCTCTTAATTTCACAAGTCTTGTCTTCCCCAGGGAAAAGGTGTGTTTTAAGCCCTGGTGCTAGCCCTGGGCTCCCCTTGGGCTTTATCTCGACCCACTCACTGCCCCTCCGCACTGTGAATGTGACACGAGCTAAACACACAGTTTGCTAATGTGGACATGGCTTAGAGGCTGCCAAGCAGCCAGTAGCTGCTGGGCTGTGTGTCTCTCCAGCCCTGGGCTGGGCAGAGCCAGAGCAGAAGGGAAAAGACCTGTGGCTGGCAGCCCAGGCCTGGCAAGGAGAGGATTGAAAAATTGAGGCAGGCTCTGGGGTCCAGACATCACAGCACAAGCTCCATGTTATAGCCGAGTTATCTGGGCTGGAAGATGCCAGCACCCTGGGGCACTGCTAGAACAGTGAGGCCTGAGTCAACAGGGAGCCCTAATGGGCCTCTTAGTGCAGCAGTTAATGCCCAGACCCTGAGAAAGGGCCCAAAGGAGAGAAGTGGGGTCAGGGGAGAGGATGGGGAGTCGGTGAAAACCACGTTGGTGCCAAGGGCATCGGCCACAGCGTGGGAGGCACTAGGCATGTGATCTGCCGCTCCTAGGCCCTCTGCTCCCAGCCCTGCTGCTCTCAACCCCTCTGCCCCAGCCCCACTGCTGTGCCCCACTCCACCACCATGGCTAGTGCAGACAGGGCTCTGTGTCCACCCCTTGGTCTATGTCTGTCCATACTGCGCCTCAGTGGGCACAGGCAGGTCCCACCCCAGTGCACAGGCCCCACAGCCCCAGCTCCCCCCCAAGAGCAGGGGGCTGGAACAACTTGTACAGTGGGGATGCTGAGAGCCATTGAACCAAACCGAGCCCCCCAGTTCCAGCACCTATGCCTATAAGGGCCGAAGGGGCGGGAGCTCCTGCCAGCCTAGGAGAATAGGGGCCCTAGAGGATAACTGTAATGTCTACGCCCAACCTCCAGGGGGCGCTGCATTGCAAGGCTCTGCGCATGCGCACAGCAGCGCAAAGAGGGTTTCCTGGTCTCCTCTCGCCCGCCAGGCGGACTCGGCGATCGCTCGAACACCGCAGAGGCTGCGCATGCGTAAAAGACTCACCACTCGCTCACTGCCGCGTCCCTTCCCGAGTAGCCTCGGCCTGGCGCGTGCGCAGTTCGGCTGTCTGCGCCGGGTTGGCCGCGCGTGCGCAGGAAGTGGGGTCGGCGTGTCAGGGTCTTAGCGCGGACGGGTCGGCGGCGGCACCTCGCGGGGCGTCATGGGTAATGGGGGTGGGGGCGCGGTGACCCGGGGCACGTGGTGCCCTGGCGGGGGGTGCCCCGGTTGTCGGGGGGAGGATCCCCCGGGGGCGGGGGGGGGCGAGGTGCCCGGGGGGGAGCTGGGGGTGCCCTGGCTGTCGGGGGGAGGATCCCTGGGGGACTCGGGGTGCCCACCAGGGGAGGTACCCCCGGGGGCGGGGGGGCGAGGTGCCCGGGGGGGGCTGGGGGTACCCTGACTGTTGGGTGGGGGATCCCCAGAGGGCTGGGGGTGCCCACCAGGGGAGGTGCCTTCAGGGGGCAGGGCAGGGGGTGAGGTGCCCCAGGTGGGGGGAGGTACCCTAGAGGGGCGATGGGTGCCCTGGTGGGGCAGGGGGAGGTACCCCAAGGGGCAGGGGGTGTGTGAGGTGCCCCAGGTGGGGGGCTGGGGTGCCCTGGTGGGTTGGGGAGAGGTACCTCAGGGGGGCAGGGTGAGGGGGGCCTGCCAGGGGACGTGCGCAGGGACCACCCCGAGGTTTTGTGCCCATCGTGCTCCCCCACACTCACACGGGGCTGCTGGCACCTGGATCCCCAGGCACGAGGGGCAGGGCTGCTGCACAGCACACAGTTCATGTGGCACCCATCACCCTGGTGCCTGGGCGCTGCATGGCCCATCACACAGCAGCATGAGCCGGCCCGGAGCTGCAGCAGCCCCACAGGAGTGGCCGCAGGTTGCTGGGGAGGGCCTGGCAGTGGCCCAGCGCCTCATTGCGTGGTTCTTGCTCTGTCCCCAGCCGTGGGCACGGGCACGTCCCTGGCGCTCTCCTCGCTTCTCTCCCTGCTGCTCTTCACCGGGATGCAGATGTACAGCAAGCAGCTGGCCTCCACTGAGTGGCTGACCATCCAGGGCGGGCTGCTGGGATCCGCCCTCTTCATCTTCTCCCTCACCGTATCCTTTGGGGCGTTGCGGGGGGAACCTGAGCTGGGGCAGACCCTGCACTGTCTCCCCATTGGCAGTTGCCTCCCTTCCTTCCTTTCCTTAACTCTGGCAACAGGCATTCAACAACCTGGAGAGTTTGGTCTTCGGCAAAGGGTTCCAAGCCAAAATATTCCCAGAGAGTAAGTGCCCAGCCGTGCCTGGGGGGGGAGGGAGGGGACACACAGATCACATTTGTAGCTCCCAGGTAATTAAAAGAAACAGCAAGACCCAAGAGGATTGTGGAGGGCAGGGGTCTGATTATTCCTGAGACCCTGGATCTGCAGAGTCACCCTGCTGAGAGTCCAGTGCTGCACTGAGCAGACACACTTCCCGCCACCCCCTTTGGGACCCCAGCCCTGCCCTGGGAAAATCTGCCCAATACTGCACTCCCGGTCGGACCCTAACCCTGCTCTGGGGTTCCCACGTGCTGCTCCCCCCCTTGGGGGAGGCTGGCTTGCCAATGCAGCATCCCCAGGGCAGACACTCACTGCCACTCAATTTCTCCTCTTCTCTCTTCTCCAGTCCTCGTCTGTCTCTTACTCGCTCTCTTTGCATCAGGCCTCATCCACAGAGTGTGTGTGACCACCTGGTACGTAGAAAGCCCATCCTGGTGCGGTAGCAGGGAACAGGTCCCCTCAGGTCTCAGAGTGGGGGAGGACATTGCCCTGGGGAGCACTAACATCCAGCCCTTGCTCTAAGAAGGTGCCGTCAGGGCTGAAGAGACCTGCTAGGCCTTACAGAGCTCCTTTCCCAGGCTGGTGTGGGGCCAGCAGAGTTGGTCCCCGGCTGGACCTGGGGCTGATGGGGCTGCCACTGTGCCAGACGAGGGGTTGCAGGGATGGCAGGGTCGTTCCCCGGCTGGTAACAGCACAGAATTTCATGTTTGGCTCTGCTCCTGGTCCATCATGCCCAGGATTCTGTCTCCACCAGACCATTGCCAACTGCTTCAGAGGAAGGGGGCAGTACCCCGCAGTAGCTGGAGGAGGGGGTAAGCTGCCCCCAGCCTGGTCTCTAATAGCTGGAGCTTGGCTCCAGGCCCAAAGGGAGCTCATGTGGGGAGCAGGTATGGGCAAGGGATGGTGCTGACTGGCCTGTCCTCCTCTCAGCTTCATCTTCTCCATGATTGGCCTCTACTACATCAACAAGATTTCCTCCACGCTCTACCAGTCTGCAGCACCCATGGTGGCGCCCGCCAAGGCCATTGGCAAAGGCAAGAAGAGGAATTGATGCCCCCATGGCCCCTCCCATCCAGCCTGCCCAGGACTCTGGGACACCCAATAAAACGCTCTTTGTAACCTCTGGTCAGCAGCTCCTGTGGGTTCCTTGGCCTCGGTGGCTGTGGGCACAGCTGCTCCCCTTGCCCAGGGCCCAGCTCCCTGCACGTTCACGGCAGGGCAGCAGCAGAGCCACTCTACACAGATGGCAGAGTGTGGTGGCTTCATCCTGTGCAATACCCAGCAGTGTCCAGCAGGAGGCACTGTAGTATTGGCAATGATTCTGCGTGCCCAGGAGATGAGACAGAAAACAAGGTGGTTGAACACATGGGCAGCACCGGCTGAGACCGCTGGGTGGTGCTGCCTTTTGTCACCCTGCAAACCCCAGGCTGCTCTGCCTGCCCCCCTGAATCCTCCAGCCCCCACGGGAGGAGAGGGGTCAGCGGAGGGCACTGCCTCTCGGCTGCAATTAATCGCATTCTGGGGGACTCCAGTGCCTGCTCTGTTCTGTAACAGACCTAGCACTCCTGCCTGGGAGGCAGGCAGGGCCCTGGGCAGTGGAGTCCTTATGAGTGGGACTTTCCCAAGAGCCAGCGCCTCCCCAGGAGCAAGGATGGGCTGCCCTGTCTCTGGCTCCAAGCTTGTGAGGCTTACGATCCCATCAGCACCCGGAGCCACCTGCTGCCAAACCCACGGGCAGTCCTAGCTCCCTCCCCGCTCCAGTTCTTTTCTAGGGACATCTCTCTTCCTTGTTACCAGCCTCTGCAAAGCGTGTGTACAGGGCGGCCATATCTCCCAAAGGGGAAGTTGGTCACCATGTGGGGCTGGCCAGAGCTCCTCTCCCCACACGGGGCTGGCCTGAGCCGATTGCTTGAGCCCTGCTTGCCTACTGTGTGAGGCTGGGGCTGGCGTCTCTGCGGAGTCACTCGAGCGCTGCATCCTCCCTGGGCAGGGCTGGATTTGCTCCCTCCTCCCCCCTGTGTTCCACCACACCCCACGCATTTGTCCCGTTTGCCTTTGACAACTGATCAAGTTGGCAAGAGCAAAGGGGACAAATGCCCACTTTTGCCAGAGAAGTCAGGATGGCTGAGACAGGCTCAAAGAAGGGTCTGTCCCAGACGGAATGGGCTGTAGGGTCACCCTAGGGGTGTAGCAGAGACGCTGTGTACCATAAACTGCATTGAAAGCATTCCCCAGACGGGAGCCAAATCACACTTACTGTGCCTGAGGGGAGCGGGGAACAGCTGGGCCCTCCTGGCTGCTGCTGACTCAGTGTGTGGCCCCAGGCCTTGGCTGCACCTGTGTCTGCTACCCCACCTGCAGTGATCACAGGCGCTCACCCCACTCCTGGGGGGGCTGGCAGGATTAACGGTCTGTTCCAGAGGGGCTGGGATGGGAGCAGCCGGTGGGCGACCTCCTGCAAGCCAGGTTCTTTGCAAAGGGCAGCCTAAGGCTGACTGAACCTGCCTCTCCCCTTGGAGTCAGAGGGGGCGAGGGGGGGTCTGACTGAACCAGGCCTGCTGAACAAAGGGTCTGTCTGCCTAGAACAGCCCAGACAGGCTGTGACTAAGTGGCGGGAGGGGAGTGGGTCTCCTGCTGAGTGGAGCCTGGCAGCCCCCCTTTGCCCAGCTACAGGGAGTGGGAATGTGCTGATGGTGTCTGTCTAGACCTGCAAGATGAGGAAGAGCCCAGCAGGACCAGGCAGGTAGGTGCAGGCCCTGGCTCCAGCAGGGGTTTAGGCTGGTGCTATGTGCAGCGTCTCCAAGTGGGTCACGGCTGCAGCTGGCAGAGGGTGGGCCGAGCGCTCCCAATCGCCCGGAGAGGCCATTCCCTCAGGGCTGAGCCGTCGCTCCCCAGAGCCTCTGCCCTCTGCGTTTATCCAGGCGACAGGAGTTCCCGGCTGGCCCCAGGAGCTGGGTCCCTCCAGGATGATGACTCCAGAGCCTTTCTGGCAGGGCAGATGCGTGGCCATTGGCTAGGAGGGACTGATCCCCATCTCCCTGTCCTGGCCAGGCACCCGCCCTGTTCAGGAGCATGTCGCTCACTGTCCCTGGTCCCACTTTGCTCCAGCTGTTGGGCCGGGCCCATAAGATGCTGCTATGCTAGCTTCTTCCGAGAGGCAAAGCATTTACTCAGGCTCCTGTGCCAGCACTTGGCAGAAGAACAAAGCACCTTCCCACCCCCTTCCTCCCAGCACATTCCCTAGCCCTGCCATTTACTGGCCCACAGGGGCAGATGGAAGCCTCTCCCTGTGCAGGGTGGGTCCAGGAGACTGCCAGGCCCTAAGCTGCTGTCAGACACTAGGCTGAGCCCAGGAGCCTTGGGATCGTGGTGCTGTTGCAGCAGAGCCTGCTTGGTTCCTGGCCTCTCCAGGTAGCTGGGGTGTCCCTACCTGGCTGGAGCTGACCCTCCCCGCCCCCCGAAGCTACACAGCTCAGCCAGGGGCCTTGGGCCTCTCTGCAGCTCCCTTGGGGATTGGCTCACTTCCCCTACTCTCAGGCTTCTTACTTGGCATCAAAGCTGAGGGAGAAGAGAGCAGAGATCCAACGCTCCCTCTCCCTGCCTGGGCTGGGGCTATGGTGCCTGGGAGAGGGGGCAGGGACTCCAGTCTAGGCCCAGTGGGTGCTGCAGGCCCCAGGGCAGAGCAACGCTGGGGGGTGTCACTGACGCAGGCCCCTGCTCTCCTATCTCAGGGGGAATTGGGCCCACCAGCAGAGCCCCCTGGCCAGGGGAGGGGCAGCCCTGTGTCAGTTCCAGGCCTGGGCAGAGGTTCTCTGGCCCCAGGCTGCCTAGGCTGCTCTCCGGGACACGCTCCTCTGTGTTTGGTTTGTCAGAAGCCTGGGCTGGGCCAAGGTCTGGGGCTTGGGGGAGCTGTTGGAACAGGGCGGTTATGGCGACATCAGCAGCCTGACCCCTACACAGGGGCTGGTGACGGGGTAGCAGAGGTCCTAGGCAGCTATCAGCTGGCAACAGAGAGTATGGGGCAGACCCTGGCTGTGGCTCCGGCTCCCTGCTACCTCCTAGGCCTCTGTCCCTTCCCTGAGCATGGCCAGGGCACTCAAGCTGCAGCCCAGTTAGGGTGACCAGATGTCCCGATATTCAGGCGGTTGTCCCGCATCTCGACTGATCTTTGGTCGGGACGCAATTTGTCCTGATATTTTGCAGGACTCTGTGTTGCTTTGCTCCGCCAGCGACCCCCCCACCATGTGTCCCGATATTTTCTTCCTCTCATCTGGTCACCCTAGGCCCAGTCCTGCTGGAGGGAGTTGTTCCGTCCAAGCCCCCCAATGTCTTCACATACAGCCTCTGCCCCAGGGCTAATACGCTCATCTCCGGGTGCTGGTAGCTCAAAGGGAGGGAGCTTGCGGGGATGGAGGAACAGAGCCAAGAACCAGCAGGACTTTAGGCCATGCCCTTAGCTCTCTGGGCAGGGACTGTCTCCTGCTGCATGTGCAGCACCTGGCATAGCAGGGCCAGACCCTGACTGGGGCTTCAATGCGGCAGCAATACCTCAGCAAGGAGGGGAAGTCCCTTTACCTGGTGCTGAGAGATTTCCCCTCCTCTGACTGGGCCCCACAAGGCAGGCAGAGGAGCTGCAGGAATGACTGTGGCTGGAGGGCTCAGAAGGGAGCACAGTAATTGGTGTGGTGAGGGGGATCTGTGCTCATGCTCCCTGCCAGAGGGGCGAGGGGAGGGTCCCAGGCTGCAGGAGGAGACATTGCCTTTGGCCTGGGAGGCTGGGCTCAGTCCTACTCAGGCTCCCTGGGGGAGTCTCCTGCTAATTAGCTGCACATTCCTGCGGAGATGCCCTGGGGGCAGGTGAGGGGCCAGGCTGCAGCTGATGGAGCCCTCCCATCCTCCCCCATTGCTGCCCTGGATGATGCCTGAGCCACTCAGTCCCCCTGCCCGGGGGTTGCACACACACCCCTTGGAGCTAGCAGGGCTGGAGGCACCAGGCCCATGCCTGCACTGCAGTGGGGTGTGTGTGTGAGAGACCCACTTACCCCGAGGGCATTTCACATCTGTACCTATGAGGTCTCTGCCTGCCAGGACGCCCTCCCCATCCCAGGCCAGGGGCACGCACGCACGCACACACACACACGCACCCCGCCCCATGGCCGCTGTCCCCTCCATCCCTGGCTCTCACCCGACAAGGAGGAAACCAGATGTTTCCTGCTGCTGCTGCCTCTTCGCTCCCAGCCGCGACAAACAAGGAATCCGGCTGCTTCCTCTGAGGCTGGCTGGGAGCCCCAGGAAACAAGCAGGCAAAACAGGCAACATGGCATGGGAGGCGGTTAGGGGTCTTGCTAAGGATCCCCTTTGTCCCCACCCCCCAAAACCCACTGAGGCACAGGCACCACTAGCGCTCTGGGCATGGCAGGGCCCTCAGGTGCAGGGCATTGCAGCAACCCCCCCAATCTCCCTGCCAAAGGGTCTCAGGACTGGGGTCTCTGGCGGGGGCTGTGCTGCCCCTGTGGGGTCTGTGCAGGGGCAGGAGCTGTGGAGCTCTGCACCCCGTGACCAGCTCTCGCTCTCCCTGAAGCTCCTGCTGTTGGGATGGCAACGGTTGCTGCCCTTGGCTCCCAGACCTTCCTGTGCATCACCCTGCCCTGTGTGTCAGTGAGAACGCACAAGCTACCCGTTCCCAGTGCTCCGTGACCGGGGCCTGGCTTCACTTCCCAGGGAGAGGTGGGCAAGGAGGGATCTAGGCACCCCCGCACAGCCAGTGCCAGACAGCTCCACTAACCCTCTGCAGTGCCAAAGAGCCAGGCAGCCCCTGTGCAGGGCTGGTGGACCCTGAGCTTGGGATGCTGAGGCTATAAACCTGGCACTTGCAAGGGCATCCAGTACTGCATTGGGGACCTGGGGGGCAGGATGGGTCACCCAGTGCCAGGAGACAGGAGGGCAGTGTGAGGCAGGAGGGGCCAGTGTGGGACACCCAATCCCAGGGGTGGGCGGGCTACACAGTTCCAGGGTGGAGGGCTAGGGAGGGACACCAAGGTGGGGGGGGGGCAAGGCTGGGCACCCAGTTCCAGGGGTGGGGGAATTATTAGATTAGATGGTCCATGACACAACTCAGTGTTTCCACATTTCTTGCTCCTTTCATAGACCCATAGATATGTGGGGCTGGAAGGGACCTCACAAAGTCATCAAGTCCAGTCCCCTGCACTGAAGCAGGACCAAGGCAACCTAGACCATCCCTGACAGGGGTTTGTCCAACCTGTTCCTAACCCTGCCCCCCAGCTCACAGGGATTGCATAACCCCCCTCGGATGCCTGTTCCAGAGCTTAACTCCCCTGAGAGTTAGGAAGATTTTCCTAGCGAACATAAATCTCCCTTGCTGTGGATTAAGCCCATCACTGCTTGTCCTACCTTAAGTGGATGTGGAGAACGATTGATAAGAACATAAGAACGGCCATACTGGGGCAGACCAAGGGTCCATCTAGCCTGAGCTAGATCCTGTCTTCCCACAGTGGCCAATGCCAGATGCCCCAGAGACAGGGAATCATCAAGTGATCCATCCCATCACCCACTCCCAGCCCTTTATAAGAGCCCTTAACACAGGGGTTTTCAAACTTTTTTTATGGGTGACCCCTTTCACACAGCAAAACTCTTGAGTGTGAACCCCCCTTATAAATTCAAAATGGGGGGAGCGGCAATTTAATTTAATGGGGGCTTGGGGCTCTCAGCCACACGGAGCTGACAGCTGGCAACCCCCATGTAACCAGATTGTGGGTTATGCCCCCAGTTTGAGAACCCCTGCCTTAACCTATATGAAAGCTGTTCTCAGGTCCCTCCCCTCAGTTGTCTTTCCTCAAGACTGAACATGCCCCATTTTTTAACCTTTCCTCTGTCCTAGGCCCGTTTTTTCAAACCTTCGATTGGTTTTGTTGCTCCTCACAGGACTCCCTCCAATTTGTCCCCATCTCTGCTGAAGTGTGGTGCTCAGAACTGGACCCAGTTCTCCAGCTGAGACCTTGGCAGTGCTGAGCAGAGCAGGACAATTACCTCCTGTTAATGCAGCTCAGAATAGGAGCAGGCTTTTTGCAACTGCTTCACCTTGTTGACTCACCTTCAATTTGTGACCCATTCTAACCCCCGGATCCTCTGCAGCAGCACAGCCTCCTAGCCAATTAGTCCCCATTTTGTAGCTGGGCATTTTAATTTCTCTTCCTAAGTGAAGCACTTGGCATTGGTTTTATTGCATTTCAGCTTGTTGATTTCAGACCAATTCCGTAATTCTCTTGTAGTCGGTTTCCATGACAGCGTCATCTTTCTCCATGGTTTTCTTCTGCGTCAGCCCTGGTCCTGCTCTTTCTGTCCTCCCGCAAGCGGAACCGTTCCAGGCCTCGGCTAGAAAGACATTTCTTTTTCACGTGCCCAAGCGGCTGCAGCCTCCTTGCTCAGATCCCTGTCTGCGCAGTCTGCGGGCCAGCCTGGTGCGGCCCCGCACCCCGCGGCAGGTGCCCGGTGCTCCCCGCACGGCACTGGCTGACTTACCCCCAGCAGCACGTGCGGGTGTGGGGCTCCCAGGAACACGGTGTCCCCGCGCGGAGCTCCTTGCACACAGGCACCCGGTGGGGCCCCCGGTCCCAGGGGGAGCCAGGCAGGGCAGGGGGCTCCCACTCCCGCGGGTCACTGGGGCAGCCCGCACGGGGCAGCCCCGCCCTGGCGGCTCAGGCTCCCGAACTCCAACTCCCAGAAGGCCGCGGGCCGAGCACGCCGCCCACGTGCCGCGGCGCTTGAGAGTGACGTCAGCTCCGCGACGGGAGAGGCCGCTGGCGGTTGAGCGGGAGGCTGGTGAGGGGGGGTCTCGGGGCCCGGTGGGGCGGGGGGGGTCTAGTGGGGTGTATCGGGGCCCGGCAGGGCTGGGGGGTATTGGGGCAGGAGGGTGTATTGGGGCCCGGCAGGGCTGGGGGGTGTATCGGGTCCAGGGGGGGCTAGTGGGGGGGTATCGGGGCCCAGCAGGGATGGGGGGTATTGGGGCAGGGGGTGTGTATCAGGGCCTGGCAGGTATTGGGGTGGGGGGGGTATCGGGGCCCGGCAGGGCTGGAGGGTATTGGGGCAGGGGGTGTGTATCAGGGCCTGGCAGGGCTAGGCAGATATCGGGGGCTGGGGGGGGTATCGGGGCCCAGCAGGGATGGGGGGTATTGGGGCAGGGAGTGTGTATCGGGGCCTGGCAGGGCTCGGCAGGTATCGGGGGCTGGGGGGTGTATTGGGTCCAGGAGGGGCTAGTGGGGGGTATCGGGGCCCAGCAGGGGTGGGCAGGTATTGGGGCAGGAGGGTGTATTGGGGCCCAGCAGGGCTGGGGGGTATTGGGGCAGGGGGTGTGTATCGGGGCCTGGCAGGGCTAGGCAGGTATCGAGGGCTGGGGGGGGGGTATCGGGGCCCAGCAGGGGTGGGCAGGTATTGGGGCAGGAGGGTGTATTGGGGCCCAGCAGGGCTGGGGGGTATTGGGGCAGGGGGTGTGTATCGGGGGCCTGGCAGGGCTTGGCAGGTATTGGGGTGGGGGGGTATCGGGTGCGGGGGGGGTCTAGTGGGGGGGGTATCGGGTGCGGGGGGGGGGGTCTAGTGGGGGGGGTATCGGGGCCCAGCAGGGATGGGGGGTATTGGGGCAGGAGGGTGTATTGGGGCCCGGCAGGGCTGGGGGGTGTATCGGGTCCAGGGGGGGGCTAGTGGGGGGGTATCGGGGCCCAGCAGGGATGGGGGGTATTGGGGCAGGGGGTGTGTATCAGGGCCTGGCAGGTATTTGGGTGGGGGGGGGGTATTAGGGCCCAGTAGGGCTGGGGAGTATTGGGTCAGGGAGTGTGTATCAGGGCTAGGCAGGTATCGGGGGCTGGGGGGGGGTATCGGGGCCCAGCAGGGATGGGGGGTATTGGGGCAGGGAGTGTGTATCGGGGCCTGGCAGGGCTCGGCAGGTATCGGGGGCTGGGGGGTGTATCGGGTCCAGGGGAGGCTAGTGGGGGGGTATCGGGGCCCAGCAGGGGTGGGCAGGTATTGGGGCAGGAGGGTGTATTGGGGCCCGGCAGGGCTGGGGGGTATTGGGGGAGGGAGTGTGTATTGGGGCCTGGCAGGGCTGCGGCAGGTGTTGGGGGGGCGGGGGGGCTATCAGCATCTCAGCCCCGACGCGCTCTGTTGCTCACCTGCTCTCTGCGTCTCTCTTGCAGCCCATCCTGCGCCCAGAGACCTGGCTGCGCGCACCATGACCAAGCTGGTGCAGTGGCTGTGCGGACTGGCCCTGCTGGGCACTGCCTGGGCCACCCTGGCCTTAGACCCCCTGGGCCTCCACCTCCCTCTGCCCTGCCAGCAGGTGCTCTGGCCTTTCCCTGTGTACCTGCTGGTGGCTTTCGGCTGCTACTCCCTGGCGACCATTGGCTACCGCCTGGCTACGTTCAATGACTGTGAGGCTGCAGCAAAGGAGCTTCAGGAGCAGATCAGAGAGGCCCGGGCGGACCTGAGCCGGCGAGGGCTGAAGTTCTGACCCGCGGGGTGGGGAGGCTGCACCCCAGGGAGCTGGGCCGATCACCTCGCTTGGATTAGCACAATAAAGAATCAGTTTGTGTAGCTGAGCCTTGCTGATAGCCTGGGGAAGGGCCATCGCAGGTGGGCTCTGGGTGGGTGCCTGCTGCGGCAGGGGGCTGGTCCAGCCGCTCAGGAGAACAGGGCAGGTGACACATGGCGCTGGGTGCACGAGTGGGGTGGGGACTCCATGGTGATGGTAATTAGAGGCAGTCAGTGCCGCCGCTTGCTGCTCAGGGACTCCCTTCACTCCTGCAGCCAGGCCCCCGGTGCAGTGCCTAGCTGCTCTCACAAGCAGAAAGGGCCAGGGTTTGGATGAGAGTCCCAGGAATCACTCACGTCACTCCCTGGGTTCCTTGCTGGGGGTGACTCACTGACGGGTGCTCTTCCCTCTGAGTCAGCGGCAGGGAGCACTGTGCTGCTCTGTGTCAGATGCAGGGTGCAAGCAAGGACCTGAGCACTGTCCTAGGGAGGTGGGTAATCCTGTACTGTCTCCTTCAGTCCCCTGAGGGTGGCACTGCTTGGGCTAGCCACCCCCAGGCGACTGTCTGAGCCCAAGCTCCCCGCACACCGACTCCCCTGGTTACTCATAGCAGGAAGCTGCAGAGACTCCTGTGCTTTCCCGTCTCCCTAGGGGCCCCTCCCTGGCTCTCAGCAGTCAGTGGGCATTAAATCAGGGCTGTGGAGGGCTGTCGATCAGACCGAATGCCAAGGCTGCAGCCCTTCCAGCTCAGGCTCCAGCATGCTGTCTGGGCACTGGGTGATGCTCCTGGCCCGGGGATGTGGGAGGAGTTGTCATTTCCAGGATGGGGTGGGCCAGGCCGTGCTAGTGGGAACCTTGCTTCTATGGCCCGGAGACTTTCACAGGCTGATTGAAGATGATGAGCAAGTTCAGCAGGGTTTTGTACAGCCCCCTGCACTCCAGAAGGCAAAGTGGGAGGCTGCTTCCTTCAGGGAATCCCTTGCTTCTGAGTAGCCCAACAGCCCCAGCCGTGGGCCGTCTCCCTGGCTGGCACAGGCCCTGCTGCAGGGCCCATGTGGCTCCCCACAGCCAGAAGGGTGGGGCTGCTGCCTGTGACACACGCTGGGGCCTGCCTCCCTGGCAGACTCCCTGGGTTCCTTGCATACCAGCCAAAGAACTTTCTTGTTCTTAATTATTGGCTGCGCATCCTTCTGCGAAAGGAGCAGTTGATATCAAAGGCAGGAATAGGGCTAATTAGCAGGAGCAACTAATTAGCTGCTTCCTGAGCAACAGTGGCAGCAAGGAAGGCGGGACAGCCAGTGCGTTGCAGTCTCGTCCATGCGTGGCCTGGCAGTGCCTGCCTTGAGCAGCTGGCTCAGCTGAGGGACACTCCCCAGCTCCCAGTGTGACCCTGGCTGGGGCCCTGCAGGATGGAGACTGAGGGAGGGAGGGGGCTTGATGGAGCCTGATGGGCACTCCCAGCAGTTGGCCACCCTGTCGAGCCCCAGCCCAGGGCAGAGAGGAGCTGCCCTCCCCAGGATGATCCTGCACATCTTGCGTGTTGCCAGGTAGCAGGACGTAGGATCTGTCAGCAGCCACCCCATCCTCTCGGCTCCCTGGGGGCACAGCCAGGATCAGAACAGCCCCGTCAGCACAGGCTGGAGGGGAGGGGGAGCTTCTCTTTGGAGCAGGTTGATCCAAACGTGGCTGTCCCTTCAGCCCCAAGTAGGAGCAGGCTGTTTCCCAGGCACCCACATGTTTGGACATGATGTCCTATGTGACCCTCCAGGGCTTCCCGGGACAGGCCACCCATTGACTTGGTGTGACGAACTGGGAATGTTCTTAACGTTTGCTCTGAATACTGTGTTGGTGCCTCAGTGTCCCCTGTGCAGTTCTTAAGTATCTAGGTGGTGGAATAAGGGTGTGATTGCTGCAGAGCAAAGGACCAGTGCACCTAAATGCCTGATGCTCTGTCTCCTAGCAACTGATGGCCTGGGCCCCTCCTCTGCAAAGTTGCCAACTGAAGATGCTGGAGACAAAGGGATCAGGTGAACTCCTGGCCCAGGAAAGGGGCTGAGCAGAGAGGAGGGGCTGGGGGGGTGGTTAGTCTGGAGCTGGCTGAGGATGAGGAGTGAGGGCAGACGTGGGGGTCTGGCTCACTGACCCCCAGAATGGACCCGGCCGAGAGGTCCCATTCGCTGTACCTACAAGCTCTGTTTTAGACCCTGTTCCTGTCATCGAATAAACCTCTGTGTTACTGGCTGGCTGAGAGTCACATCTGACTGCAAAGTGGGGGTGCAGGACCCTGTGGCTTCCCCAGGACCCCGCTGGGGCGGGCTCACTGTGGGCAGCGCACGGAGGGGCAGAGGATGCTGAATGCTCCAAGGAGAGACCCAGGAGGTGAAGCCGTGTGAGCTTCTTGCCCTGGAGACAGTCTGCTCCAAGGGAGAGGAGGCTCCCCAAAGTCCTGCCTGGCTTTGTGGGGAGCAGTTCCAGAGCATCGCCCAGGGACTCCGTGACAACTGGTGGTAGCGGCGGGACGTACTGCACCCCGTGAATGGCGCTGCTTGCAGTAAGTGACTGGGGAGCAGTAAAACGAAGGGGGGATAATGAGAACCAGGCGTGCTGAAGGCTCAGAGATGGACGGTTTCAGGAGGCGGTTAACCCCTGGGAGTGTGTGACCAGCGAGAAGGACTGTTGGAGTAACGGGGTCCCCCTGAGGACTGCAGCGAGCAGTCTCGGGCAGAGGAGCTTGCCACTCAACTCTGGGAGAGAGAAGGATTTTTGCAGTAGCAGGGTTCCCCGGGGGATTGCAGGAGCAGCCCCAGGGGTGGAGGAGTCTGCAGTTCGACCCTGGCAAAGAGGTGGTGATCACGAGAAGGGCTGGCACACCAGGGGTTCTTCCTGGAAACCATGGGAGAGCCAAGAGCACACAGGCCTGTGAGTCCAGAGCCACTTGGGAACGGTGAAGTGATGGCCTATCACCATCCCCTTAAGAAGGACATTGTGATCCTGTGCACAAAGAGAGGGTTACACATGGGGATGTTCACCAAGGCACTGTTAATCATGCAGTTGGAGGAGAAGGACCGTTCTGAGGAGCAGATTCCTGGCCCAGATGGGGCTACAAGAGGATCTGGGAGCAGCTGGAACAGCAGCCAGATATCCCCGAGAGTCTGGTCCCCAACCAGACGAGGGTCTTCACGATCGGGTTCCCCATCAGGGGATCGGAGACGGATGGGATTGGAGCAGAGTCTGAGGGAGCGAGAGCCCGAGGAAAAGCTGCAGGAGAAGCAGCAGCAGCATGGACTGGCAATGGTGGAGCGGAGAGACATAGGGGGCTGCCTAGGGGTCAGTGGGAAAACATGCATGGGGTGGCGAGACCCTGGGACAGAGAGAACTGTGGTGGTGCAGCCGCAGATGCTGAGGGGCTGTGGGACCTGGGTGAAGGTCCCCGGGGTGAAGCTCCTCTCCCTGCCTATGGGCCGGATCCCTGTGCAGACCCAGGAGGGGTCGGGCTGGCTGATCGTTGGGGTTCTCCAGAATATTGGCTGTGAGGCCCTGTTGTGGGGTTACTGTGTCTCCTTGGCACAGGATCCAGGCCCTGCTCCTGTAACAACCGAGGGTTTGAATTTAAATCCAGGGAACCAATTGGCTAGGATGGAAATGGTCAGTGAAAATGCAAATAACCTGGCTGGCAGGGGGGAGGGGCTGCAGGGCTCAGGATACCTGCCTACCTGTAACCAGCCCCCTGGGACTGAGGGGGAGGGAGAGTTGCTCCCCGCCCCCCTGCACACTGGAGAGGGGGCTCACGCTGACTCTGATGCTGTGACCAGAGCAAGCAGCTTGCTGCCTGCCCCCACTGGGGCAGCACTGGGCACGGGGGGAGCTGAGACCCCAGCTGAGTGGGGGGATACCCAGGCAGGGCAGGTTGGCTGCCAACCAGGTTTGCCTGGTCCAGACGTGCTGCTGGGAAGTGATTACACAGCAGGGAGGGAGCTACCAGGGACAGGGCTCAGGGGGGCTGTGACCCCAGGCCCAGCCAGCGAGAGGGAGCAGGTCCCACTCCCTGCCCCAGCAGCTGAATCCCAGACCGAGCTGCAGAGGGATCCCTCCTTGGAGAAGCTGAGGGAACTTGCTGGCCACAGCGCTGCAAACCCCCTTGGGGAAGGCTGCAGGGACAGAGTCCTGCGGGAGAAGGGATTCCTGTCCTGAGAATAGGCTCCCCAAGGGGAAGTAGAACTGGGGGGAATCAGGAGGCAGCTGGTAGTGCCCCAGGAAACCACAGGGTTCTTCCCTTTTGAGCTGCTGTATGGGACGAGAGTGAGGGGACCCCTGGACCTGAAGGGGGAGGATTGGGAGGAGAAGGGGGAAGACCCCCTGATGGATCTCTTCCCTGAGGTGGGAGCCAATCTCCTCATCAGGTGTTCCCCATTCAGAGTCACTGAGAAAGCAACCCAGATCCTGGAGAGAGAGGTCAAGGACCTGCTGGCTTTAGATGTGATCCAGCTGTTCAACAGCCCATGGGCCTCATCTGTGGGGCTGGTCCCCAAGGGAGACAGGATGATCTGGTTCTGTGGGGACTATCAGAAGCTTAAAGCCATCATGGTGTCCGATGCCGACCCCATGCCAAGGCCTGGGGAGATTCTAGACAAGCTGAGGGGGATGGAGAACTTGGCCCTGGCAGACACTGATAATGTGCATCTTTAGCCAGACCTGGGAGGAACAGGTGTCCCAGGGGAAGAGAGGGCTGGGCTGCCTCAAGGAGGTGGGACTGACGGTAAAAGCTGGAAAGTGTAAGGTGGGGACAGCAGAGATGTTGTATCTGGGCCACAAGGTGGGGAGCGCCTGCCCAAGACCAAAGCTGGCCAAGGCCAAGATGGGGGCTCTTAACCAAGAGAGCCTAAATCGCAGACCAGAGTGCTGGGAAAAGACCCCATCCCAGTGTGAACCTCGGGGTATTGAAACTGGACTGTGCTGGTGTAATTCCGACCAAGGAATGAAAGAGATGCTGGGGCGTCCATGGGAACGTTGGTGGGTTCAAACTTCCCCAGGTCACTGGCTGGAGTGACCTGGCTCAGTTCAGTCTCGAAGGGGGGAGAAATGTGACGAACTGGGAATGTTCTTAATGTTTTCTCTGAATACTGTGTTGGTGCCTCAGTGTCCCCTATGCAGTTCTTACGTATCTAGGTAGTGGAATAAGGGTGTGTGATTGCTACAGAGCAAAGGGCCAGTGCACCTAAATGCCTGGCACTCTGTCTCCTAGCAACTGATGGCCTGGGCCCCTCCTCTGCAAAGGTGCCAGCTGAAGGTGTTGGAGACAAAGAGATCAGGTGACCTCCTGGCCCGGGAAAGGGGCTGAGCAGAGAGGAGGGGCTGGAGGGGGTTGTTAGTCTGGAGCTGGCTGGGGACGAGGAGTGAGGGCAGACGTGGGGGTCTGGCTCACTGCCCCCTAGAATGAACCCAGCCGAGGGGTCCGGTTCGCTGTATCTACAAGCTCTGTTTTAGACCCTGTTCCTGTCATCGAATAAACCTCTGTGTTACTGGCTGGCTGAGAGTCACGTCTGACTGCGAAGTGGGGGTGCAGGACCCTGTGGCTTCCCCAGGACCCCGCCTGGGTGGACTCACTGTGGCAAGCACACGGAGGGACAGAGGATGCTGAATGCTCCAAGGAGAGACCCAGGAGGTGAAGCCGTGTGAGCTTCTTGCCCTGGAGACAGTCTGCTCCAAGGGAGAGGAGGCTCCCCAAAGTCCTGCCTGGCTTTGTGGGGAGCAGTTCCAGAGCATCGCCCAGGGACTCTGTGACACTTGGGGAGGGGCCTGCAGGGTCAGGCCATAGGGTACCTGCCCCCCCTTGCTCTTTCTCCTCTGCCTTAAACCGAGCTGGGAGGGGGCACCAGGGCTGGGGGTTTGAGTGTGCCTGGGCTGTTGGTTGTATTCTCCTGTGTACCCACCAAGTTTTGGGGGGCACCAGAGGGTGCAGGCCCTCCACAACCCTGGCCTGCTCTCCGTGCCTAGGAGTGCCCAGAGCCGAGGAAACAGGCACCACACTCTGGCTTTGATTTATTAAAAGGCACTTATGCTCGTACCAAACCGCAATACAAACCAAGGCATCCAACAGAGAAGAGGGCAGCCCCCCAGCACTGCACTTGGCTCCCACCACAGCCCCCCTGGAATGGCTGAGCACAGGAGAGAGAGGAAGAAAGTCCCCAGAGCCGGCCAGGTGCATGGGGGAGGCAGGGGCACTGCTGCAGTGTCAAAGGCACTATTCCCAATCAAGCAAACTAATGAAAAATGAAAATGGCTGGAGGTAGAGGAGAGCTGGGGGCGGAAGCCATCCCTTGCGGCAAGGGGCAGCTGGGAAGGCAGCCATGGCTCCTCAGAGCCCCCCAGGAGCAGCAGAGCCCCAGGCAGGGGGCAGTACCCGTGTAGGCTCTTTGGCTAAGGCAGGCCTAAGGGGCGGCTGGCAGGGGCCTCCACCAGGGCAGGGGCAAGGGTGGTAGAATCACAGTGTGAGCATTGGCTCCTTCTCCCTTCATTGGTCAGTGAACATACTGGGGGGAGGGAAATCATTTGGGCTGAGGAGCTGGGTCTGCACCTGCTGCCGGCTCCCCACCTGAAGGGCTCTGTGAGGTTCCTTCCTGCCCCAGGACAGCGGAGACGGCAGGTTCCAGGTCTCAGGCCTGCAGGGGCTTGTAAAGCTTGTCATGGTCCAGCGGGAACTGCCAGAATAACCAGAACCGCAGGATGCTGGTGACTATCCCGGGGATGTTAGGGACCTGAGTGGGAAGGGAACGGGGGGGGGGGGAGGCACAGAGAGAAGAGAGCTATGAATCTTGCAGCAGTTTTACTGTCCCCCATGCCCCCTCCTCCCCCCATGCTGCTCCATCAGCCATGTGTCATGGGGAAGCTGTATCGACTGCCTGCCAGCCAATTAATTCAAATCAGTATCCATCGCCCTGAGCGCGGGTCATGGGGCAGCGCAGGGGGTCTGCAGGATGGCTTGGGAGCAGTGCCCAGTGCTCGCTGGGGGTCTGGGCCTGCACCCCGAGATTCCCAGGGCAGCCCTCCCACGTGGCTGTGAACGGCGGGGCACCCCCCCCCCCCCCCGCCGAACCGCACTCACCATGATGTAGAGGTCGCTGAGCTGGAAGCCATACAGCGTCCAGCTGGCTGAGGCCAGGAAGGTGGCCACAGTCAGTGGGAAGGACAGGCACCGGGTCGACCTGGTCCGGACGATCTTGGCCTGCAGGGGACACAGCAGGGGTTAAGCTCAGGGCACTGAGGGGACCTTCCTGCAGACCCCAGCCAGGGCCCCTCCCAGAGTAACAGCTGTCCCCTGCAAGGCTGTGGGGTCAAGGAAGAACCAGAGCTGAGTGACCTGCCAGCTTCTCCCTTGGGCTCCCCACTCCAAGGCCTCCAAGCTGAGGGGCCCTGCAGGAGCCCAAAGGCCCCAGCATGCGTTGCTCTGCCCTGCCCTGACCCAGCAGAACGCCCCCGAGGGAGCCGCATGCCCCAGGCCAGCGCCCCCCGGGGGAGCCGCACGCACCAGGTCAGCCAGGGGCGAGAGGTACATGCTGATGGTGAAGACGCTGCAGAAGAGCCCCAGGCGGGCCAGGCGCACGGCCACGTCGGGGATCAGGAGGTTGAAGTAGCAGTAGCCGAGGATCAGCACCCCCAGCAGGGCCGTGCTCTGCAGCAGAACCCGGCGCTGGGGGAAGGAAGAGGGCAGTCAGGGCCAATCACACCAAGGCACAGGAAACCCCCTCCCAAGAAATGTCACTGTCAGACCCTGCCCCAGGCACCTCCCACCCACGCCAGCCACCTGGAGCCCTCCCCGGCGAGCCTGGCAGGCGGGAGGGACCTGCTCTCCACCCACCTTCTCGGGGCTGAAGTAGAAGTACACCAGGATGTAAAGACTCTGCAGCGCCGCCCCGATGGTGTTCACGGTGATCAGCGTCCAGTCCTGCTTCAGGCACCCGTAGCTCAGCCAGCTCAGGTTGCTGCAAGGGGAGACCAGGCTGGGTGGTCACTGGCGCTGCTGCCTGTGGGGTTAGGAGCCCCTCCAGCACCGGAGCACGTCCCCACACGTGAACCTCCCAGAGATGTGCTGCCCCCACCGTACAAGCCTCTGGGGCACGTGCCCTGCCTAGCTGTTGTCCAAGCCCCCCTCCACTGGAGCCCCAACTCCATCAACCACATGACCCTCCGGCCTGCGCCCCCTCTCCCCTCCTGTCAGCGGGGGCTGGACATACTTTATATCGGTGGTAAGAAAGGGCAGGAACTGGATATTCTCCACGCTCTGTGTCCGAAACATCTGGCGCAGGTCAGTCCTAGGGATAAGACACGTGAGAGATGCCTCCCATCCCCCCAAGTCTGAGGGGACCCACCCCCCGAGTCTGAGAGGGCATAGCCACAGAGGCTGCGTCCAGGGTGGCACCCAGAAGCAGTGCTCCCATTTGCCGTTTTTCAGCCTTGGTGTCAGATGGTTACAGGACTGGTGGGGCCGGCTCTGGACCCAGCGTTGCCCTGGGGCAGCGCCCAGCTGCGTTATTGCTCTAGTGACTGGTGCACCCCCAGGGATGGGCCAGGCACCCACTGTGACGGGGTCTCCTCCCCAGCCAGCTCACCCCCGTGACGGGATAACTCCAGCGCTGGTAGTGCCTCCGCCTGCTAGCGCTGCGTCCGCACTCGGGGCTGCGTGAACCAGCTGCAGTGGGACGGATAAACCGGGGTAACTTCCTAGCGCCGGCAAGGTGCAAATTCCCAGCCCTCACAACTGCAGAGAAATGCTGGCAAATGGAACCTGCCTCCCCCCAGCCCTGGCCAGCAAAGAAAAGGTCCCAAAGTTGCTCTTTTAAAAAGCCTTCTGACTGCTGATAGCTCAATGCTGGTCAAACTGCAGCGGCCCAGCCATGCCAGGTGCTGCCCACGCGAGTCACGGCCTATGCCACAGGGCTGAGTGCGGGGTAGCCACTGGGAACGGAGGGAGCCCCCGGGGCAAGTTCCTGTGTCCATAGGGCTGAGAGGGGCCGGCACCTGTGCTGCCAACCCACAGCGATGCCCAGCCCCCCCAGTGCCTAGTAATCCATAGCAGCCCAGCCCAGCCCCCAGCAACCCCCAGCCTCTTGGAACCCACAGCTCTTCCCAGCACAGCCCCCCAACACCTCCAATGCCCAGCAACCGCCAACCCACAGTAACCCCAACACCCAGCAACCCCCAACCCACAGTAACGCACAACATCCCCAACCCCCAGTAACCCCCAGCAACCCAAAACCCCCAGTAACCCCCAGCAACCCAAAACCCGCAGTAATCCCCAACACCCCCAGCAACCCCCAGCCTCTTGGAATCTACAGCTCTTCCCAGCACAGCCCCCACACCCCCAACCCCCAGTAGTCCCCAGCAACCCCCAACACTCCCAACCCGCAGTAACCCCAACACCCCCAGCCTCTTGGAACCCACAGCTCTTCCCAGCACAGCCCCCCAACACCTCCAATGCCCAGCAACCGCCAACCCACAGTAACCCCAACACCCAGCAACCCCCAACCCACAGTAACGCACAACATCCCCAACCCCCAGTAACCCCCAGCAACCCAAAACCCCCAGTAACCCCCAGCAACCCAAAACCCGCAGTAATCCCCAACACCCCCAGCAACCCCCAGCCTCTTGGAATCTACAGCTCTTCCCAGCACAGCCCCCACACCCCCAACCCGCAGTAACCCCAACACCCCCAGCAACCCCCAGCCTCTTGGAACCCACAGCTCTTCCCAGCGCAGCCCCCAGCAACGCCCCGTAACCCGCGGCCGCGGACCCGGACCCGGACCCGGACCCGGAAGCGGAGCGGGCCCGGCTCGGCTCGGCTCGGCCAGGCCCGGCCGCACTCACAGGCCCGCGGCGAACATGCCGAGGGTGCAGGCGATGCAGGCCCCCGAGAGCAGCGGCAGCGGCGGCGGCGGCGGGTCCATGCTGGGCTGCGGCCGGCGGGAGCCGAGACTGGGGCCGCCCAGGCCGGGCCCAGCCGGGACCCGCCCCCGGCACTCCCCGGGCCGGACACCCAGAGAGCGGGACCGCCGGGCCCCCACCCGCCACGGCCCGCCAGCCCCCTCGGTGTCCCCACAGCCTCCCGGGTCACCCCACAGCCCCCCCGGGTCACCCCCCGGCCGTCGTGTCACCCCACAGCCTCCCGGGTCACCCCACAGCCCCCCCGCGCCACCGGGTCACCCCCCCCGGCCCTCGTGTCACCCCACAGCCTCCCGGGTCACCCCACAGCCCCCCCGGGTCACCCCCCGGCCCTCGTGTCACCCCACAGCCTCCCGGGTCACCCCCCCGGCCCTCGTGTCACCCCACAGCCCCCCCGGGTCACCCCCCGGCCCTCGTGTCACCCCACAGCCCCCCCCGCGCTGCCGGGTCACCCCACAGCCCCCCCGCGCCCCCGGGTCACCCCCAGGCCCTCGTGTCACCCCACAGCCCCCCCGGGTCACCCCCCGGCCCTCGTGTCACCCCACAGCCTCCCGGGTCACCCCCCCGGCCCTCGTGTCACCCCACAGCCCCCCCGGGTCACCCCCCGGCCCTCGTGTCACCCCACAGCCCCCCAGGGTCACCCCACAGCCCCCCCCGCGCTGCCGGGTCACCCCACAGCCCCCCCGCGCCCCCGGGTCACCCCCAGGCCCTCGTGTCACCCCACAGCCCCCGGGTCACCCCACAGCCCCCCGGCCCTCGTGTCACCCCCCGGCCCTCGTGTCACCCCACAGCCTCCCGGGTCACCCCACAGCCCCCCCGCGCCACCGGGTCACCCCCCGGCCCTCGTGTCACCCCGCAGCCTCCCGGGTCACCCCACCTCCCCCGGCCCTCGTGTCACCCCACAGCCCCCCCGGGTCACCCCCCGGCCCTCGTGTCACCCCACAGCCCCCCCGGGTCACCCCACAGCCCCCCCGGGTCACCCCCCCGGCCCTCGTGTCACCCCACAGCCCCCCAGGGTCACCCCACAGCCCCCCCGCGCTTCCGGGTCACCCCACAGCCCCCCCGGGTCACCCCCCGGCCCTCGTGTCACCCCACAGCCTCCCGGGTCACCCCACAGCCCCCCTGCGCCCCCGGGACACCCCCCCGGCCCTCGTGTCACCCCACAGCCCCCCCCGCGCTTCAGGGTCACCCCACAGCCCCCCCGCGCTTCCGGGTCACCCCACAGCCTCCCCGGCCCTCGTGTCACCCCACAGCCCCCCGGGTCACCCCCCGGCCCTCGTGTCACCCCACAGCCCCCCAGGGTCACCCCACAGCCCCCCCGCACTTCCGGGTCACCCCACAGCCCCCCCGCGCCACTGGGATACCCCCCGGCCCTCGTGTCACCCCACAGCCTCCCGGGTCACCCCACACCCCCCCTGGCCCTCGTGTCACCCCACAGCCCCCCGGGTCACCCCACAGCCCCCCCGGCCCTCGTGTCACCCCACAGCCCCCCCGGGTCACTCCCCGGCCCTCGTGTCACCCCACAGCCTCCCGGGTCACCCCACAGCCCCCCCCGGCCCTCGTGTCACCCCACAGCCCCTCCCGCCCTCCCGGGTCACCCCACAGCCCCCCCGCGCCCCCGGGTCACCCCACAGCCCCCCTGGGTCACCCCCCCGGCCCTCGTGTCACCCCACAGCCTCCCGGGTCACCCCACACCCCCCCTGGCCCTCGTGTCACCCCACAGTCTCCCGGGTCACCCCACAGCCCCCCCCCGCGCTTCCGGGTCACCCCACAGCCCCCCCGCGCCACCGGGACACCCCCCGGCCCTCGTGTCACCCCACAGCCTCCCGGGTCACCCCACCCCCCCCGGCCCTTGTGTCACCCCGCAGCCTCCCGGGTCACCCCACAGCCCCCCCACGCCACTGGGTCGCCCCCCGGCCCTCGTGTCACCCCGCAGCCTCCTGGGTCACCCCACCCCCCCCGGCCCTCGTGTCACCCCGCAGCCTCCCAGGTCACCCCACAGCCCCCCCGCGCCACCGGGTCGCCCCCCGGCCCTCGTGTCACCCCGCAGCCTCCTGGGTCACCCCACACCCCCCCCGGCCCTTGTGTCACCCCACAGTCTCCCGGGTCACCCCACAGCCCCCCCGCGCCACCGGGTCACCCCCCGGCCCTCGTGTCACCCCGCAGCCTCCCGGGTCACCCCGCAGCCCCCCGGCCCTCGTGTCACCCCCCGGCCCTCGTGTCACCACACAGCCTCCCGGGTCACCCCACAGCCCCCCCGCGCCACCGGGTCACCCCTCGGCCCTCGTGTCACCCCGCAGCCTCCCGGGTCACCCCACCCCCCCGGCCCTCGTGTCACCCCACAGCCCCCCCAGGTCACCCCCCGGCCCTCGTGTCACCCCACAGCCTCCCGGGTCACCCCCCCCGGCCCTCGTGTCACCCCACAGCCTCCCGGGTCACCCCACCCCCCCCGGCCCTCGTGTCACCCCGCAGCCTCCTGGGTCACCCCACAGCCCCCCTGCACCCCGGGTCACCCCCCGGCCCTCGTGTCACCCCACAGCCTCCCGGGTCACCCCACACACCCCCAGGCCCTCGTGTCACACTACAGCCCCCCCCCCGCGCTTCAGGGTCACCCCACAGCCCCCCCGCACCCCGGGGTCACCCCCCGGCCCTCGTGTCACCCCACAGCCTCCTGGGTCACCCCACAGCCCCCCCCGCGCTTCCGGGTCACCCCCCGGCCCTCGTGTCACCCCACAGCCTCCCGGGTCACCCCACAGCCCCCCCCGGCCCTCGTGTCACCCCACAGCCCCCCCCGCGCTCCCGGGTCACCCCACAGCCCCCCCGCGCCCCCGGGTCACCTCCCGGCCCTCCTGTCACCCCACAGCCTCCTGGGTCACCCCACACACCCCCCAGCCCTCGTGTCACCCCACAGCCCCCCCGCAGCCCGGGGTCACCCCCGGCCCTCATGTCACCCCACAGCCCCCCCCGCGCTTCCGGGTCACCCCACAGCCCCCCCGTGCCCCCAGGTCACTCCCCCGGCCCTCGTGTCACCCCACAGCCTCCCGGGTCACCCCACACCCCCCTCGGCCCTCGTGTCACCCCACAGCCCCCCCCGCGCTCCCGGGTCACCCCACAGCCCCTGGGTCACCCCCTGGCCCTCGGTCACCCCACCGCCCCCGTGTGCCCCTCACAGCCTCCCCTGGTATCCCCACGCTCCTGTGTCACCTCATGGCCCCCATGTCACCTCACAGCACCCCCAGCTCACCTCAGTATGACACCATAACGCCCCAGCCCCTCTGAACACCCCTATGTCACACCCAATACAGTGCCACCCCTCAGCACCCCCCCCAGTCCCACTCAGTATCACAGTATAACGCCCCCCAACAATCCCCCCACAGCTCCGTCACACACCCAGCCACTGTCACTCCTCCACCGCCCCCCCCTTGCCCACAAACACTCATGCTATCTCACACATGCCCAGCACCCCCGTCCCCACTGTCACCCCCAGCAGCACCATCTCCAGTCGCTCCCCCAGGGCATTACCACCTCAGTGCCCCCCACTTACACCCCCTGTACTTCCATCTCGACACTCCTAGATATTCCCCCAATCCTTGCCTGCCTCCCAAAATCACTGCTACCCATAACAGCCCTCTCTGGGTGCCCCCAGCTATTGCCAACCTAGCCTCCCCCACTCCCCATCACCCTCAGATCCACCCCCCATGGGGCAGAGGGGAGCAGCAGGGATCCCTGTGGCCCTAGGATGGGGGGAAATCGTCCCCCATGACCCGAGAGAGAGAGGATGATGTCCCTAGGGCAGGGGGCACTACTGGCTCAGGCCATGTTTAATTGCTGCCAGAGAGCCAGGACTCCTGGGTTCAGTTCCTATGCAGCCTTGGGTGACTCACTGCCCCTTTCCCAAGTTTCCCAGCCTGTCTGCAAAGTGGGGGAGGTGGAGCCTGACTCACCTACTTCCCAGGCTGGGAGCCGCAGCCCAGGCTGCAAAGTGGCTAGAGCCAGAGCCACAAAAGTAGCTCGCTGGGTTCCCTGAATGGAAGTTGGGAGCCAGGGCCTGGGCCTGGTGTCACTGCTGCACGTTCCCTGGCCCCAGCTGCCCGGGGCTGCTGATCCATGGATCCCGCCCGGCCATTTCCCAGTCCCACTGGCTGCTGCTGCTCTGTGTGGGCCAGGCTGCCCCCCTGTGCCCAATTCGTTCCGTGATGGCGTCACAGCGGCTTCCCTGGCACTGAGCTGTGACGTCCCAGAATGAACAGGGCAGGGCGCAGGAGCTTGTCCGCCCGCCCAAGGAGATGGAGTTGGTTGTTGGAGTGGAACAGCAGGGTTGTGTCAGGGCCAGTGCGTTAACCAGCTGGCAGGGATGGGGGGGGGGGCAGCACCTGTTATGGGAATTCAAAGACATTTCCTGCTCAATCTGTGCCCAGCTGCCAGAGCTCGGCTGAAGCTGTTGCTTTGGGCTGATGGGCCTTAGAGTTTGTCTCCAGCCTAACTCCACCTCCTGGGGCTGCTTCTTTGGGAAGGGGGCTAGTTGCCACAGGAGGCCAGCCCAGGGGCTTGCGAAGGCTCCGGCCTAGGCTGCTGGAGGGTTCCATTCCCAGGTGGGCAGAGAGGAGCCTAGCTGCCATGCCTGGACCTTGCAGGTGCTTGGGGGCTGTGTCCCTCCTTGCCCGGGACACTGGTGAGCATCCTGTGACTTCGGCAGGGTGAGTGGCTGTGTGTCAGCTCCAGTTCTGGGCATCAGCTGGGCTTGGGGTGATGCCTGCACATCTGCCCGGATGTTGCATCTCTGCCTATCTCCAGTGGGTGGTAATTAGGCTCCGGATGTGCCAGTCTCTCACCTGACTCACTGCAGCCTGCACCAGTCGGACCAGCAGCCAGCCACAGGCCACCACCAGATGGCCTGGTTTGGAACCAGGGTTCCTGGGGTTCCCCAGCTGAGTGGGCAAGGGGTTTCTGCCTGAGTGTGAAGGGACCGTTTTGTGTTGACAGCCAGGTAGCTGGGCTGCTGTAGACTCTGGGTCTCCCTATGGAGCAGTTGATTGCATAATGGTGCAGTATCAGGTGGGACCCATCCAAGTGCCTGGCTAGGAGGGGACAGATAGCCCAGCGCTTAGGGTATCCAATACCCAGGTTCAATCCCTGCTCTGCCACAGGTGCTCAGCCTGTCTGGGCCTCGGCTCCAATCTCTGCAATGGCGTGACAGCACCGCTGGGGAGGGATAAATACATTCACGGTTGAGGTGCTCACATCTCTGCTCCCAGGACAGTCCTGGCTCTGGCACACAAAGGTGGAGTTGGCCTGGGAGCTCTCATGGAGCAGGGTTTTGAGGTCATGCCCCCCTCTCCAGGGCAGGAGTCGCCAGCTCAGTCCAAGGCTGGGGAAGGGAAGAGGAGCCAAGCACGGCCCCTGGCCAGGCCGCTCCGGGGAACGGGAGTCAAAAAGACACTGCATGGCCCTGGATGAGTCTGTTTGATTTTCGTTCCTTGCTGCCAGCTATGTTTGTCCCAGTGGGGCTGCAGCCGTCAGAGGCCTGGAAATGCAGCACAGCTCAGTGGGGGCACAGTGAGAGATGGTCAGGGTCATCCATGGCCCAACTCAGCCCATCCCTTCAGAGTCACTCCTGTCCCCTCCCCTCCACCCTGCTTGGGAAGCATTTGTGACTCTGGATCCAAATAATTGATGCGTCAGGCACGAGGTTTCTGTGTCACTTTCCATTCCACACACACCCCCCCCCCCGCAAACCCCAGCCAGTTAATTAACTAATTACAACAGCCTTGTCACCACGAACCCACTGCTCAACCCACCTCCCCACAAGAGGCCCCACGCATTTGGCCAGTAGGACCAGCCAGCCATTTTCCCAGGAGTGGAGAAGGCTGGGAAGGGGACAGGCTGCCCTGGCAGGGTCTTGAACCCACAGGAGGCCTCTGCTTGATGGGAGAGCAGCCCTGGGCAGGGTAGGTTTGGACCAGGGGTAGCACTCTCTGCCTGTCACCTTCTCTGTGGCTCTAGCAAGGGAGATTCAGCTGGGGCCTGGGCGCTGCCCCTTAACTGGGGGGCAGGGGGAGGGATGGAAGCTGAGGAGGAGATACTGGAGCCATCCTGGGCCCTAGGTTGGGGGAGTCCCAGGGGGCCTATGGTATTGTCCTGCCAGAGCTGTTGGATGAGCACAGTTGGCGCCTTCCCCCAACCCCAGCAGCCGCAGTCTGGCCATATCCAAACATATTTATTCAGGACCATTTGTATAAAAATTTCAGTGGTAAAAAGGAAGCTTTACAAATTGAGACACGTTATATACACTCCTCCGTGCAGAGCCCAGCAGGTGTGTGGGTGAACGAGCCACCTAGCCCCCTGCCCCCTCCAGGCACCAAGACGCACACAGGCCGTGGAGACAGGGTCCTACAGCATGTCTAGAGACCTGCCCGTGGTGGGAACTCCAGCCAGGCAGCAGCTACGCTCAGCCTCTGCCCCACCCTGTTTCCAGCACAGGTGGCTGCTTTACACAGAGGACAGAGAGTCCTGGGTGGGGCCGGGAGAGAGATACTGTGGCAATGAGCCTAGGCAGACAGGAACGGGGCTGGGAGTTTGTGCCCAAGGAACTCTTGCTCTCAGTGTTTCTGGAGAGGCCAGGCTCAGGTGAGTAGAGGGAACGGGGTGTCATGGGTTTGGGGCTGCCAGCTCATTCCATCCTCAGGCAATTGTGAGGAGGTGTTTGTCTCCTTTGAGGAGCCTGCAGCCCATCTCCCTGCTTCAGGCCAGACAGTCCCAGGCCCCTGGCCAAGCTGTAATCAGCAGAATTGCCATAGGAGGTCAGAATTTGGGGAGGGGGCACCTGCTCCAGACATATCTACACATTATTTTCCAGGTGTCACACCATATGGAATCCTGGCACCCACATCGCTGACACCAGCATCCTGCACCAGAAGGAATATTGCTCCAGGACATCCTGCTCCAGCAAGGTGATACCACGGCCCCAGCAAACCCAGAGTCCCTGGGTTGCACTCAGCCTCACAGACACAGCCCGTCCATGGGCTGCTTGCTTGGGCAGCACTCGTGCCTCTGCCTGCAGGACACTTCCACGCCACCAGCCCGCAAGGCCTGTCCATCCTGCACACTCCATGGGGGCTGCCTCAGCTGGCCAGAGGTGCCTGCACCCCACCCCCTCCTAGTCCAGAGCCACTGCCCGTCCAGCCAGGGCAGCAGCTGCTGTCGTCTGCTCTCAAAGCGAGTGGTTGAAAGTGCTGGTGGTCCGTTCTTTGGTGGTAAGGAGGAGCAACCCCTCCTGCAGGGCCGCTTCCCACAGGGCTGTGGTGGCTTTGGTTGCTCAGCTCGGCTTTGGGTCATTTGACCCGTAATACTGACCACTTGGGTCATTCAACCCGTAATAAGTCCTTAGGCTGCCAACGCATGCCTGGCTGATACACCAGCTGGAGGTGCACACGTGAGTGTTTGCAACAGCCCAGCCGGGGGCCTGCACATCTCTGGGCCACAGGGTCCAATCCCAGCAGCAGCCGCCATCCAGCGGTTCAGTCCGTGCCGCTCAGCCAGGCTCCCACCTCACAGGCCTTGCGGCACCAGCAGGGGCAGCAGGAGGCTGAGCAAGGTGACAGGGCTGCTGCTCCGCAGCGCCGAGTTCTGGCCCACACTCCTCAGGACCTGCACGTCCGCGTCATCTGCGAGAGGAGAGAAAGCAGGAGCCACGTGAGCTCTCGGACATGGGTGTCCAGGGCCTGAGACGCAGCCAGTGGCTGACACCCAGCAGCTGGGGTCACACGTGAGCCGCAAGGCAACGGCTGCAGCGACGCAGCCAGACACATGCTGTGCCACCTCCCTCCCACAGTTTGTGGCTGCTTTTCGTCCTGCCCCCCAATCCTACATTGCTCCAGGGCAGGGCTCTGCCAATATCCCTTCTGCCTGGCCTGCAGCCTGCCCCGAGACCTGGCATTCCAGACCCGGAGCAGGCTCTTCCCTGTATCCTAGTGGAAGGGGTTCTCAGGAATCTGGACTGAGGCTGCCAGACCCACAGCTCCATGGGGAATACCCTCGCCCAACTGCCTGCTGCTCCCCACAGCCCCTCATATGGCAGAGACCACACCAGGCCACTAGGGTCTGTTGGTCAGCGCCAGTAACGTACCTGCCTGGATCCCCCCCTTCTGCATTGGGGTGTGGACGGGCAGCATCCCAGCTGCAAAGCAAACAGAGACAAGAAGGTGAAGGGCAGTTACTGACCGCATGCCTCAGCCGCCAGCCCGTGCCCCGGCCTCACCCCTTCGCTCTGCAGCCTGAGTCGATCCCATTCCCTGCTATCTGCAGAGCCCATGCCTAGAGCCCTGCAAATCTGCAGGGAGCCGCTTTCTAGCCACAGACCAGGTTGGTGGATGCACGTTTCATACCCGCGCAGGGCTCTGCCCCTCCCCTAGAGCCGCAAGGAGCCAGGGTCCCAGTGACTCAGGCTGCCCTTCCCTGGAGGGCGGGCAGGGCATGGCGGTGCAGCCGGGCTGCTGGGAGGGCTCCGTGCCTGGCAGGGAGGGACCAAGACCCCAGAGATACTCACTGGCTTTGCCAGCCACAGTCACCTTCAGCTTCAGGCAGCCGTCGCCATGGTGGTGAATTGGCTTTGCTGGAGACAAGAGACAGGTGGGTCAGAGCTGGGCTGGGAGCCGGCAGCTGCACTCTCCATGCCACAGGGGCTGTTTCTCCCGCTGCTGGGGGAGGCCCCAGGAGTCAGGGTCTCTCCTGGGCCAATCAGAGCAGTGGCCAGAGAGCAGACCCCTTTGGGGCAGGGGGCACGTAACACCTTAAAGACCATGTCACCCCCATGTCATTACCTGCCTCCCACAAACCTGTGCACTCCCCCTCCTACTTGGCCTCCATCCTCCACCACAGCCTTGGCCAGGGCCCCAGCGCCTGTGTGCCCCACCATAGCCCTGACCAGGCCCCACCCCATCCCTGAGCCCCAGGGCACCCCCCCATAGTCCTGGCCCCACATCCCCCAGCCCCTGTGCCCCCCCCATAGCCTGGTCCAGGCCCCACATCCCCCAGCCCCTGTGCCCCCCCCATAGCCTGGCCCAGGCCCCACCCCCTCCAGCCCCTGTGGCCCCCCCATAGCCCCAGCCAGGCCCCACCCCCTGGCCCCTGTGCCCCTCCATAGCCCCAGCCAGGCCCCACCCCCTGACCCCTGTGGCCCCCCATAGCCCCAGCCAGGCCCCACCCCCTGGCCCCTGGGACCCCCCATAGCCCCAGCCAGGCCCCACACCCTGGCCCCTGGGACCCCCCATAGCCCCAGCCAGGCCCCACACCCTCCAGCCCCTGTGGCCCCCCATAGCCCCAGCCAGGCCCCACACCCTCCAGTCCCTGTGGCCCCCCATAGCCCCAGCCAGGCCCCACACCCTCCAGCCCCTGTGGCCCCCCATAGCCCCAGCCAGGCCCCACACCCTCCAGCCCCTGTGGCCCCCCCATAGCCCCAGCCAGGCCCCACACCCTCCAGCCCCTGTGGCCCCCCCATAGCCCCAGCCAGGCCCCACACCCTCCAGCCCCTGTGGCCCCCCATAGCCCCAGCCAGGCCCCACACCCTCCAGCCCCTGTGGCCCCCCATAGCCCCAGCCAGGCCCCACACCCTCCAGCCCCTGTGGCCCCCCATAGCCCCAGCCAGGCCCCACCCCCTGGCCCCTGTGCCCCCCCATAGCCCCAGCCAGGCCTCACCCCCTCCGGCCCCTGTGGCCCCCCCATAGCCCCAGCCAGGCCCCACCCCCTGGCCCCTGTGGCCCCCCCCATAGCCCCAGCCAGGCCCCACCCCCTGGCCCCTGTGGCCCCCCCCATAGCCCCAGCCAGGCCCCACACCCTCCAGCCCCTGTGGCCCCCCATAGCCCCAGCAAGGCCCCACCCCCTGGCCCCTGGGACCCCCCATAGCCCCAGCCAGGCCCCACCCCCTGGCCCCTGTGCCCCCCCATAGCCCCAGCCAGGCCCCACACCCTGGCCCCTGTGCCCCTCCATAGCCCCAGCCAGGCCCCACCCCCTGTGCACTCACAGATGTAGTAGTAGCTGTGTCCCTCCTTGAACTCTTTCCCCAGGGTGAAGGGCGTAAAGCGCTGGAACTTCTCGGAGAACCGCTCGGGGCCATGCAGGGCAGCTGGCTTGTTGCACTCCCAGCGGATCTGCTCCTTGGAGTGGGGCTTGCAGGCCACATACTCCTCGTACTCCACCAGGTAGAGGGTGTAGCGCTCCATGGCGCGAGGCGTCACGCTGCCCTCCTCGTAGTGCGGGCAGATGATGTCCAGGTAGTCATTGAGCCGGACCTCCACTGTGTAGTCGTCCGCTAGGAACCTGGGGCCAGGAGGAGGCACAGTCAGTGGTCAGCACTCAGGGGTCAGACACATGCAGGGTGAGACTGTGCTGACAAGACTGCAGCCCTCTGCTCCCAGCCAGCCCTCTGCACCATGGGCGGGCAGACGTCCAGGGAGGGGGTAGGGAAGGGGCAGATGCCCCAGACACAGAGGGGCCAATGCAGATTGTGGGGGTAACAGAGCAGCCACTGGATTGGGGGTTAATTTCCCAGCACTATATCCCCCCCACTCCCCCTAAACACCATCTGGGGAATTTTACAAGGTGAAGAAACAGATGGGAAAATAATCTGCCCTGGTTCGATAACCTGTTAAAACCTCCAGTGCCCAGCAAGGGGCCGAGACCCCCAAGCCCCACTCCTCCCCATGGTGTCAGGCCAGGAGCCTCAGAGCAGAGAAGAGCCTAATGCTGCCCTGGGATCTCCAGGTTCCCCCAGGGGAGATTCCTGGGAGCCAATTGCCCTGTCCCCCAGGCAGGCCCATCTCTCCCCCTGGAGAGGGGCACCGGGCCCACCCCAAACCTGCCCCCTGACATCACAGACCGGCTGCCTTTGCTCAGTGGAGCTGCTGCCTGGGGGGGGGGGGGGTTGTAGAGGAGGGAGAGACCCCCAGGGGAGGGAGGGGAGTAACTGACCCCCCCTTGGTGTCCTGTTGCTCTTCCCCTGGGAGCCAGAACATAAGCAGCTGTCACAGCTGCCCCATTAGCCAGGGCAGACGGCCAGTCTCCGCTCCACGCTGCTCCTCCATCTCATCGCCTAACTAGGGCTCCTCTCCCCATCCGGGCAGACGGGCTGCCCCCTCCCGCTGCAGGCAGGCATCTCAGCCACTTGGACATGGCAACACCGGGGGAACTGGGTTCTGCAACCTGAGAGGCCACCAGAGGAGGGCGGGGGGGCCCCAGCAGCTCCCACCTCCCAAACCAGCTAGCCCCTGACCCTGCTGCAGCCCCCTGCCATCACAGACACCCCCAGAATTGCAGTCATCTCTGGGGCAGGCCGCAGCAAGCAGCACAACAGCTGGGACAGGGTGGGATGGGGAGAAGCTTCTCTGCCCCAGCCACTCCTGGGGCCAGTGAGCCAACCGACCTCACACCCCGAGCCAAGCTGGGGCTGGCAGCTGAGTGGTCCCCCTGCCCCACACAGCTGGGAAGGCCCCTCTGTGTAAGGCTCAGTGCCCAGGCAGAGAGCTCCAGCACTGGGGGAGGGCCGTGGTGCAATACAGGGCATCAACCCCTCCCTGCTGGGGAGTTTTGGAGATGGCTCCCAGCAAGCACCCATCAGGCACTTCTCCAACTGGTAATTCCACTGGTGGAGTCTGGGCCTCCCCTGCTCACCAGCCTGTCAGAGCCAGGAGCTTCCCTCCCATCTGCACTGGGAAGGGGACACCAGCTGACCTGGGCCGAGGGCAAGCGGGTGGCACCAGGCGCCTTGGAAAGCTCAGCCCTCTGCACAGCAGGGGTGCAGGGAGGGCATTGGGGACAAAGATTACAGGAGTGTGGCCCAGTCACCCAGTGCCCTGAGCCAGCCCAAGAAGATTCATAGACTCTAGGACTGGAAGGGACCTCAAGACGTCATCGAGTCCAGTCCCTTGCCCTCATGGCAGGACCAAATACTGTCTAGACCACCCCGGATAGACATTTATCTAACCTACTCTTAAATATCTCCAGAGATGGAGATTCCACAACCTCCCTAGGCAATTTATTCCAGCGTTTAACTACCCTGACAGTTAGGAACTTTTTCCTAATGTCCAACCTAAATCTCCCTTGCTGCAGTTTAAGCCCATTGCTTCTTGTTCTATCCTTAGAGGCTAAGGTGAACAAGTTTGTTCACCTTAGCCTCTAAGGTGATGACACCCTTTTAGATACCTGAAAACTGCTATCATGTCCCCTCTCAGTCTTCTCTTTTCCAAACTAAACAAACCCAATTCTTTCAGCCTCCTTCATAGGTCATGTTCTCATGACCTTTAATCATTCTTGTTGCTCTTCTCTGGACCCTCTCCAATTTCTCCACATCTTTCTTGAAATGCAGTGCCCAGAACTGGACACAATACTCCAGTTGAGGCCTAACCAGCGCAGAGTAAAGCGGAAGAATGACTTCTTGTGTCTTGCTCACAACACACCTGTTAATGCATCCCAGAATCACATTTGCTTTTTTTTGCAACAGTATCACACTGTTGACTCATATTAAGCTTGTGGTCCACTATGACCCCTAGATCTCTTTCTGCCATACTCCTTCCTAGACAGTCTCTTCCCATTCTGTATGTGTGAAACTGATTGTTCCTTCCTAAGTGGAGCACTTTGCATTTGTCTTTATTGAACTTCATCCTGTTTACCTCAGACCATTTCTCCAATTTGTCCAGATCATTTTGAATTTTGACCCTGTCCTCCAAAGCAGTTGCAATCCCTCCCAGTTTGGTATCATCTGCAAACTTAAGCATACTTTCTATGCCAACATTTAAGTAATTGATGAGGTGGGCAGAGGTGTGACTGGGCAGTGGTACCAGCTCTGGGGGCTGGTCCCAGGGGACAGAGCCTGCAGTGGTTGGACCTCAGTTGCAGCCAGTTCTTTGTTTCTTTGCACAGGTGGCAGCTCCCAACTGGGGAAGGGGGGATTCCAGGGGGGACACGTGACAGATGAACCCCCCCAATTATATGCCTGTGTGGGGCATAACCCTCCCCCGGTGTGCCAGCTTGGTGCCCATGCCCTGTCCCAAGGCACAGACAGAGGGTCCCAAACCTGCTGGGACTTGCCTCCCCCATCAGTCCCACACCTGGAGCTGACCGGGGCGGGAGGGGGGCAGATTCGCACAGCCTGGCCAGGGCTAGCCCCACATCCTGCCTCCTGCAGCTGCCCCACCGAGGTGTTTGTCAACAGGCTTCCTGCCGGTGCACGCGCTTCCCCGTGCCCCTGGCGCCTTCCCCTGGCCCCGCGCCAGCCACGGGAAGGAAGAGGCCCATGTCCAGCAGGGAGCTGGGTCCTGGGAAAGGAAGGGCCGGCTGGGCCCCCCCAGGCCCCAGCGCTTGGCACAAACACCCTGCGGCGGGTGAACTTCAGCCCTGCCAGCTGCACCGGGCCGGATTAAACATGACCCGGGAGAGGATTTGCCAGGGCCGGGGCTCCCCCCTCCCGCAGCCCGTGGGGGGAGCCCGCTCCGGGGGGGGCTTTACTCGGCTCGCCCCGTGTCAATGCAAGAGCCCAGTCTGGGGACTCTGCGCCCGGCGCCCCCAGATCAGCCCCAGTCCTGGGGAGCCCGCAGCTCCCCGCCCCGGGGCCCAGGGACCCCTCCCCCCGGCTCAGGCCAGGTCTCGTCGCGGAGCCGCGGCTGGCAGAGGCCGGTCACAGCCGGGGGCGAAGCGAGGAGGGAGGCGCCGCTTGGGCAAAGGATCGTTACCGGGACCCGCTGACGAGCAGCCTCCCCGCGAGCCGCGAACAAAGGCCGAGCCTCCCGCCGGGGCTCCCCGTTCGCCTCCCGGCCCGTCTCGGGGGCGCAGGCTGGAGTGGCGGCCGCCCCCTGCGTGTTTACAAACTCCGCCGTGGGGCGCGGGGGAGACCCCGCCACTCCCGGGAACCCGCCCCCAGGCAGCGCGGCCAGTCCCAGAGCCCGGCACCCGCTGGAGCCTGAGCCGAGATCCCCCCACGCGTGACCGGAGCACGGCTCAGGCGTAGCCGGGCACCCTCGGGTTTGTTCCCAGCCCAGATTCGTTTGGCTCCTTCCCGAGCGCCCCTGAGCCGGGTGCGCTGGAGCCCGGGGGTCCCGGGGCTGCGGGAGCACGCTGGGGCCCAGGCTGGTGGGGGGAGCGGGGGTCCCGGGGCCGGGCGCGCTGGGGCCCGGGCTGGTGGGCGGGGGCGGGGGGCCCGGGGCCGGGCGCTGGGGGAGGGGCGCGCTGGGGCCCGGGCTGGTGGGGGGGGGGGGGCGGCGGTCCCGGGGCCGGGCGCTGGGGGAGGGGTGCGCTGGCGCCCGGGCTGGTTCGGGGTTCCCGTGGCCGGGGGAGGGGCGCGCTG